>NC_069366.1:80435000-81060000 GCF_021730395.1 Mercenaria mercenaria | reverse complement strand
GAGCAACAAGAGAAACACCCTTAAGGGCCCGACGAAACAGGCCAGAAGACAAATATCAAAACAGTTCAGTCCTGGTAGGATTTAAAAACTGCTCATCATAGAGTCCTCCCCCTCTTCCGTCAGACGCAATCAAAGAGGGAAGCGTAGTGTCCAACTGTAAACGGGTTGAACACTAAACATGCGGTATGTCTCAAAACAGTTGGGTCGTAACCTCTTTTAATAAAACGTTTGATAATCTTTTCAAATACATTTGGAAAATTACCATGACCCAAGATCTTACGAAGTTTGTAAACCACATCCCCATAAAAAACGGGTTTAGAAATACCTTCTCGCAGAAGTGTCTTTAAATTACTATTGAATTTTAAAACTAAATCAGAATTACGATAATAAAATTTAGTAAAATATTTACGCAATTTGTAATAACGGTAGCCTTGCTGAAGAAGTTTACTTGTAATATATTGATTACGTTCATTGAAATGCTTGACATGACTACACGCTCTGGCAAACCGAATTAATTGAGAAATATATACCCCATAAGATGTAGCCTGAGGTACATCCCCATCCAAATGGGAAAATTTACAATACTAAAATTAAAATCATCCCTCTTGTCATAAATTTTGGTATGTATAATATTGTCATAAATAGAGAGATGTAAATCTAAAAATGAAGCATCAGTATCCGAATTGTTAGTTTTAATTAACTGAAGCTCCCTAGGATAAATAGTACCCACCAAATGACCAAAAAACGGATTATCCATATTAAGAATATCATCCAGATAGCGTGATGTATTATTAAATGCAGTTATAATATCTGCTTGCGTATCTGGAGAAAGGCTCAACATAAAGTCTCTTTCATAACAATATAAAAACAAATCAGCGACAAGGGGTGCACAATTTGTTCCCATGGGAATACCAACAACTTGTCTAAAAACTGCATTCCCAAACCTGATGTAAATGTTGTTCAATAAAAAGGAAAGAACTTTACAAACTTCGTCACAGGTCCACATAGTATAATGGTTAATAATATTGCTAGTAAAAAAAAGCTTTATCAAAATTGCAAGCAATAAATGTAGCATTCTCTCTGGCAAAAGTCTTTTGAATTAGGGCAGTTAATTTGTCATTTATTAAGTTATGTGGTAAAGTGGTATACAAAGTAGAAAAATCGTATGTACTGACTGTAGATACCTTGTAATTATTAATTTTCAACTTATCCAGGATTTCGCCAGAATTTTTAATCGACCAAAATAAGTGTTTACCAGAGTTTTCGTATACTTTATCGCAGTATCTTTCCACATGGGCTTTCACAGCAGTTAGACATGATGTTAATAGTTTTGAAATATTTGAAGTTGTACAAGAGCTTGAATTAGCGATAAAGCGAGCTTTATATGGTTGTTTATGCAATTTAGGAATCCAGTGCATGGTCGGTAGTTTAATTTGTTGATCGTCTATACGAACTTTTAAATTAGAAACTTCAGTGATGTGATCAGTAACCAATTTGTTTTCAACAGAAGGACTCAATGTATAAGTTTTAGTGCTATTTAGTTCGTTTTGTAAAACATTAATATAATGCAGGCGTCAAATGATGATAATATTGTTGGCCGCCTTGTCTGCTGGAACTAAGACATACTTAGAATGAAATTCTTGGATTTCCTTTTTCAAATGTCTTAAAGTAAACTTGGCTTTTGGTGGAAGTAGATGTACATTAGTTTGATAAAATTTTATTCGAGAATCAACAATGTTAAAAATATTTCGTTTCCAAGATGTTAATGCATTGGGATCAGCGTTCTCAAGACGACATCATTTAACACAGAAGGTTTCAATGGATTCTGCAATGTGACCACGACAAGGATTAAAATCAATAGTTGAAGAAATTCTATATTTAGGTCCTTTAAAAAATAAATTACGAATACGTTTGTCTTTAATAATATCAAAATTACCAGTGATGACATGACCTGCATCTGAATAGCAAAATTTTGAGTTTTTACATTCGCAGTAAGAAGGAGTATTTGTTTGAACATCTAAGTCGGAAACAATTTTATTGTAATTGAAAATAACATTTCTTACAGGTGTTTTATATTTATAACAGATAATAGGAACTTCGGAGTTTCTGAAATATTTAGGCACAGAATCAATGACACGTTTATCCCGAAATATACTAGGTACATCGATGAAGTCAATACCTTTGTTCATGAAATATATTTTAAGAAAATGTCTCTCATGGTCAGATTGGATGTCAATATGTGGACGGAGAACATGTTGTGTGTAACTTTGAATAAGATATGATACAGTGTAAAACGGATCTGTTTGAATAACATACTGGTCCGCTTCCTCGTCCAGCTTTTTAAGAGACTGTACAGATAAAGATGAAAGACGAGAAAGCATTGAATGTCTACCAGAGTTAGAAAGAATTAAATCGAGGTCAGCAACAGATATATTGACTTTAGATTTGCGTTTAACATTACCATTTCGTCTAATTCCATGAGACCTGGATTTACGCTTCCTAATATTTAAAATAGAAAAGATATCGATATCAGGGTTTTTAGAGATATTACCTTCCTGATAAATATTATCATTTAAGCCAAACGGAAACGGTGACTGTAAATTTTTAATCCATTTACATTTTAATCCAAACAAAAAACAACAACAAAAAAAAAAAAAAAAAAAAAAACACTGAAGGACATAATATCAGATAATATTTAAAGGTAACAAAAACAGCATCCTTACTTCGATATGCAATCCCCCAAATCATGTATGAACATTAATCAGGTTGAAAAGACTTGCATTTTTTAATAATGTTCTAGTAAATTAAGGAGAATTCAATGCCAAAGGAATATATTCCTATAAATAAATATACATATACTTAGCACAGTAAGATTGAAAAACGTACGTGCGGTATGGTTATCATCATGAGTCGCAAATAGCCTAAAATAGAACATGGGAAAACCTAAATAATCTTAGGAAATATAAAAATAGAAGCCTAAAGAAAACTCCATTACTTGAAAAAAGGGATATACATGTAATAAAATAACATCGTTTTGACGTCTGTGAGAGATTTAATGTACCTTCAAAATCGAAGCACTGAAGTACTCATGGGGCGATTTTTTTGTCGGTATAAGGAAATTTTGAGCTCGAACCCAACTTCAAACCGGGCTGTTAATGATTATGGTCTAGTCATGTTCCTTCTCTAATACGATCATGGCTAGGAAAATTGACGGACCCATAATAGTGTACGTCATATTTTGAACAGTATTCAATTTCTACCATAAGAAATTTTGAGCTCGAACCCCGCTTCAAACCGGACTGTTAATGATTATGGTCTAGTCATGTCCCTTCCCTAATACGATGGGTTTTTTTCCAGGAGGACGCAGGTTCAAGCCCCACTAGAACCAAACATTTTTTCATTATATTTCTTTTATCTAGTAAGATAAACTGTTGTTTAGACTTATTATCATTGATTTGTTGTACAAAAGCGGATATTTTTCATTTGATTAGCCATTTCTTGCTGAAATGTAGGTAGGTTTTACTTCTGCCCTATGTTTTGTTTTTGAATGCCGAAAGCAAGGCCATATTTTTTCAGTGTTGGAGCTTAATTTCTGTCCGATTAAATCCTTTTACTTGAGGCTCCCCAGAAATAATTGTTATCGACATTTTTATTTTGTGTTATAGTTGTTACGCAATACTTTGAGGTTTCTTTTAGCAAAAATATTTGGTAAAATGAATTATCTGCGATCGTTTGCGCAGTGGATATCACTTTAAATTTTGTCTTGAGGAAATAACATAAATAATACAAATTAAAAAAAGAAAAGAAAAAAAGAACTCTAAAGAAAAAACGACATGGTAAAAGTAGCTTAAAAATGCAACACAGTGCGAAACAATCTTAACTTCAAGACTGTATAACGTTACTGCAATTGTTAAACATTACCATTACAAGTCCACTATCTTAATATAACCTGAAATACAGTTGTAAACGTGTGATTAAAAAATACGCTTACACCTACGCCTCCACCTCCTTAAGCAAATTAGAGACAAAGCACTTTTTACAGTTTTACTTTCAGCATTCGTCAGAATGATTCTAAAACGAATTTGTTTAGTACAGAAATAGCTAAAAATAAAAAAAAAAACATATATAAGAAAATAAATAAACCGCCGTTAAATCAAATAATATTTTAGTTGTTATTGTAAATATAAACACTATTTCGGTAGCAAAACATAACATGTTCGGTATACAAATGTTATCATTTGTTTCTTCTCACGTTGCCGTGGCAATTCCACGCAGCGATTACGTCCCGTAGAACCTATAGCAACTGATCTGAAAGAATTGAGCTTTAAAACTTATGCTTCACTTTTACATTAAACATATTATGTGCTCATTATTTATTGTACTATATGCAAATTCATACCAAGTAAAAAGCAATACTTTTGTTTAACATTTGATTAATAATGCGCAGTATAATTCAAATCGACATCTGTTATGAATGACCAGTTGTTTGATCAGCTATTTATAGACCGAGGTCATAATCTATAATTAAGTGGTCGCTGGAATTCCGTTTCCATTTAAACAACATAAACATTATCTAAGTGTTTTGATACAATTTCAATTCGATGTGTTTTATTTTTTGTTAAATACGTTTAATATTTCGCATGATTTATCAGATTTATCTATGCATATTACACAGTGTGTGTATTATGTCATTGAGTTTTACATTACCAAAGACGAAAAAAATCCATTCATACGGACATTTCATTCATAGAGGGCGAATTAATTTACCTTCATTATGTTACATTTTCTAAAGTTATCTAAAAGGATAACAGAGAGATGCATGACAAAATCATTTACAGAATCAAACAAAATGGTTGAAAAAAATTATTGAACAGATGAGTTAAACAATCTTTAAACAAATCCGTGGTAAAACTAATATACGTGACGGAACTATTTGAATTGCGCATGAAATGAAAAATATGTTGTCAGTCTCAGCACTTGGTTGGTCTTTGTGACTTTCGATCTGCGGTAATAATAGTCTGGCACCAGCCTAAAGATAGCCAGGCTTTCCCTACAATGTAACTTACATAACAAATAATTTACTCAATCCAATCAACTATTAACAATTTTCATTCAGTCAATCAACAACTTCTCATGCCATTAGATACCATTAAGACCATCCAATCAGCCCAATCAACGACTTTTAATGTGATTAATAACCTTTAACACCTTTCGTATATATAGGTATAGGCTCATTCTACTTTTTTTAGAAAACCCTGTCCCCCGACTTTTGAAGTTATTATTATTATTATTTTAATGACAAAAATGAATACATGTATATAGCATGTTGGTTACTTTTAGTAATACATATGTGAGAGATATCAGTTGTTGATTTATTCCTTATTGTATTTCTAATTAAAACTTTCTTTTATGACCAGGGATAAGGATTTATTGCTCTCTCTTTTCATACTATGATTCTTAAAAGGTTAATTATTATATTCTTATATTTTCAGTATATTTCTTTTATTATTTTAACCAACCTAATTATTTAAAGTTAACATATTCCAATATAACTTTGTCAAAACTCACGATTTTAAGTACCAATGCTCTAATTGAAAGATATCATGAAAAGAAAAAAAATGCCTCATATATTTAGGGGGACAAAATTACCAAAAGGGGACGAATTGACCAAAAACGGGGCGAGTTGACCAAATTTTATCATGAGGGGTACGAAATGACCAAATTGGGGACGAGTTGACTGGGGGACGAGTTGACATGATACCAGTAATTTTACCCATTGGATATGGAAAGTCATTAATTTACGAAGTTGTGCAGAAGATTTCAATTAGTTATACTTAATTGCAATGCTATTATCAATACTAGATACCCGCGTAGATTGGAATGATTTATAGTAAGTTACCAGTAGATTGTTTATTAGCCTTCATAGTTGTAGGTTTAACATGTTATGTTTGTTTATTGACGATACGCAAGTTAAATTCTTTGCCTTTGAGGATTTATCTTCAGTTTTCTATGAGCATTCAATACTAAGGTTTATAGGCTGATCAGAACCAAAACAAATGTAAGTCTCTGCTGGTCTATCACAAGTAGTCCAAATGATAAATAGTGCTAATCTTTTTTTCCTTTCCTAGAACCTTTTCTCAAGAGCAACGTGTTTACTTTTACTCTACCGCGTTTCAGTATGTATCACTTTGCATTCTACCGAAATTGGCATGTTCCTATCGCATGCTAGGTAAAAATGGCGGCGTAAGAATTTAATGTCTCGAAAAGAGAAATTGAAAGAAGCGAAAAGTAGTAAATTCAGCGGATTTTATTTAACGAACTGTAGTTTTCTTATATAAAAGTTAACACCCCCTTTTCTTCTTGTTTTTCTTAAGTAGCGATATAGTTCTTTATGGGAATATAAGTCTCTGAAAATCTGATATGCTAGAAAAATGTCGAAAAGCCGTTATGAAGTAAGTGGATTTTATATGAAATAAAGAACAGCCGGATTTAGTGGTGCTCAGCCTTTATATTGTAGGCCCCCCGTCCCCCCCCCCCCCCCCCACCACCTCCCCCTCTCCCCCCCAGTTGGCTGGCTAGTTAAGATTTTTATAACTATGGGCCCCTCAAGTAACAAATGTATACACCAGCGCAATTGGCTTGATTTGACAGCAATACACAGGCTAAAGAGCCATATCAAAGTACTGAAAGTACAGAAAGGCTGGCTACCACAAAACACTGAATGAAAACTGCGGGAAAGATGATTGCAAAATCTTAGATATTATGGGTTTTCCATATCAAACTAAGGCGAGCATAGGGTATTGTTGTAATGAACCATCTTGATTAACTTGTTCATCCAAGTTAAAGTTCAATCGAGAAACCTAGTTTATCGGACGTATTTTCATGGGTTCAAGAGAGTAAACTATAGTTTACGCCCGTTCTCCTGTGTGTTCGCTCGAAAAAAATATGTAAGTATTCGATAATCCTAGTTTTTCGACCAAGAATGTAATTACTGGATAATTTGATTTTCAAGAACCATTGTTTACGGACGTGAACCTAAGTTTACGACCATGAACTTGGGTTTACGAGCGTGAACCATAGTTTACGAACGTGAACCTAGGTTTACGTTCGAAAAACTTGGTTTTGGTTTTTCGAACAAAACTATGATTTTTGGTCATTGTCCTATGTTTACGAGCGTGAACTTATGTTTACGGTCGTAAACCCACGTTCACGGTTGTAAACCTAAGTTCTCCATCGTTAACATATGTTCACGTTCGTAAACTATGGTTTACATTCGTGAACCCTGGTTTACTCCCGTAAACATAGGTTCACGCTCATGAACTTAGAATAATTCAAAGTTCAATTGAAAAACCTAGTTGATCTGGGTTAACGTGCGTGTTTTCGCTCGAAAATATGGGTAAGTATTAGAAAAACCTGGTTTATCTATTGTTAATCCTAGTGTTTCGACCGTGAACCTGGGTTATGTTATGATTGGACAATAGGCGTTCCATAACCGTTGATATATGTTTCTAAAGAAGCGATATTATCTTTGAGGGACATAATATCAGATAAAATATAAAGGTAACAAACACAACATCTACATTTCGACATGAACACTGATCAGATGGGGCGATTTTCTTGTCGGTATGAGGGAAATTGTGGGCTCGAACCCCGCTATAAACCGGACTGTTAATGGTTATTGTCCAGTCATGTTCCTTCCCTAATACGATGGTTAGGAAAATTGACGTACCCGTAATAATGTACTCCTTTTTTTTGAAGAGTTTCTTTTTTTTTTTTTTTTTGGTTGGGTTTAACGTCGCACCGACACATTTTAGGTCATACGGCGACTTTCCAGCTTTGATGGTGGAGGAAGACCCCAGGTGCCCCTCCGTGCATTATTTCATCACGAGCGGGCACCTGGGTAGAACCACCGACCTTCCGTAAGTCAGCTGGATGGCTTCCTCACATGAAGAATTCAACGCCCCGAGTGAGGCTCGAACCCACATCGATGAGGGGCAAGTGATTTGAAGTCAGCGGCCTTAACCACTCGGCCACGGAGGCCCCTTTTTCGAAGAGTATTCAATATTCAATTCCTACCATGAGATTACTTTAACTGATTTTTCAGGAGTGCGTAGGTTCAAGCCCAGCCAGGACCAAACTTTGTTTATTATATTTCTTTTTCCAAGTCTTATTATCATTGATCTGTCGTACAAAAGAGGAAATGTTTTATTTGATTAGCTATTTCTTGCTGTTTAAAATGAATTTAACCTGAAGGGTGAATGTTGAGACATCTTTGAAAATACTACTTTACATTTGTAAAAGTTCTTGATTTTGCATTTATTCTTTAGTTTACAAAGTTTGAAAGAAATGTAGGTAGGTAAGTTTTACTTCTGCCCTATGGTTCTTTATGAATGGAGAGAGAAAGGCAATAATTTGGAGCTTAATTTCTGTCCGATTAAATCCTTTTACTCGAGGCTCCCCAGAAAAATTGTTATCGACCATTCTATTTTGTGTTTAACTTTTACAATTGTTACGCAATACTTTGAGGTTTCATTTAGAAAAATATTTGGTAAAATGAATTATCTGCGATCATTTTGCGCAATGGATATCACTTTGAAATTTGTGTCTGTTTCAGCTGGACGAAAATAAAGACATAATTTATACAAAATTAACAAATAATAAAAAGAAAAACAAACAACAAGTACAAGGTAAAAGTCGTTTAAAGATGAATCACAGTGCGAAAATATGTTAACTTCAGAACTGTATCAAGTTAATGCAATTGTTAAACACTACCAATACGGATCCACTATGATCTTAATATAACCTGAAAACAGTTGAAAACGAGTGTTTAAACAAAACCCGCTTACATAATTATACACCCCTACCCTTTAAGCAAATTGTTAACAAAACACTTTTTACATTATATCTTTCAGTATTCGTCAGAATGTTTAAAACGAATTAAGTATAAAAACAGCCCAAATAAAAAAATATAATGTGGTCATTTGTTTCTTCTCACGTTACTGTGGCAATTCCACGCAGCGATTACTCCCGTAGTACCTATAGCAAATGATCTGAAAGAATAGATTCTTAAAACTTAAGCCCTAATCATGACCGATAACTCATATCACTATAAGTTCATTTTAATTGATATTTCATATTTCTTATTTTCCATGTTATGTCAGACCGTCGAATAATGCGCAGTATAACTCATATCGACGATTGTTTCTCGGAACAAGCGTTTGTTTAATTAGCTACTTAAAGACCGGGGTCATAATCTATAACGAAGCGGTCAACAGTGAGGTCTTACGAAAAAGTTCATACGGACATTTCATTCATACAGGCGAATTAATTTACCATCATTTAGTAATATTTTCTTATGCTATCTTACAAGTATTTACCGTTAGAAAAATAAAACATTATTATAACATGTTTGAGCAAATAGATCTATTGAAACAGGTAAGTTTAACAATCTTTATACAACTCTTTGGCAAAACTGATAAACGTGGCGGACTATTTGAATTGCGCATGAAATTATATTTTGTGTTGTCAGTCTCAGCACCTGTTGAACTTTGGTTATAATAGTGTGGCGAATATTGCCAGCCTAAAAACCGTGTCCGGTAATGGAAGTTACAGGTAAAAGTTTATCTGTACATGCTTCATTGATCGCTTGCTTTTTAAACGCGGTACTTGATTGGGTAGTGGAGAAACAACTGACCAATGAGGTTGCCCGATACATGAGATTGTACGGCTTTGTATTACAAATGGCTGAAAAAGAAATGCTTTACTCGAAATTTGTGAAAACAAAGTCGATTTTCTAACCACTAGCTTCTTTATTACTGGTAGCTGGTTATACATTGGATTGGTAGATATCAGAGCCAGTACACTGAGACCTGTGTATCATACAGAAAAATGAAGTCCATACACTGTGACTGTACATACACTGAAAAGGCTTGATGAAATGATTAAAAAATAGACTTTTCCTTAAATATATAATACATTGGTGTTTCAGGCAGCAGGAATATGCATCTTTTCAAAACTGAAACTGCTTTATTTGATTAAACGCCTAATTTTACACATAGTATATTCACCGGCGTTGTACATTAAATTATTCCAGATTTATATAGCGCCAAAGGCGCTTTACATAGTTCAAATGCAGCCACACAGGGCGCATAATTCATCCTCTACTAGTACAGACACAGAGCGATCTTACCAGAGGGACAGAGTGAGACAAAGCCCCCACGACAGAGAGATCAGAAATCAGATACAGGCTTATCCGGCTAACTTAGCCTAGCTCGTTTCGAATAGACAGCCTGGTTCTTAAACGTGCCCAGTGTATAGCACTGATACACGCAAGGATTGCCTGGGTTCCTGACCAGTACACCTCTAGTTGTATTAACACCTCTACATCTTTTCATGTGCCATATTAAAAACTTTCAACATAAGGAGGGGATATCCCTCCCGAACCCACCAAAGGTTGCCCCCCCCCCCCCCAACCCTCACGACACCTTGATACCTCCTGCGAAATTCTATGGGTTAAAGTTAACATGAATACTGCCAAACCCCTCTATGTTGCTGCGTACTATAGACCAAACGAAAATGATCCCCAGAGCATCATTGAGTTCAAAAGGTCACACTGGACCTTACCAGACCCTTTAAAGGAACCAAATGGAACTTTGGTGACTTTAATACCCCGAAACTATTCTGAGACACTTATCACATACCAATCCTAAAGCCCAACTGTAACTGTCCCCAGACATATGACAAGTTACTTGAAGTCCTTGATGATCGCAGCCTCACACAAATGGTAAACCCCGCACCCGAAATGACAATGTTTTGGTTTGGTTCCTAACAACCAACACAACACTAGTCAGCAAAGTTACCGTTCAAGCCGGTATCTCTGATCACAACTTGGTCATCACCCAAGCCCGACTCAAACCGCAAATCAACAGACATCCCCCAGAGAAATCCCATTATTTTGGGTTGATTTCAAGCATTTCATTAATAGGTCTAAGGTCAATATCCTCCAAAATGCAGAGGCTCTGTCAGTGGAAGACCTCTGGACCAAGTTCAACCTATTAATTCAAGAAGGTATTTCCAAATAAGTCCCAATAAAGAAAATGGGTACCAAAAAACTTCTCCCCTTGTTCACTCAAGACATAAAAAGATTAATTACAAAGAGAGACAACCGCTTTCAAAAGGTCAAGAAACACAAAGGTCAAAATCAGTACACCAGGAAATTCAAATCCATCAAACACCTGATACAGTCTAAGATAAAGAAAGCATATGAGGCATACATAGAAAACAGTTTGGATATTCAACATACAGATGATACTGATTCCACCAAATTTAATACCAAAAAGTTTTTCTCAATCATTAAAAATGTCAGACAAGACAGCTAAGGTATTTCCCCACTAAAAGATCAGACAAGCGGTACTTTAACTTCAGAAAACCTAGGAAAAGCAAACATCCTAAATAAACAGTTCCAATCTGTTTTCCACGGCGTCTCTCCACTATCACTGTCTCAGCTGTCCAAAAATTTAAGGAACCCAAAATACCCAGTGATACTGAACATAAAATTAGACCCAAATGGTGTCCTGAAACTACTCCAAAACCTCAAAGTGGATAAGGCTGCCGGCCCAGATAAGATAAAGCCCATTATCTGTAAGGAACTCAGCCGAACAGTCCCTAAACACTGGTCAACTCCCTTCTGAGTGGGCGAAGGCAAACGTCGCCCCTCTCTATAAGAAAGGTGATAATAATGATCCAGCAAAACATAGGCCCATATCATCAACATGTGTTCTATGTATACTACTGGAGTACGTCAGAGCATCTAGCCTATCCACACACTTCTCAAAGTATAACATACTCTATGAACTGCAGCACGGGCTCCGTGAAAGACGGTCCTGTGAGACCCAGCTCATTGAGTTAGTAGAAAATCTAGCAAACATCTCTCTATAGGTAACCAGACTGACCTTATCCTGCTCGAGTTTAGTAAAGCCTTTGACAAGGTCAGTCACTTAAAATTACTATACAAGCTCCTAGAACACGGTGTTTGTGACCAAATCGTGTCTTGGATACAGTCTTTCCTTATAGGCAGATCCCAGTCAGTAGTAGTTGAGGGCATTGCGTCTGATCAAGTCCCCGTCACGTCCGGTGTCCCCCAGGGATCTGTTCTGGGGCCCCTCCTCTTCCTGCTCTATATTAATGACCTCCCCGACATGGTCACATCCCAGGTGCGCCTGTTCGCAGATGACACGGCCATCTACATTGCCGTAATTTCCCACTCTGATTGTCAAAGGCTTCAAAATGATCTCAAGTTAGAGAAATGGGAATCTTTATGGGACATGGAATTTAATCCTAGTAATAGTCAGGTCCCCCATATTACACGCAACAGGAAACCCATTGAATTCCCTTATAATCTTCATGGCCAAACATTGTCCCCATGAAAGATGCCAAATACCTTGGTGTCGACATCAGTCACGATCTTAGATGGAACACACATATCTCCAGAATTACAACTAATGCAAACAGAAAACTAGGTTTCATCAAACGTAACATCAAAACAAAACATGAAAGCATCAAGATTCTAGCATACAAGACATTGGTCAGGCCGCAGCTTGAATATGCTTCATCTGCATGGTCAACACATACACAGGTTAATATTCACAAGCTGAAAATGGTCCAGCGACGCACGATCAGATGGGTCAAAAATGATTACTACCGTTACGCCAGCGTAACACAAATGCGTTTGAGAATAGACGTCTAGACTCCAAGCTCGTCATGTTCTGTAAGATACACCATGGCCTTGTAGCTATCTCCCTCCCCAATTACTTAGAAGCCCCTACCAGGTTAACTAGACACATGCATCCCTTAAGTCTTCGTCAAGTCCATGTCAGTTCAGATTACTTGAAATATTCCTTTTTCCCCATACCACAGTCTTGTGGAATAGGTTACACCCAAATATTGCAACCCTGCCTGACCTTGAGTCTTTCAAGCAGGCAGTGGACCAGCTCAGTTACTAAGTAAACTGCAATTGCTTTTATCTTTTTACTCGATCCTTTTTAACATTTTAACAACATTCGCCACCTTCACGTTCATACTACCACTAAGAGAACTGTCTTTCAGTTTTTATTCTTTTATTCTGTACTAATCACCGACGCGCACTCTGTCCATAATACTTACGAGAGGCGTGAGGCAGTATAAAGAGACAGATAGATATATATTATACACTAAATGCTTGCGGACATGCAAAAAAAATGCGTATTTTTGCCGTGCGCTCCAATTGATAATCACTCCCGGGAATGCGCAGAACGGCTGCACCAGATCTGTAATGAGAAACATAGTAATAATTTACGGTTTTCCTAATCCCCGTACCGTACATCCATTTAGTTTACGTTTTCCGGACGTATAGGTCAGAGACCACCAATTCAAAAAAGTACAGGGAACTTACTGGGAATGAGGTAACGTCTGTGCGTTCTGATCGGTCAGTCATGTAAACAAACCCAATTATTTGCGATTTTTTTTTTCAAAATTGATATTTTTTACTGCATTTACAGTATTTTATTATACATTTTGACAAAATTGCCACATTTTATGTGTTTTGAAAAAACGTTTAATCAAACGATTTTCTCCCGCCACGCCAACGATGTAAACAGGGGGTCATCTCATTCATACGAAAATTACTTAGATAAAGTACCACTTTTCATATGTCTTTCGTCCGATATTTTGGTAGAACTAAGATAGATCTTGAAAAACATGTAATAAGATAATTATATACGTTTCGATTTATGGAAGGCCGTACACACCATAATGTTATAAGGTAAGTCTATGGGAAAACAATCGGTGGTATCTAACCTATAGGCTGATCCCTTGCTTATTTTCGCAAAAATAAGATTTTGTTTCCGAAAATAAGCCATTGTTTGGTTTCTTTTCTCAATGTTTCTTCTTTTACTTTCTTAAAGACTATCATAGTACATGCCTCCATACGAAAAATGTGTAAACCGCTCTGATTTTAATTACGAAAATAACATTGAAAAATGCCACATTTTTTATACTTGTTCATTTTTTAAATATCTTTTACAGAATTATCTTAAGGACTATTTTAGTGCATGGCTATATACAAAAAATAATTAAAGCGTTTTGACTTGTATTAACTATAATATTACACGGACACACTGTAATATAATGGATATTTTTTGTCTTATAATAACGAGTTAAAGGTCATTCTTGTGTCAATAGGCGGTAATTTTAAACTAAAAAAAGTTTCATTGAGATAAGAGTCTATGGTTGCTTAAGAACTGCTATGCTAAGAAGCTAAGAAAACTTCTGGAATAGGGACGTTCTTTAATTTGCAAAATCACAAATTAAAGAACGTCCCTATTCCAGAAGTTTTAAAAGCGGAGGCTCGAACTCACGACCCCTGGATTGTTTGTTTGTAAGTCAACACCTGAAATTCATGGTAGACACCCCAAAAGACTGTTAGTAATTTAAGTTGAAGGATAGTGCAAGATACAGAAGACGTCACACTATTCTATCAATGCTCAGAAAACGGTTTTTTTTAAACATGCTGAAATTGTAACAAAAGTTGTTGTATGATCGAGACATGTGCTCCGTTTGTTTTAAAAGGCGAAAATATATTGGCTGAAGGTTGGCAGGGGCGGATTGGGAGGGGTGCTGACCCCCAAGTGTCTGTTCGCGCAGTTACTGGAGCAGCATATTAGATTTTAAAACATGGTCAATTACTTCATATAGTTTAAGTCAGCATCAAATTAACATGTTTATGTGTATTAACAGTACTATGCATTAGGTTTAAAATAGTACACATCATATACACGTATAAACACAGTATAAATGTATACTACCATTAAAATACTAGCTTTTTTTTCAACAATAAACTGTTATTGCATGACATTTAATTCTGAACATAGCTCTATTTGCAAACTTCATTTATATATTTAGTTAAGTTAAATATAGTAGATGAGGATTTTATACATTCGAAGTAAATATCAAAGTTAAAAAAAATATTTTAGTGAAAGATGCCTTTGGGATATCTTTAAGCCTTGTACGTTTTGAGAACAGTTGTGACAGTGATTCAGTGGAATCAACACAGTGTCTTTTAGCATGACTACTCACAAGTTCACTTTATAAAACAATGACAAATAAATTGTTAATACTGTATTTTGTGAAGTTGTGCTAATTGATTTAGATATCTCAAGTAGACGAGGATATTTCACTTTTGTTCGGGAGAATATCGACTACATGGCATTAGACGACATCGGTCCGATATGTAGCCATGTGTACTCCCGATGTCGGCCCGATGTAACAGCCGATATCAGACCGATATAGAGACCCTTATCGGACCAGCATCTAACCAATATAAAATGTTTGTTAGGAATGAACCGTTAAAGGGATACAAAGCACTATAAATGAGTCCTTAGAGGTCACAGTTTATTTCAACTATATTAAACAGTGCAATATGTGTGCTTAATTAGTTTTCCATTGGTAAGAAATGACCTATGCCTCCTGCCAAAATTAAACTTTACTAAAGAGATGTTAAGAATGTGTGAGTGGGTGTTTCACAGGAACTTAAAGCCCATTGTACAAGAATGAGCTTATTACAAAGTCTATCTATAAGTTTTATTTGTCAGCCTCATTTACAGAAGCTACTGTTTCAGAATGTATTTTATAAGAAAATAAGTAAAGTTTAAATAAATTTGAACGTTCAACAATGACAATTCTTATATCATTTCTTGAGGGCCAAAATCTGTAGTGTCCGCAAGAGTGCTTGACCGGCAGGACAATGGCTTGTATAGAAACAGAAATCATTGCTCTTCTACAATGTGGTGACAGCATGTCATTAACACCATTTAAGGTAGTTCTGCACATTTGATAAACTGTCAGTGACGATGTAACGTCATTTATTCGGAAAAGCTTAAATAATGCCTAGTTGCCGTTATACGGGAAGCATTACTGATGCAGGGACTCTATTATATCCCGTGTATTAAGTGTTAAACAGTCAGTGCTACTGCTTATCTTAATATCAGGCACAAGACCACAGTTATTTGCCCTTGGTTGACCACGATACGGAAGTGGTTACGCGGAAAATAGTTCCTCTTGATGGTGAATATTGGTGAATTTTTGAGTGAAAGACCTGCAATAAATGGCATGATTTAATAGAGGAGATATGAAATAGTAGGTACATGTACCATTTGACAGAATGAAAATGTCAGAATATGCATAACATGACTTTTTGATAAGGCCTGTTTTGCCTGTTTGCGGCCATCTAGAGAGTATTCTTCATACGCATGTGATTTGGTTCAAAATGGTGGAAAAAAGAGCCGGTCAACCAAAATGTTTACTGTGGCTGGAATGTTTTCTCTTGGATAGTTCTGTTGAGTTCAGGTATTTTTATAGGGGTTGGAATGCATGCAAAATTGCTATAGTGTCCAGTGCCTATATAGAACATATAGTAAAAATAACTGTGGTCTTATGCCATCAATTTTGACAAAAGATAGGTGCTGATGTAAATATTGCAAATTAGTAATATAAGATGAGCAACAACGTTAAGACTCAAGTTGATATTTGGCTAAATAAATACTAAAACATGGACCTATACATTTTATCTTGCCATATGACTAAAAGTAATAAATCTTAGACTATGAAAGGTTTCATAAAAATCTGCACCAGAACTTTTTCAATACTCGAAAATGTCATCAAAATTTCGATTTTCCCATAGAAGCCCTTTTTGGAGATTGACCCGAGGACCAATATTTTCAAATCAGTGTAAAAAATCATCAGTCTCTCAGACCTATCATTTTTATTTTCCAAATTTCATCCGGATAAATTGGTGCTTTTAAAATATGGTTTAATAAAGTTGTACATTGTAGAACAATATTTGTCTCAGACGCGAACAACTACCTTATAAGTGAAGACAGCATGTGTCAGTGCGTGACAACTGCATGAAATAATATTGAAGTTTGCATTGAAACTTACATGAACATGTGATGTAGTTAACACGAAGTTTGTGTACATATTATATATTACAGAATCATTTAGGTAGAGTCAAATCTTATATTATGAATTCATCCAAAAGTTAATAATGCTGTAATTTATTTTTTTCAAGTTGATGCGGGCACTACACGAAATGGCTTGACAAGTATCACTAGACAAAAGAAACAATATGATGACTGTGAGACATTTATGCCAATTAGATTCAAATAAATTTATTTGAACAATCATACTATCTTCTACAAAAGACTCATGGTTGTTTATAATTGATACTAAGAGAAAATCGATGAATTTTAAACGTGAGAAGCAATGCACAATAGCACACGTTCTCCAAAACTTAAAAGATTGTTGATATTTTGTCATTTATATAACCCCTTTGGCATATCAAATTTTATAAGAGGTTGCTTACCTTTCCAAGGCGGTGCCCCTATTTTCAACCTGCTGTTTTGTCCATTTCGTATTATATATATATATTGCCTTGTTTGTTTGTGGTGTTACTTTCCTTTCAGCCACCCTTTACTTTTACACCCTCATCCCTTTTTATTATGAGGGAGGCTATGTACCCGTCTTATACTGGCTGGAGCTCCTATCTGTTTTTTTTTTTTGCCATCGGTCGTCCCTGAGTGATGTTCCATCGTATTGCTTTATCCTACATGCCGGTTTGCCTTGCTTTGTCTTTGAGCGCGTGTGTGCGCGCTTGTGTGATTTTTGTTTGTTTGTTTGTTGTTTATGTTGTTGTTGTTATGCGTGTGCGTGTGCAAGTGCGTGCGTATGCGTGTGCGCGTGCGCGTACCTGTGTTGGTCTTATCCGTGTCGTCTTTGAAGACTGTATTTTGAAGTGGGGCTTTCCCTTTTGAATATTCCTACTTGTTTTTTTTCCCTTGCCCAAATTCCCTACCTCACAGAATCCAGGAACACTGGTTTAGTTAACTGCCCGTCGTTACATAACTGAAATACTGTTGAAAAATGGCGTTAAACCCAAAACAAACAAACAAACAAATTCCCTACCCATTTCTCTACCCCTACCTGTCTTGAATATAATTGACCAGTCACCGCCTGTCAATCAAATCTATCTAAGATCCAATCAGATATCATTTTTAACACACACGTGTGTACCACTTATCGCCGCCATTTTCCTTCGACAAGCTGATTGTCGAGGTTACCAGATAAGTAAGCATCTGTCTTTAAAATCTAGTTAAAACTCTGTATTTTATTGCTAGACTGTTGAAGTGAAATTTAAGTTGTGCAAGTTACATTTATTTATTTCTCTTAATCAAAAGGAAGCCTTGAGAGACATGCACACTTTGGCCTTTTTACAATGATAAGCACCTATGTTGGCTGAAGGTGAATAAAATCGAGACCTTAGAACTTAAATTTAACTTAAAAGTAATTAAAAATGTAGCACCATATTCAATGTATTTATACCATATAATAAAAAATCAACTTTGTACTCGAAGTAACCGCGATTTGGCGAAGACAAAAAATAAATTAGTGCGAATATTTACAAAATACATGTAATAAATAAACATAGCTGAAACATATAATCATTGAATTCCAAATAACTTAAGTACTGATTTTGCGAATGAACAAGTATTGTTCAATCAGTAGCGTTATATGGCTAAATAAAAAGAACTGATCTGGCCGACAACCTTCTTTTTAGTCAGAACCTTAGTGTTCTATTTTTTTCTCTCTCGAAAAATCCTAAAGTACTGCTCTACTTATACAAGAAATAACAAAGCCTTCCTTAAGCTTTTAAGCACTTTAACACTTTTATTGATATAATAAATACCACATAGATGAAGATTTGAAATGTTGAAGAATTTAAAAAGAATCGGCCTAATAATGAAATCGCACAGAATCCCCAAACTGGGCTCAGCACCCGTGTGAATCCCGCTGAAATACCAGTGACTGCTCGGGTGCCCATACCTACCCCATATAAATAAAACTTATTAAAAATAAATATTGATGCCGGATTTAAGTTAGAAGTCGTAAATTTTAGTTTAATAGCCACAAAAGACGATTCGTTTGTATACCGAATGAAATAACTTAAATAAATTTAAAATGAAGAAGTAAATGATATCAAGAATTTAGAAGAATTTACGAAATGTAAATCGTAAATTTGTTCAATACGTTCATATTGCGTTAAATATGCAACGCTTTTATAGTATTTTCTTCAGTGGGAAACCTACAGACTTTGAGATATAGTTGAAATGAAGTATAGAATTTGAGAACATACGAAAATATAGTATAGCCTCTGAGATTAGAATTTGAGAAACATACGAAAATACAGTATAGAGGAAAAAACAATATACATTGTAGAATTTGAGAAACGTACGAGAGTGAAGAAAACTACAACTCTAAACTCAATGCGGAGCCTTAGCGAAACATTAGACTTTCGAACCACCAACTTTAAAAGTCGAATACACGCAGCCTCTGTAACCTTAATGCCTATTGGTATTGTTTCCGTCCCGAAAACATTTCATAGAATTGATATACGACTAATTAGCAAACGTATTAGCCACACTATGTTTTGAAAGAATAGAAATACTAGCCAACATCTTCAGGTAAATCAATTCAGCAGTATCGTATCCGTCATTTTGAAGATTGTTGAAGGTTTCGCATCATTTGGCGACTGGTCAATTAAAATGTACCTGTTATTTATTTTTTTGGAAGCGGCCCGTCTGCTATATCTTTCGTCTACAGTTTCTGTCTATGGCCGGCCTACTTTGTGAGGCATGGCTCTGGCTAGGTTTGCTGTGATTTGTGCTTCCGGGAAGTCTATCGTTATATTTTTAATGTTTACCTATAACAGACACGGTATTACATTTAGAGTGAATTTCATGATAAAAAATCATGTCCGATATAGTCCGTTATATAAAATAAAATTGTTGCAGCAAACACGATTATAACAACTTATTAGATAGAAGGAACTGATTTTCATTTAGTGTCTAAAATACATTGAAACAATATCGAACCCAAAAAGTCATAATCAGAAAGGATGCAATAGAGGTGCATAGCATTGTTGTATATTTCATACGATTATGAAATATATGAAAACATAATTTGCCAACTGATTTCTCAACCAAAGCTTTGTAAATTTTAACATTTTATAGAAATTAATCTTTTTAGAGTAGGTCAGCATAGATGCGTATGATTTTAATATTTCACTAGTTCAAGATTACAGCAGACGTTAGAATAATATTAAGCAAACTACGTTTTACAAGAATGCTAACAAAATCCACATTCGGTCCATATCATTACATCCATCAATTTGTTATGCAAATACTATTTAGTGTTTATCGTGTTTATCATGTTTATCAAGATTCCATATAACAAACTCTGATATAACATAGACGTTTTGTTGGTTTCCAGGAAGATTGCTATAACCGGAGTTAACAGCATTTTGCACATGCAGGGTGTTCGATAATTGTTTCAAATAGTTTCTTACTCTGTTTTGTATTTACAATTGTGAAATAAAGATTGTATGTATCAATTTAAATAATACATACATGTTAGTCTTAATTGTGTAGTGTCGCAACAAACAGTCTGACTTAAAAATATATACGGTAGAGGGTTTCCTTGCCTACACTCCGGTGCAGTAATTGATATGTTAACATTGTGAAAGAATGTAATAATGAAGTGGATAAAAACCAAACACGCAGTCAAGTTACAATTTGATAATATTCCAAAGTATCTGCTACATGCATTAATAATAATAAACATCAGATATAACGTCATAGTACGTCACGTTAAAATTGCAGAAAACAGACGACAGTATTATAAATGCAACGTCATAGCTGATATATGCACTATTTGAATATAAAAATAGAAAGGAGAAAAGAGAAGAATATGGACAAACGATACTAATAAAATAAATGGTTAGAGAACTACATGTCATATAATAATTTTGCATCGAGTCCCTTTGCTTGGATACAAGAATCCGAACCGTTCCTTTACACAAACGACCAAATTCGTCATTAACAATGTCAAATGGTACGAACGAAATCTTCTCAATTGAATTTGATGGACCATTGAAATGTGCTGCAACGTGAGAAGGGTAATTTGGATCTGAGAAGTTTCTAATAGCGATAGCTATTCATACGTTTCGGTACATTTTTATTTGTCTGGCCAACATTTTGTTTCTGACATTTTTGCATGTAATGAGATAAATAACATTTTAGATGTACAGTCACAGAATCTCGCCGGTAACAGAACTGGTAATAAGTAAATCTTCTACAATGTTACAACAATGGGAGCGCCTTAATGTTCTTTGGACGTTTGAAAGCAACAAATGGTTTGTTCGAATGCAAATGTTCAACACTTCTGGTGTTCAATAGTTGTAACAAATCCCAGTCCTTACGCAATATAATACTATGTTCGGCAATGATGGGTTGTACCACACAGTGAATGGTATCACCTCACTGTCATTTTTATCACTCTGTTTTAGCGGATCCGTCTATGACATTGTAGAAACCTTGTTTAACGCATTGTCAACAAAAATATTAGCGGGATGGTTTCTCGCAATAAAGTATTTTCGTAATTCGTTTTGCTATAAGCATAATTTTATAATTGTTTGTTTCATGCAATAAACTATTTGAGTTGGGTTGAGAGTTGAAAATTCAGGTAAAATATTATCAAACTGTGTTTTATCAGAAATGATACGTCTATATGTTTTAGCCAGGCTAATTAGTCTCCCGCGCTTACAATGAGTTAGGTTCAATCTGATCACCTCGGCCTTTATGCTATTTACCGGAGAATACGGAAATACCTGATGTTGCACGATTGGAGTTAGGATGTGAAGAACATTCTAAGTTCTTAAGAAAATTTGTCTCTTTCACATAAACATCGATGATGATTATTATTTACCTTTTAAAACTATAACATCCAGAAAAGTAACGGACGTCTGCGAAATCGAGTGATGCTAACTGTTGATTTTATCAATAAAATTCTGGAAATTATCTAGTGAGTCATTTCACACCAAAAAATATCGCATGAAAACCGTAGCCATACCTCAGGAATTATAATTACATATTGCATAAAGTTTTCTTCAAACTTTCCAATACCTTTTCACATTCCTTGATCTGAATAAATTTTGACAATAAGAAAATCATGTTCCTTTGTTAAAATTGTCTTATTGGCAATATGTATGTGTATATATATTCTTACGTGATCTTCTGCATGGTTAGTAAATGTCATGTAAATTATCAAATACTATTCACAAGATTACACAGGCAACATGTTTATAATGGCATAGCCAAATTTTAGCCTAAAGAAATTAAACTGCGCAACAACAATATGAATAATAATAACAAAATTCGTGTTTTACGCTTGAATCCTACTTTTAATCGTAAGCATTATATAAAAGGCGTAACAAATTAAATATGTTAAATATGTAGGCATAACAATGTGTCCAGGGGTTTGTAAAGTAGTTAAATATCATATTACAGCGAAGCTACTTTTTGAAGAGACTCAGATAGTGGACCTTTCAGCCCAATGATAATTTAGTCAGCCTTTCGGCCCTAGGTTCAACATAGTGGCGCAGTTGTAATTATTATAACATATTATATCAATATATGTGTTTGTTTATCTGTGACTGGTCGAAAGCATTGTGCGCCACATTACAAATGGATAAATGAATGAAGGAATGAACGAACAAACGAACGAATACTCGAAGGAACAAATTAATGTCGGGTTCGAGTATACAGAAAATAATTTAACTGATTTTCAAAAACAATATTTTGAATTATGTGTGCATGAGTTCTTTCTTTTGATCCTTTTTTTTCAGATTAGCGTAAATAATGCAGTGCTAAAATAATACAAAGAATGTGATGTCTTTTTTATGGCACAAAATCGAAATTATTTCATCACTTGTGTTACATCGTAAAAAACTTTATAAATATAGGTGCCCTAGCTTGATTTTGTGAAATCAATACGCCAAAATATCGACTTTAAGCAAATGAACGCAACAGTCAAAGCACGACTTAACGATTAATTGTAAAAACACTAAATATGTAAAGGAATCATTTCAAATATTTTTGTATCTTTGCAGGTGATAAAGGAAGCAATTTCGATCTTGAAATTTGTTGTCAATGACTCTCTTCCAGTAAAGACAATGTTAGGAATGTCAAAGAACAATTCTTGTTTCAACATGCGTGGTAAGTTGCAATCACTAGTAATGTTCTCCAAACATTCCTAGGTTAAGAATCAAGGGCGAATGTTAAGGTTCAAAAAACTATTCTAATAAATTAACACTATGGACTCCTGACAGTGTTGCTAATAAATTCAGTGATGGTATCTAAATATCTGTTAACTTTTATTATCGGCGTCGTGTGCATTTTGTTTACAACTCTCAACAATATCGTGTCTTTGTTATTCTATATTTTTGTTTTTCTAGATATTGTCTCTTAGTACCCCATCATCTACCCCCATCCACATTACTTACACTACTCCGCCCCAACCCTATATAACCCCCTTCTCTCACACACGCGCACAGTATTTTTTAGCTTCTTGATATTGTCTCAAGAATTTTGCAGTTTTTAAGTAAGATTCGATAACATGAAATTTTTTTATATTTTCTCAAAATTCTGCATACATCAGGAATAAATCCAGTCTGTCCCGCTGCATCAGTTACCAACGTCAAATGGACTGCTCCCAACAATGTTCGTACTCGCTTCTCCCTTGTTTACTCCCCTTTTAGAACTCGGCTTCGTTTTAGTTTTTGTAGATATCCCTTGGGATATGTTTGTCCTTCGGTCTCGGTCACAAACATTCCCGCGGGCTTCTGCAGACGTTAGTACATAAAAAAAACGTGTTTTATCCCTACATTGTTAATTACTACATACTTTGTGTTTCTCACCGAAACCGTTCGTATCCGAATGTCAACCTAAGAGAGAAAACTTTACGCCCTTTTGCAATGAAAGTTTTGACCTATTAACTATATCTGAACTTGTTTTTTTTTTTTTTTTTGGTTTATCAACTGGGTCACAAACTTATTATTTTATGCTTTCAATGCATTTTCCGAAAGTGTGTCACTAAAAGTTTGTAAGTAACTGTTAAAACCTTAAAGTTCTTGAACTATTTTATAGTTAATCAGTCCATCTTTATTCATTAATTGTGTGTACTTTTGCACATGCATAGGTCGGTTTTGATAACAAGTCATTGTCTAATATGGCCAAAAATACATCAATTGTCACGAATCTATCATTTTTATTGGCTGAATTCCCTTTGGATACAATGTAGCTTTGGAAAATATGGTTTATTAAAATTGTGCATTGTAGAACAAAATACAGAATTACCTTAAAGGTGAAGATTGGAGGTGTCAGTCCATGACGACATGAATATGTGATGTGAGTAATAAAAGGTAGTTTGTATACATACAACATAATATAGAATCATTTAGGAAAAGTCACCCTTTTATAAATTCATCACTACAGATCTGCATCTCTGTGGAAAAAAAAGTGTAATTTGCACATGGTGACTGTTAGGCATATCTTTTTCAATTAATGTCAAATCAATTTATTTCAACATATTATCTTCTAGAAAAATCACATCTTGTTTATTAATGGCGCTATGAGATCATCTCTGTATTTTGAATGTGCAGAAGCAAATGAAAATTACACGTTCTGCAAGACCTAAAAAATTAATGATATGTATAGCTAAACTTTTTCCTTTTCTCTAACCCTGCTTCGGCAACAGAAGTTTTGTAATTTACATGCACGTTAAACTTTAAGTATAAGGAATAAGGGAAATATTCAAATGTTCCGATATAGCCGGTTTTTGTTCCACGTAAAAGTAAAAGTCATTACAGCGAGCACGGCTATATAGAATGTTTGGATGCAAGGAACTGATTTTCATGCCCCAGTGTTAAAGCTACACGCCCACAGTTTGGGTGAAGTTTTCAACATATTCGTTTCCACCACGTTTGGCATAGAATGTATATATGGCACCGAAAAATTGTAAAGAGGTTGAAAATAAAAGTTAGATATTGTTTAAATGCAAGAAGAATGTAAAATTTCTGCATTATTTCAAAAGCGTTGCAACGGTTTACTACCTTCTGCGCAATAGTTTTCGTTATTTATAAAAATATCCTGCAAAAATCTGATGCCGATAAGTTTGTACCAGTAGTCACTCACAGAGTACTAATTTTATGAATTTATCACAGAAATTATTTTTCGCCTAAAGTGTGTGGGTTAGTTATGCATCGAAACAATATCGGATAGATATCAAACTTCAAAATGTCATGATCAAAAATTGTATGTAAGGATAGCATTGGATTATACATATTACAGTCCTGTGACCGTGGTAAATCTCAGTATTTGTATACGGCGTATTGTGGGGCATATCATTAATGCAATTTTCACTAGGTTATAAAATATCAGAATGACTTCTGAAAATACCTTTATTTATGGAGGCATATTACGGCTGCAGTGTTAAATTTCTCGGCAAACTCTTCTTGGATATATGCTTAAAATGTTATTACAACAAAATCATGTGCTTCTGTTAACATTGTCTTAAAAATAAATCAAACAGGCAATAATTCGTCAACTTATGGCTAGTAAATGTCAATTGTCAAAATACTGTTCTGCAAATTACAGAAGCAATATGCTTCTAAAGAAATAATCGTTTCGTTAAGAATAGCGTGAAACGTTTGTCTTTGCGGATCGTATACACTACAGTGATAAGTTAGTTAGACTGGTCAAAGGTTTTTCGTACGTGTAGTGAATAATTGAATGTTTAATTTATAGCGTGTATTGTTCATTCTACCAGACGTTTCAGAGCTGTTCACATCTCGACTTGCATTTTCTTTAAAAAAAAATTGAATTATAACGTTAAAAAAGTGATGAAGTTTGGATAGGACACATGATTTGTTTGTAATAAACATCTGATATTTTGATTTTCGAAATAGTAGAATCTACCATAGGTCATTGTATTCATGAATAATGTGGTTCAACATTATAGCAGGCCCGCATCCAGGGCCGGGCCGAGGGGGCCCATGCCCCCCCCCCCCCACCCAGTTGACTGAGAAGTGACCAATACTCACCAAAGATACACCCTACTATTTTGGCAAAGGTATAATTTTTTCTCAAAGTTTAGACCCAGAGACGCACCAGAGGCCAATTTATACCTGTAGTTCAAAACTTTCCAAGGGGAGAGCCCCCTGACCCCCCCACCCCCATCAAGATGGGAGTACCCCTCCATTACCTCAAAATTTAGACCTAAAAATGCACTAGAGGCCACCATTTCATGCCTGTATTTCAACAATTTCCAGGGGGAGAGCCCTCTGATAACACTAAAATGAGGGGAGTACACCCACAAATAAATGCACCAGATGACACCATTTCATACCTGTATTTCAATAAAAATTCTCTGGGAACCTCGCTATGCGCCTCGGCGGTGACATCTTCGTTCTAGACTGGTGGCCCCCCCCCCCCCCCCCCCCAGTCAAAAATTTCTGGATCCGGGCCTGTTATAGCGATACGACATGGACAAGACAAGACAAGACTGTAACATTATTTCGCTAAAATAAAAGTGGTTATTTGCGAGAAATAACCATAATTATTTGAAATTATAGTGATCATTGACGTTTTACGGATGATGTATGGCACTATCTTTTAAGCATGGCCGAATATACATTTTCAAATCAGCGAACAGAAAAAACATGCATTTACATTGCCTTTGTATTGATTATGTTCATATTTGCACTTCAATAAATGTATCTCGTCTAGTCATGCAATATATATTGTTGTTTGTTTTTATTGTAGTGTAGGAAAGACGAACAAAGTTCGTGTTTTACGCTTGACTCCTCGTATGTTTTTGCAATTTTAGTCAAAAGATACATGTGTAATACATTGGAAATGTATAGGCATAACAAAGTATTCATGTAGTGTCAGAAACACCATTCTTAGGAGTTTGTAAAGTAGTTGTAGATTTAATATCATATTACAATGAAGAAACTGCACAGAGAGACTTAGATTAAGAATCTTCAGCCCAGTATTAAGTCATATTGATCTGACAGATTCTTTTTTATGACCTGTGTGCAACATTTTGGCTTATATAGCGTATATCAATATATGTGTTTATATATTTGGGACTGGTCGAAAGTATTGTTAATGAATGAGGGAGTGCCTGAACGAACGAACGAACGAACGAACGAATAAATGTCGGATCAGAGTATACATTACAATTTCATCAAGAAATGATTTCACTTATTTTCAAAAAGAAACCCCATTGAAATTCGTGTATGTAGTCTGCATGAGTTTTTCATCTATTTTCTGCATATTAGTACCTAGAGTACTGCTGAAATAATAAAGAGAAAGTTAAGTTTTTTTCTACTTGACAGACTTTTGATTATTTTCAGGAAGTTGCCATTTTTCTAAGACCATAAAAAACTTCAGAAATATCACTGATGGACTAGGAGCTTGATTTTGTGAACAACATATTGGCATTGAGCAAATGAAACCAACAGTCAAGGTATTACATTTTTTATTAAAACAATTACGTGCAAAACACTTAATGTGCAAAAAAAATCATTTAATTCATTTTTGGTAGTTAAATAAAGAAATTAGTAATAAAAAGGCGATAAAGATGAAATCTTCGATTTTTAAAGTCCATGCCTCTCTTCCAATAATGATATTGATGGGAATGTCAAATAACAAATTTTGTTTTCAATTATTACCAACCATGACGTATTTTGCCAAACCCTACTTTTAAAGTTCTAAGACAGGGCACATAAATTAACACTTGGGAATTTCTTTACAGTGGGGCAAAAACGTTAAGCGATTTTTTCTCTTATATAAAGGAACAATGACGCAAATTCCAGCTCGGCGTGTAGCACCTTGTTAACGGCTCTCAGCAAGCTCATTTGTTTGTCATTACTCATCACAACTGATTGAAACTTCATAATTTCCATCCCAATGATCATACCAACTGAATGACATAGGTTATATAACTCTTGCTTTTATTTCAAGTACATAATTCCCCTATTTGTACTTAGACGTTTTTATACTCCCCCCACCCGCCCCCGACAAAGAAGTTTTAAGGGGAGGGTATACTGGTTTCTGGTTGTCTGTCCGTCCATTTGTCTGTCTGTCCGTAGACACAATCTTGTGCGCACCATCTCTCCTCATCCCCTTGACACAATTTAATGAAATTTCACACAAGTGATCAGTAACAACAGTAGTTGTACATGGTGCATGTTAGATTCTTTCAGAAAAAAATGCAGAGTTACGGGACTTTGTTTTTCGTTACTATACTATATACATAGAGTCTGCATATGCAATCTTGTGCGCGCCTAATCTCCTAAACCTATGCATACAATTAAATGAAACTTTGCACATGTGATCAGTAGTAACCCTAGTTGTGCATGGTGCATGTTAGGTTCTTTCAGAAAAAAATTCTACACAGTTATGGGACTTTGTTTTTTTGTTACTATGCTATATACATAGGGTCTGCATATGCAATCTTGTGCACGCCTAGTCTCCCGAACCATTGCACACAATTTAATGAAGCTTCACAAAAGTGATCAGTACCAACCGTATTTGTGCATGGTGCATGTTAGGTTCTTTATGGGACTTTTTTTTTGTTACTTTACTATATACATAGAGTCTATATACATACAGTCCACATAATTATGCAATCATGTGTGTGTCCAATTGCAATGTACTGTGTCAGTGCGTGCGGGGGGTACATTCATCACCTTCAGTGATAGCTACAGTTCTTTCAACAAAAGTCTGTTCGCGATTGTCAGCGAGTTAGTGTCTCAGAAACTAAAAGAATTTATACACTTTTTTGCCATGGTAATACAAAATAAATGGCATAGGACTATAACATATCTCTTGCGCTAATTTTGATGAAATTATGTCCATTTTCATACTTACATAGTTTTAGTCATTTTTTTTCCAACAATAATCTGTTTTCGGTTGACAGCATGTTAGTATCCAAGTAACTGCGCATCACAAATGAAGGAACCTTCAAACATTTCTTTACGAGGATAATACAAACTGACAGACATACTTTCCATAACTCTTGCTATCATTTTGATGAAATTATGCCTGTTTTTGTATTTAGACGTTTTCGAACAAAATACTCGTCTATCGTCGCAATACAATTCGTTATAAAATGATGATTCTATGTTTGTTTTCTTGTTGTTCAGTGGTCTTTGTGCCACATGTAAAGAGCGCATGCGCATTATAATTTTTAAAAAATCAGGTCAAACAACAGGGTAACCAACGGCGTTGTAAATTCGTCTATTCCAGTAATAGAATGCATGGTTCATTGCATTTTTCCCTGTGTTCTTGCATAATGTACGTAAGTTTAAGTCAGTGCCACTGTTAAAATGTCAACTAGGATAGCTGCCGTTACATCCAATGGTTGGGGTGGTGGTGAGGGGGTCACCATTTTAACTGTATATCAAATAAACACAAAACATATTTACAAATTGTCATCCTTTTATTACATTGAAAATAGAACACATTTGTAGAATACAACAGTAATGACATGTAAACGATCTTAAGGTGGCAGGGTAGTGGTTTCGATTTATAGGCCCTGTCGTTGAGGGACATTGGTTCAAAGTGTATTAATATTGATGTTTTAATCACTTTAAGTTAATTCTCAAAGAAATGTGTACATTCATATAGCTATTAATAACAGATGTGAATATTTGGCTACACCTCTAGCCATATATTTTGTGAGTCATTATTTTTGAGGGCAGATTCGAGTGAAACAGTGTGTTTTCAGTCGCAAAACGAAAGTTTTTTCCATAAAACTCACTCCGTGGGAGACACTTTGCTTAGCAGGACTTTGCACCTTAATGGGTGATCTATATGACAACAAGGCCAAGTTATATTAAAACACACATATGAGAGTATGGCATATGATGAAAAAATGCCCAAAATTTCTTACATTTAAGAGGGAGTGTTGGTAGGTTAAAAGGCATATTCGTTCTAGAGGTGATCCGAACGGTCTAAACAAATAGTGCCGTTTTAAAGCACACATTACTGCCATATAACAGAATAAAGCACAATTGCGGTTACTTTGTATCAGATTTATTGCAGACGGAAACATATGAGTATCTGGGAAGTGCTTCAAACTTTTGAAAAACCCGCTGCACTGCCACCAAATATTTTATGGGCATCTACCTTAATAGTTCGGAAATTTCTTTGTACTAAGGGATAGTTAACAATGCCGCCGTACACTTTAAAAACGTCCATGTATTTCATATCCAAATTCACAGTGCTACACCCCGATTTATTTCTTAAATTGCAGGGAAAGACTTGAGGGTCCCATACGGACATATTAAGGCAAACCAGATGGATTGTTAGGAAAAAAACAAAGACAAATATCAAACAGGGAATGCCACGTACCAAAATCGCAGCCTCCCCAAAACGAAACCTACAGCACGCAGACGTGCACACCACAAACACACACACATGCACACACAAAAAGCCAACACACGAGGACAAAACGAACAAACAAAGGAACACACACACATAGCTTCTATTTCATCCCAAGCGTGCTAGTGGAAGATAGATTTTACTTTATTTTTATTTCGCGCCTTTATTTAGAATTGAATACTATTTTTGTGCGTTTATAGGGGTATACACCATATTGAGATGTCTTGCTAATCCATGAATCGCGCACAAAAATTATCATTCAGTCCTGGTTTTTATATTGAAACAATAGCTTGCTACCTAAGAGGGCCCCATGGAAGATTAGCTTAGCTAAATGGGTTACCCTCTATAAATAAAGCATTTACTTACTTACTTACTTACAAAAACAAGTGGCTTGTTTTTTCATGAATATAAGAAAATTAAAACGAATGTCAGGGTATTAGCTTTTTCACAATCTAAACAAAACAGCCAAATATAACCTTGAATATATATCTATATTATTGTTTTAACCAAATTAAAAATAATCAAACAGTAGTTACTACTGTATCGTGTTTTCTTTGTGTAATGAGATAAAAACTATTTCAATGTTATGAATAAAAACAGCATTGTTTGTTATCAAATTCCTTTCTGTTGTCAGTAGTCTCAGTTGCATAAAAAGGTTACGAAATCGCCGGAATGGCTTTTACATCATTGACATCAAATATATAAAACTTCAAGGAAAGGGTTGCATAACAAGTTGTAAAGGTAATTTGCATGCTTTTCAAATTAGAAAAAAAAAAAAGAAAGAAAAAGAGGTATAATTTAAATGTATTTGAGCGTCTTTAACATTGTACGCCAAAAGAATTTCAGTTAATGTTACGGAAGTTCAAATATCACTTTTACTAAAACTGATGTAGATTAAATGATATTCAACTCGAATGTTTATTTTCGCTTAGTATTCTCCAGCGGAGCAGCAGGACGCGAATGCAAAACAATATTGAATACATTTTGTATCATCATCACCAAAAGTATATTATATAACTGCCAGAGGCGGATTTTCAACATCGCAAATATGTCTTGATGCTACCAACTTGCGAAATGAAAGTAAAATGAAAGTGACCTTATTTACAGAAATGGATAGTTAAAAGAAATGTCAAATATGAAATAATGTCTTGTCAACTTTTAACAGATTTCATTAAAGAAGATCTCAGTCAACTTCTCGTGCTGAGTTTGAATCAACGTCAATTTATTTACAGAATAAGAGCATTAAATTAGTCGGTAAATTTTAGCAGGAATCATGTAATGATTGTCATCCAATATTTTAATTGCAGTGTCCTTTGTCTGATGTTTCAAGCAATGTCTTGCTTCTCTGCATAATAATTTACTTGTGCTTGATATTTCTTAGTTCTATGCTTGATGTGCTTGATATTTCTTAGTTCTGCGCTTGATGTGCTTCATATTTCCTAGCTCTGTGCTTGATATTTCTTAGTTCTGCGCTCGATGTGCTTGATATTTCTTAATTCTGTGCTCGATGTACTTGATATTTCTTAGTTCTGTGCTTGATATGCTTGATAATGTCCGTTTTTCGTCTTCTGTGTTATGTGCAGTGTAACAGCTGCCTTGCAGTCTTGCGAAAATTCCGTGAAAAAGCGATATAGCAGAGTACATGGGCGCATACACTGAGGTAGGATACAAGCTGAAAAATCTGTTGAAGAAGGATACCAGGCATGTCATACTGCTTGCCATAATGCTCGGCCAGAATTACCAATCGCGCCTTATTGATAAACGATGGAGCTTTCAGGACTACATCGATTATTACGATGACGAGGAGAACTTTTGTAATTTCGGACAACCTTCTTTGACGGGCAGCTGTCAATGAACTGCTATTATCACATTGCTTTTTTAAGAAAATAGCTCCGAACAAAATGGTTGTGACCAGCAATGGCAAGGCAAGGATCAGAGCTGCGTCCAAGAAAAAGTATATTGTATCTACCTCTGAGTGTTCTTCAACAACTGTACAAACAGTGTTATTTTCATTGTCCAGTACAACCGCTGTAACTCTTGGCATTCCACTATATAGCGCTAGGGAGAACAGTGCCAACAACGCAGTGACGACTTTGGCGCGAATAACAGTGCAGCAGACAGCAGCTTTCGACATATGGAAAGCACTTATGTAACTTTCGACCGCTATACAGACAACACACCAAGGACCTAGGAAACTGGAATCGAAAATATGATGTTATTCAATATTTACATTAACGTCTTAAGTCTCTCTCATATTAGAAGTAATGCTGTCGTTGGAAATGTGAAGTCCAATGTAATAGCAAGTTAGTTTTATTTTATACGTATAACGAAACTTCTCATGCTCACTAGGTATTATTACAATATCTTCCGTATTACATACATACATAACTAGAACAATATATTTCAAATAATAGATTAAAATTCCAATGAAATCGAAATAGGTTTTTACATCTTTTAATTCATTTTGAAACCTCAATTCAATTCTAAAAAGTGACAAAATTCACATACACTATACATCTAGAAATTACAAACGAACACATTTCGTTACAAGGCAGGAAAATCATAAGAAGCAAAATGACCTCTCTACCCTGCTTCATGGAAGAGTCAGTTGTAAATTAGGATAGATATTTTATCTTATATTAGAAGTAGTTGAGAATAATTGCTCCTCTGTAACCTTTTAACTGATGTTTGTATGTTCATAAAACACGAAACAAAACCCCAAAACCTTTCATGTATATTTCTTTGACTTTTTACAAAATGAGTATAGCTAGTAAAATGAAAAAATGATATTATTGCATAGCTCGATTTTGTGAAAATACAATATGCCATTTCTAAATGTATGTCACTGAGTTAATTAGAATCATCCGAAAATGGTAAAATGATCTGTGAAAATATCAGACATCGCCGAAACTGGAGGTGTGGTCATATTTCTCTATATTTGATTAGTGTATATTTGAAACACAAAATAAAGTAATTCGTCAGAAGCGTGAAAATAATTAACAAAAATTTATTGGGCACCGCTATATCAAAAATGTTGAACATATTTGATTCATACGTTCTGTTTTCCATCTATGACTATATGAAGAAACAGTCTTGTTAAAAATATTTTCCTACACATGTAGTAACATTTTAGATATACAGTATCAATTTAACATGCATACATCTTGCAAAAAATACACAATAACAACCATATACTGCATTTTCATGACTTTCCCGTCTTCTTACTCGTAAACGGACATCTTTGGTTTTCATTCCATTTGCCTTTCCGGTGTTTTATGTTTTTAACTGTTGAAACATTTTCATTTGATTTACTCCGATAGCCTGATAACGTTTGCAACTATAAAACTTCATATTTAACCCAAAAGGAGAATAAATAAGTAACAGATCTGCAACAGCGCAAAAGGTTGCGCAGTAACAAGTCCCGGAAATGTCCTTAACTAACAAAATGGCTGTTTTTATTCTCGCACGAAAAGCATGTTCCTCTACAAGGGTTGATGCCTTCCATATATATTAGAAAAAAGTTAAATATCAGAATGTTGCTTTCTTCTTTTTATCAAATTGTCTTATTTCACAGTTCCATTTGACAGCCAGTACAATATTTTTTTTTCATTTTATTTATCAGCTAGCTGGGTTTTTTTTTCAGGTGGTCTATGACTAGTTTTAAAATGAATTGGATTTCTTTGATTTTCGTAGACAGTGCAAATGGGATAGACAAGGGATGTTATTTAATGAATAAGGAAGGCAATAAAAATCAAAATATTCAAAAGTTGTACTTTGTTAAATAAATATTTTTATTTAAAGTGTATTATAATTTAGAATCCATCTAGGCATGTTCCATCTATCAAATCAAAACCTTTAACAAAAGAACATGTCCAAAACGAAATTGACCATATTAGTTGCACAACACGTACTTTTTGCATCTAGTGTCTTAAAACTATTGTAATACAAATGTATATATAATTTATCTGATTACTTATGTTATTATCTCAGTTTTGCCTTCGCTATTTTTATAAGATGTATTTTATATTCAAACTTTCAGCAAATACATTTGCTTGCACTTTCTGTCAGTATGTTAGGTAATAGTTATAAAGCAATAAAAGAAACCTTAAATAGGTAGAAATATAATTTATTTATCTTACCTGCAAGGTATACATTGGAAGAGAATTTTTTCATTGGCGCAGAGAGGAAAACGAAAAAAGACAAAACATTTCCTAATAGTCCAGAAACAAGGACTACAGGCTGCAAATACAGTGCAGCAATTTTAGCAATATCATATAGCTCTGTTTTTGCCATATTTAAAACATTTTCTGGTTTCCTTAACTCGCAACTCATGTCTGCTGTCTACGATCGAAATGTTCGCCAGTAAAAGAAATCGTCAATTTTCTTTCTTGTTTTTCTAATGTGCTAATTGATAATGAACTTAGTGTTCAAGTTCAAAATGTGACCTCTAAATAAGTCAATTCTAGAGATATGGAAGCGGGCATTGAATAATCATAACTTGATACTTTAAACTTGATTTGGCAGTACTTAGTTTTGAAGTAATTAAACACGTTTATTCACTTAGTTTAAACCAATGAGATCAATAATTCTTAACATGAAAGTTAAGTTTGTAATAATTTCATATTATTCATTGTGCAATATGACCGTTACTGCTTATAGGAAGTGCCTTTCTGGGCAAAAATGGACACGGAGTGGTCAAGAAAGTATAAAATAGAATGTTATACGAGGGTCGTTTACAAAGTACGTAGTTTAATGCTATAATCTTAACACTGGTCGACAAAGTCTTAATTTTTTATAGTGTATCTGCTACATTTGTTCCAAACCTGAAGTTGTTACCTTGCACAATATTTGTTTTGTGGTCATTTGTGTAAGTCAGGGGTACGCATAGCGGCAAACGTCAGCGAAGTCTCCGTAACGTTTTCGTAATCAGTTTATTTATTTTTTTAGTATATAGAAGTATACTTAAGAACTTTTCCTATTAAAGTTCAGTGTATTATTTGAGGATTTTTTTTCAACGAGCTAACAATCTCGTTAAACAAGAAAAAACAACATTTAACCGTTACATGTAGATATTAGATAATGTATTTTTGTATTTTATTTATCTGGAAACAATTAAACAATATATCTGTAGTTGTATTATGCCTTATCAAGTAATAAAATTATTGTTAACCTTTAGCCTGCTGCCGGCAAGGGATTCTGCCTTTGCAACCAGTGCAGACCAAGATCAGCCTGCACATCCATGCAGGCTGATCATGGTCTGCACTGTTCGCTAGTCAGTCAGTAAATTTTCAGTGAACACCCCTTCAAATAATAAATGGTATTACCCAAATTGAATGAAGGACAAGTCCATTTTAGAATTTTAGCATGGTAAAGGTTAATTGATGTTTGAGCTATCTTTTAAGATAGGAAACCGTAAAGTCTTGTTTTCTACATAAATTCAGAAGTTTCTATCAGTTTTTACCCAAACTTTTGCACTATTGAATGTTTGGTCAAGATTTCTATCTGCTCTTGTGACGTCATTTACGCAGACCAAGTATGACTGCGTTAGACAAAACGTTTTTTCATTTCAGACTCGAAGGACTGACATACATTTAATTTCAAGTAGACGTCTTTTAAATGTTATAAATTATGTTCACGGAGTTGACGTGATTTTCTATCGCAGAAATGCATGCAATTTATTAGCCGTTATTGACGATTTTACATTTAAGACGTCAAAATGTGGACTGGGCCGCTTTGTGTTAGTATGATTATTAAATAACCTCTAATTTTGTGCTATGTGACGTCATTCTGTTTTGATACAGTGCAGTTGCTGGCAGATATGTCACTGTAAAATATTTTTAAAATCTTGACAAGAATTAGTGTAAGAAAATTTCAGCTCAATGTCAAATTCAAAGTCAAAACCAAAAAGTAAGGAGTATGCTTAGTCGCATTGATATTAAACAGAATTTTTACAAGTATGTTGCTATGGAGATATGAACTATGGTGTTCAAAATGGCTTCCGTTTTGGTAAAGTGTTATTTTTGTAAGCATCTGGCCTTGTCTGATAAATAACGTCTGTCCGTACACCGACAGAAGAACCTCGGCTTTCTTTTCGTACACTTGGCCAATTTTTAAAGGAGTAATTTTTGAAGAAGTATGCGGTTTTCAGGGAACTGGCTGATACACACGTTTTGTCCATGTACATAGTCTATGTGTACTTCATAAACTGGCAGAAATCGCGCAAGAAAGGGATGAAAAAATCGAAAAACTGAGTCTCTCCTCGCTTAAATTTTATTTTCAGTTGTTTTTGTTTCATTCAAGGGCAAAGTCTAGAAAATCGAGCCGTCGTAGAAGTTAATGGTATACAGCCGATGAAAGACAAATTTCAGTGTCGTGTTATACGACAAAAAGTCAACCCTAAAGGAAATATTCACAGAGAAATCAATGAACAAATACGGAGCCTACTTTCCTCAATATCCATGTCCGCCATCTTTCCTTTTTTTTGCCGTACACCAGGTCACGTGACAGCATACAGTGGTTATTTCAAAAACGTTTTGAAAACGTTTTAAGAATCAAAACAGATACGGAAAGAAATGTGATTTTGCGATACGACAGAAAATTTCTAACCATTGAGGAAAATGCTAGTTTATTTCCACTGCGCCCTCGAAATTATACTTTTTATTGTATTCTAGGTTGGTGACATGTCATTGGAGAAAAAAAAACACAAAAATGCTTGAATTCTCTACAAGAGTCAAGAATTGTGCAAGTTGCAATTTCTATAAAGAGCAAAAAAGGTAGTTTCTCCTCATGACTGTAGAAGAAATTAGTCACAGAGCTCTAAAAGTATAGAATCGGATACGGTTGTAACTTAACATAAAGAAGTAAAGGCAAATGGATTGAAGTACGCTGTTGTCATTGGTGATGAAGATTTTAGTTCCATCAAACATATCAAGGAAAAAGTAAATCAAAACATAATTAAATTATGTCAAGAACTTGACAAACTTGGGACATTTAAAAAGAACGATAAGGGGTAAACTGGAAAAAAAATGCACAATTCACAAAAATCTTTAAGTGTTTAAGTCCGTGAAAGCTTTATGCAACTTTTTTCATATGCCGTGCAGCAAAATAAAAATAAAAATGAAAAAGAAAGGAGAACTGCTTTGCAAGCTATAGTGCCGCACATGTATGGAAACCATACATGTTTTGGTTCTTGGTGTAAGACAAGTGAAAACGACAGCAAAAAGCACTCAAACTTACCTTATGGCTGCGATTTAACAGACAATGAGTTGCATATTCATCTTGAAAATCTTTTGCCACCGTTCAGTTCAAACTGCCAAATTTTGATGACAAGCGGTTCAACACAGGCAAATGTGTCGTTATATAATATTGCTTGGAGCAAAGCACCGGAATCACGCAATTATAATGCAAGGGAAAGTTTTGATTATAGGTGCGCAGCAGCCCCGTCTTGCAGTACAATGAAGGGGTTGAATACGTAATAAATAGAAAATTTAAACATTTCATCACAGAGAGCGACAAAATCCTACACTGTCGGAAAAGATAGAAGAAGGACATAAATAAGATTCTATCAGCGTGAAAAGACGTCGACTAGAATTGAAGAAAAGGCGATTAGTTTGTGATAATGTTAGCGAAATAAAAGAAGGTCTGACTTACAAAAGCGACTGCCTAGAAGTTAACGAAGCAGAACTCGATACTGCCCTGATACCTGACGCTACTGAGCCGGTGGAAGCCTTAACAAATGGTGACATGGAGAATTCTGTGATTGTTTTCTATGATCTTGAGACGACCTCTCTGGACGCAAATGCTGAAATTGTACAAGTGTCTGCCTGTACCGACAGAAATGGGTTCAACCGCTACATTTTGTCAGAGATTTTAACCACAAATCATCAGAAATTACAGGTTTGGCTGTAAACATATGCAATGGACATCGAAGCTTGTGTAAAGCAGGAAAGACAGTCCCCTCCACAACACTACCTACAGCTCTGAATGAATTCATTGACTGGCTCAATTCCTTGAAACATGGAAAAGTAATTTTAGCCGCTCATAATGGAAAATCATTCGACATACGGTTTTTAATCCAGGCTGCTCAAAAAGTTGGTAGTCTGAAAGACTCTCTACTTCCATTTATGGATTTGTAGATATACTGCATATGTTTATATTCGTGAGGAAAGATAAACAGGCGTTATCCCTAGGAAAATGCCATGAACGGCTTTTTAATGAAAGCTTCAATGCACATGATTCAAGTACAGATGTTTCTGCACTTATGCATTTATTTAATCGTGAACACTTGTACAACAGAATAAATGAATTTGTACTTTAATTCAAACAAGCAATAGCCTATCAGGAAAATGTAAAAGTTGTGAAATGAAATACAATCATTAATGTGTGGTGACAAAAAGGTTATCTTTTTTGAAAGATACAATTTATGGCTTAAAACATGTATTGAGCGAGAAAATGAATGACAGATCAAGAGAAGTAGAATCAAAGAATTTGCTTTTTAAAGCTGTTATTTCACAGTTTTGGTATAAATTTAAGAAAATAATAATTCACACAAATTTTAATGCAATGTGTATATTCCGACAAGAAGAATAAGCAAAATATGCAAAACCGGTATGAAGTATTTCAAAGCCTTACTGATTTCGAAACATGTTTCATACATTTTGCAGGGACACTTTGTCACATTTGTTGTATTGTATTTTTATGTCATGTATAGAAAACAAAACAACATTTTTTCATGATGTAATATCGAAAACATTCATCTGCTTAAAGAATGTCATAAAATAACACATTTATTTTTTTTTTCATTATAATAATGAAATACCAAAATAAGTTGCAAGTATTTTCACCATCAAACAGAAGAATATATTTTATATGAAACTAAAACACAGCAAATAAACATTTTTTTCCAATTTGTCTTAAAATTATTTCTCCAATGATATATAATTTCGACGTCACATCAGAGGCAAACGATTTCTGAACGCGAAACACGTAAAACTAACGTCGACTTTCACCCGAAATTTCGCGTGAAAACGCCTATATTTAAAAGACTGCCAGATAGTATTCTGAATAAATTTGAACATACGTACAAAATTTCAATCGCTATCAGTTCCTTAAAAAAAAATTCGGGGTCACCGTTTTAGATTTTGCTCTATTTTGCGTGGTGCTTCCCCTACCCCAAGTAAAAATAACGACGTTGCTATTGTTATTCCGTAAATTTACATTACTTTAGGTTTAATTTTTGTTTATAGCGTTGGATATAATGAAATAAAATCACAATTATTGAAATTTTTATTGGAACGGTCAGTGGCAAAAACACTACTGGGGAGCTTAAACTGGTTTATGGTGAGCACCCAACCTCACTCTTATCCCCACCATGTTCCAAAGTCACGGGAGAGTGTAAATAAAAATAATCACCGCCGGGTGAATCTGTAACACATGCAGTGGAAACAAAAGGTATGGCATGTAAAACACAAAAATACTCCTGTATAATTATATAAAAAGCAAACCTTAAGAACCAAAAACGTATGTACTCAATGCCTTTAGAGAAGACAGAGCATCAAGAGAAACATCCTTAAAGGTGGTCAATTACATTTAAGCAAAATTTAGTGACATTTTTTACTTTTTGTATATTTTGTTAGAGATTTATTTAAGAAACAAGAATACCCCTTACTTAGAGTTAGATCCCTGTTAGAAATATATACTTTATTCATTTTCATAAAAAGTTGTTATTACTCCCCTTTAATATGAAAATATTTAAAATGCTTGGTATTTCTTTTTATTTCCATATAATTCCGAGTTTTACATTCGCATTGGATAGATATACCAAATATTTAACAATCTGAATCAAAAGGTGGGTTTTAAAATGCATGTAGCTTCTGAATTTCATTTTTTTCCATTCTATCTTGGTTGCGCAACCAACCAAGATAGGCAAAGGGAGGTAATAATAATTATTCAAACTTGCATTTCTAAGGAATTCAATCTATATATGTAATTGTTAATGCAATTATTTTACGAATATAATACAATATATCGGTTAGTTATACATTTTCTTAGGTAAAGTATGTTTATCACATTTATACTTATGATAACATAACTCGATCTTGGTTGGGCAACTGCAATAGGAAAACCAATTATTAAAAATATCTCCAGTGAAAACCTAACTTGTATTAAGCGCTAACTGAACATAAATGAGTGTAAATGATCAGATGTTATAGTTTAAAACAAATCCGTTACTTAGCCAAAATCTGATTATCCACCTTTAAGGGCCCGACGAAACAGGCCAGAAGACAGAAATCAAAACAGTTCAGTCTCGATGGGATTTATAAACTGCTTATCCTCTTCAGTCAGACACAATCAAACAGGAAGCGTGGTGTCCAATTGTAAACAGGTTGAACACTAAACATACGGTGTGTCTCAAAACAGTTGGGTCGTAACCTCTTTTAATAAAACGTTTTATAATTTTACCGAAAACAGTTGGAAAATTACCATGACCCAAAATCTTACGAAGTTTGTAAACCACATCCCCATAAAAATCGGGTTTTGAAATACCTTCTCGCAGAAGTGTCTTTAAATTACTACTGAATTTTAAAACCAAATCAGAATTACGATAGTAAAATTTAGGAAAATATTTACGCAAAATATTAATGCAAAATAGGAAAATTAATATAAAGAAAATCTATTTGTTTTACATGTAAGATGAACATATCTTCCAATCGTGAACACAATTTGTCGATATTAAAGTACACAATTTATCCAAGAAACATGATATCCTCCTGTAAAAGTCTCAACCTCCTAGACACAGTTCTATTTGAAGTGTTTTTAGCTCACCTGAGCACAAAGTGCGCGGGGTGAGCTATTGTAATCGCTCACCATCCGGGGTCCGTCCGTCCGTCCGTCGTCCGTCTTCCTACACTTTCCTTTAAACAATATCTCCTCATAAACCACCAGGCCAATTTTGATGAAACTTCACAGGGATTTTCCTTGGATGGTCCTCTTTAAAAATTGTTCAAAGAATTGAATTCCATATTGAACTCTGGTTGCCATGACAACCTAAAGAACAAACTTAAAAAATCTTCTTGTCCAAAACCGCAAAGTGTAGAATCTCGATATTTGGCATGTGACATCATCTAATGGTCCTCAATGAATTTTTACCCTGGGGTGAAAAGAGGCCCCGCTCTGGGGGTCCCAAGTTTTACATAGACTTATATAAGAAAAAACTTTAAAAATCTCCTTGTCTGAAGCCACAAGATTTAGGCCTTTGATATTTGATATGTAGCATTGCCTTACGGTCCTCTACTAAGATTGTTCAAATTATTACCCTGGGGTGAAAAGAGGCCCTGCCCCGGGTGTCCCAAGTTTTATATAAACTTATATATGAATATTTTTTAATCTTCTTGCCTGAAACTGCAAGGCCTAGGCTTTTGATATTTGGTATGTTGCATTGCCTAGTAGTCATCTACCAAAATTGTTCAAATTATGCCCCTGGGGTGAAAAGATGCCATGCCCTGGGTGTCCCAAGTTTCACATAGACTTACATAGGAAAAAAATAAAAAAAATTCAAGGCCTAGGCCTTTGATATGTGTTATGTAGCATTGCTTAGTGGTTCTCTAACAAGATTGTTCAAATTATGCCCCAGGGTCGAAAAGAGGCCCTGCCCCGGGGGTCACTTGTGTATGAGTTATATAGAAAAATATACTTTAAAAATTATCTGATCATAATTCCTAAACTGAAAAACTTTATACAATGTTCTAAAACAGTATGTTTTATGAAAACAAATTCTCACATACCTAATAAAGCATAGAGTCAGAACTTCTCCCACATCGACTACTACACATCATCTTTGTGGTATTCTAATAGCCATCGCACATTTGAACAGGAAGCGCCAGATATTACCCACTTTTTGCTTTTTTACTGCCCGTATTATTTTATTTTTAGTATTTCTCTGTCCTCATTCCTGTTTTGTTTTATAATTTGTTGTAACGCTTTTGTCCACATAAAGATTACATCACTAGCAAAAAGGAAAGGAATTTATCCATTTAACTGCGTACAAAAGACATAGTTTCACTGGACAGACTGGTTACATTCAGCAACATTCCCCACAACAAAAGGTAGAACCTCACTGAATTCAGACAAAAAAGCAGAAGAAAGTCAGTTTATTTTTGTATTTGAACCTACTATCGTAAAAGTCTTCATATAATTACAGTCTGATGTAGAATGTATCTCACACATTAAAATAAGGGATTGGGGATGAGCTCCTCTCCGCTTGTAATGACCTTTGTAGTCATGCTTTCAAAAACACCTTAAGATACTTAACCCGCTTTCGAAATATGTGAAATGAACTGGGTCCAAGTGCAGAACCTCATGTCAGAATAATTGAGTCATTTGTCACATTTAGATTATTTATCTGAACTTTCGTATTTGAAAATGCAGCTTAAATGTTTAAGATAACTTTGGTCACCCATAAAAGTGAAGATGATACTCTAATCATCTTCACTAGAAAACGTTCCGTTGATGTTTACTTCAAATGTATAAAATCCTCAACTGCATTGAATTTATTTATGAATTCATTTGTATGTAGCGCTTCGTTCATAAATAAATGTCACGCATTTATAGCTGTTTGTTTAAAAACTTTATTTTTCATTGGTAGTTCATAATGTTTTAGCTACAATGTATCATGTGTGTACTATTTAAGACCTAATGCATATACATTTTGAACTGTTAATACAGGTAAACTTGTGCACATAAAATATATGTAGTAATTATTCATAGTTTCAAATATAAAATTAAGGTTAAGTATGCCTTTAATATGTGACCACGTTATTCGATTCTGCTGTAGTTTTGATAAAGTTAATATCATTTTGTGACAGGAAAGGCCGTACCGGCGACAGTAACCATCAGAACAAATCAACACCCTTTACAATATTTACAAATTTATTTACAAAAGATGATTATTAACAATGAATAGATATGAAAAGAAAAAAAAACTGATTATAAGAAAGAAAAAAAAAAGAAAGTTCAGTATCTCTAGATACAAAAGTTCTTATAGTCCATTCTAATCTGACGTGACACAGGTCTTTAATGTAATTGTGAACTTTAAGTGCACAAACAAAACAGCTTCTAAATTCAAAATACAGTCCTTTAACCGTGAATACGTTGATTCCGTATTGGCTCCCTATGGTGGTAGGTGATTGCATCCTGAGCTGACTTCAGAGGATAACAAAATCATCGTCTTTGCGGTTTACGGCACAACCATGGGACGTAAGCTCTGCGCTGGGAATATCACATCCAGGCGAGTGAAGACAAGTGAACCTCGGGCATTGTACTTCGGGTTATGACATCACCAGGAAAAATCGTCTGGCGGAAGAAGCTAAAATATATAACATATGGTAAGCCCCATAGCAAAACAAATAAGTCAGGGCATAAAAACTGCTCCTTTGGGTACACATACTCCGTAGGCTCCATATAATAATACGTGCTACTTATACAAAACATATGTGCTACTAAGTTCATACGTCACATGATTAAAATACGTCACTTATTACTTCCATTATTACAAAGATTACTTATTAAAAGACTAAAGTTAAAGTATGAAAAGATATGAAAGTATATGATGAAACATTATAGTAATTGTAATGATAAACTGCAGCATTTTTAACAACTACAAATTAACAAATTCAATGTAAATCAAACGTTATATGAGAGTGGCATCCATATAATATTAATGCCATACACTACAACGGACATTAATTAGATGTGCTATAGACTGGCACACAATTACAAATTACAATATATTTACAAACATGGCACTAGACTTGCCATATAGATTTATACATAACAATACAATGCAGTATGGCGTTCCATAATTAACAAATGTTTGACATAAGTTTTGAAACAGTGCTTTACATTATCACGATACAAATTTCAGTACAAATTTTACATCTTATATAAATCAAACATTTAGACTCTCTTTCTAAATAATTTACAGAAGTCTGAAAAATTTAATAAATTACCTGATATACCGAAACTAGCCAAAATCATGTGCCGAAAAGTAAATGTTACGAATTCTGTAGAATGAACATAAATTTACCAATAAAATCGTTAATGCAAAAATCATACAAAAATCTAACAAATAAATTTCTTACCTCGATCGAGCATAAATTTCTAGCAGAAATAATTCAGACATAGATTCGTCTATAAAGTCGTAAGTGGTGTGCGCAAGGCATATCTAGTCCAGTCTATTTAAAGGATAATGTCCCGCCAAATACTAAATTCATAGATTCACGCTAAGCCGTGAGCTATGATATTGTCATTTTCACGGGATTCACGATATAGCGGGAATCTAACTACTTTGGCGCGATTTAAATTGACAATTTGAGGCCCATTATAGTGGTTTTGGGATAAAACATAAATTACTGAATTTTTATAAAATATCAACTTTCTTATTACTAAACAGAATTTAATGAAATTTACATGGAAATTTAAGTTATGAAATACAGAAAAACATGAGAGGTATTTCATGCGTGAAATCTGACATTTACTCAATAACTCAAAAATTACAAAAGATGATGCAATACCTGCATTTACACTACATATAAAATAAGGCCCGTATGTCAATTTGTGACACATTTGCGAAAATATATGATCAATAAACATTTTATATAAAATGATCATTTAAAATGTTGTAAATAAAAACGTGTCTGTAAAATTATCTCATTGGCGCTGAAACTAGTTCTACACAGCGTTTGCTTTCTGGCCTAAGACTACAGTCATTTTTGGATCGATTGTCTCACAAGTTAACATGCTGCGAACATGCCACGAAGATACCTATTCGCAGGAAGTATTCGCGGAATATTCGCTGCTACCGCGATCATGCCGCGATTGGTTTGATACTAGTTCGCGTTATATTCGCAGGAAGACCAATGATCGCAGCATGTTCGCGAGAAGAACTTAGAAGATTATAATCTTTTGGTAAACTGTTACTGAAGAACCTTTATAAGAACAGGTAATTGTAGATCAATTAATTTGTAACATTATCTGTAAGGTCACAGTATGAGTCTGATAAGTTAATTACAACCAGATATTCTGGACATGTTTAGAAGGAAATCTGTGTGCATTACAGACAGTTTTCATAAGTGATTCTTAGAGGCTGATAGGAATAATACTTTTTTGTGGTAAGTCAGATAATTTACGTTTAATATCTATACTCATAAATCTCAATACACATAAGGAATTTTGAAAATGAAATTGATATGCTTAACCTTTTGCAGATCTGTATCAGATTATAGCTTCAAGTCTGATAATTAACATGTAGCCAAACCAATTTGACGCTGTCCTTGGAAATATTGAGATATTTTATCATATGAGCAAGTTCCCCACTCGCGTCAAACACTCGAAAGACCAAAATAGTTGAAGCAATTTCCGATGAAACTTTCATCGCTGCTGACGCTTTACATGCTTTAGGTTTAAATGCCAAAAATTTCACTAAATTGCCAATAAATTCAAATGCAACTATTGTATCAAAAGGGTTTTCAATTCCTGATTGATTTATTAAAATATTATCAAATAATATCCAAAATTACGAATGTTCTGGTGATTTAAACCTATGTATGTACTGTACACGATTAACATCTACCGTTACTTCACAAGTGAATAAGGCTTAAAAAAATTTCTTTGTTTCCGGTAACATGCTCAAAATAATTAGGGTAGATAAGTCGGAAATCTTTCTTTTTTTGGGAATTTTTTTTTATTAAGGGAGACTTTTCGGAAATTATTTTTGTTTCAAAAAATGAAATCAAATAAGAGGGTAATGCCTTAAGAGCATCAGTGAGTTGATTTCCAACATCACTGGCCCTGTTTAAAGCATAAAAAGTGTAGTTTTGCATCTTTTTGTTAAAAAGTTGAAAAAAAAAATTCTCAAAGTCCATAAAAACATTAATTTAGGGCAGGGTCAAAAATTTAGTGTAGGTCGGGATCCTTGAAACAAACAATTTTTTTACGCCTTAGTGATAAAACCAATAACTTTAAATGACTGTGTAATTTGATTTATCTTCCATTATTTTGGTCCTTCAAAAGTTTTGAAGTTAAGATTGCCTGTCACAAATATAAAACAGTATGAACATCAAATTATTTTGACTAGCTCTCCGGTGACCGGACAGCTAGCAAATTCTCGGGATTTTCTTGCCGTCAGGTTATTGATTTCTTAATGAATGAGTAATGATTTTATATAGTTTTAAATGTTATTTACTTAAGATATCAATACTTATCTGTAAACAAAATATTGTGCGAATGCATACCAAAGTACATTTTTCAACGTCTAGAATAGATTTCCGATTTATCAGTCGATAAAACGAATGAGATCATGTTTGTATACAAATCCATTGATATTCTTTTTTTAGAAATGATAAAACATTGATTGCCAAACGTCAATGTTATGTTTTTCTAACGGCATAAACTTTAATCCTTAAAACACAAATTTAGAAATATTTTTTTTTGATGAATGGAAAGCTTATAAACCAAGCAATGCATTAATCAATTTTTACTTTATTTCGAATAAAATAGATATTTTATGAACGCTTAACTATTGGTTTTCTAAAATTTTGAACATCACATTGTCGCTATTGGTGACGAATGTCATTTAAAACAGATATTCATTTGAAAAATATCTGAATACTAAAATATGAAAATTGCAAATATTTAAAACTGTTTGCATACCTTTGAAAATCCATTGAAAAAAATTGTTAAAATCTAAAAATCTGAAAGAAATATATATCTGTAATGTTTCATATTCAGTATTCAGACAATATCACAGTAAGAGAAAAAATAACATGATGATTTGTCATCGGTACGAAAATATTAAAATTAGCAGTGACTAGGGGGCCAAAAACCGAACCTCTAGACAACACATACAGGACAATATGAATACTGAGAGACATATTTTATCTTTCCTGACGTGTCAAGGTACTTCCAGCAGCTGATTACATTAGGAACTTTCGGACTTTATCATTTGCAAGCAGTGTGATAATAAGTCATATTTTGGTGTATTTTATTTTAAACATATCATGACAAGCAAATTATTGACTATTGACTATGTCCACTGTGTTTTAGCAGAAATATATTGCGGGTCTATGTGCTAGTCAAAGAAATGTATAAAGATAAAGTACTGTTCGTGATTTTTAGCTCACCTGAGCCAAAGGCTAATGGTGAGCTTTTGTGACCGCTCGATGTCCGTCGTCCTTAGTCAGTCGTGCGACGTGCGTCGTGCGTCCGTCAACATTTTCTAAAAAAATCTTCTTCTTGAAAACCACTGGGCAGAATTACACCAAACTTCACAGGAATGATCATTGGGTGGCCCCCTTTCAAAATTATTCAAAGAATTGAATTCCATGCTGAACTCTGGTTGTCATGGCAACCGAAATGAAAAACTTTAAAAATCTTCATGTCCAAAATCGCAAGGCGTAGAGCCTTGGCATGTGACATCATCTTATGGTTCTCTATGAAGATTGTTCAAATTACGCCCCTGGAGTGAAAAGAGGCCCCTCCCGGTGGTCACAAGTTTTACATAGACTAATATAGGAAAAAACTTTAAAAATCTTCTTGTCTAAAACCACAAGACCTAGGCCTTTGATATTTGGTATGTAGCATTACCTTGTGGTCCTCTACCAAAATTGTTCAATTATGTCACTGGGGTGAAAAGAGACCCAGCCCCGGTGGGTCTCAAGTTTTACATAGACTTATATAAGGAAAAAACTTAAAATCTTCTTGTCTGAAAGTAATCGTCCCACTCCTATTTAAAATTGGGCAAGGATTTCAAAAGTTTGCTCTCCTACTTTTTTTTCTTGTTTGTTTATATGGAAAGTTACAGAAAGCATAATGGTGAAAATACAATGGCAAATTAGGCAAATATTAAAGGAAGTGTCTAGCCGTCCGGTAACTGGATGGCTAGCCAGGGGATTTTCTAGCCGTCCAGTATTAGATTTTTTGAGCTGCGCCACCACTTATCCAGACCAGCCTGCGAATCCGCCCAGTCTGGTCAGGATTCATGCTGGCCGGAAAGCCACTATGTTGGTTTTCTCATAACGCAGCTCTCTTAACGAATAAACTTACTGATACCTGTTATTTACTAAAGATATCGATACTTATGTGCAAACAAAATTTTGATTTGAAACAAGATTTTAGAAAAGCATTGGGTCCAGTAAACATTAACTGAACATGTGTAAATTCCAGATTAAGCAAAAATATTAAAGAAACAATTAGATTCTGAACAACAGAAATGAAATAGAGAAAAGTGAAAACTTCACAGGTCACTCAACACGACAAAAATTAAAATGTTGCAGGCTCGGTTTGATTGAGCCTGTTCATGGACGGTAGTGGAAATGCACGCTACCGTTCACGCCCTCTATCCCCGGGTTGAGCAGAACTCAACATTTACACATGCTAAAAGAACAAAAAAAACAATTTAGAGACATCCGCAGATGAGTTTTTGTTGAGCTTGCTTGCAGTGAGCTCGACTAGCTGGACTTAGTCGTCATTTTGGCGTGTAGGTGTTTGTGTGTGCGCGTCTGTCCGTCCATGCAGGCGACCGAAATGAAAGAGAGGGCCATCTTACAGTAAAGAGAACAATAGCCTCAATCCGTTAACAATAGAATAAAGGACCAAGGTCCACTATTCAAACAAAAGAAAATAACAAAAGAAATGGCCTCCTCTTTCATTTCGGCCGGACATGCGTCTGTCCGATTTTGTCCGGACGATAACTTTTACATGCATGGACCAATCTTATTTATATTTAGCATGAATGTTTACCTAAGTGAGAAGATGTGACATGCTGCATGAACCCCTTGTTCCTATCTCAAAGGTCAAGGTCACAGTTGGAGGTCAAATTTCAAATTGAAGTTCTTCTTCATGCATTTTTGGATTTTGATGTGAGTTGGCATGAATGTTCACCTTTGAATTTGCAGGTGGCACTGCAGTTAAGTGCTTTTGCTTTCTGTTCCTGATTGCCAAAAACAGACAGAATGTCCAATTTGTATGTTCTTACAACTCAATTTTAGTGGGGGGGGGGGGGGGGGGGGGTTACCAGTGTGACTGAAGTATTTCAAGTTTGACAAGAGAACTAAAGGTTTAGAAAATGCTGCACAACAGACTTAAAAGTATTTATGAAGAAATGATATTCTCATCCTATTTCAAAATAATTACATAGGTAATTTCTTATACTTGCATTTGGTTGAAGAATTTAATTTTGGATTAATTTCATGATTCTCAATTTCTTGAAATAAAATAGATGGAAGAAAATACATGTAGGCATAACCATACATTTTCACTTTGTCATTATAATGTGTATACATTTGTTTTGAATTCTTCTGATATTGTATTCTCAAGTTTTACAACATTTTGCTAAATCCTCTCCATATTTCAATGTAAGAATGTTTCTTACACCATGTAGGAAAATTATAGTGTAACCCCACCCCCAATATACGAAAGTCAAAAGCTATACATAGCTTTAGTATGTTTGTATTGTTATATTCAACAATAATATTGTTTACAGACAATAAATAACTATTGAATTGATTTCACAAAAAGTACGTTTAACTTAATATTACCTGTTGTGCAAGCTTTGAATTTTCAGTTCAGTTTTGTTAAAATCTACTTCTTGATAACCACTCAAGATGATACTGCTGTGATACGTCATAGGACTGTGAAATATGATTACTGAATGCGCAAAAGGCAAGCACATGCGTTCCTACATCAAAAGTAAAGTTCACATATATGGTTATATGTCAAACTTTGTGTATATAATGTGTACAATCTGTGTGTTCAGACACAATCGATCCTCCAGTACTTTCAGTGCTTTGATTACTATATGTGCTATATAGACACTGGCCACTATTGCAATTTTGCCTGCATTCCAAACCCCTCAAAACTACCTGCACTCAACAGAACTATTCAAGAGAAAAAATTCCAGCCACAATAAACATGGCGTTGACCAGCTCTTTTTCCACCATATTGAACCAAATCACATGCGTATGGAGAATATAAATGTCTTAATATTCCGTCGCCCCACCCTGCCTACATTACACTAACACAACCCAACCTCCGCAATGTTCAGGGCTATGGTGCTTCTTGATATTGTCCCGTTCCACAATATTTGTTTTTAGTTTTAGTTTCTTCTGCTTCCTTATTTTGTCTCTTAGCATCTTGTCATCCAAACTCCTACCGTCCACATAAAACCACACCACCCGCCTCCACCGCAATTAGCAGCTTCTTATGATTAGTCATTTGTTCAATTTGTAACGCTCTTGATTAAGTTAGTGCTCCACGTTCGGGTCAGTTTTTATACAATGTAGAATTTGATCAAACGATGATTATTAAAAAATTCAGAATATACTATGTTTAAAAAATATAAACAAAGAAAACAAAGGGCCGTGTGCTTGATCTTTTACTAGCCTGATTTGAGAATTTGGACCTCACACAGGTTTTCATAATGAGAGTCTATGGGAAAATCGTATTTTGATAACATTTAGGGGAATCGAAATTATTACACAATGTAGATTTTCATGAAACTGATTTTATACCATGAATACCCTAGTTTAGTTTGGTTGAACTTTTTCTATGTATATCTTTAAACATAGCCTTCTGCAAATACTATATTTAATGGTATACTATGGCAGGATTGCATACGTTGGATTCATCCATTTAAATACTGTTTGTTTAGTTTGTTAAATTCTAAGTGGCATGGACACAATTTTAGGCCAAATGGTTATTTTCCATTTTCAAGTGGTGGATGAGGACTCCCAGTGCCCATCCCAGCCATATCTCACATACGGATGTGAACCTGGATAGAACCCACGGCATTCCTTAAGCCAGATGGATTGACTATTTACGTGCACAAGCTCTACACCCAAGAAAGTTTTCGAACCCACAGCGTTGAGGGTCAAGTGATTCGAAGTCGGCAAACTTATCCGCTCGGCCACGGAGACAAATTTATTGAAATAGCGGGTAACTTATTTAATGTTTTTGTAACCTATGTAGATTTTATGGTATTTATGATGGGTTTATTTTCGCTAATATTTGCGAGCAGAGCAAGACGCAAATCAAAACAGTATTGCGAATAATCATGTCTTGCTACCAATTTACGAAATAAAAGTGGTGGGAAAACTACTAAATCTACAGAAATTTATAGATATAAGAAAGTTCAAATATGCATGTCAACTTTTAACAAATTTCACCAAAGAAGATTTAAATCGACTTCTTATATTTCGTTTGTGTCAATGTCAAATTATTTAAAGAACAAACGCTTTAAATTAGTCGGTATATTTTAACATTTTGATTCAGCACCACTAAAGGCCGCTAACCCTACAAACATTTCACACTGGTAGAATATGTCCTATGCCTCTTTCCAAAATTAAAATTTACTAAAGAGGTGTTAAGAATGTTTGAGTGTTTCACCAGAACTTAAATCCATGGAACAAACTGGTCCATTTCTTGGAAGAATGAGCTTGTTACACAGGCAAAGTCTAATTATAATTTTTCTGTGTAAGCATAATTTTCTGAAGCTGCTGTTTCAGAATGTATTTTGTAAGAAACAAAAAAAAAGTTTAAATTAACTTGATTTTATTGAATGTTCAACAATGACAATTCTTATGTCATTTCTGATCATTGAGAGGGTCTATTTGTAGTGTTCACAAGAGTGCTTGACCGACTGGACACTAGCTTGTTCCAAAAGTAAACACATTGCTTTACTACAGTGTTGTGATATCATGATTTCCCGAAAAAAAATATTTTCATATAATTTTGAAAGATTTAGGTTCCAGTGCTGTAACTTCACTGAGGCACACAAAGGGAGCTGCCGTGGTGTATATTTTAGTAAATTATATGTTTTGTTCCCTTTTAAAAATGAAAAAAAAAATCATTTAATATGCAAACCTTTACAAAACACAAAGGCGGAAAGATACATCTTCAAAAGAATTTTCAAAATAACTGGTGTAAATAAACTTTCGATAGATGTATATAAAGAAATGATTTATTTGTCTCCTACTTCTTCCCACATTTTCATGAAAATACCCTAGCTCATATAGTCCTAATGTTGAATGTTTAAACTGAGTCGAGGAAGCAAATTTTGTAAATCATTTATTCAAATCTTCTTTATTGTTGCACTTTTGTCATATGTATTTTTTTCGTCTTTTTTAGAATGGTTGTCTGTTTTGTAAACTCATTGTAGTTAAGGATGCGTTTTACGAAATGCTAAATCAATCACATTTCCACGAGAAATGAAGACGAAACCTTGCCTGAAGTTCCCTGACTGAATTTGAAACTATGTGAATTGTGGCAATGTAAATGGTAACTCCCACAAAACGACTTCACAGAAATAAAGGTAAGTAAGTGGAAAATAGTACTACTTACTTTGTGTTTCTCACCGAAACCGTTCGTATCCAAATGTCAACCTCGGAGAGAAAACTTTACGCCTTTTTACAATGAAAGTTTTGACCTATTAAATATTTCTGAACAGAACAAAAAAGATTCTTAAGTAACAGATATCTGCCACCTTATGTTGTTTCTAAAATGTCTTTTTATTTTGGTTTATCATCTGGGTCACAATCGTATTACTTTATGCTTTAAATGCATTTTCCAAAAATGTATAGGTCATTAAAAGTTTTTAAGTAACTGTAAAACCTTAAAGTTCTCGGACTATTTAATAGTTAATAAAAACGCCTTTACACATTAGTTGTGTATACTTTTGAACATACATAATCAGTTTTGATTACAATTCATTGTCTAATATTGTCAAAAAAATACACCATTTTTCAAGATTTTTATTGTCTGAATTCCCTTTCGATACAATGTAGCTTTTGAAAATATGGTTGTTATATTTTCTGGTCCTTCGGGATCATTGATTTCAACTCATTTAGATTTGAAGATTGAATACTGCTTAAGACGGTGCTAGGGGGCGTGAGCAGTGTTGCATATTCCATTACTGCTCATGAACAGACTCAATAAAACCGAGTCTGCAATTTTCGCTGTTTGCTTTGTTCTCGGTGCTTCCGAGGGATCTACTTTCCAGATTTTATTAAAAATGTGCATTGTAGAGCAATATTTTGTCAACTTACGGCTAGTAAATGTCAATTGTCAAATACTGTTCTGCAAATTACAGAAATAATAAGAACAGAATCATTGTTTTACGCTTGACTCCTCGTATGTTTTTGCAATTTTAGTTATAAAATACACGTGAAATACTTTGAAAATCTCTAGGTATGACAATCTATTCATGTAGTGTTCTTAACACCATTCATAGCAGTTTGTATAGTAGTTGTAGCTTTGATATCATATTACAATGAAGAAACAGCACAGAGAGACTTTACCCTAATATTCAGTTATATTTGATCTGACAAATTTTTTTTGTGACCTGTGTTCAACAGTTTGGTTCAAACTACAGCGAATATAGTGTATATAAATATAATTTTTATGTGTTTGTATATTTGGGACTGGTCGAAAGTATTGTTAATGAATGAAGGAAAGCCTGAAAGAATGAAGTAATCAAAGAACAAAAAACAAACGAACGAATGAATGTCGGATTAGAGTATAAATTACAATTTCATCAAAAATGATTTAACCTTTTTTTCAAAAAACAAAACATTGAAATTCATGTATGTAGTCTGTGTGAGATTTTCATCTATTTTCTGTATATTAATACCTAGAATGTAATGCTAAAATGATATCAAGAAAGTTAAGTTTTTTTCTATTTGACAGAATTTTGATTATTTTCAGGAAGTTACCATTTGTCTAAGATCATAAAATATTCAGAAATATAAGCGACGGACTACCTGTATGAAAATAGGACCTGTTGTACAGCTGTAAAACGTCTGTTAAAGACTTGTATTTTGAAATTACAGCTGTAAAAGATCAGTAAGTTGAACTTATGACCAGAAATACAGTTGAAATTTACAGGTGTAAAACATGCAGGTCTCAAAAATACAGCTGTAAAAATTAATTGAAAGTTACAGCTGTAAAATGGTCATGTCTCAAAATTACAGCTGTAACTTTTTTGGAGGGAAACATGAGTATTGTCAGCCATCTTTAATGCATTTTGGCGGGATATAACTGAAATTCACAGAGACACTACATCATCTAAAATATTGGAATTTTAACCGTTGTGGTGTAAGTGCAAATGTTTAGTTATTTAATATAGTTGTAAAAGGACATGTTGAAGTACATATATTAACTATTTACACTATATTTGAAGCTGATAAGTTTAAAAGTCATAATGACAAGATTGTCATATGTTTTCATGACAAAGATAATTGTATAAAAAAAGATCTAATGCATAGTTTCTATCTTGTATCATAGTCTGGAATTTTGCAATTTCTATACTGTAAAAATAATACATTTTGTTTTTTACTTACAATATTATTTATTTTGCCATTTTTGTAGTAATTGCTACCCTTTCTAGGAGATTACAATTTATACTAAAACTTTTTGTACCTCTGCTTTCGTCCCTTAAAATAATGCCCTCTTTTTCAACACCTGTAATATTTCTACAGCTGTAACATTTTTACAGCAGTAAGTTTTTTACAGCTGTATCTCATTTGTTGCATTTTTCGACCTGTTTTACAGTCGTTTTACAGCTGTAAATTGAAATCTACAGCTGTAAAATAAATGTTGTTATATAAAATCTACAGGTGTAAATTTGAAATAATAATGACTGTAACTTTGAACAAAAATACAGGTCTTTTACAGCTGTAAAATTTCGTACAGGAAGGAGCTTGATTTTGTGAAATCAACGCCATCATATTGACATTCAGCAAATGAAACCAACAGTCAACGTATTACATTTTCTTATTAAAACAATTACGTGCAAAACACTTAATGTGCAAAAAAAATCATTTAATTCATTTTTGGTAGTTAAATAAAGAAAATAGTAATAAAAAGTGATTAAGATGAAATCTTCGATTTTAAAAGTCCATGCTTCTCTTCCAATAATGTAACTGATGGAAATGTCATTTTCAATTATTACCAACCATGACGTATTTTGCCAAACCTTACTTTTAAGACAATGCACATAAATTAACACTTGGGAATTTCTTTACAGTGGGGCAAAAAATTTAAGTGATTCTTTCTTTTATATAAAGGAATAATGACGCAAATTCCAGCTCGGCGTGTAGCACCTTGGTAACGGTTCTCAGCAAGCTCATTTTTTGTGTCCGTACTCATCACAACCGATTGAAACTTTATAATTTCCCTTCCAATGATCATACCAACTGAATGGCATAGGTTACATAACGCTTGCTTTTATTGCAAGTACATAATTCCCCTATCTGTACTTAGACGTTTTTCTTTCAACAAACGTCTGTTTGCGATTGTCAGCAAGTTAGTACCCCAGAAACTAATAAAATGTATACACTTATTTACCAGGGTTATACAAAATTAATGGCATAGGACCATAACTTTTGCACTTACGTTGATAAGATTATGTCCCTTTTCGTACTTACATATTTTTAGTCATTTTTCCAACAACAATCTGTTTTCGGTTGACAGCATATTAGTGTCCAAGTAACTGCGCACCACAAATGAAGGAACCTTCAAATATTTCTTTACGAGGATAATACAAACTGACTGACATACTTTACATAACTCTTGCTATCATTTTGATGAAATTATGCCTGTTTTTGTATTTAGACGTTTTCCAACAAAATTCTCGTCTATCGCCGCAATACAATTCGTTATAAAATAATGATTCTTTAGATGTTTTCTTATTGTTCAGTTGTCTTTATGCCACATGTAAAGAACGCATGCGCATTATAATTTAACAAAAATCAGGTCAAACAACAGGGCAACCAACGGCGTTGTAAATTCGTCTATAAAATTTAGTAATAGAATGCACGGTGCATTGCATTTTTCCCTGTGTTCTTGCATAATTTACGTATGTTTAAGTCAGTGCCAGTGTTAAAATGTCAACTAGCACAGCTGCCGTTACTTCCAATGGTTGGGGTGATGGTGAGGGGATCACCATTTTAACTGTATATCAAATAAACACAAAACATATTTACAAATTGTCATCCTTTTATTAAATTGAAAATAGAACAAATTTGTAGAATACAACAGTAATGACATGTAAACGAATTTAAGGTGGCAGGGGAGTGGTTTCGATTTATATCCCCTGTCGTTGAGGGACATTGGTTCAAAGTGTGTTAATATTGATGTTTTAATCACTGCTAGTTAATTCTCAAAGAAATGTGTACATTCATATAGCTATTAATGACAGATGTGAATATTTCGCTACACCTCCAGCCATATATTTTGTAAGTCATTATTTGTTAGGGCAGATTCGAGTGACGCAGTGTAATTTCTGTCGCAAAACGAAAGTTTTTTCCACAAAATTTACTCCGTGGGAGACATTTTGCTTAGCAGGGTTTTGCTCCTCAATGGGGGATCTATAGGAAAACAAGGCCAAGTTATATTAAAACACACATATGAGAGTATGGCATATGATGAAAAAATGTCCAAATTCCTTAAATTTTAGAGGGAGTGTTGATAGGTTAAAAGGCATATTCGTTTTAGAGGTGATCCGAACGGTCTACACTAAAAGTGCCGTTTTAAAGCACACATTACTGCCATATAACAGAATAAAGCTCAAGTGCGGTTACTTTGTATCAGATTTGTTGCATGAGTATCTGGGAAGTGCTTCAAAATTTTGAAAACCCGCTTCCCTGCCACCAAAACTTTTAAGAGCATCTACCTCAATAGTTCGGAAATTTCTTTGTACTAAGGGTTAGTTAACAATGCAAATACGGAGAAGAACTCGCGGTACATGAATTTCGTAAACTTTGATGTAGAAATATATAGAGATTAAACACAACAATTTGATTTTTTTATCCCGTTATGTTATATTCCAATTATAGTAATTGCACATTGGTGATAACACTCATATACCATTTGTTTGTAAGTATTTTTATAAACGTAAAGATAAGAATACCTTCACGGACATGACTTTTTCATTATTATGGTAATTGCAATAAAACCAAATTATCGTAAATTATCTAAGGAAACATTGCATTATGTCTTCGGCCGCCGTACACTTTAAAAACGTCCATGTATTTCATATCCAAATTCATAGTACTACACCCCGATTTATTTCTTAAATTGCAGGGAAAGACTTGAGGGTCCCATACGGACATATTAAGGCAAACCAGATGTATGTATGGTTATGAAGCTTCTAATTCATCCCAAGCGTGATAGTGGAAGATAGATTTCACTTTAGTTTTATTTCGCTTCTTCGTTTACGAATTGAATACTATTTTTATGCGTTTATATGGGTATACACCATATTGGGATGTCTTGCTAATCCATGAATCGCGCACAAAAATTATCATTCAGTCCTGCTTTTTATATCATAACAATAGCTTGCTACCTAAGAGGACCACAAGGAAGATTAGCTTATCTAAATGGTTAACCCTCTGTAAATAAAGAATTTCTTACTATTTACTTGCTTACTTACTTACTTACTTACTTACGTACGTACTTACGTACGTACTTACGTACGTACTTACTTACTTACAAAATAAGTGGCTTGTTTTCCACGAATATAAGAAAATCAAAACGAGTGTCAGGACATTAGCTTTTTCACATTCTAAACAAAGCAGCCAAAACTAACCTTGAATATATATCTATATTATTGTTTAAACCAAATTAAAAATAATGGAACAGTAGTTACTACTGTATCGTGTTTTCTTTGTGTAATGAGATAAAACCTATTTCAATGCTATGAATAAAAACAGCATTGTTTGCAATCATATCCCTTTCTGTTGTCAATAGTCCCTGTTGAATAAAAACGTTATGACATCGCCGGAATGGCTTTTACATCATTGACATCAAATACATAAAACTTCAAGAAAAGGGTTGCATATCAAGTTGTAAATGTAATTTGCAGGCTTTCAAATTATAGAAAAGGGAAAAGAAGGTGTAATTTAGATGTATTTGAGAGTCTTTAATATTGTACGCCAAAAGAATTTCAGTTACGTTAAGGAACTTCAAATATCACTTTTACTAAAACTGATGTAGATTAAATGATATTCAACTCGAAGGTTTATTTTCGCTTAGATTCTCCAGCGGAGCAGGACGCGAATGCAGTACAATATTAAATACATTTTGTATCGTCATCAACAAAAGTATATTATACAACTGCCAGAGGAGGATTTTCAATATCGCAAATATGTCTTGCTGCTACCAACTTGCGAAATAAAAGTGAAATGAAAGTTACCTTATCTACAGAAAATGATAGTTAAAAGAAATGTTAAATATGAAATAGTGTCTTGTCAACTTTTAACAGATTTCATTAAAGAAGAACTCAGTCAACTTCTTGTGCTGAGTTTGAATCAACGTCAATTTATTTACAGAATAAGAGCATTAAATTAGTCGGTAAATTTTAGAAGGAATCATATAATGATTGTCATCCAATATTTTAATTGCAGTGTCCTTTGTCTGATGTTTCAAGCAGTGTCTTGCTTCTCTGCATAATAATTTACTTGTGCTTGATATTTCTTAGTTCTGGGCTTGATGTGCTTCATATCTCTTAGTTCTACGCTTGATGTGCTTGATATTTTTAGTTCTGCGTTTGATGTGCGCGTGATATCTTTTAGTTGTGCGCTTGATGTGCGTGATATCTTTTAGTTTTGTGCTTGATGCTCTTGATGTGCTTGATATTTCTTAGTTCTGGATATTTCTTAGTTCTGTGCTTGTGATGCTTGATATTTCTTAGTTCTGGATATTTCTTAGTTCTGTGCTTGATGTGCGTGATATCTCTTAGTTCTATGCTTGATGTGCTTGATATTTCTTAGTTCTGTGCTTGATGTGCTTCATATTTCTTAGCTCTGTGCTTGATACGTTTGATATTTCTTAGTTCTGTTGATGTGCTTGGTATTTCTTAGTTCTGGATATTTCTTAGTTCTGTGCTTGATGTGTGTGATATCTCTCAGTTATATGCTTAATGTGCTTGATATTTCTTAGTTCTGTGTTTGATGTGCTTGATATTTCTTAGCTCTGCGCTTGATATGCTTGATATTTCTTAGTTCTGTTGATGTGCTTAATATTTCTTAGTTCTGGGTATTTCTTAGTTCTGTGCTTGATGTGCTTGATATTTCTTAGTTCTATGCTCGATGTCCTTGATATTTCTTATTTCTGCTGATGTGCTTCATATGTCTTAGTTATGTTCTTGATGTGCTTCATATTTCTTAGTTCTGTGCTTGCTGTGCATGATATTTCTTAGTTCTATGCTTGATGTGCTGGATATTTCTTAGTTCTGTGCTTGATATTTCTTAGTTTTTCGTCTTCTGTGTTATGTGCAGTATAGCAGCTGCCTTGCACTCTTGCGAAAATTCCTTGCAAAAGCGATATAGCAGAGGACATGGGCGCATACACTGAGGTAGGATACAAGATGAAAAATCTGTTGAAGAAGGATATCAGGCATGTCATACTGTTTGCCGTAAAGCTCGGCCAGATATACCAATCGCGCCTTATTGATAAACGATGGAGCTTTCAAGACTACATCGGTTATTGCAATGACCACGAGAACTTTTGTAATTTTCGACAACCTTTTGATTGACTTTCTTTGACGGGTAGTTATCATTGAACTGCTATTATTACATTGCTTTTTTAAGAAAATAACTCCGAACAAAATGGTTGTGACCAGCATTGGCAAGGCAAAGATCAGAGCTGCGTCCAAGAAAAAGTATATTGTATCTACCTCTGAGTGTTCTTCAACAACTGTACAAACAGTGTTATTTTCATTGTCCAATACAACCGCTGTAACTCTTGGCATTCCACTGTATAGCGCTAGGGAGAACAGTGCCAACAACGCAACGACGACTTTGGCGCGAATAACAGTGCACCAGACGGCAGCTTTCGACATATGGAAGGCACTTATGTAACTTTCAACCGCTACACAGACAACAAACCAAGGACCTAGGAAACTGGAATCGAAAATATGGTGTTATTCAATATTTTATCATTAACGTCTTAAGTCTCTCTCATATTAGAAATAATGCTGTCGTTGGAAATGTGAAGTCCAAAGTAATAGCACGTTAGTTTTATTTTATACCTATAACGAAACTTCTCATGCTCACTAGGTATTTTTACAATATCTTCCGTATTACATGTTTAGAACAATATATTTCAAATAATATAACAAAATTACAATGAAATTGAAATTGGATATGACATCTTTTGATTCATTTTGCAACCTCAGTTCAGTTCTAAAAAGTGACAAAATTCACATACACGATACATCTAAAAATTACAAAGAAACAAATTTCGTTACAAGGCAGGAAAATCATAAGAAGCAAAATGACCTCTCTACCCTGTTTCGCGAAGTGTCAGTTGTAAATTAGGATAGATATTTTATCTTATATCAGAAAAATTTCATTGAAAATAATTGCTCCTCTGTAACCTTATAAATGGTGTTTGTACGTTCATAAAACACAAAAACTAAAACAAAAATTTCATGTATATCTTTTTTACTATTTACAAAATGAGTATAGCTAGTAACATGAAAAAAAATGATATTACTGCATAACTCGAATTTGTTAAAAATACAATATGCCATTTCTAAATGTATAATAAATTTCAACAATTTATTATGTAATATGAAAGAGGCTGCAAAAATATCGAATTAGAAGTATCGTATAGTATATTATACAGTATTAGGCTAGGTAACAGTTGTCGCTGATTCTGCTTTCTCCACACATTAAATACAATAAAATGATTTACTTTGCTTTTTTCACAAGTCTTAAACCATGAAACAAATTATTTGACAATTTAGTGTTACGTACAAAATATATTTCACTGTTCCATATTTCTCAAGTCTTATTCAGTAAAAATAAGTAAATCAAATTTCCAAGAAAGAAATACCTGAACACGTAGCTTAAGTAGACAATCGCTTGACAGAAACCTTGTTTACTGGATGTTGGAAAACCAACCATCTCCAACCATTGTAACATAAGTAACAGGCTGAATCCACAGTTACAAAATGACAGAGCTAAAATATAAAATGCAAAAATACAGAGCTGAAATCTAAAAATACAAAACGACAGAGCTAAAGTATCAAATAATGCAAGGGTAATTCTTAGGCTCAATTGTTCATGCGATCGAAATTCGTTTAAAACTCATTGTACATAATTGTTTAAAGAATGGAAAAAGTGTTTTATATAAGTGGAAGTGTGGTCATATTTCTCTATATCTGATTAGTGTATACTTGAAACATCGAAACTGGAAGTGTGGTCATATTTCTCTATATCTGATTAGTGTATACTTGAAACATCGAAACTGGAAGTGTGGTCATATTTCTCTATATCTGATTAGTGTATATTTGAAACGTCGAAACTGGAGGTGTGGTCCATCCCCAATTTTGAGCGTGAAATATACGAGAACCGCAACTCTTGTCGGTATTGATTGTTTGCCTTATGCGCCGTTGTAGTTGTTTCCCTTTACCCTAAAATATCGATAAACCTGCTGTTTAACATATATAGGTAAACTCGGCTCTACATTTTCGAGCAACGCATCTTGGTTAGATAGAATTATTGAAGTATGCAAATTAAAAAGCAGAATATGACACATCTTTAAGCTACTGTAATTAATTGTATTTTATGGACTTTGCTAGATACCGATATTGTTCCATGAGTTATAAATAACTGGAACATTTCGTGAAAATTTTGTTATATATGGGCCTAAAATATTACATTCAACCATGGCTTCTTTACGTTCACTGATCACTGCGTGAATGTAAAAGTATGAATTACAAATTAATAAATGATGGTCATATTAACTGTGGTGATAATTTGATTTATTTACCCGCGCATGCATTTCAATAGAAGATGAAAAAAGGTACACTTTACGAAACTTATTAATCAAATTGAAAACAAAAAACAAAAACAAAAATACAAGTATATATTTATCAAATACAATAATCACTTTCACCGGTATATGACCTTTTTCATGATCATGATATTGGCAGATATTTTTTATGAAAACAAAGACATTTTTATAACTATATTATTATTCTACATTTCATAAAGGAAAATTAATTCCTACTCCACAAATCTTCATGGTCCAATGGGGACCCCTGTTGTGTAAAATTGCCCATCAATTAGCGACTATTACATAATCGCTGATAAGCAGCAGATAAGACGGGGGTTTTAGATTGGATTATCGTGGTGGACAGCCCTTCACAAATGTTTTATGGTCTTACTGCGAATATTGTGAAGCAGTGAAGTTTTATTGTAATACAATACTTTTTAATAGCAAATAGATATTTTAGGTTAATTGTAAAATGTAAGATAGTATGTGTTTTAGACAATTATAAAATGTGTTGTTTTTTTAACAAATGTATGTATAATATAAATGTGCACAAAGATGACTTAAATGAAATGTTGAACTTATGTAGTAATGGATCTAGGCATTTAAAAAACACACATTACACTAGAAATTGCCAAAATTTATATATGTGTTTAATTCAGTTTAGTTTGTATTGTTCAGCTGTTCGAAACTATTCTGAAACAAACTGCTTAACCGTCACCTAAATTTCTTTTATAATGTTCTACATCCATCTAAAATTTTATGCAAAAAAAGGATAATAAGTGAAACAAAAAGTACATCTAAGATCAATTTGCGGATAAATAATTTAATAAATAAATATCTGTTTTATCGTATAAGCTATAAGAAGATATATATGGCAGAACATCTCTACTTTATGTCTCAGTTGATGATTTTTATTACAGACGTATTTTGGGGGTAATTAGCATAGCCTGGGGTGTTTATCTTGTCTCCATCCGGTGTATTCGTAAAGGTCCATAAAACATCACGCGTAAAACACTTACAGTCAATATCAAGTAATTGTCAAAATCAAAATTTTCAGGGTGATAAATTAAAAAAAAAAATTAATAACACGAGAACATAATTTTACAACATTACGCTTCACAGCAAAAAGGGGAAAAGCTTTCAACAGGGAATTGAAAGAAAAGGAATTGTTTTGTGTGACGTTTTATGTATATCCTTTACCACTAAAAAGTGGCATTTTTTATTTTTATATTTTCGATCCATGATTTCAACGAAACTTGTAACTTCACCCAGCATATACATGACAGAAAATACACATTGCATACGCATGATGAACAAGTATTTTTTATTGTAAAATCGTACATTTTACTTATTGTTTAATATATAATTACTGAAACAGTTTATTGTAATATCGTCAAAAATTATACCGGCACAGTTTGTAAAGCAATTACATAGAATTAATTCTAATTGCCTTTTTAATTTATTGCGGGGGACTTTTTAAGACCAATTTTCCAATTAAAGATGTAACTTAAAGTTTGCCAATTCAAAAAAAGTTTTACCTTTAATCATAATAATAAATAAATAAATAAATAAATAAAACGCTCGAACAGATATGCAGCACATTGATAAGCATTGCCTTGTGCCATTGTACCGTCAAGTAAATATTTGTGAAAAGCGTGCTCAAGATTGCGATTACTTCATTTTCAAATTAAAATGGAAGCAATTTGTCATTATTCAATTTTAAAATAAAAAATACCCAGACAATGTTTAGACAATTGAGAATACTTCACGAGGTTATAAAATAATGCCATTTTGATAGAAAATATTTTTATAGCCCTTTAAAACCTGACATAACCGATCTTTTCAAAATTTCTATATAGAAATACATAGAAACCATAATCATCAACTTCAAACAAAAATGGAAGCAATAAGTTTTTGTATCACATCGATAAAAAATATATTGAAATAAACGGCAAAAAATGAAGATTACTTCACGAGGTTATAAAATTTTGTTAAATAACGATGAAAATACGTTTTTAATGTTTGAAATATATTTTCCTATACAAATCTATAGTAAAACTGATTATCGATAAACGCTATTGGGTCCGCGATCCGTGTATATTCAAGGGAGACTACTTTTGCCGAAACTACTGGTCAATGTATTGGAATGTTGGCCATGATATTTCTCTATATCTGATTAGTGTATATTTGAAACATCGAAACTGGAGGTGTGGTCATATTTCTCTATATCTGATTAGTGTGTACTTGAAACATCGAAACTGGAGGTGTGGTCATATTTCTCTATATTTGATTAGTGTATATTTGAAACAATAAAAATACTTCGTCAGAAGCGTGAAAATAATTTACAAATATTTATTGGGCACCGCTATATAAAAAAATGTTGAACTTGTTTGTTTGTTTCGACGTCTTGTTTTCCATCTATGACTATATGAAGAAACATTCATGTAAAATGTTTTCCTACACATGTATTAACATTATAGATATACATTATCACTTTAACATGCATACATCTTGCAAAAATACACAATAACAACCATATACTGCATTTTCATTACTTTCCCGTCTTCTTACTCGTAAACGGACATATTTGTTTTTCATTCTGTTTCCCTTTCCGGTGTTATATGTTTTTAACTGTTGAAACATTTTCATTTGATTTACTCAGATAGCCTGATAACATTCGCAACTATATTACTTCATATTTAACCCAAAAGGAGAATCAGTAAGTAACAGATCTGCAACAGCGCAAAAGGTTGCGCAGAAACAAGTCCCGGAAATGTCCTTAACTGGCAAAATGGCTGTTTTATTCTCGCACGAAAAGCATGTTCCTCTACAAGGGTTCCCTTGATGCCTTCCATATAAAGTAGAAAAAAATTAAATGCCAGAATATTACTTTCTTTTTTTATCAAATTTTCTTATTTCACAGTTCCAGTTGACAACCAGTACAATAAACATTTTTGTCTTTTCGTTTATCACCTAGCAGGTTTTTTCAGGTGGTCTATTACTAGTTTTAAAATGAACTGGATTTCTTAGATTTACGTAGGCAGTGCTATTTAATGAATATGGAAGGCAATAAAAATCAAAATATTCAAACGTTGTACTTTATTAAATAAGCATCTTTATTTAAAGTGTATTATAATTTAGAATCCCTCTAGGCAAATCAAAACCTTTAACAAAAGAACATGTCCAAAACGAAATTGACCATATTAAATGCACAACTCAGTTTGCCTTCGCTATTTTCATAAGATGTATATGTATTCAAATTTTCAGCAAATCCATTTGCTTGCACTTTTTATCAGTATGTTAGCTAATAGTTATAAAGCAATAAAAGAAACCTTAAATAGGTAGAAATATAATTTATTTATCTTACCTGCAAGGTATACATTGGAAGAGAACTTTTTCATTGGCGCAGAGAGGAATACGAAAAACGACAAAACATTTCCTAATAGTCCAAAAACAAAGACTACAGGCTGCAAATACAGTGCAGCAATTTTAGCAGTATCATATAGCTCTGTTTGTGCCATATTTAAAACATTTTCTTGTTTCCTTAATGCGCAATTTATGTCTGCTGTCTACGATCGAAATGTTCGCCAGAAAAGGAAATCCTCATTTTTCTTTCTTTTTCTAATGTGCTAATTGAAATAAATCAATTCTAGAGATATGGGAGTTGGCATTGAATAATCATAACTTGATACTTTAATGTTGATTTGGCAGTACTTAGTTTTGAAGTAATTAATTTAAAACACGTTTATTCACTTCGTAACATAAAAGTTAAGTTTGTAATAATTTCATATTATTCATTGTGCAATGATATAACCTTAAACTGCATATAGTAAGTGCATTTCAGGATAAAAATGGTCACCTAGTGGTCAAGAAATTACAAAAAAAGAATGTCATACGAGGGTGGTTAACAAAGTACGTAGTTTAATGCTATAACCTTAACACTGGTCAACAAAGTCTTAAATTATTATCAATTCAACATATAATTGTTACCTTGCACAATATTTGCTTTGTGGTCATTTGTTTAAGTAAGGGGTACGCATAGCGGCAAACGTCAGCGAAGTCTCCGTAACGTTTTCATAATCAGTTTATTTATTTTTTGATATATAGAAGTATACTTAAAAACTTTTCCCATTAAAGTTCAGTGTATTATTTGAAGACAATCTCGTTAAACAAGAAAACAAACATGTAGATATTAGCTATTTCTGTAATGTATTTATCTGGAAACAATTAAACAATATATCTTTAGTTGTATTACGCCTGATGAAGTGATAAAATCATTGTTAATTGATGTTTGAGCTATCTTTTAAGATAGGAAACCTAAAAGTCTTGTTTTCTACACAAATTAAGAAGTTTCTATGGGTTTTTACCCAAATTCTTGCACTATTTAATGTTTGGTAAAGATTTCTATCTTCTCTTGGGGCGTCATTTTATGTCATACCAAGACAAAGTATGACTGCATTAGACAAAACGGTGTTGACGTGATTTTCTATTGCAAAAATGCATGCAATTTTTTTGCCGTTATCGACGATTTTACATTCAAGACGTCAAAATGTGGACTTGGCCGCTTTGCGTTACTATGGTTATTAAATAACCTCTAATTTTGTGCTATGTGACGTCATTCTATTTTGATATAGTACAGTTTTCTGGCAGATATGTCACTGTAAAATATATTAAAAATCTTGACAATAAAAATTTAGCTCAAGGTCAAATTCAAAGTCAAAACCAAACATAAGGAGTATGCTTAGTCGCATTGATATTAAACAGAAATTTTTACATGTATGTTGCTATGGAGATATGAACTATGGTGTTCAAAATGGCTTCCGTTTTGGTAAAGTGTTACTTTTTGTAAACATCTGGCTTTGTATGATGAAAATGATCACATTGTAAAAACAACTAGGCAATTCTCATGCACTAAAACAATCACTAACAAGGCGATCGGTAACACCGATGGATGCTCCACGTAATTACTGTAGCTAAAGGTGCTTTTCAGTCACGGAGATTATGTTAAGGAGAAATGTGGTCATATCTTCACACACATACAAACAATACTACATAATACATATTAGAGCCGCGTCAAGCAATTTCATGTCTTATGGTATTTATGACGTAAGCGAGAAAAGTGACGTCAAAGTCGAGCGAGATGAAAATAAAATGGCCGCGCCCTTGAAATTTACACGTGAAAAATAAACAAAGGAAATGGACACTTTTGATGTGAGTACGAGTTCTATTTTCTTTCATAAATCATGAACACATTTTAATTTAAGATGATGCTGAAGTCACAATCTCTCCGGGCTGCTAGAATTTGTAGAAATAAGTTAACATTTCCGAGGCAGTTTCTGTTGATTTGACATTGCGCTTGCATGCAGTATGGAAATCACAGTGGGATTTTACGTACTTTTTGTGTGCATATAGAATGTTAACTTTGTCTGATAGTCCTGTAACATCATAAATCTGGTATAATAATAATCATCATCATCATCATATGATACCTATATTAACGACCGTTTCGCAGAATTTTGCGCTAAAGGGCCAGCTTTGACTAATGATGTAATTATTCGACCGAACCAAGTATATAAGTATTTTGGTGACATTCTTATTATTCATTGATTCCATTCGATTTTATTAAGGAATATTAAAGCTTTAAATCGCAATTTTATCGAAATTTGAGAGGCATAATAGTCAAAAAGTAAAAGGAAGCTATAGATCTAGTTTATACGTGTATATAAGTAGTGACTTAATTGACGCTAAGGTCGGAATTGCCGAGAGGTTAGCGCTCTTGACTTGAGAGCCAGGGTACCGATTATCGAATTGTGTGTGCAATTTTTTTTTTTTTTTTTTGTTTTTTTTGGAGAGCATTTTTGTGTGACCGTTGTTTTTTGTTTTGTTTTATTTTTATCTTTTTTAAAAATGTTTAAATATAAAGAAATAAACTATGATTCAATACATGAATATAAATGCAAAACAATGTGTACAATACCCTTCTCTATATTCCTTGATAAAATCGTTATTAACACACTGCATTAACTTACTCTAAGTTTTAAATAGAATGACATTTTTATTTTTTATTTTTCAGGAATTAGATACATTGTTGGGTGCGTTTGGGTTAACTGAACCTTCGTCCACAAACAGTACACAGTCTCATTTGTGTCGTGCTAATGATACACATGAGGACAGTGAAGATGAAATAGAGACCACAGATAACATTGACACCCACGTTAGCAGGTACTTATCACAAGAATCTGAGACTTATCAAGTAGATTCTGAAAATGATGATCCACAGTTTGACTTAGATAAACTGGACAGTGTTTATGACAAGGGTTGTGGGTGTTCTAAGAACTGTATCTTGCAGTTTTCTGTCGAAGAAATTAGATCAAACATATATAATTTGAGGGAATTGACAAAAACAGAAAAGGAGTTGCTAATTATGGGAACATTAAAAAAAATCGGAAATGACCAGAGATGCAGAAGTGGTGAAAGGAAACGTGTACGCTATGAATACATCTTTAATGGTATTAAGATATGTCAAGATGCTTTTCTTGTAATTTATGACATAGGTTTATGGACAGTTAGAGCTCTCCTGAAACATATGAAAGAAAAAGGCGTTCAACCTCAAGTTCATGGGAATTTTGGTAGAAAAGCACCTAACGCGTTTTCGCATGAAACCATTAAAGATGCAGTGCAGTGTCTCCTGAATTATGCTAGTGAGGAAGGGCTTCCACAGCCAGCAGCTCTACGTGGCCGGGGAGAAAAAGCACCAGTCTACCTTCCTTCAAAATACAAAGCAGTCCATTCATCAAGAATATGTTACAGCATGCAGTCAAATTGAAAAGCAATATGTTGGCCTGTCTACTTTTAAAGATCTATGGAAAAGATGCGTTCCTCACATTTAAATAGCTGCTCCAAAAGATGACGTATGCAAAACTTGTGAGGATTTTCGCCAAGATATACAGCTAGCAAGAACAGAAGATGAAAAACTGTCTGCCACAGAGAAATATCATAATCATGTATTACAAGCTAGGAAAGAAAGAGAAATATACCGGGAGTGTGTTGAAAGATCAACAAACATGTTTGAGAGATTAAGGCGACAAGACGAAAGAAGTGGAGACAACTTTTCATGCAACGACGTACACTACACGTTCGATTTCTCACAATATGTCAAATTGCCCCACCACACCAGAGAAAAAGGCCCGACATACTTTATTCAACTCAAGTCATTTAGCTCAAAATTAAAGACGGAATGCATACATTTGACATATTTGTATCACTAGGCTTGTTCGTCAAAATTCTTCATGTCAGCTGTGTATGAGAGTTACGTTAGTTACAACGAGTCTTGGCGTTACAATTTAAGTCTGTGGGATTCTATTGCGTGTACTTATTCCTAAATAGCCTTTGAAGGTGGGCTTGATTTATGCTTTGATAATATTTCAGGACGTGATGGCCAATTGGTACATGGACCTGACGCTGTAATATCTATGTTAGACCATGCATTTGCCAACTACAGTTTGGGTGAAAATGAGTGTAGCTTGCATGCAGACAACTGCTTTTGTATGTGGTTTCTTTGTTGTCCTGTTTTTATTCAATAACAATTTTATTGAAAAAGCTTGCTGTAAGCCTTCTTTTTACCTATATTCGCAGTAGTACTATAATTATAGGTTATTAGCGTAGTGTCTCTGTTTCGATCTTTCAAATAGTAACAAACAGAGAATGAAATATGTATTAACTAGTTAATTCAAAACATGTATTTAATCGCTTATGGTTATCCTTTTTACAGGTCAAAACAAGAACCGTTACGTCCTCGGTTACCTGTCTTGGAGAATTATGACACAGCGTCACCAAAAAATCACGTACATGATGCAACTTCCTGGACACACACGGTAAGCTTTAGTTTTAGATTAAAGACAGAGTTGTAACAGTATCGAAACGGATGTCGGCGAATTTAGTGATGGTATGTGGAACTGATTAAATCATAGTAATTAGCATGCTGACCATTTTTAAAAATATTTTTGATTAATTAATGAAATAATCAAAGCATTCGGGTATTCATAGTCGGGTATAACGGGGTCAAGAGTTCAGATCCGTAAGGGTGTTAGCCCAGTGGTTATATATTCAATAATCAGAACGATGCTAAGCAGTGAGCCGTGACTAGACATATTTGAATATAACAATAAATGACACGATTAACGTTAACGTCACGAACCAATTCCTGCAATTCAGTTATATATACCTTCAATGTCGGTCTTGAACACCAAAGCTGGTTGCTTCTGTATGTTGTTGCAAAATGCTATTTATTTTTCTTTAAGGTGTTTGATCGATGCAGGATTTGGGAACATTAAGACACTGTACCGAAGGAAGGATTGTGACACATTACAACATATAGCTGAAGACGTTAGCAACAGTTCCCATAGTAACCAGCCTGTTACCTATGACGGAGGAAGTGGATGGGTTTGGAGGGCATGGAAAACTTTCATTGGTGATAGATTTAAGAAAGTGCCAAATGTCGCAAAATATCACTTCTTCCGTTTCAGTTCTGAGCAGCCAGGGGTTGTGTACATGAGGCAGTCAGCTGTTGACGAAAAGGAGGTGCGCTTCGTTATTTGCAAAACGCACCTGTTGGAGATGGCCAGAGATGACGTCCCGTCTCAGATAGTTCCTCCCGGCCTTTCTGCTGAACGTGTGCGTTACCTGTACCGGCACGTGCGTCCTCTAGTCAGACGACCATTTCAGGATGTTTTATGCCCTGCTCCAGAAGAGTCGTAAAGTGTTCGGACTGTTTAGTTTAGTTTTATAAATGACCGTTATAAATGACAATTAAATAAACATGTGTTTTTTATGTCGTTATGAATGAGGCATTTAGATCATCAAATTAAATAAAGTCAAAAGGTTTACATAGTTTTAGTTTGACAAAATGATGTTGTATGGACTTTAATTGAATAAAGATATACATAACGTCGTAAGAACGTAATCTAGACGTTTAACGTTTTAAACGACGTCATGTACTTCCACGTAACGTCACTAGGCATTCTTACTGCCAAAATTATATTATTTTTTAACATTTTTGTACCCTGTGATGTATACATTTTCTTAAAGCTAATGAAATGGGCAGTTTGAAACTGTAAAAATCTAAAAAAGGTAAAAAATTACCATAAGACATGAAAATGCTTGACGCGGCTCATTAAATACACATACACACACATATACATACATGTATACCGGCATACACAGGATATATATATACACACACATACATGCATATATACAAATATACAGACACGCACATATACATGTCATATACATACATATACAAACGTTAAACAAAGCATTCAAGAAAGACAACTCAACAGCCAATATAAATCTTAAGTGGTTATATGCCCTGCAGATTTATCTTCCCTTTTTAAACAATATTTATGTTTTATTTACATGATAAAACTAGGGAGTCATTGCTAATCTTTGCATTAAAAGAAATTTAAAATATCCAGTTGATACAGTAGAAGCTTAGCAGAGAAAACACTATCGGGCACTTAAAAATGACCTTTAAAGATTGATTATCACCTCGATCAGATCGTGGATGAACTGAATAGCAACAACTTCTTACAATCTGTAAAACTGCTAATTAATACTAAAGGGAAACATCTATCCATCACCAACAAAGATAAAATAACCTACGTACTCAAAAAGAAATGAAAAAGACATTCCTTAGGTGTACAAACATTTTGTCCTATTTTTAAGAATATAGAAACAGGATTTTGCTGTTTACCGTCATCAGATAAATTGACAAATTGCTCATCTATAGACACTGCCTTGGTAAACAAATCTTTTCTTATATGCTCATACTTCTGACAGTACAATAATATCTGTTTTTCATATTCAATACCATTTTTGCATATTGGGCATATTCTTTGATTTAAAGCTAATCTCTCATTTCTGCCTATTTCAAGTCTGATAGGGCGACACCACATCTAAAGTTTGCAAAAGCTGCTCTATGTTTATAAGGCAACATTGTCTTAACATATACTTCAGTTTCAAAATTACACTTGAAGTTCTGTAAGTCCTCAATTTATTTCCTCCACTACCAGTACTGCTGTTAGTTGTAGGTAGTGTCTCAATCCATGTACCAAGATACTCTTTTAAGTATGAGATGGTTAATCTATCGATCAAAAGCCTTTTATTTAATGCACCGTTTATATTTAAAAATTCACCACAACTGTGTGTTTCAAAAAGTTCCTTTATTCTATATTGCCAATTTTTACATGCTCTACCAGCAAGCTTAATGCAGTATCTTAAATTACTCAAACACGCCAATCTACACCAAGTAGCTGCCATACATTTAAGTTCATTGACAAATATTGGTTCCCAACCCATGTCACCGGCGACTGGTGTATATCGGCCTGTACCAAGAAAACCCGCCCGCTTAGGTCAATAGGGAAAGCGCAGATCTACGGATCTCGGGGTCGCGAGTTCGATCCCCGGGCGGGCCGTATGTTCTCCATGACGATTTGATAAAAGACATTGTGTCTGATATCATTCGTCCTCTACCTCTGATTCATGTGGGGAAGTTTGCAGTTACTTGCGGAGAACAGGTTTGTACTGGTACAGAATCCAGGAACACTGGTTAGGTTAAATAACTGAAATACTGTTAAAAATGGCGTTAAACCCAAAACAAAATGTACCAGAAAGAAACCTCATGCCTCGGATTGCTTCAAGAGAAAGTCCTTGTACCCTAAATAGCTGCCTCATACCCAATGACTGGCCAAACCATAGAGTCATACATTTTTTTATTAAAGGGCATACCTCCAAGACTCTGCTTTAGAAATAAATTTAGCGGTGAAATTTTAGTCAAGCAATTCATTCAAAACTGAAACCAAGATAAACATAATTATCAGTAATTGCTAAATTGTTTGACCCACATTTAAACGGTGTGGATTTACTTCTAAAGTGTACAATATTGCTTTTCTCGGAATCGATAAACATATGATTCTTTGCTAAGAGAACTACACCACTTGCATACAAAAAAATGACAAGATTTTACCATCTTCTAGTTCAATTCCTAGCACTACAACATTGCTTTTTACTGCTACATCATTTATAAAGCAATTAAAAAGAGCAGGGGACAAGATACACCCTTATCTTAGACCCATATTAACATTAAACCATTCTGAAGTATATCCATTCAATTTGATACAAGACCTAACACAAGAGTATAATGATTTGATAACATGTAACATGTAACATTTTACAGTTAACATCGATGTCAGAAATGTGCCTCCATGAGCGATCAATTGAATCGTAAGCCTTTGTAAAGTCAATAAATGCGGCATAAGTTTGAAGTTCCGTTTTTAACCTAGTTTCTACGATAGAGGTAATGGTAGATAAATTATCAACTGTACTACTCTTTCTACGAAAGCAATTTTACTCATCTACCAATTTTGAATTTTTTCCTCTAACCAAGATGATAATCTTTCATTGATAACAGAACAGTATACCACGGTATTTCATTGGATTCAACTGGTCAGTAGTAGCAGACTTAGGAATGGGGTTAATAATACCGTTTCCCCAACCCGTCGTATTTTACCGGTTTCAAAACATACATCGAAAAATATATGTAAGAATAATAATATCTGTCATTTGTTTACGAATCGGATGGAAATATCCGTCACGAGGGCACCTGCGCATTAGGCGGTAATGAGGCTTGCCGAATTACCGCCCATGCGCAGGTGGCCGAGGGACGGATATTTCCATCCAATTCGTAAACACATGACTGATATTTTTTCATGCATATCGTATACACGTTAGCATTTCGTTCTGGCAGATTATTTTTCTTGTATACCGTATTTTACCAAAGGTAGGAATACTTTCGTTTTAGCACTCTTTCTTAAAGTAGAGAATGAACACAAAGCGCGGGAAATCAACGTCCGTAAGCAAAAGTGACGTCATGATGTTTTGCGTTACGCACAATAACAAAGTTCCACATTAGTTTTATCGTTTGTAGCGTAACGTTATGTTTTTACGATAAACTAACGTATTTTGAATCGAGAAATAGACTATAAGGAACGGAGAGAAACTATCAAGGTACCTGCTTTTTTCCTATTTTACATTAACAATATATTATCCGTGCATGAACCACTAGTTGTCATTAACAGCACGAGAGTCATTCTGGCATGGGGATGCCAGATGGGTTTTGCCGGCATGGGTAAAATCAACGGAAACGCCAGTCCGGTGTGCAAGAAAGAAATAGAAGTATCATTTCTTTAAAACTTCATATGGCAGATTATCAAATCCACAAGAATTACGTAAACCAGATTTCTCTATGGTTTTCTTAATTTCATAAAGTGATATATTATTATCTAACAGAGGGATAAAATATGTTCCTTTCTATCTGTATATACAATCACGACATAAAACATCAGGGCCATCAGTTGACGGACTATTCAGAAGATCGTTAAAGCTGTCTTTCCAGTGATCTAAAACTTTATTCTGATCTGTAATCAATACACCATTTTTATCAACAAATTCAAATGATATTTTATGGTTTTTATTTTTGGTTATACCAATCTTGCCAATATTTTTCCAGAATTTGTTCTGGTCTTTTTCTACAAATCTGAGTGATTCCTCCTGCTGTTTGTACCAAATATTTCTTTTAGCTTTCTGAACTTCCCTGTCAAAATTATTACGACAGTTTCTATAAATACTATTTAACTCTTTTCTAATACTATAAGATCCACAACTTAGCCAATTCTTTTCAGACATACAAACATTATTCCATAGCAGACTTAAATGATCGTTCCACCATGGTTTTTCGACCCTTCTCTTTTTATTTATGAGAGAACTATTAAGGACAATACATGTACGTTTAAAAAGTCTTTATCACACATATCTTGCTTTATCGTTTTGCATAGTGTCTCAAGCTACATTTCCGCTTCTGCCAATGGTAAATGATAATGAAAACCAATAAACCAAATAACTGACGTAAAAGAATGACTTATTTTGCTCCATACCTGATAGGTGAAACAAACATGTAGTGGATGCTTTTGTGTGTGTATGTGTGACGTCATTCTCCTCTCTATTGCAATCTTAAATTAGTTTCAAGCTCTTTTTGTAAACTTGATTCGTTGTTATTTTAAAATCACCAATATTTGTTTTAATTGTGATGACTTTAAAAAACGGGGAACGGGAAATGTTTTGAAAATTTTATTTTGGGTCCCTTTTCAACATTCTGTTTTCACACGGTACAACCCGTCTGATTTTCACTTCATATGCAAAAATGTCCACCAAATAATAACGCTAGCTGAAGTACTATAAAAAGTGGATATTACATGAGTGCCTTTTCGTATTGAATTTATTTAACAAGTTGAATTAAATAGTAAAATGTGCCGAGTATAATGAAATTAATCCGGGCACAAATGTGCAACTCAAACAAAAGGCAAACACTAAATGGACTTTTTTCTTTCTCATATCTATTGATTTTATTAATATGCCAAATTCACGCTTTAACAGGTCTGGTTTTAAAAACTGAAACCCCGGAAAGGATACTATTGTTTCGAATAACAGTGCCTTGAATGTAGTTATTGTCACGACAAATCCAAATTAAACAAAAAGACATGCATGATAAAAAGGATCGAAACTTTGATCTTATAACTGGCAGTCAATGGCATGCCTCTGTTGCTTACGTGAGGAATGTTAAATAACAACTCGTGCTTCGTTGAAGTTGATCTGCAAGCGCGCTCCGTATAAATCAACACTTGATAATTTCCTTTCTATGGTGCTAAAATGTTAAGTGATTCCTTGCATAACTGTGATAACGCACGTGGAGTTCACGACAAAATAAAACGTGTACAGATACAATGCGTCACCGTGTAATTATGTAAAAGGGTATTTTTTCTGAAGAGCGCACCAGTTACGAATGCTGAGTTACACGATACATTTCTAGGACCTATGATTACTCTTTTCTAAATTGTGTAACTTTTCGCATGGTGTTATATATTCTTACTATGACACCCTTATGCTTCAAAGGTGAATTAGAATCCAAGAAATATTGAAGCAAATTTTCAAGTTTGATTTCAAATTTGATGTCTAAAAGTATAAAAAGATATTGCTTTAAAGCAAGGGCTGATGTCAATCAGTAATCACTATCACTATAATTTGAAAAGGTAATACACGACTTTCGTATTTGCGCAAATATTCGCAAAAAGTAGAACATGTCAATTCAGAACATTTGCGATGGTCTCGTTTTGTATCGGGAAATAATGACTATGCAAACATGTCTTGTATTCATCAATGACAAAACATATAATGCATAAATTACGCTTTCTACAGCATCTACTTGTTGATATTCCATTAAAGATGCATTTTTATTGAAAATCACCATTGAAATTTATACAAAACTCTATAGTTGTAAAACCGCCATCGACCAAAAGTTTTAATTTTAAAAAACAAAGATAAATATCAAACAGGGGTTGCCACGTTCCAAGAACGCAGAAATCAAAACAGTTCAGTCCCGGTGGGATTTATAAACTGCTCATCACAGCAGTGGCGTAGCTTCTATAAGGCACTGCAGGCCGGGGCCTGCAGATTATCCGAGAAAGTGCAAAAATAAAAATGCCAAAATATGAATAAAAATCGAAGGGTAAGTGGGTTAGGCTGTAGGAGGTAATGAATCAGTCACTATTCCAATATTGAACATGTAATTAGAGCGTATTCATTAGATATTTGCATGATTAAAAAAATAAAACAGACACCAGTAGTTTTAATTATTTTCTCACTCGTATACCACCGCCCCGCCAATTATCGCCCCACAATTTTATTAATGTTGGCAAATAGACATTACTTGCGCCGAAAAAAGGGGTTGCGAATGTCATGATCAAATTACGCGGACGGGATTCGAACCCGCGACCTCCGGGTTAGGAGTCCGGCCGTACTTACAGGTTTTTTTACCAAGAGGGAAGGGGCCCAGACCTGTTATTTGGGGAGAGGGGGAAATAGCTAGGTATTTGAGCAAAGGGGAATAAAAACCTGATGTAAAATCAATTTTTGTGGAAAGCTGCATGATTTAAAAGAAATTTACTGAGGGGAAGGGGCTAATCAGCGGCCCCTATCATGAAGGGGAAAAAACCTGATTTAATTCTACCCCTACACCTCGGTGCCTCTCAATAATCCGTGAATCTAATGCATATTGAAAAGAAAAACTGTTTCAAGTTTATAAAAGTTTGAAAGTATTGTTTTTGATTAAAGAAGTCTAGACTGTGCTGTAAAATCTATTTCATAGTACAAAATGCATACTTTAAAGTGCGTATACAGCTTATTTTTCAGTTGAATAATTATTGAAATGTGCATCTGTTTGATAAATAATGATTTACTACATTTTATCGGTGAATAAATATAATCAGAACTTAGGATGCTTAGTAATTAAATCAGGAGTGCGTAGCACGAGTGATTTAATTATTCGCATAATTTTATCTATCAACAAAATACAGGAACATATTTTTTATCAGTCACACTGTGAGTGATATAGGTTTGCTATTTCTTTTATTAGCATTCAACAAAAAATAAACAGAATTTGTATGTTGTGAATGGATATGGAATATCACATCGAGAACTGATACAAAAACTCGCACTACCTGCTAATGAAAATATTTAATTGTATCAACTGTCAATGTGATATATTCCATATCCACTCAAAACAAACAAATTCTGTTTATTTTGTTTTGCTGAATGCTAATAAAAGAAATAGAAAACCTATATCAGTCACAGTGTGACTGATATGGAACTGATAATACTGATGTTGGGTCAGTTATACTTAGTTATGATAACTTAGTGACAAACTAAACTTTGATCTTTTTTATTTGTGTGTGTGTGTTTTTATTGAATTAAACTCCTACGCTTAGCATTGGTTTTATTCCGCCAGAATGGCTAAGGATGCACCACAGACACTCTAGTTTTTCAAAATTTTCGTGGGGAGGATACCCCAATATCCCACTACCAAAGTCGCTTCTTCGGCGCATCGGGCCTGCAATTTATAAAATGCCAACTACGCCCCTGCACAGAGTCCTCCCCCTCTTCCGCCAGATACAGTCAAAAAGGGAAGCATAGTGTCCAACTGTAAACGGGTTGAACACTAAACATGCGGTGTGTCTCAAAACAGTTGGGTCGTAACCTCTTTTGATAAAACGTTTTATAATTTTAACAAATACAGTTGGAAAAACACCACGACCCGAAATCTTACGAAGTTTGTAAATCACATCCCCATAAAAATCGGGTCTTGAAATACCTTCTCGCAAAAGTGTCTTTAAATTTCTACTGAATTTTAAAACCAAATCAGAATTACGAAAGTAAAATTTAGCAAAATATTTACACAATTTATAATAACGGTAGCCTTGCTGAAGAAGTTTATTTGTAATATATTGATTACGTCCATTGAAATCTTTAACATGACTACACGCTCTGGCAAATTCGATGAAACTTCACAAGGATTTTCCTTGGATGGTCCTCTAAAAATTGTTTAAAGTACTGAATTCCATATTGAACTCTGGTTGCCATGACAACCGAAAGAAAAAACTTAAAAATTCCAAAACCGCAAAGTGTAGAATCTCGATATTTGGCATGTGACATCATCTTATGGTCCTCAATGAATTAGCCTGTTCCTCTATATTCTCGCGGTACTAGTGGCAAGGAATGCAGTAAGCAAGCAAATAAAAATATAACAGTTATTTTGTTTAATAAATAATTTCATACAATTCATTATGTATCCAAACGTACAAGTTTTGACACAAAATATAATCAAAATACTCCCGACAATCACACCTCAACATGTACACCTTCTACTAATTTTATTTTGTTTATCCTTGGTATTTTCGCGTTAAAATGTTGTTATTGTAGTTGTAAAAGTATTGTTAGGTGCACACCTGAAAGAGCTGTCCCTTCCCAGAACCCTGACATAAGTTGGCGGTATGTGACCACTAAATCCAGTCCATTTCGGAAATAAATTTTTGGTACCGAGGCGGTAATAAAAGGGAAGCGGGGCACTGTGGGATCGTCGTTCATCTGAATCGGGTCTATCTATAATAGTATAACAGACGACATAAACAAATCATTGGCACAAACGATGTTAACAAGTAAAAAATACAGGATTTTGGTTTAATTAGATAGGAATTTAAGTATTTCATATTTGGAAGTATATACACCAAAATTCTATGCATTCTGGATCAATTGGTTAAAATTTGAACTGAAAATGAAAATAGGTTGTTTGTTGGGGTGAAAGTAGGTCCCGCCCTGGGGGTCCCAAGCTTTACATAGACTTATATAGGGAAAAACTTTAAAAATCTTCTTATCTGAAACCACAAGATTTAGGCCTTCGATATTTGGTGTGTAGCATTGCCTTGTGGTCCTCTACTAAGATTGTTCAAATTATTACCCTGGGGTGAAAAGAGGCCCTGTCCCGGGAGTCACAAGTTTTACATACACTTATATAGGAGAAATCTTCAAAAATCTTCCTGACTGAAACTGCAAGGCCTAACCCCTATGGTCCTCTACCAAACTTTTTCAAATTATGCCCCTGGGGTGAAAAGAGGCCCTGCTCTGGGGTCCCAAGTTTTACATAGACCTACATAGGGAAAAACTTTAAAAACCTTCTTGTCTCAAAGTTCAAGGCCTTTGATGTAATAGAAAGAGCATTGAAACTCGAGGGTAAACGATTTGTACCAGGGGGCCTAGCCCCCAAGTATAAATCGTTTACCCGAGAGTTTTAATGTTCTTTCTGTTTTGTATCATAGCCATCCATATATGGTAGTTCAGTAGGCGTTCCACATTGCTATATACAGCAGTTCAGTGAGTACTTAAAATCCTTGCTTTTACAAATGTGTAAAGCTCAGGTGAAATAAACCAATGCGAGCGCAGAAAATCAATAAAATACCCTTCGCTGTCTGCTGTTAGAGACACGCCCATACACGCTGGCATACTTTTCTATCCAACAGTGCGGTATTTAATACCTGTACACTTTTTTTTTTGTTTTTTTTTTTTTTTGTTGGATTTAACGTCGCACCGACACATGATAGGTCATATGACGACTTTCCAGCTTTAATGGTGGAGGAAGACCCCAGGTGCACCTCCGTGCATTATTTCATTACGAGCGGGCACCTGGGTAGAACCACCGACCTTCCGTAAGCCAGCTGGATGGCTGTACACTTTTAGTTACCACACCCTGCACTCAGTGTATACGATTTACCTGCAGAAAATTTGTTAAGAAAAAACACCGAGCTATGATACAAATGTGTTATGTAGCATTGCTTAGTGGTTCTCTAACAAAGTTGTTCAAATTATGCCCCTGGGTCGAAAAGAGGCCCAGCCCCGATGGTCACTTGTATATGAGTTATATAGGAAGAAATACTTTAAAATTATCTGATCATTATTCCTAGATTGTTTAATCATAATAACCTTATGACCCCAAGTAATTATGGATCACTTGACTGTGACCTTGACCTACTGACCTACTTTCTTGTTTTTAAGTTACAGCCTTGAAATTTGGATGACATATACAGTTTTGCATACCGATCTTAACACTGACTTTCAGTGACCATGAATGTGACTTACTGGCCTATTTTCTTAATATTTTAGCATCAGTTTGACATTTGAAAGTAGCTCATATTACTCAGGTGAGCGATCCAGGGTCATAATGACCCTCTTGTAATGCATTAATGTCTATATTTAAAATGTTTCTAATGTTTCTCCCATATCAAAAGTACGTCATAATATATGAAACATCTTAATTGCATTCCAAATAGACAAATGTTAACTTTAAAAATTTCTTCTTACAGATTTGGTGGTTACATATCAGCTTTCTGGAGATTCTACTAGACCAGGCAGTTTTGGGGAGAGAGATATTATACATTTAATTACAAAATATCCGCTTTCTGGAGGTTCTATTCGATCAGGCAGTTTGGGGGAGAGAGATATTTTACATTTAATTACAAAATATCCGCTTTCTGAAGATTCTGTTAGACCAGGCAGTTTGGGGAAGAGAGATATTATACATTTAATTACAAAATATCCGCTTTCTGGAGGTTCTGTTAGACCAGGCAGTTTAGGGGAGAGAGATAATATACATTTAATTACAAAATATCCTGTCCTGGAGATTCTACTAGACCAGACAGTTTGGGGGAGAGAGATATTATACATTTAATTACAAAATATCCGCTTTCTGGAGGTTCTACTCGACCAGGCAGTTTAGGGGCAAGAGATATTATACATTTAATTTCAAAATATCCGCTTCCTGGAGATTCTACTCGACCAGGCAGTTTGGGGGAGAGAGAGATATTATGCATTTATGCATTTAATTACAAAATACCCGTTTTCTGGAGGTTCTACTCGGCCAGGCAGTTTGGGGGAGAGAGATATTATACATTTAATTACCAAATATCCATTTTCTGGAGGTTCTACTAGACCAGGCAGTTTGGGGGAGAGAGATATTATACATTTAATTACCAAATATCCACTTTCTGGAGATTCTACTACACCAGGCAGTTTGGGGGAGAGAGATATTATACATTTAATTACAAAATATCCGCTTTCTGGAGGTTCTACTCAACCAGGCAGTTTGGGGGAGAGAGAGATATTATACATTTATGCATTTAATTACTAACTACCCGTTTTCTGGAGGTTCTACTCGGCCAGGCAGTTTTGGGGAGAGAGATATTATACATTTAATTACAAAATATCCGCTTTCTGGAGGTTCTACTAGACCAGGTAGTTTGGGGGAGAGAGATATTATACATTTAATTACAAAATATCCGCTTTCTGGAGGTTCTACTACACCAGGCAGTTTTGGGGAGAGAAATATTATACATTTAATTACAAAATATCCGCTTTCTGGAGATTCTACTACACCAGGCAGTTTGGGGGAGAGATATATTATACATTTAATTACAAAATATCCGCTTTCTGGAGATTCTACTACACCAGGCAGTTTGGGGGAGAGAGATATTATTCATTTAATTACAAAATATCCTCTCCTAGAGATTCTATTAGACCAGGCACTTTGGGGGAGAGAGATATTATATATTTGATTACAAAATATCCGCTTTCTGGAGGTTCTACTCGACCTGTGATTTTGGGGAAGAATGTATTTCATATGTTAGCATCAACTTGTTTAAATGGATATACTTTTTTCTTATTTACATAGGCTTTTTTAAAGAAAAACTTTATACAATGTTCTAAAACAGTATTTTTATGAAAAAAGATTCTCATATACCCGATAAAGCACAGAGTCAGAACTTCTCCCACATCGACTACTACGCATCATCTTTGCGGTATTCTAATAGCGATCGCCCTTTTGAACAGGAAGCACCAGATATTACCCGCTTTTCGCTTCTTTACTGCCCGTATTTGTTTTTATTTTTAGTATTTCTCTGTCCCCATTCCTGTTTTTTTATATAATTTGTTGTAACGCTTTTGTCAACATAAAGATTACACCACTAGCAAAAAGGAAATAATTTTATCCATTTAATTGCGTACAAAAGATATAGTTTCATTGGACAGACTGGTTACATTCAGCAACATTCCCCATAACAAAAGGTAGAACCTCACTGAATTCAGACAAAAAAGCAGAAAAAAGTCAGTTTATTTTTGTATCTGAACCTACTATTGTAAAAGTCTTCATATAATTACAGTCTGATGTAAAATATTTCTTACACATTAAAATAAGAGATTAGGGATGAGCTCTTTGTAATGACCTTTGTAGTCATCCTTTTAAAACATCTTTGGATGTTTAACCCCCTTTCGAAATATTTGAAATGAGCGGGGTCCAAGTGCAGAACCTCATGTCAGAATAATTGAGTCATGTGTCATATTCAGATTATTTATCTCAATTTTCATATTTGAAAATGCAGCTTAAATGTTTAAGATAACTTCGGTCTCCCTTAAAAGTGAAGATGATACTCTAATACAGATTCTTCACTAGAAAAAAGTTCCGTTGATATTTATTTCAAATGTACAAAATCTTCGACTGCATTAAATATATTTATGATTTAATTTGTGTGTAGATCTTCATTCATTAATAAATGTCACGCATTTATAGCTGTTTGTTAAAAAACTTCCAGTTTTTTCATTGGTAGTTCATAATGTTTTAGCTATAATCATGTGTGTACGATTTTAGATGTAATGCATATACTGTTAATACAGGTAAACATGCATATATGTAGTAATTATTCATAGTTTCAAATATAAAATTAAGGTTCAGTATACCTTTATTATATGACTGCGTTATTCGATTCGGCTAATATCATTTGCGAAAATATATAATCAATAAACATTTTTTTATAAAATGATCATTTAAGATGTTGTAAATAAAAATGTGTCTGTAAAATTATCTCAATGGCGTGGAAAATAGTTCTACACAGCGTTTGCTTTCTGGCCTAATATCACAGTTATTTTACTATATGTTCTATATAAACACTGGACACTATTGCAATTTTGCCTGCGTTTCAAACCTCTCAGAACTATCTGCACTCAACAGAACTATTCAAGAAAAAAAATTCCAGCCACAATAAACATGGCCGTAAACAGGCAAAACTGACTCTAACAGAATTTCATGTTATGCATATTCTGATATTCTCAATCTGTCAAATTGTGCATGTACCTACTATGCCATATCTCTTCTATTCAATTATGACAGTATTGGAGGTCTTTCACTCAAAACTTCATGAATATTCACCATCAAACAGAGGAACTATTTTCCGCGCAACCACTTCCTTATTTTGGTCAACCACGGGCAAATAACTGTGATTTTTTGGTCTTTTTCGGCCTGACTATGGTAAAGGATGGGAGCTATCTGGTCTAGACAAGTTTTTGAACACTTATTTTTCACTTGGCACGGCCACAGAGGTCTAAATTAAAGCTGATTTTTGTTTATTTTTTTTTTTTGTGAATGTATTGTTGACATTTTGGTAGAAAAAATGGGAAAGAATATTTGGTGAAGTGAAAGTCAATTTCAAGAGAAATCTCTCTTAGAAGATAAATGACACCTACTTTTCTCTTCATTTTATGTCAGTTTTATCATAATTCTTTAAAATGAGGTATGTTCTCTGAAATGGGTCCAGCTATGTTTGACAGCTCTTTGAAAAATGTCAGTTTTAGTTTCAGTTTCAGTTTTATTTAAATCCAAGGCATATAATATGCATATGGATATAACAGGTCAACAAAAATAACAGAATAGCCACATCATAAAATCAATATTGTACAATATGTGGTGCAAAGTAAATATGTCTGACTAAAATGAATTTGACCTCCAACAGAAACCTGACTCAAAGATGAAAGGGAGACAACCCAAAAAACTACAGATACAAAAATAATGAAAAAGTATATTCACCATAATACTAACTGTTACTGGGAGATAATCCAGAGGCTTAAAAATACCGATGGAATCACAACACAAAATATTCTCCCTTATATGATATGTATGATACAGTGTTCTCCCTTATATGATACGTATGATCCAATTCAATAAGAGAGGGTCCAAAACATTTACATGTTACACCAGAAACTAAAAACAATGATGTGTTACATTTAACTTCTACATAGTCATAATCTTTACTTTTATACAAAATTAAAGGATGTTAATACTTTTTATACATGTTTACAAATACAGTGATTTTCTCGAAACATCAACACTAAAAAATATAGAAACTGGAGACTGAGCTATATAAACTTTGACATTTAACTTTTACAAAACAGTGCTAACTTAACAAGTAAAAGCTAATCTTTACTATTCAAGGGGTTATCAAGGTGCTAAATGTTAGAACGAGTAGAAACATTAATGGGAATAAACTTCTTTCTAATGAATTTAAAGCACCTGCATTCCAAGAGATAATGAAATTCATCACCTAGCAAATGCTTCGGGCAGAGGTGGCAGACTCCTCTAAATCAAATTCGTTTTTATAAGTACGATAGACAGTCATGCTAACATGCAAAAACTGATTTTTTAACCTACTTTTAACAATTGTTTTAAAACAATTAATGTCTGTATACTTAGCATAAAAATATTCAGATATTCCAAGTTCATCGAAAGTTTTCTTTTACAAAAGAAATCCAAGAAGAAATGCGTGTACCATTTATGTGCAAAGAAACACTTGTTTACTCGTTCGCGAATTTACAAATCTTATCGCCTCTTGAATTAATTACTTTACACCAATAATATTATACTCGAGCCTTCACTTGTAATGCTAAAGGCTGTACACCCATCTATCCATAAATCATACAGTTTGGGGTTGTAGCTTTCAAATTTAGAATCAATATACAAACCGAAGTTGAAATTGCTCTATTATACTTATCTGCTCTGTACCCGAAACCTCACTACCGTATAATAGTATCGGAACAACAATTTTATTATTAAACGAATGAAGCTGAATTGAAACTGGCAAGTTGAGTTAACAGCTTTTTCTGAATAACCGAAAACATTGTTTTTCTGATCGACTAGCTTTTTCTTAGATTTTGTAATTAAAAAGAATGTCCAAATATGAAAAAATTATCAACAGTTTCTAATTGTTTACCATTATGCATAAAACTAAATACCCTTTTGTTACTTTTAGCTTTACGAAATCTAACTATTTTAGTTTTAGCCTCATTAATATGTACATCCCATAACTCACAATATTCAAACACAACATTCAAAGCTCTCTGCAAGTCTGTCCGACTTCCGCCAGTAACACAGTGTCATCTGCGTAAAGTAACAAAAATAGTCTTAAACTTTCAAAAGTTGCTTTAGACATGTTGACTAAACCTTCATATTTTGCAGACATAAACTGAGTTAAATCATTCAAAAATACATTTGTATCGAAAATAAAACGGGTGGCCAACGAAACTGAAAACGTTTTACAAGTCATTATTAACCTTAACACAAAAGATTTAGCTTTACTATACAGGATTTAGCTTCACTATAAATATTATGTTATATATTTTCCAATATTGACGCAGGTCTGTGTTGGTGAGGTCATTCAATGTCAATTCTATATTACTATAAAATAACTCTTTTGCATGTTTTATCATATTATTTACTTTTTTGCGTGTACAGTTGTATTTGTGCCGATTAGAATCTTTTCCAGACTGAAGTGCATTGGTTTTCAGTCGGTCACATTGTCGTGAGTTTTTCCGTATTTCTGAATTATACCAAGGCTTGTCATTAGGACAGACAGTAACAAAAGATGACGGTATACATTTTTTCCCTAATTCTAGAAATTTATTAACAAAAGAGTCGTATGCATTGTTTAAAGTATCGTTGTATAAGAAGGGCCAATTAGTTGCTTATATCAGATTATTAAACATTTCAAAATTGGTACGTTTATAATTCCATACATTACTTTTAAAAGGTGTATTATGTTGGATGTTAATCTCGATATGTGCATATGTACCGTAATGGTCGCTTATATAATTATCTGATTTTAAAATGCCAGCCATAAACATTAAAATGCCATTTGGGACAGCTATAGGGTCGATTAAGTTACTGGAGTTATTAGAGACGCGAGTTGCTTCTGTAATAAAATTAGTCATGTTGTATATCATGAACAGATCGCTGTTTTTGTATCGGTATCACAAAGTTGATTTCATTTACATCTCCAACAAGAATAATGTTATTTGATATTTCGGTAGCTTTATCAATACATACTGCCAATCTGGCCCAAACATCAATAGTATAATGTGGATGTCTGTAAATAGTGCTAGTAAGAAAAGTACTGTCACGATCTTTAATTTCTATCCATGGAGATTCTGTGAATATATATATTCTAATTTTAGTATTCTTTATGGTCTCAAAATGGATGAAAGGTAGACTAGGTATCCCCCAGAATGCTAAGTGTTGTCATTCTCCAGATTCTATATTTCTTAGTATTGATGACTCGAGAAAACCACTGTATTTGTAAACATGTATAAAATTAAAGTATTAACATTCTTTAATTTTGTATAAAGTATAAAGTTAAAGATTATGACTATGTAGAAATTAATTGTAACACATCATTGTTTTTGGTTTCTGGTGTAACATGTTAATGATTTGGACCCTTTTTTATTGAACTGGATCATATCCAGCACGCAAGCCTATATGGGGTCCATATGGGCTATATCTGGGCAAATGTACCATACGGGTCCCAAATGGAACCCATATTGAAAAAAAACCCACATCGGACCCATATGGGACCCACATACAATGTCTCAGCGATATGAATTACAAATGTATTCATTTTAAGTTTGTAATTGATGTCACCAGTATAGAAATTCATTTTTTATGTTTTCTTCGAATGTTTGTACATTTTCTTTGGTCTCAGAAGAAACATGTTTCTAAGAAGCGTCCCATCTGGGTCCCATATTGTCAGTATTTGCCCATATTGGACCCATATGGGGCCCATATACAAGATCTCAGCGATGTAATATATCAATGTATTAATTTTTAGGTTTATAATTGGTGTCACTAGGATAGAAATTTTTTTTATTTGTTTTCTTTGAATTTTTGTACATTTTCTTTGGTGTCAAAAGAAACATCCAGTGTTGGTCCCATATTGTTTAACAGGTATTTGCCCACATCGGACCCACATGGGACCCATGTACAATGTCTCAGTGAAGTGATGCACCAACGTCTTGATTTTAAGACAATAAGTGTTGTCACAAGTATAAACAATCGTGTTTCTATGTTTTCTACGAATTTTAATACATTTCTCTGGTTTAAAAAAAATATGTTTCCCAGAAGGGTCCCATATTTCCTTTCGTGACTGTTCGGGCAGTGTATATATATATCTATATATTTTGTTTATTTATTTATTTATTTATATAATTTTTAAAAATGAAAAACAAATGTGTAACGATTTTACAATCATTTCTTAACTTGCTATTGCATACACTGAATTTAACAAAAAAGGGAACTTTTAAAAAAATCAAACCTGGCGAGATTATTTGAATCGGGCGCACTTTTGAAAAGGAAAACGTCCATAATGGCAACATAGTTGGGTTGTTGATAGATTTATCATTTCAGGAAGAATCGTTCGCAGTTCTTAAAAAGGTAAGAGTTTTGATTAATTACTACAAATAGCTAAATGAAGTGTTTTTGTTTAAAATGTACGAAGCAACTTTGATAAATACACTGAAAATTGTTTTTCATGTGTTTTACGACCCTTGTGGGCAGCCTATAAGGGACCCTTATGGGCTATATCTGGGCTGGTCTGGACAAATGTATCACGTTTGTCCAAAGTCTAAAAAGTATTTCTTTATACTTTCATGATGTGTTAATACCCTTTTCTTGTTCTGTACAAATCTATCTCCCAGTTGCGAGCTGGATTATCTTTGTAATCTTGTAGATTTGTCATTTATTTTCTTAGAAACATGTAAAATGCTTGCAAATATGTCATGATATTTTGCAAATAGTCATGATTTTTATGGACATGTGCTCAGACTGGCATTACTGTTTCTACTTTACAGAATGCCTTTACAAAGGATCTGTGATGAAGTGACTTGGAGGTGCAATAGATCTGGAGAATAAAACAGTCCAAAGTGATCCGGAAACAACTACATGGGCAGCTACAATGTTACGGATCCTGTTGACAATATCAATAAATCAATAAGACCCACACAATCCCAGAACGCCCCTAAACGGTCCATAATATATACGATATGGGACCCAGAAAGGTCCCACACGGGTGTAAAGTATTGACGTTCATTTGCCGCCTTTCTTTACGTGACGTCTTCCGCATTACGTTACGTTTATGACGTCACGTCCGTTGTTTTGCAGAGAACAGCATTCCCCGACCGACTGTACCAAGGTAACTACTTACCAGTCCCGTATTGACATTGTCAAGAATAAACAATTGTGTTTTAACTGTCGTGGTAGTCATCAAGTGTCAAAGTGTCGATCCAACTTTCGATGTCGCCGTTGCCAACGGAAACACCACACCAGTATATGTGACCGGAAGTCTGCCCAGCCGACAGCTCCCACAGTCCCTACAGCCCCAACAACCTCAGATCAACAGAGAAACCAACAAACCACAGCCATACTCCATTCTTCGACGCAGTCCCCTTCTTATGTACTACTGAAGACAGCCATCGCCCCAGTGTGCAACCAACAGTTCAGAGTAGACGCCACAATTCTTTTTGATGAGAGAGCTCAACGCTCATTTATTACAGAAAAATTAGCCGACGAACTACATTTACCCCGTGGAAATCCCGAGATAATTCATCTGACGTCCTTTGGAGACTCGAACCAGAATGTACGCTTCAGGGATACGTCCACTGTATACCTAGTAACAGATTCCGGAAGGAAGATTGCCATCCAGGTCCTTGTTGTGCCGACCATTGCAGTACCATAACGTAACCTACAACGTGATGTGAAAGACTTACCCTATCTACGAGGACTTAAGTTAGCCCACCCAATCATAGATGACGAATCCTACGAAATTTCCCTGTTGATCGGCGCAGACCACTATTGGAAGATAGTACAGAACTGAATAGTACGCGGAAATGGACCTACCGCAGTAAGCTCCAAGATTGGGTACCTCCTATCCGGTCCACTCCCGAGTTCACCTACGAATACGCCCACTAGTCACATAATGAATGTACTTACCTCACCACCAGATGTCCACGAGTTAGAGCGCTTCCGGAAACTTGAGTCCATGGGTATTACACCAGAAGAGGATCCATACAGTACAGAATACCTACAGACTTACCAGACCACTGCAATCAAGTTCGAAGATGGACGTTATTCCGCATGTTGCCATGGAAACTAGATCACCCTCCCTTACCCTCCAATTACTTCATAAGGAAACGACGTACAGAGAAAACGATTCACTGCCTACGTCAGGAGCCACACCTACTTAAAAAGTACGGCGAAATCATAAAAGAACAAGTTTGCACAGATTTCATAGAAAAGGTCCCAGACTTAGAGATAGCCTCCCAAGATGTCCATTATATTCCCCACCATGAAATCAGAAAAGACTCAACGACGACCCCCATTCGTATAGTGTGCGATTGTAGCTGCAGAGAATCCCGGAACCAGCCAAGTTTGAATGATTGCTTAGAATCTACTCCCCCGTTATTGAACAACTTGATCAGTATTTTGGTGCGATTCAGACTTTATAAATACGCCATATCTACTGACATCGAAAAGGCATTTCTACCCGTGAGATTAGACGAGAAGGATCGTGATTACACGAGATTCCTGTGGTTAAGTGACCCTACCGACCCAGATAGTTCCCTAGAAACCTACAGATTTAAGGCAGTGTTATTTGGTGCTACCTGTTCCCCCTTCATACTTAATGCGACGATTCTGAAGCATCTCCAAAACAACAACAACTGGATATGCCAGATCCTTAAGAGAGACCTGTATGTTGACAACATATTGACAAGCCTTCCCGAAGAATCGGATACATTCGAATATTATCGTAACGCACGAAATCTCATGCTAGAAGCTGGTTTCAACCTTCGGTCATGGAGCTCAAACAGTCAACAAATGAGGAACCTAGCTACGTCAGAGAAAGTGCTTGAAGCAGACGACACTACGAAAGTACTTGGTACCATATACAACGCCTGTTCTAATCCAAGACAGTACAAGACGCTCTTAGCATGAAAAGTACTCAGTGGAAGTTCATCCCGAAACGTGTCTAATTAGTCTCACGAAGTCAACACTGAAGAAGATACTGGGTCGATCCTACATCAGTTCGATGCATTACAGACAGTCGTCACAGAGATAGAAGCCGTGATGAATGACAGGCCACTCACATTCGTAACATCCGGTTCGTCATATCCAGAACCCCTGACTCCAGCTCACCTTCTCTGCGGCTGGAGATTAACTACGTTACCGTACTATAACTCTACAGATGATTCAGCGACGAATACTAACCTTAACAGTGGTGTTGACTTATCTCGACAAGCCAGACTTTAGCAGAAGGTCGTACAACATTTCAGAGATAGGTGGCGCCACGAGTACCTCACCTCGTTTTACGAGAACATCACCAGACGACGGGAATCAACGAGCAGAAGATAAACGTTGGAGATGTCGTCCAAATTCATGATGAATCTCCCCGTTCCCAATGGAAGCTTGCGGTCGTGCAAGAACTAATTTACGGAAATGACGGATATACCAGAGCAGCCAAAATAAGAACGAGTAACGGTATTGCGAATAGACCCATAGTCAAATTGTATGCATTGGAAATGAAGTGCCTTTTCCAGTTATCAGTGAAAGATTCGCGTGTTCCAATTATCAGTGAAAGATTCGCGTGACAAACAGTATACAGAGACATTGCAATTTTAGAAATTTGAGCTATTTCATTAAGTGACTGTGACTGTTTAAGTGCCAAAAAGAGAACTTTCGATAAATGAATAGTAATACAGAATTCTAGAACTACATAGAGACTTTGAAAATTTGAGATTATAATTCAGTGTGCATTTCTGTTTTATGTGTATGTATACTTTCAGAAGAACTATAGATACCCTTATAACTTTCGTGGCCCCCAGTATGTAAAGTATTGACGTTCATTTGCCGCCTTTCTTTACGTGACGTCTTCCGCATTACGTTACGTTTATGACGTCACATCCGTTGTATTGATATGTAACGTTAGTGATATTAAAAGGTACGAACCTGACACAACCTGTGTTTTATGCAGTCTTATTCCCTTTCCGATAACGGGTTATAAGATCTGGGACCCATAAGGGTCCAACAATGGTCCCATATAAAACATACCATATGAGACTCATGCCAAAATGGTTTGCAAAACCCATCTGGGTCCCACATGGGTAGCCCATATAGGTCCCACATGGGAAACCATATGGGTCCCATATGGGCCCCATGTATGCTTGCGTGCTGGGTACATACCATACAAGGGAAAACACTGTATAATACATATCATATAAGGGAGAATACTGTGTGACCATCAGCGACCATTGTTGAGGTCAAAGAAAACACTTCCGCCAAAATGTGTTACCAAAAGCCTCGAAAAATCCCACTGTGTAAAAAAGCAAACGGGGAAGGATTTAAACAGTAAATTGATAAGTACCATCAGGAAATGTTAAAGGAGGACAAATATTCCACCCTATCAATTGAAGATCTACATATGGAAAATTTCTCATCCACTCTAAATAACCTATCAGTAGAATTCCATTTAAAATGTTTTCCATTAGGAACCACTTTCCGTGGGTAAATAAAAGTTTAAAGAGGATGATCAGAAGGTGTGATGTGGCCTTCAAAAACATTCGGAAATCAAACAAATCCTCCGAACACCATAATTTACATTTTCACTTGCATTATAGTGTTCACTCGGCGAAAAATATTTCGATCTTACACTGAGACATACACATATTCACTATAGCATCCGTTGTCTTATAGGTTAATCTCTGCAACCACTGACTACTACAAATACTCCATTTTCTCCAGGACTACAGTAGTACGTGTCTAGGTCCCTGTAAAGGGCTAGACAGTATTGGAAGGATGGATAGATTAACAGCTCATCTGGCTTACAGGTGGGTGCCAGATGAGTAAAATCACTGGAAACGACAGTTATGTGTTCAATAATGTATAATGATATGAAATAAGAATATATGGCCAAATTTAGTGATATTCAACCTAAATAAAATTTTAGTGTAACTTGACCTAATATAAAATTTTGTATGAGATTGAAGCGACCTGTCGCTTGCAACTTCGAAAAATGACAAGTGTCAAATTTGGAAAATGACATAATTTTGGCTTTATCTAGTTTACAGAGAATTTATTTTTGAAAGAACAGTAAGGAATCCTGTTTAAGATAATAACTGCTTGAAATGATAAAAAGAAAAACGAATTTGAGATCCCTTTTCTTTGTAAAAATGACATGGTGTCTAAAATAGCTTCATTTTCGGATATGGTGCTATTTGAACACTGTTGTATACCTCATACTAAATTATTACATGTTACCAAACTAGAAATTGTGTCTATAGGACATGGATGCCCACACATAGTGTGCCATTCTCTCACCCCCCCCCCCCCCATCTAACGGTATTCTTGTGGTATGGCATTTATAATTTTATATAGTCAAAATAATTCGACGTTCAGAGAATTTGTTTTATATTTGTGACTGGCAATCTAAACGTCAAAACTTTGAAGAACCAAAATAATGGAGATGAATCACAGTACACTGTCATGTAAAGTTACTGGTTTTATCGTTTGCGCATATTGGCTTGTATACACGGTAAACGTTAATCGTGTACATAGGCTCAAGGGACAGCCTGAAAGCAAAAATAAACAGGTTATCATCTATCCATATACCCAGTAGGTTATGCAAGTCACGTGCTGACCTCCCTTGGATATCACAGGACATTGTCAGGAACATTAGGAAAAGGGATAAACTTTATTCCAAACTTAAAAGGTCACCCTCCAAAGACCCCACTAAAGTCCAAAAGTTTAAAACCCTCAGGTCTAGCATCCAAAAACAGGTCAGAAGTGCTTATTGGTCATACCTCGAATCCGTAACTTTTACAGACAACTCTGGTGAAGGTCAAAAGAAAAATTTCTACTCTTTTATTAAGCACAACAAAACTGAAAACTTTTGTATAGCTCCACTTAGTAGCAATGGTCAGATACATCCAGACCCAGTCACCAATGCCAACATACTCAACAGTCAGTTTGAATCTGTTTTTTCCCATCCACAACCACTCAGCCTTAAGCAACTATCGAAAAGTGCAGCCTCCACTCCTACCCACCCGCCTATGTCTCCAATAAGTATAAGTGTTGAAGGTGTAGACAAACTACTTCTAGGTTTAAACCCTCATAAGGCATCAGGGCCAGATGAAATCTCACCTAGGTTACTTAAAGAACTACATAATGAAATTGCCCCTCTTCTAACAGTCATCTTCCAGCGGTCACTTGAAACTGGCATTATTCCACAGACTGGAAACATGCGGTCATAGCACCAGTTTTCAAAAAAGGTCAGAAATCTAAACCCAGTAATTATAGGCCCATCTCCCTGACTTGTATAGCATCCAAATTATTAGAGCATATACTAGTCTCCAACATAATGTCATACTTCGACAAGAACAACATCCTTAGCCCACAACAACATGGTTTCAGGTCAAAACATAGTTGTGAGACCCAACTCATAGGTTTTACCAAAGAAATAGCAGATAATCTTGAAAAAGGTCAACAAACTGATGTAATTATTATGGATTTTAGTAAAGCCTTCGACAAAGTAGATCATCATAAACTGATTCACAAACTCAAATACCTAGGTATCAATAATAAGGTCACCGCATGGGTTAAGTCATTTCTCAGTAACAGATCTCAGCAAGTCCTTGTTGAGGGTAAAGTCTCTGAAAGGTTACCTGTCCTATCAGGGGTCCCCCAAGGCTCAGTCCTTGGCCCCTGCCTATTTCTCGCCTACATTAATGACTTGCCCAATAGTATCAAAAGTCGAGTCTGTCTCTTTGCTGATGACACCATTGTGTACCTTACCATCAAATCTAAATCCTCCACAGAAAGCTTACAGCAAGACCTCTACTGTTTAGAAAAATGGGAAAAAGAATGGTCAATGGAATTTAATCCCGATAAATGTGAAGTTCTTAGAATATATCGTAAAAGAAATCCTGTTATATATCCTTACACCCTACATAATGTCCAACTTCAGTCCACTGACCATGCAAAATATCTTGGTGTTGCCCTAAATAATAACTTGACCTGGTCAAATCACATAAATAACATAACATCCAAGGCCAGTAATACCCTTCGCTTCATCAAAAGGAATGTAAAGACTACCAACAGACAGGTTAAAGAAATGGCCTACAAAACCTATGTCCGCCCCCAGGTCGAGTACTGTTCCACGGTCTGGCACCCCTGGCAAAAATATCTCACTCATAAAGTAGAAAGGGTACAAAGATCTGCAGCCCGCTATGTTTTTAATGACTACCAGTATACCAGTAGCATCTCAGATATGTTATCAGAACTAAATTGGAAGACTCTAGAACAAAGAAGAAATCATTCCTCCCTGGTTATTTTCTATAAGATAAGAAATGAATTAGTGGCAGTGGACCATCATCATCTCACACAGACACGAAATTTAAATTACTTAATTCCACAGTCCAAAACGTCATACCATGCAAATTCCTTTTTCCCCAGGACTATCAGACTATGGAACAGTTTACCAATATATATCCAGTCCAGTCCCAATTTGCAGACATTTGTCAGCGGGCTGGACTCGCAGTCCCTCTAAATACTATAATCCGCTGATTTTAAACTGTATCGTATACTTTGGGTCTTTTATCTTTTTAATTTTGCACATAACATTTTTACTAAAACACTGTTTCCTGACAGCGCCTGCCAGTCATAATCGCTAGACGATTGTTCGGCAGTAGATAGTTGAAGTTGAAGTTGAAGTAGGCTTAAATCACCAGAAAATTCGTAATTTTGGATATTATTTGATAATTTTTAATAAATCAATGAGGAATTGAATCCCCTTTTGATACATGTAAGTTTTATTTGAATTTATGGCCAATTCATGAAATAATCAGCATTTAAACAGAAAATTTCATCGGAAATTGCTTCAACTATTTTGGTCTTTCGAGTGTTTGATGCGAGTGCGGATATTGCCCATATGAAAAAATTATCTCAATATTTCCTAGGATCGCGTCAAATTAGTTGGACTAGGCATTTATATAGTAAGAAATTCTTTTTTCTTACTATATAAATGCCAAACCATAAGGATACCGTTAGATGGGGCCTGTGCATCCTCTATATGGCAAAAAGTATCAAAGGGCCATAACTGCAGTAAAGATATCAACAGAAAAAATTCCTTCCTTTAAGGGCATCTGCATGCAGATTTCATAGATCTGTGAAAGTTTGAAGCAAACCAGGCTAATAGTGTGGGAGGAGTTGGACACACACTATTTTTCTCTATATTCCATATAGCAAAAACTATAAAAGGGCCATAACTCATTAACTGCAGTAAAAATAGTCACAGATTCACACTCACAGAAAAATCCTTCCTTTATGGTCATCTACGTCAAGTTTTGTTCATCTGTCAAAGTCGAAGCAAATCAGGCTAATAGTGTGGGAGGAATTGGACATTCGGGACGGATGTATGGACTGCAGAAACGCAATATGCCCCAACATAAATGTGTGGGTGCATAATAAAGAAAAAGATACAACCTGCGTTATATAATTAAATAACGAAACAAAATATCTAGATACACAAAAATTGCCATCTTAAATAAGATCTTGAATCCTGTTTTCAAACAAAATGGCATGAAATAATACATCTAAATTAAAAATAATCTAAATTGCCATGTCATAGGGGAGAGAGTTACCAGTCAAAAATTATCATGCTGTCTTAAACATCCAATTATAGGGAGTAGTTGTGTCATCATAGAGACATCGAGAAAATTTTTGATAGGTGACGGTGGTCTAGTGGTAACATGCTTGACTGTCAATCCAGAGGTCTGGGGTTCGACTCCCGGTCCAGGCACTGGAAATTTCTGAGATGCTCTTGAGTGTCTCCCACCTAACTAAGAGGCCTGTACTGGTTCTTCCCAGGAAACACTTCGTGTGTATTGGTGCTATACACTGGGCATGTTAAAGAACCAGACTGTCTATTCGCAAAGAGCTAGGCTAAGTTAGCCGGACAGGTCTGTATCTAAAAAGGATTTCTCTCTATCTGTTCTGGGGGCTTTATCTCACTCTGTCCCTCTAGTCAGATCGCTCTATATCTGTACTAGTAGAGGATGAATTTCAAGCCCTGTGTGGCTGCGTTCACTTTTGAAGTGTTTATCATGAAAAGGGCGCTATATAAATCTGGTATAATAATAATATGAATAATAATAATCTTGTTTCCACAAGACAATAAAAATTATCAGTCTATGAAATAGGTCAAACAGGAATGCTAAATGCATAAGGCTAATCTAAAAGTATTCATGTTCGTATGTTCCTAAATGTTACGTAAAATGATGAGTTAGCCAATGTCATGATTAAGTCATTGGCATATTTGAGCTATGTTCATAGAGCATGTAAACAGATTTCGTTATTCATATAATAAATTTATATGGAAGCTAGACAATTTGTATCATAGTCAACTTGTACCTGATTTGGTCAATATACAGGGAATAGGTGACAACTTGTGCCTTTATAAGTTTATTTATTCCACTTCTTCATTGTATGATTTATGCTTTTAAATGTCATGTACTTTGATAATCATTTGTTATAGAAAACAACAAAAAGCTTTTCTGTCATGAAGGTGAAGATTTTAGGTAAGGCAGCGGCTATGGGTCTGAAAACCAGGTTGACATTTAGACCTGGAGTCTCGAGATTATCTAGCTGTCTAGATGTCTGGCAGTCAATATAAAATAATCCTTTATTGTAAGGTAATTGCGGGAGAACGCTTTAATTAGTTATCATATGTATCTCTCTCTTAATGATTTACAGTAGTTGTTGATTTTCAAAGTTTACAAAAAAAACAAAGCTGCTCTTTATATTTTGATAGCAGATTACGAAGTCCTTATAAGGTACTTTGGTGTCTGAGAAGTTATGTACCTCCATTTGCAAGATAAAGAGTAAGTAAATCAGTTAAACAAGCAGGAGGTAATGTATAGCGAAAATACTACCTACAGGTATTATTGAAACTTTGTTTTGAAGCTCTGGGGTTGAGCTTTTTAAAATTATCCCCCGTGTATCAATGCTTTATGTTGGGCACGTAAAAGAACCAAAAGAACTGCTTTAGTTCATTTGTATCTCAAAAATTCTCCGATTGAAATTATACGACCGCGACTGAAATTTACGAACGCGCAGATTTATTTAACTACACTTGTGCAAAATTTATCTCAATTACTTCGGCGAATTGGATTGTCATTAAAATAACCTGTAAATTTATCTCGCGTTTTTTACATCATAAAAAGGTGGTGCATTAGACGAAGCACGCAGCTAATATTTCGTTTCATTTGCTTTCGTGTAAGAAGGTGGGGCTAAATTTGGCGAATCAGATTGACTGATAATCGTTCTTGCGTGGAGGAACGCTCTAGTGACTCAGCGAAGTTTTAACTTATGCCCCGAGGTGTAAATCGATACTGACACGTTGTGTATTGTCTTCGTGTAGTGTTAAATATCGGATAATCCGTTACTGCGTCATTGAGAAAGATCAGAAGATCAGATCGACGATTATCTTGTAGGCGCCAATGAAATTTGCCAATTGAAGATTTTTAGCGCCAGAATTTACATTTTGTCGCATTTGGCGCCATTGGCGACCGACAGCGGGAACCCTGAGGTTGTACCATGGTCAGTCAGTTGCAACATGGTTGTGAATGACTTTTATTTTTAATACCTTTGGAAGGCAGTTTTATTGCTAGTAATTACATAAATCAAATTAATCTTATTTGCTTAATGATAAATCATTTTCCAAAAAATGTGTTTAACAAATTCCCACTCTAAAATATAGGTTCGGCATTTTAAATGGAGACCATCAAAATGCACATTTGATATTTAAAGGCACTGACCCCCAAATCATTTGACAACATAAAAAGAAATTTTTAGATATCAGAAAATTATTGCTATATTTCTCAAGAAGACTTTGAAACTTTAATTGTTACTAACAGATTATATGTTATGGAAACGCATAAGAATTAGTTGTTTTTAGTAATACTAATTTTTTCATTCAGAATTGTAAAGCTTTTGCAACAGGGTCCTGGTGGTAAACTGCCTGAATTATAAAGCATGTTAAGTATGCATCCCTCCATGGTGTATTGGTCATGAACGCAGGAAAGTTTTTATTCGCAGCACAGGCTTGGTTTTTTCTTGGTTTGGTATTTTTAAGAAACAAAAGAAAGATCATTTTTAGCCGAAATCTGGAGGTCAATGTCTTTATTGCAAAATATTGTGAAATCATTATTATTTGTAGGGGATGAATTTTCATGGATTTTTTGGTTGGGTCAATGTACTAAATGAAATCCTAACAAACACGCAAAACTTGCAGTTAAAGTAGCATAAAACTATTTGAAATACACAATTCATGTACCCACAAACAGCCATTTTTTTTTTTGCCTTTTAGTCAAAAGTAAATAGTATTTAGCATAATTAAATATAATAGTCAAAAGTAAATAGTATTTAGCATAATTAAATATGTCAACTTATTTAACATTGATTTATAAAAGCTTTTTGATATTTCATAGAGAATATGCCCATTTAGAGCTTAACTAGGTAAAATAACCAACCAGAAACTCACCTATCCCTACATTACACCAGGTCACATAATACCTGGTAAGTGAATTCATTAAGATCATTTTGTTTAGTCAAATTATAGAGGTTGCTAATTGTTACTTACAGTTTAAATAAGTTATTGCTCATTTATAAATCAAACTTAAGACTGACTTAAGATATTGCATTCACTTCTCCATGCTGTTGTAACTACAATTTCATAAGGTCATTAAATGATCTGTTACCTTTACTTAAACTTTGTTTAAAATCCAGAAAATTTATAAATACATAATTTCCATTAACCCGGAGTGAACAAAATTATATTTTCAGGAATCATGTAACAACTTGCCAATAAAGGAATTTCAAGCCTTTCTCAGTCAGTATGGGGATGAAGGATAGATCACCAAATGACCACCATGGCCTTCACTTGCCACATGGTCTACACTTGCCGGATGGATTACATGTTGACCAGAAACTAAAAGAACTAAAAAGTGCTGTGAAACCTAAAGCAGAAACTGTGAAGAAATCACTCATCTCTGTATCATTCCTTACACTTGCTGTGAAAACATGTGCTCTTGTGATTTTCTACTACATTTTCTCAATTGGACTGACCTTTTACAACCAAAGGTTCATAAAGGTGATCATTTGAGCCGCGCCATGAGAAAACCAACATAGTGCGTTTGCGACCAGCATGGATCCAGACCAGCCTGCGCATCCTTGCAGTCTGGTCAGGAATCATGCTGTTCTCTAACAGTTTCTCTAATTGCAATAGGCTTTGAAAGCGAACAGTATGGATCCTGACCAGACTGCGTGGATGCGCAGGCTGGTCTGGATCCATGCTGGTCGCAAACGCACTGTGTTGGTTTTCTCATGGCGCGATAGTTCAATTTTGCATTCTGCATATAAGTTTAAAAATCATATGTCTTATTTGCTAAATGTGTTATTGTTATACTTGTAGTAACTTTAAATCAACTATCGCTCAAATTTGTGAGAGAATTAGCAAATGCTCAAGTTATTTGGGGTGTTGAGCAATCTACACATATAAAACCATTGGTAAGTGGCTGGGAAGTACACGAATAGCTGGGGTGCGTGGGCTGTCCACACTTGAGAGATTGGTGTTTCTCTGTATATACTTAATTTATAGAGTTCAAGTAAACAAAGTTCTGTTGACGTAATGATTTGCAACGATACTGGATAGTTTTGTAAACCCTTACCCTGCTAAATTTCTATAATGAACTTGTCCATCAGAATAAATTCTTTCAGTTTAGACTGTACCATTAACTGTTAAACGGGGTGCTTACCAAAAATATACTGATTGAATGGTGAACAGTGCAGATCATGATCAGACTGCACAGATGTTCAGGCTGATCATGATTTACACTGGTCACAAAGGCAGAATAAATCGTGTTCAGCATGATAAAGGTTAAAATCTTTATCTTACTTTCCTCTCAAACAGCTAGACAAGAGTCTTGTAAGACTTACCAGAAAATGAGTATTGGTACATTGTTACATTTTTTAGAATTAGAAAGCAATGTTTGGCTGTTAAATATTCAGACTTGGTCCATTTTCAGGCTAGTTTATAAAATAGAATGAAATGATACTGATGAATAGAAAAAAAATACGTACTGTAAATGCACATATTTTTGTGTGGTCAATATTCACGAATTTGAAATTTTGAGTAAGTTCGTGGGGTTTAATATTCGCTAACTTGTGAAAATGGTATCCTGCTTGAATTAGAATTATACTAATTAATGGTGCATTATTTCTGTGAGGATTAACTTTCACTAGATGCAGGGCCTCGTGAATATAGCGAAAATTAAACCCTCGCGAAAATTTCTGCTTTTACAGTATATATTATATTCCATGGTGAATGAATTTATGCAGTATTTTACATTTATTTATTTCAGCATTTCAATTACCCGTTGTCTTTGACAATGGCTCATCTTGTAACAAAGTTTATGCTTGCTGCACTGATTCGAGTATTAGTGGAGTGGAAGACAGGTGAACCAAGGGTTACATTGCCTTGGGGAATGTTCTGCAAGCGAATAGCACCAGCAGGTATGTGCCCAAATACCAATAGTTGCCTATAGATTTGTTCATTATAGCATTTTCTGCCAGGTTGTGAGATTGTGACAAGGCAATTGTTATACAGCAGTTTTGGCAGAAGGCAATAATTTAATATGAGCCGTGCCATGAGAAAACCAACATAGTGGGTTTGCGACCAGCATGGATCCAGACCAGCCTGCGCATCCGCGCAGTCTGGTCAGGATCCATGCTGTTCGCTAATAGTTTCTCCAATTCCAATAGGCTTTAAAAGCGAACAGCATGGAGCCTGACCAGACTGCGCGAATGCGCAGGCTGGTCTGGATCCATGCTGGTCGCAAAGCCACTATGTTGGTTTTCCCATGGCACGGCTCATATGTTATATGTCATCCAAATCTGATTCATATGGAGAAGTTGTCAGTTACATACAAATAAGTCTGTTTTTGGTACAGAATTCATGGAATTTTATGTTGATTGACTGACTGCTATTACATGCTTGGAATACTGACAAGTCAAAGTCTATTAACAGCATTTAAAGCAAAGAAAATAATTATAAACAGAAGCATAATCCATATTAAACTAACAAATTAATTTTGCTTCGAACAGCCTTTTCAGGTACTGTGAAATCATTAGTTTTCTTGCGGGAATAGTTTTCATGGGTTTTGTGCTTGTGCCAATAATACAAATTTTAAATCCCAACAAACAGAAAATTTGCATTTAAATATACTGTTGCACTGTTCTGTATACAAATGTATTCTTCTTAAATATGAAAAATGTTCTGTCTTTGTTTTATACAGGAATTACAAGTGCAGTAGACATAGGCCTATCTAACTGGAGTTTTGAATTCATCACTGTTTCATTGTGAGTATAGGGAAACATGTTCTAATGTTAGAAAAATTACACCCACTTATCTTTAACATCCCATGAAAAATTTCCCTCCTCTTCCCAAGGGTAATAATTTAAGTACTTACATAAATAGGGGCCTCCGTGGCCATGTGGTTATGGTCACTTCAGATCAATTGCCCCTCACCGGTGTGGTTTCGGGCCTCACTCGGGGCGTTGAATTCATCATGTGAGGAACCCATCCAGCAGGCTTATGGAAGGTTGTGGTTCTACCCAGGTGCCCGCCCGTGATGAAATAATGGACTGAGGTGCACTTGGGGTCTTCCTCCACCATCACAGCTGGAAAGTTGCCATATGATGTATAATTGTGTCAGTGTGAAGTTAAACCCAACAAAATCAAAACTTACCTGAATACTTTCATTTATTTTTCAGGTACACAATGTCAAAGTCTACAGCTGTGATATTTATTTTATTTTTTGCTCTTGTGCTTCGGCTAGAAAAATGGGTAAGTTTACATATTGTTCAGACCATTACTTGAAAAATGCACTTGTGGTATATTTTTAACAGAGTTTTCTAAAACTTTTAGAACCAAACAACTTACATAACTGCATCATCTTTCTTTAGGAAGTAAACATTATTTTCCTGTGTGTTTTTTCTATGCTGTTCAACACAGTCTCTTGTTTATTTTCACGTCTTAGACTACATACTTTTCAACTCGTATGACTTCTTATTTTTAAGATGGTCAGTGTTTACATACCTTTCCACACACACATTATGTATTTATATATTTCAGAGATTGTCACTTGTGTTCGTGTTGTTATTTGTAACCACAAGATTGTTCATGTTTACATATCATATCACACATAAATAACGTGGTATATTTATATCTTTCAGAGATGATCGCTTGTTAGCTCGAAGTTTTTGATAAAGTCAAATATCTCTGTTATTATCAAAGCTATTGACTTGAAAGAGATGAAAATGCAATTACTTGGTTCTGGTCATATCTCACAAATCGCTCACAGCAAGTTCATGTGTCTGGAAAATATTCCAGTGCTCAAGATATACTGTCTGGTGTGCCACAAGGCTCAGTTTTAGGACCTCTTCTTTTCATTGTTTACATAAATGATATGCCTTTACACTTATCAAATTCAACATCAGATATATTTGCAGATGATACCACTTTATCATCTTACGGAAATACTATCATCTCAGTTAGTAACAATCTTCAATCTGATCTTGATTCTGTACAAAACTGGTGTGGACGAAATTCAATGATTACAAATGCTGAAAAAACTAAAGCAATGTTCATTTCACCTTCAAACCACACATATAATACTATCAAAGACTCAAATATTTCTCTCAAAGATAAAACTATACAAACTTCAACCACAGAAAAACTCCTGGAGTTCATATTGATCATACCCTTAACTGGAAAATGCATGTTCAAATGACACTGAATAAATGCAACTCCTTATTATATTTGCTTATGAGAATTAAACAATTTTTAAATCTCCATACTAGAAAAATGTTCTTCAATGCATACATTCTTCCTCATCTAGATTACTGTTGCACTATTTGGGGAAACTGTAACACTGAGCTTTTGAATGACATGTACAAATTCCAAAAACGTGCAGCTCGTGTTATTTTAGATAAAGACATTGACACACCAACAGACGATTTATTTATTCAACTTAACTGGATGAAATTTCAAGATAGAGTTAATTATAAAAAAGCCATATTAGTATACAAATCTCTTAACAACCTTCTCCCTAGTTACATGAAGCAACTATTTACGTATACTGAAAATAGGTCATTGAGATCATATGATCAAAGACTACTTTTAGTTCCAAAACCTCGACTTGAATTCTATAGAAAATCACTGGCATACTCTGGTGCAAAATTATGGAACTCACTTCCTTATCATATAAGAACATCAACAAACCTGAACACATTCAAAAGCAATTATTTAAAATGGTGGTTCTCTAGTGGGCAACAACATCTATCAACCGCATGAGAACTATGATATTTTTTGGTATCAGAGTACTTACTTAAAACTATAAATAATTAACAAATAATTGTATATTGTTTGTTTCATTACTTTTGCTTTCAGTGTAACTTTACATAAAACCATGTTGTTTATTCTATTACCTTCCTTATGTAAATTTCATGTAATCCTCTTATATATGCTATTTTGCATTATAATCCCTTCATGACTTTGTTTACTTTAATTTGTTAATTTGTGTTTACTGTATATATGTACATTTGAGGCTCACAGGGAAGACTGGGTACACCCAACTGTGTTGCCTCGTTAAATAAAGACTTTATTATTATTATTATTATTATTAAACTTAAAGTAGTTATTTACTATCAAAGTCTACACCAGGAGAAACAATCTGCTTAACTCTGTTTGAATTTTGACAGAGTTATGCCCATTTAGAATTTTTTGGTTAAAGTTTTTGATAAAGTCAAATATCTCTGTTACTATCAAAGTTTTTGACTTGAAACTTAAATTAGTTATTAACTATCAAAGTCTACATCAGGAGAAACAATCCCCATAACTCTTGATTTGAAATTTGACACAGTTATGCCGCTATTTAACTTACAATTTTTTGGTTAAAGTTTTTGATAGTCAAATATCTCTGTTACTATCAAAGCTTTTGACTTGAAACTTATAATAGTTACCTGGTATTTACTATCAAAGTCTACACCAGGAGAAACAATCCCCATAACTCTGATTAAATTTTGACAAAGTTATGCGCCTTTTTAACTTAGAATTTTTTGGTTATAAAGTTTATACTGGCAAAGCTCAATTTAGAGTCAAGCACTGTGAAAAGTCGAGCTTGCTGTCTTACGGACAGCTCTTGTTTTAGTCGTGTTATTTATTGCCACAGAATTGTTTATGTTTACATTCCATTCCATAGAGATGAATGCTTATGTTGGTTGTTTATTTATAGCCAAATGATTGTTCATTTTTACATGCTATTCCACACATATGTGCATATATTTATATGTTGTATTTCAGACAGTCGCTTGTGTTGGTATAGTTATTTATAGCCTTAAGATTGTGTATGTTTGCATACCGTGCCATACATATATGTGTAGGTTACTAACCAAGTAGGAGGTGTTCATGAATTGAAAATACCCGCGCTCGTGCGAATCGTAACACCTCGGTGTTACCGCACGACCGCGGATATATTCAATTCGTGAACACCGATCTAAGAGGTAAGTAACTGACTTACACAACGTCATTCTAATTTGTTAGTTTTTATTAATTTATTTATTTATAAGTCTTTCTTTCTCCTAGTCAGACAAAAATGATTGTGGGAGTTACTTTTAACTTCAGCAGGTTAATTGAAATACGTAAAATGATGTAAAAAAAGTGTATGAAAGTTCTGCTAATTCGCCAATGTAAGTGCATTTTTGTTAGCCGATTATTTGTTGGGAGTTTTTCATGATCAACTTAGTTTCGGGCTCTGCATTTACGGTTTCGATGTGGTCGTGGTCGTCGTCATCATCATCATCATCATCAAACAATAATAATTAAAATGATTACTTCTTCTTCTACTCCTCCCTGTTAAGTACTGAGCTGTGAATATATCTTGTAGATGAAAACTGAATATATCTTGTAGATGAAAACATAACGATCATAATTCAAAGGTCAAAATATACAATATTTAAAAAAATAAGTATGCAGGTATTGTCTATTGTCCGAAAGTACTGACCTGGCACTCATTAATCTCCGCCAGTATTTTTCGGGGTTTCCATTATTTTTAGAAATATTTGTATCCTAAAATAACCAATATAAATAACCAATGGCACGGTGGCAGAGTGGTAGCTGTCTGACTGCCACGCACGTTACCACGAGTTCAAAATCACCTCAGACCATTTTTTGAAATTCAATGTAATGCTGTTATCAATGTTTCTTTTACTCTTACAATATCTGCGTAACATATTTTACGAAATTTGATTCATTTCTTCTGTATATCTAGTATTCATTTTCAGGAAAAGTTTGGTGAGAAATAGTTTATCCTTTTATCTAACTAAGCTACTTTTAAATACGTTTTATTCAACATTTTCCATAACGCTTATAGAATATAAGTTTTGATCAGATAAGTATGGCAATATTTCTACCGATAAAATTTGGAGGAAAATGGTCCGTACGCAGAAGTTGAAACAAAAATACAGTTTAGCAGCTAAACGTTTGTCCGCACAGCTATTTGCACATGTGACATTGTGAAAATTATAAAAAAATATATACACAATATTTATATCGCTATTTAACTTCAGACACCGAGAATTAATATACGGAAAATATTCGGAATATTCTTGAGTGTCAGGTCAATACCTACGGACAATAAGATGGTATTAAATAAACAATAGTTTGAACTCATCTAACATTCTTTTCACGTGCTCAGGTATGGTATGATACCCGTGCACGAGCGCAGGTATGGTATAAATCTGTGCACGTGCGCAGGTATGGTATGTAGGTATTCATTTTGGTTATTAACCTGCAGAGAACTATAGAACAGTTGTGTAAGTTAAAAACTCTTACTTTAATGAAAAGACTAAAGTTGGAAAAGTTGTCAGTATGTTCGCATCACAATTTTCGGTACAAGAATTTTATGTCATCAAGCATAAATGCAAAAAGCTATAAAATACATATTAAAGCTGAAAACCTCTGTAATTGAGCTAAGCGCTATTTTTTATTTCCATATATTACTTTTCTAAAATCACATCTAAATTAACCACATGTCAGCAAAATGTGTCATTTTTGTGCACATGCCTTTACACATTAAAGAAGTCCGGACTATATGGTATGCGAGAAGGGTCTTGAGCACTTACGTGGAGCGCATTTACACGGACTTTGCTGCTCACATAAATATACATATAACTTTACCATAAATATAAATATAAAAAAATATAAACTCCTTAAGAGCTACAACGGCCACTAGACTGTTTCAAGATAATGTCCCAGAACAATTAATAATGGCCCAAACAGGACACCGTAGTACTGCCGTTTATGGTTACAAAAGGCCAAATGATGAACAAACAGGAGGTTTCAAAATGTTTACAATCTGAGCGCATCGATTCCTCGGTCTCTGCTTCAGGTACATTCTACATTTTTGGCAATGTCAAAGGTATTTAACATTACAAATTCAGAAATCCATTTTCACAGGAGTTCTGATTAAAAAAAAACTGCAAGCATTGTGAAATATGTCACGTAAGTCACGTAAAGTGGAACTTTTGTTTTTCCTCTCACAGCATAGCAACAACATTTGCAGATTTTATTCGACTGTTTTATGTCCGTTTAAAGGAGGGTCACAGATTTACAATAATTAAAAGGTGTGATTATGAATAATTCAAGCGGATTGGCCTCTTATGAAACTATAAAATATGAATTCACGATCACTGCTTGAATTTATCTATATAGATTCACATTGACCTGTGACATTTGACATTTCAGGGCCGTAGAAACAGCCCCACATCCTCCAAATAATTTGACCGATTATGGTAATTATCTTAGCATTTTTTTGACAGCGAGTCAATTTTAGCTGAATTTTATAATGTATGTCCCCCCGCCCCCTCCCATCTGAAAATGGTTTCTATGGTTCTGCATTTTCGGAAGAGTGTTTTTAAATAATATAAGTTTTTCAAACAATGTAAAAGCGTCAACTTTGCCTTTTTATTTGACCGACATCAAAATAATTCATCTTATAAATAAACGTTTTTTTCTTTTTTCTGAAGAGGTCAGATCTCACAGGTCAGTGTTGTCCTATAGTTGGTAAAATGTTAAAGTTAAATTTTGGTTGACTGAACATGAATAAAACTTGATTTCGCATTCAATGGTGTTTTCCTGTATCATAACTCTAGCTAGGGTACGAATGCACGTGCACAGGTTAGTAACCAAATATGAAATACCTCTGCACGTGCACAGGTTAGTAACCAAATATGAAATACCTCTGCACGTGCGCAGGTTAGTAACCAAATATGAAATACCTCTGCACGTGCAAACTCGGGTATTTCAAGTGGGTTATTACCCTGGGCCAAACAAAGAAGCAGTTGTGTAAATATATATATTTATATATTTCAGAGATGGTCACTTGTGTTGGTTGTGTTATTTATAGCCACAGGATTGTTCATGTTTACATACCATTCCACACAGTTTAATGCAGAGGGTTTCACAATGGTCATGGTAGCCTCTGTACTGTCAGGTCTCCGGTGGACTCTGGCCCAGATTGTAACACAGAAAAATGAAATTGGTATGCTTTTATGAGATAAGTTTTAGGTTGTAAATATTTTTTTGCTGAAAGGTCAAGGTCACAGTTGAAGCGTTACACTTGTGCCCAGTCTGTAACTGACTTGTGTCAATTCATTTTGAAGTCTTGAAAATCTTTCAACAAATGTTCACCAGAAGGTTGCACTGTGATGCTTGACATTAGTTAGCATAATTGTTTTCTTCATTATTAAAAAGCTGATATTACGTGACTGTTTGATCCACCTTTTAATACCATTCATATCATTCTTCAATCGAAAAAACTCGAAGGATGGTAATACGATTTTTTTAAATTTTCAAAATGTCTTGATTAGTTTTTAACTATCATCAATAAATGATTTTTACAGGGTGTTTTCCATTGTAAATTTTAGCCATTTTCAACACCAAAAAGTTCTAAAATTTCAGTTTGGACTGTTATTATTGGTGGATTCTTATATAACTTATCTTGATACCAATGTAAGAGAAACATTTGCATGCTAAAATTGTGTACAATTTGAAAAAGATCCAATTCATGGGATGAAATTTAAACAGATTAAGAAAACTGACCATAAAATTGATATTATAAAACATTAAAGATATCTTAATGATTTAAAAGATCCTACTACTACCCTCAGAAACCTTTAAAATGATGCATAACTCATATGTAGATGTTGCAAACGAAGCTGATATTTATGAAAATCTCTGTCACAGCTTCTGTGTATCAAAGAGTAGGCTGATATGCTGAAAGATTATTATAGTGAGTATGTTAAGAAATGAGCCACACCATGAGAAAACCAACAGTGCATTTGCGACCAGCATGGATCCAGACCAGCCTACAAATCCATGCAGTCTGGTCAGGATCCATCCTGTTCACTAACAGATTCTCTAATTGCAATAGGCTTTGAAAGCAAACAGAATGGATCCTGACCAGACTGCAGATGCGCAGGCTGGTCTGGATCCATGCTGGTCGCAAATGCACTATGTTGGTTTTCTCATGGTGCGGCTCAAATATTTCTTCCAGGTTTACACAATCCACTTGATATGATGTACCATATACAGCCTTGGATGATTGTAGGTCTATTACCTCTGTCAGCAGCATTTGAAGGTACCCCATTATTGACTTAGTTAAGATAGTGGAGCGGTATTGACAATCGGGGAAATTAAGTATTCTGTGTGTGGGATCGCTACATTCTCTCGCTTTTACAGAAAGTAATATGCATGTTGAGCTATATTCACGGCTAAAGAATGCTGAATTGCCTAACTAGAATACAAAATCACTTGAAAATTGCTGAATGACATTACTGGTCCACTAGAGTAACTTAAGGTTATTTGATTTGTATCAAGAAATGTGCACGAGTGGGGCGGTGGAAATGCTGCATTACTTTAGGAGCGCAGTATTATTCTTTGAAAGAAGGAGTGCATATTTCTAGATGCAAATCTAATACTGTAAACCTAGAAATGTTCGCGGATACTATGTTTCGCATTTTTCTAAACGTGGACATTTTCACAAAAAGAAATATTCGCGAAACCATATTCATCCCGAATCCCGCGAAAATGAAGTCGCAAGTGAACATATTTAGTATACTAGGGTAAGTGTCACGGCATAGTTGCATTGATAGTATTCTCGAAAACGTTCAGTTTTTTGTACCCTTTAATTATAAATGTACCCTAATCATTTTCATCCATATCAGCGGTTATTATTATACCAGATTTATATAGCGCCCTTTTCATGATAAACACGTTCAAAGGCGCTTTACAAATAGGAAACGTAGCCAAAAATCATCCTCTAATAGTACAGACACAGAGCAATCTAACCAGAGGTACAGCGTGAGATAAACCCCCCAGAACAGATAGAGAGAAATTCTTTTTAGATACGGACTTTTTCACACACCCGATTATTGACAGTCAGTAAATTGCTGTTGTTACACTGTCATTTGTTTGCCATTTAAAGGCTATAAAGCAGTATCATTTGTTAGGCGATTAAACCACTCTTAGCAGAAATAGACACAATATTTTACTTACAAATAATATATCGCATTGGCTGCCGACTACAAATTACATATGTCGTTCGACAGATGTTTCTGTTTTTATCCCCTGTTTGCCTGATGGATCAATATTGAAAAGGCTGTTACATCTACAGAAATAACTTGTCAATAAATTGAGTTAATGTGGACTTGTGCACTCATTTTATACAGTTATGGTACTGGAATAGTGATCTATTTAAGCTGAAGCTAGAATCTTTCGCGTTTTTGTTAGATCAGAGTTTTTCGCGGCTATTTAATTTCACAGAAATATACTATCCGCGAAAGGCGCTAATTTAAAAAGCGCGAAAACATTTCTAGGTTTACAGTAATCGTTTTATTACATATGCATCTACACTTAAAATACATACCATATAATTGATATATTAAAATTTGTTTTTGATCCTGAGTAAAATTTGAAATATTATCTTTTAAACGCTGTGACACAAATGAAATTGTTGCACACCTGATATGAAATTTGAATGTCAGTATGGAAAATTATGGAAGTTTTAAGTTCTTTGTAATTTTATGGAGTTTATCACATATTTGACGTTGCGGGAATGTAATAAAGCCATTACTTTAAATTGATAATACACTGGTGTAATAAAGCTATGACGTTGACGTCCTTTATAGTATAGGAGACGTTGGTCAAATTGACTTGTTTATTTAGTAAAAGAAAGTAAAATTTTTGATGTTTCAACAGGAAAAGCTTATGTGTGGTAAAAAGAATATTACCTTTGTGACTTTCCGCATTGAATTTATTAAACTCGTTGAATAAAATTGATAGAATACTCGGCAGAGCCTCGCATTTTATTATTTTATTCAACTCGTTTAATAAATTCAGTATGAAAAGACACTCATGTAATATCCTCTATTTATGAATGAGTAGGTTATAACTTAACTTATTTTGATCCCTCAGAGTTAGGGTATTTGCCACTGATTTGAGAAATATATTTAACTGTTGGATAATACAGTAAGCATCTGCTACCTAAAAAGTCATATGTTCATGTATCTAAATACAACAAAATTAAAAAAGGTGTTCTTTGCTGATGTTGCATATTAGTATGTATATTTACTAATTACATACAGTTAAAATTTATAGAGAGACCATGTCTAGTTAGAAACCATATTTATTAAGAGGCCACTTCAGTTCCATTTTGTGTTGTTAAAGAACAAATTATGTTGTATTAAAGACCATTTGTATTAAGAGATAACATTTTGTCCATCCCTTAGGTGGTCCCTTAATACAAGTTGTACTGTATATATATTCCAGTATATAATAAATAAGTTCAAGCAGTTTGATTGGTCTAGCATATATATTCACAGTGTGAATTTCACACCTTGATGTTTATCAGTTTTGTATTCATATGCTTATTTCAGCATTGGATTTGGGCACTTATTGTGAAAACACAGTATATACTTAATATATAGAGGATAATTGTTGGTTTCGGTGTAATATCACCTTATAATTTCACCGAGTGGGCACCAAAAGTGATATTTTCACGAGTGGCGCAGCCACGAGTGAAAATAACAACTTTTGGTGTTCACGAGTGAAATTACCGTGATATTACATCGATACCAACAATTTTTCTGTTTATTTTATGTCTAAAACTCTACTTTTGTTGTGTTTATTTCAATAAAATGTCGAAATTTGCGGGAAATTTTATCAGGAAGCATCGCAAAGATGACGTCATTTTAACGACGTCATCCTCATATTGTTTCCGGCTTTCAGTACGCTCGGTAAACTTTTTGACGTTAATCCGGGTATCAGATTTGATAATTTTCACTGAGTGGCCAGTGAGTTTATCAGGATATAATTCACCGTTATATTTCGATAAACCACCGAAAAACATAAAATAAAACTTTTTTATTTCTCATTGAAACTTATAAATGTGAGCATAGATCATTATGTATATGATGAGCAAGACTTTGATTTAAAATTGATAAAAGTTTTCAAAATTTGGGCACTGAGGCCAACTTGAAAACATTAAAAATTTGTGCTTAATGAATGAATTTAATAGTTCATGCAAAATAAATAAAATGTGATCGGGGAATCAATTTATTAAGCTAGCAATTCATATTTAGTTCACTTGTCATAATCTGTTATCTATTTTGCATTTGCTCCAAAAGATTTATATTTACTTTCCATTTGTTAACAAGGTTTTTTTTAGAATAGTCTGAGCTGTTCTAATCACCCAGGAATCGGGCATCGGCATCACACTTTGGTTTAAATTTTGTTTGCATGCAAGTAAGTACAGCTATCATTTAAAGACATAAAGCTTTGAAACTATTTAGCTCGACTTTTCGAAGAAAATGTAGAGCTATTGCACTCGCCCCGGCGTCGGCGTTGGCGTCGCCGTTGGTTAAAGTTTTTGATAAAGTCAAATATCTCTGTTACTATCAAAGCTATTGACTTGAAACTTGAAACAGATATTTACTATCAAAGTCTACACCAGGAGAAACAATCCCCATAACTCTGATTGAATTTTGACAGAATTATGCCCCTTTTTAACTTAGAATTTTTGGTTAAAGTTTTTGATAAAGTCAAATATCTCTGTTACTGTCAAAGCTATTGACTTACAACTTAAAATACTCATTTACAATCAAAATCTACACCAGAAAAAGCAATCCCCTTAACTCTGATTGAATTTTGACAGAATTATGCCCCTTTTTAACTTAGAATTTTTTGTTAAAATTTTTGATAAAGTCAAATATCTCTGCTACTATCAAGACTTTTGACTTGAAACTTAAAATACTTATTTACCATCAAAATCTACACCAGAAAAAGCAATCCCCTTAACTCTGATTGAATTTTGACAGAATTATGCCCCTTTTTAGCTTAGAATTTTTGTTAAATTTTTTGATAAAGTCAAATATCTCAGTTACTATTAAAGCTTTTGACTTGAAACTCAAAATAGTTATTTACTATCAAAGTCTACACCAGGAGACACAATTCCCATATCTCTGGTTTGAATTTTGACAGAATTATGCCCCTTTTTAACTTAGAATTTTTTGTTAAAATTTTTGATAAAGTCAAGTATCTCTGTTAATATTAAGGATTTTGACTTGAAACTCAGAATAGTTATTTTCTATCAAAGTCTACACCAGGAGACACAATTCCCATAACACTGTTTGAATTTTGACAGAATTATGTCTCTTTTTAACTTAACATTTTTTTTACTGGCAAAGCTCTAATTCAGAGTCAAGCACTGAGAAAAGTTGAGCGTGCTGTCTTATGGACAGCTCTTGTTTCTTTATTCTTTTCAATTACCAACCTCACTGGGTCAAGTTCCATAACTCTGACATGTACTTTGGCCAAAATATGCCCCCTTTTGGACTTCCAGGTTACCTCGGTACCGCTCGGTATTTTATTCCACACTGTCCCGTGGATAGGGAAAAACCCGTCTTAGGCAGGCATGTAAGATCCTTATATTGTATAAACTTGTGTTAAACTGAATTATTTATTAGTTACATGTTTGATTTTTTCAGGGGTCTCATTAGCAACCACAGACAATTTTTTCCGCTTCACTGAATACAGTGTATTATTCCGCAATCTGGGATTGGTGCTTTTTGGAGCCTGTTTGGCCTTCATGTTGGAGTTCAGTGAATTTTTGTTGTTGTCTCAGACCTCTAGCCTGACTTTATCTATATCAGGAATATTTAAGGTAACATGTCTGATTGCTTGAAGTTATGGTCTTAGGGCCACTTTCTAACTTGTAGCTGTTAAAAAAAATGCAAGTACCCTTGCTGATGTTATTTGAAGCTCTGGAAGGCAGTTGGGTAGGACTGACATTCTACAAGGCAGCTAGGTAGCTTCCCTGCTTGAAGGAAGTGTACATCTTAAGTGGGTTTCATTGCAACAGCAGTGAGGGTCAAGTGATTCAAACTTTAACCATTTAGTCATGGAGACAGTATTATGGTAAGATGTTGTGATAGGGGAGCTGGTTAGTTTAATAGACAAAATTGCTTATATTTGATGACATACATGTTGGACAAGACAAGTTAGCTCAGTAGGGAGACCAACATTATGTATTTATAGAATTAAGTTTGGAGACCAGTCTCAAAGTCCAGACTCTTAATGGCAGAATCTGAGCCCAGTGTTCAGATTGACCAATGGCAAGGCTGCATTCTTAGATTGGTCGTCAAAATCAGTGTTGTAAGCAAAGAGTCAGAAGACTGCCATTCTGAAAGTTGTAAATTCGGTCAATGGGTTAGGCATATGTTTCCTGTTGGTGAGGCAAGTGTTGCCTATGGATGAGGCATATGTTGCCTGTGGGTGAGGCATATGTTGCCTGTGGATGAGGCATATGTTGCCTGTGGGTGAGGCATATGTTGCCTATGGATAAGGCATATGTTACCTATGGATAAGGCATATGTTGCCTATGGATGAGGCATATGCTGCCTGTGGGTGAGGCATATGTTGCATATGTTACCTGTTTTGTTTTTGTTTGATTTGGGTTTAACGTCGTTTTTCAACAGTATTTCAGTCATATAACGGCGGGCAGTAAACCTAACCAGTGTTCCTGGATTATGTACCAGTACAAACCTGTTCTCCGCATGTAACTGCCAACTTCCCCACATGAATCAGAGGTGGAGGACTAATGATTTCAGACACAATATTGTTTATCAAATAGTCATGGAGAACATACGCCCCGCCCGAGGATCGAACTCGCGACCCCATGATCTGTAGACCAACGCTCTACCTGCTGAGCTAAGCGGGCGGGTTATATGTTGCCTGTGGATGAGGCATATGTTTCCTGTAGGGCTAAAAAGTATATTAACATTACTGATTATCTCTTTTTGTGCTAAATGCATTTGCAGTACTTAAAAGAGTTAACTGTCACTTGCCTCTAAGAATAAATTTCTGATTGTAATGGTATTTTTCAGGAGTTGGGTGTTCTGTATTTTGCACATATACTTAATAAATTATGGAGTTTTAAATGTTACTTTTTGGCTGACACATTTTTATACTAAATAAATTTCCATTGCAGGAGTTATGCACCCTTTATCTAGCTCATATATTCAATCATGACAAGATGAATATAGTGAATGGTATAGGACTGGTGGTATGTCTTGGAGGAATAGTTCTGCATGTTATACTCAAAGCTGTTCACAGTAAGTTCTTTCTGATCTAAACAGCCACAGATAAGAATATGATGTGTATGGTATAAGTCAGTAGTTTTGTACAAGTAGTTTTGTACTTTCCCAATTGCCCATGCAGAACACATTCAGTAATACATGTGGTAATGCCCTAAATGAAAAAAAATTAAGTGTGTATTAGTTTATTCAAATATCAGTTGTAACTGATAGCCAATGTGGATGACTCCTCCATGAGGTTATATTGTGGGAGTAATTTTACTGGGAGGGATAGCACATGATACAGAAGAAACTCCATCCCCAGAAGCTTCTCTGCTTCTTTAGCATGACAGGAGTAAAGGAGTTTCATCAAGATTTTAGTAATTCGTAGCTGGAGCAGAAGATCAGTCCCACAACATCTGGTTTAAAATTTGTAGTTGTGCAACATTACCACTGGACCTGTTTGTCCACTATTGAAACAAATAGTTTAATACATTTATTTATATCTTCAAAAGTTTATAGTACAGTATAAAATAGAACAATTTGAAAATAAAAAAAATGAATCACAAGTTGATAACTGTCATTAACTTTGGTATAAAATAAAAACTTAATTAAACTACAATTCTTTCCTTCAAAAGGTTATTTGATATGCAGGTTTGCTTCAAGGAGATACATTGTGTATATTTTATTTGCTTGTAGCTAGACAAGATTCACTTGGCAAGGGGGTAAAGCACATAGAAGAAATGGAGATGTTGACAGAGGATGGCTCTGCAAATATAAGTGACGACAATGATGACGAGGAAATATTTAATGTTAGGAACAATAGATAGCAGAAGAATGGACAGTATTTATTTTTGTAGGTTGGATGATAGTCATGATCAGTTTATTTACTGGTAATATTTTCAAGCTTCTTGTAGTCGGGAAGATTTATGGAAGTAGATCTTTACCTCCAGCTAGAGGCAAATTCTTACCAGTGGTTCTTACATACGGGAACAAGATTTTAATTTGGGTTCTGATGGAAAATGATGATAACTTTTTTTAAAAATTCTTTGAGTTATGACAGTTTTCCATTCAGGCTTAGTAAATAAATGTAAAGTGGAGGAGAAACAGCGGCAAATCTGTTGTGTTTTGTTGTAGAATGTTTGTACAGTTTTGTTTAAATTTTCTGTAAATTTGGTTAAGATGATTGAACCTTTATGTGACAAAAATGCTTTCCTAGTCATGTAATCTAACAAAATGTTTTTTTTCTGCTCAACCCCAAGCATGTAGGTTTGAGCTCTACTGCAGTCATCATGACCACATCTTCTGTGACACCAGAATTGGTTTGTCCAGGAAAAGAACTCAATAGTGATTTATATATGCTTCAAACTTGCATTACAATTGAGCTAAAATAAATAAATAAAAACTAACAAGATCTTATTTTCTTAAAATTAATACTTTGATACTTCCTGACATACACAAAAAGTTTGTGATAATTCAGGAATTTTTATATGAACTATACTTCTTGATATGGCATTAGTCCGAGTGAAAGTTTACTACTTACAAACATGTATGTTAAATGAACATATAACTGACCTGTTACTGTAATGTTACCAGTTCCTTTAGTATTTGGTTTATGCATACTTAATAGGTCTTAAATTGTTACCTCACCTTATAAATTAGAACTTAAAAAACAAATAAGATCTTCACTAAATTTTGTGCATATATTTTGTGTTTTCACAGCAACATTTATATCAGTTACTAGTTAACATGATTGTATTTGTCCTTGCTTAAACAAAGTAGTTTTGTAAAAAATATCAGATGTGGTAATCTTTCAACTAGAGGAGGACATACCTCGTTTTGATAAATATTTTGTGATACTTAATGATATCTTATTAGTACATTACATAAATTACTCTCAAACCTGCATATAGCACCCATTGGAAAATAAGAAATATTGTTCTTGTTGACAGTTGGTCTTTCAGCATAGTTTAAGTTACACTATTTATGGTTAAATTGGAAGATTATATAGGGGTCTTCATACACAAGTTATATCGCAGAAGCCTTCATTCAGATGTGGTATTTAACCTATGTTTGACCTTACAGCTTAATTCCTTATATTTTGCATCAAATTCTTGTGTTTCTAATAATAACTAGTTTCTACAGATATGTATTTCACAGAGGAGACAAGGTAAAAGTTTTTTATTGAAAAATTTCTGCTTCAGTCTCTCTGAATTACATTGGTTTTTTTGCCTTAAAGTTGCTAAACATCAGACTTTGGACTTTTCCAAAAATCTATAGGTATTCCTCCTTAATATTATCCAGGTCTTAACGTAACCTTTGTTCAGTAGATAAACTAACCATAGAAGTTTGCTGCATTTTAATGTACATAATTTTGAATAGCAAAAATAGGGTTTAGGAGTGCTATGTAAATATACTTATTTAAGTTTAGTTTAAAATAAATGATAAAAAATCAACACATGTTGTACCCATTCAAATATAAAATCTTGTCCTCAGTACTGAATAATTTATTCATTATCTGCAACTTCATTTACTCATAAAGATTCAGCCACCCAATAGTCAAGTAAATTGTGTTTAAGGTTGATCACTAAGTAAAAATTTCATGTATTGTAGTCTTAAGACTTGTAATGAATTAAAGCCAGTATGTCTCCACAATTATGTCAAAATTTATTTTTAAAAACAGAACTAAATGTGTATATAATATTGAAAACCGATGTAAATTATGTATTTTCTATTTCATAAGTAATCAATGTTGAATCACAGTGTATATAGTTGAAATTGATATTAAGTCTTACTGTAAAGTAAATAAAAATCCAATTGAAGTAAATCATGACCATATGACAAACTAATTTAAAGATTGAACTGTTCATCACATTTTTTGCAGGCTACTTTAAGCTGTTTTTTTTCTCTTCTGAAAGTACAGGCACTAACACTGCTGTCTAGTGTCAATGAGTGTCACATCTGTTTGAAGCAACAGACTGGAATCATTAATATTAGTGACAGGTTGATTTTCATGGATTTCGTGGTTGGGTCAATCCACAAAAGTTCAATCTCAAGGAACCCACAAATTTTCAGCTAACGCAGCTTTAAAATATGAAATCCACAAATTCATTTCCCCAAGAAATAACCATTTTCGCAGAGATCAAGAAAGTTAATACCAAAAAAAAAAAAAAAATCATTTTACAGTATTATTCAACAATTACAAATTATTATTTTTAGTTCATAAAATGTACATTGTATGACAGTTCTGTATTTTTAGGCAGGATAATGTTGATACCAGGCCAGATTATTTTCAGCATTATATTGTGTTTATAAATGCTTCTGAGGTGGTGACAGGAATTGTTTATAAAACTGTCTTTAATGATTATATTTGATGTGCAATGTGTTATTTATCTCAGATTTTTACTGCATCTTGTAAAAATGATTATATTTTTTCAGTTAGATAGATAGATAGATTTATTTCAATATAAAATGTACAATTTACATGGCGACTTATAATTAAAACATACAATCAAACAATAAACAAACATGTATGAATTAATATAGCCATGTCAATCAACATTATATGTTAAGGATAACACAACGAAGAGTTAAAATAAACTCTTATTTCCATTGTGGTCCTTAAGATTAAGTATTTTGCCACTTTCGCAATACTTGGTCATATAGACTCTTAAGTCATTCTGTGATTATGATTATTTCCTCACACACCCGGAATTGGGACAGAAGAGCTGCCCAACCCTTTATCGAACAACTTTTCAGCATTTTAAAAGGACTAGGGGGCCCATTTTTTAAAACATTTTGGTCTCAGTTTTGACATGCTTTGGAGAAAAAAAACTGTTTATAATGTTGATGCAGTATTTTGTTATTGATTTTTTTTATTGTGTCAAGTTTCTAATTATAGTTCCCTTGGTTTTTAATGTACTATAATATATATCTTAAGATGATGTGTTGTATGAACCTACTGTTCATAACAAGGGTCTTCCTAGGTTTCTCTGTGATATAAGACAGCAGCATTACTTGTATACATCATTCAAAAGAACTGTGAAGCAGGTAATTGGAACTTTAAAAATATGTAATGCCATAGTTAATTTGAATTTATGATCAACATTTTGAGTACTGTAAATTTCAGTCAGTTTTAGACATAAAATTTCGACAAATTGCAGTTTTGTTTCCATTTGTATAAAACATTCTTAATATCTTACCATATAACAATATACATATAGGTTTTTTCCAACTGTACAAGGGCCAAAAATGTGCACAGTATTTTACTATGAGAATCACATCATCACATCCTCCGACCGTATTATTGAAATTAAAAAAAAAAAAAAAAAAGATTCAGATTTTGAAAATGTCTTGAGATTTTATATTAATGTAACTCAGAAAAGCCCTGTATAAGTGGTTGGTAAAAGCTTGATTTTGTCTCAATATTTGACTTATTAAAACATTTTTATGTAAGCTCACACACTGAGATTCTAAAAGTTTTATAGGATTTGACTTCAGCTGGAGCAATACTTACATTTAAAAATATTTTACTGTTCAAAATTATGGACATTTTCTTGGAAAAATAAAATGGAGAAATGAAGATCCCGGAGGCAGCATTTGAACTGAGTGCCCATCTATCAAACTTCTTAATGTACGCCACTTCTCCTACACTTTTATCAAATTGAAATGGTCGGCGATATATGACTTTTTTGTGTCGATTCAACATAAACTCCAACTCACCCAAATTGAAATGAAACTTGGTGTACTTCATCACCATGAAGTGGACATGTGCATTGTGTCAGGAATTTTATGTCTGATTCTTATTTATGGAGTTTGACTTTGAATATTACAGCTACAGTAGAACAGTGTGTACTCATTTCCTACATTTTCGATTTAATAGAAATGGAACTTGGTATACATCACCAGCCTACGGAGGACATGAGTGTAATATCGAGACTTCCATGTGCGATTTTTTCTGGACCGTGTTGTGAACTTCGCTTTTTAATCTTTTAAGCAATTTCAGTGTCATTCTAATTTAGATAATATTTATGTAACAAATCAAAAGTTACGACTCCTGATATGATTAAATATACCCCCACAAACGAAGTTTTTGTGGACGAGCTTGTCGGTCGCTCAGTTGGTCCATTGGTTTTCATCATTTCAGGACAATAACTCATGAAAGGCCTGACAGATTTAAATAATTTTTGGTACACAGGTGTAACATCATAAAATACAGGTCAAGTTCCACTTTGAGGTCAGTATGTCAAAGGTCAAGGTCATAATGACCCAGAACAGTTAAACGGTTTCCGGACAATTACTCATGAAGGACTTGACAGATTTTAATATTTTTTGGTACACAGGTGTAACATCATAAAATACAGGTCAAGTTCGACTTTGAGGTCAGAGGTCAAGGTCATAATGGCCCGGAACAGTTAAACGGTTTCCGGATGATAATTCTAGAAGGCTTGAGCCTAGGACCATGAAAGTTAATAGGGAGGTTGGTCATGACCAGTGGATGATCTGTATTGATTTTGAGGTCAAAGTCACATTGACCCTGAACAGCTAAACCGTTTCCCGACGATAACTTGAGAATGCTTGGGCCTAGGATCATGAAACTTAATATGGAGGTTGAAAATGACCAGCAGATGACCCCTGTTGATTTTGAGGTCAGTAGGTCAAGTCACAGTGACCCAGAACAGTTAAACTGTTTCCGGATGATAACTTGAGAACGCTTGGGCCTAGGATCATGAAAATTAATAGGAAGGTTGGTCATGACCAGCAGATGACCCCTGTTGATTTTAGGTCAAAGGTCATGGTCACTGTGACCCGGAACAGTTCGACTTTGACATTGGCTTACTTCTGTGACAAGGCTGTATTGTGATGGTATAATTCGTCACTACTGTGATAGCTCTAGTTTTTAGCTCACCAGAGCACAAAGTGCTCGGGGTGAGCTATTGTGATCGCTCACCGTCCGGTGTCCGGCCGTCCGTCCGTCTGTCCGTCCACACTTTCATTTAAACAACATCTCCTCCTAAACCAACAGGCCAATTTTGATGAAACTTCACAGGGATGTTCCTTGGATGGTCTTCTTTGAAGATTATTCAAAGAATTGAATTTCATGCAGAACTCTGGTTGCCATGGCAACAGAAAGGAAAAACTTTAAAAATCTTCTTCTCAAAAACCAGAAGCCCTAGAGCTTAGATATTTGGCGTGAAGCATTGCCTAGTGTACCTCTACCAAATTTGTTCAAATCATGACCTCGGGGTCAAAATTGACCCTGCCCCAGGGGTCACTTGATTTTACATAGGAAAATCTTAAAAAATCTTCTTCTCAAAAACCAGAAGCCCTAGAGCTTAGATATTTGACATGTAGCATTGCCTAGAGGACCTCTACTAAAATTGTTCAAATCATGACCCCGGGGTCAAAATTGACCCCGCCCCAGGGGTCACTTGATTTTACATAGGAAAATCTTCAAAAAAATTCTTAAAATAAAGCAGAAGGCCTAAGTCTTAGATATTTCACGTGTAGCATCGCCTAGTGGACCTCTACAAAATTTGTTCAAATCAGACCCCCGGGGTCAAAATTGACCCCGCCCCAGGGGTCACTTGATTTTACATAGGAAAACCTTAAAAAATCTTCTTCTCAAAAAGCAGAAGCCCTAGAGCTTAGATATTTGACATGTAGCATTGCCTAGTGGACCTCTACTAAAGTTGTTCAAATCATGACCCCCGGGGTCAAAATTGACCCCGCCCTAGGGGTCGCTTGATTTAACATATGAAAATCTTCAAAAAAATTCTTAAAATAAACCAGAAGGCCTAGAGCTTAGATATTTCACATGTAGCATTGCCTAGTGGACCTCTACAACATTTATTCAAATCATGACCCCAGGGTCAAAATTGACCCCGCCCCAGGGGTCACTTGATTTTACATAGGAAAATCTTCAAAAAATTTCTAAAAATAGACTAGAAGGCCTAGGTCTTAGATATTTGACATGTAGCATTGCCAAGTAGACCTCTACAAACTTTCTTCAAATTATGACCCCCGGGGTAAAATTGGCCCCGCCCCAGGGGTTACTTGATTGTACATTGGAAAATTTTCCAAAAAATTTCTAAAAATCATCAGTTTGACATTTGAAACATATTACTCTGGTGAGCGATCCAGGGTCATCATGACCCTCTTGTAATACCAAAAATATGGAAAATCTGTAACTATCAGGTTCAGTAAGTGATGAAAATTCCTGTTGGAGGAATGTGAATTCAGTGTCGAGGAGATTCATGTTGTACTGTCAAATTTTGCATAAATTGCATCAAGTATTTATTTGTATCTGTCTTTGAGAAAAGTATATTTTTTACATTAAAATTTTGGAATATTGCATCTTCTGTCTGTTACATTGTGAAATGTTTTAAAATGAAAATTATATATTTACAAAAATAAACTTGTTATAAGCAAACAGTGCTATTTGTTATAAATGTGTATAGCTATAGATAACAGAAGCATGATTCAATATATTTAAAAACAAGAAAGAACAAAGGGTGTATCGCGCGTGGCGTACAACGGGTTCAGTGTGGTGCTTGATTAAATCAAAACTCACTTTTGCCTATTTATCATTAAATTTTCATATAATATGGCTTCTATGTAAAAAGTGGATCTGTTTTGGTAGCGATATTTCTTTGACCACATGCTATCACTTTAAACATGACGTGTCATTATAATATATACATAAATGTATATAAAAATATTAGACTCCTTACATCACAAATAAAAAGGATATTGCAACACATGTTTCATTTTATTACGATGTATCTTTTTAACAAATTACGTTACGTTTTTCGAATTTGATTCGGAGAAGCACTATCATAATGACAACGTCAAACTCCATAGAAAACATCTAAGTAATTATCGGTCGTGCCTTCGTACCAACTTTGCTAGTCTGAAGTTTACACAACATTTTACAAATGAAATTGCCCGCGAGTTATCTGTATGAAACACTAGAAGAATAGCCCTATCCAATATACTGCACACTCACGTATATATACAATGGATAAAAAAACTCCAATGAGCAGAGCATCTGCTACAGTAAAAAAAACTAAGATGTAAAGAGTTTCAGTTATAAATGAAAGATAGAACGCAACTCCTTAGTTGAAATAGTCGTCGCTAATCTCACAGTCAGTACTCATAACTTAACTCCACCGGAAATTGATAGAAAGGACCACAAAGCTGCATTTACCACCCATGTTGTCCCCAACATAGCCCGTGAGTCATCCAGAACACTTGTTTGAGTTGGAGGAGCGGATGCCCAAGTTCACGACCCTTGGTTTCGTAGTCCGACTTGTTACCACTGAACCACTGCGTCTATTCCTATGAATAGGTGTACGAAAGGAAAACAGTATTATTTTATTTAAATATTTATATTTAAAAAACTGGGAGATGAAGACATTGTACGACCTATACTTTAATCACTCAGCCTTTCGTAGTCAGACTTGTTACCACTGAACCACTGCGTCTATTCCTATGAATAGGTGCACGAAAGCAAAACATTTTTATTTTATTTAAATATTTATATTTAAAAAACTGGGAGATGAAGACATTGTACGAACTATACTTTAACCACTCAGCCAGGAGGCCCATTCGGTTAAAGGTACTTGATGCTATGTTAATCGTTGTCATATTTACACAATAAATCCTGTAACAATACACAGTAAAACATATTACTTAATTCAGTTGTAAAATTTTCTGAATAATGCAAAAGTTAGAAGAGTAAAAATTTTGAAATTTCAGCCTGTGCAAAACACCTTAGCAATAGACGGACCAGTTCCAGTCTAGGCTATTTTATTCAGCGGCTACTAAATGAGATTACCTCAAGAGTCTGTACATAGTTACTACCTTCACTACGCATATTGTTTTCCTATTATAGAATCTACGTAATTTCTCGAGATACCAATCCTTGGATTTTAGTGTCAACAGTTGAAACCCTTGAGGTACAAAAGGCGACATTTATCATTATCAAAATTGTTATAAATCTTATCTTTCATTTTGGTATAAAAATTCAGGTCAGAATTTAAGTGTTAAACAGCACAAGTTTTGAATCACGAAAAAATGCTTGTTTCCTCTGGATTCCTGTTATTTGTTTTAGCGATCAGTGGAATTCATTGTGATGAACCTCTTGCAGATATTATTGCTCGTCTCAAAGCTTTGGAGAATAAAGGTAAGTCATTTTATACAATACCAATTATCCCACTCGGGAAGTAGCGTAAAACCGACAGGTTGACTTAATTAAGGGAAGCTTCCCCTATTGGCCAGTAAAATACATGTTTGGCAATCAGCATATAAGAACGATACTTGTTATTCTTTATTGTGATGATCACCCTCAGAAATGAGGTGTCGAGTGTGATGAATATAAACCTGCGGAACATTGACCTAAATAAGTTATAAATGAATTTGTTTAATTAAACTACAAATAAAACATTTTGAACACAGATAATAAGTACATGCACTTCTAGCATCGTTTCATTTACAGTTGAAAGACAGAACGATATAATCAGCCGGCAAGCCATGCAGATTGAAGGCCTCCAGGAGACAGTTTCTGCACAGATGCGGGACATTTCTGAACTGACTGAAAAAGTTTCCACCCAGGAAAACGACAAAAAGAAAATTATGAAAGAGCTGAGCAATCTGAAAGAGATCAAACATAGTCATGAACTTTGTATGGCAATGGTCAAAACATCGTATGTCGGACACCATAAAGGCAAAACAGAAGGTATTGGTAACGAGGACAAAGCTACAGGCATACAGCGGGTTAAAGCATTGGACAGTAAATATACGTCTTATATATATAATAAAGTAAAACATTTCTAACAGTTCTAACAGCTTTGAACCGTAAAATTTAAAACGCATCATTTGCATCATAAAAGATTAACAATTAGTTTATTGTAAATATGAGCCGCGCCATGAGAAAACCAACATAGTGCGTTTGCGACCAGCATCGATCCAGACCAGCCTCCGCATCCGCGCAGTCTGGCCAGGATCCATGCTGTTCGATAACGGGTTCCCTAATTGCGATAGGCTTTGAAAGGGTTTTCTCATGACGCGTCCCATATAAGCAAAAACGTTTGTAGAATATAGAAGATATGAAGTGCAGGAGAGCAATATGTTAGCAGATTCATGTTGATTGTTCCATAAATAAAATGACTAATTATGTTCTTTTTCTTTTAACAGTTCCATTATGTTTGTCTACCAATATTTCAAAATTATATAATGTATTGTTATTAATGATCTTTTATAGATACCAAGAAACGGTTTGTATTGGACACCCTAGAGACAGTCGCCTTTGAAGCTACCATTTCGGGCGCAACAAAATTGCCACATTCACACGTGCATGACAGGGTCGTCTTCGAGACAGTTTCTTTGAATGTTGGCAGCAGTTACCACGCCGGAAACGGTACATTTATTGCACCTATTTCTGGCATCTACATCTTCTCTACGTCTCTGATGATGCTGAAACCCGATATAAGTGATCATGGAATGCATGTGATTATAGAGAAAAACGGCATGGAAGTTGCAGGTGCATACGCTGCGTATCGAGGCACATACGAGCACAGTTCCGTGACAGCTGCGATTGAACTTCAATCCGGGGACAATGTTTTCGTCAGTGTAGAAAGACATGATGATATAAGTTTCTACGGCGATAATCTGACAAGTTTCATGGGCTTTCTTCTTTATCCTTACTAAAATGATTTCAATATCTGTAAATTTATCAATTAAACATAATGCACAAGTTTGTTATAGCAATATCTAGCACCGTAGCCGAAGTAAAAGAGCGGTACGTCAATGTCGGTCTTTCAGTTCCCCTGCATCTATAGAGTTGACGTGGCGCAAACTAGATTTTATTCCGCGACGATACTTCGAAAGTTGCTTCAGTGAATCGACACTTACATCATTTATAGGTTATACTACATCATGGATGGTGTGGCTTAAGGTGACATTGGCATTTGAGGAGAGTTATAGGCCCTGGTGCTTTAATCCGAGGGCCAGTATCGGTCTAATATGCCAATATTGCCTGAAAAGGTACATCAGCCCTATTTCATAACCATTTCATTACTTGTGTTTAACTCTATTATTTAAGAAGCAAAATAAAAATAGCTTTATGTTGTACATGTACAGCTCATTGGATGTTTATGTAATACGCGGGAATCTGACGTTATTTCTTTCCAAACATTTGTTATATAGATTAATGTTATGCATTCTAGAATTCAGCCATATTCAACCACACAAGAAGACGAAACTGGCGAGATAATAGGGTAATAGTTGGAAAATACATCCTATTTTGTTCTTATGCACTGCAGATATATCGCAATTTTTTCATCCTTATCAGATGTATCTAAAAAGAATTTTCTTTATATCAGGTATGTATTCTCTTTTGGCAGACATAAACACTCTGTGTTACTTTTTAATCGTGTTTCATAATTTGAGCCGCGTCATGAGAAAATCAACATAGTGGGTTTGCGACCAGCATGGATCCAGACCAGCCTGCGCATCCGCGCAGTGTGGTCAGGATCCATGCTGTTTGCTTTCAAAGCCTATTTGATTTAGAGAAACCGTTAGGATGCCGCAGTCTGGTCTGGATCCATGCTGGTCGCAAAGCCACTATGTTGGTTTTCTCATGGCGCGGCTCATTTGACATTTAAGGTACAAAAACAATTTCTCGACGGTTTTTAATAATCGAACGCTTAGGCGAATTCCGGTCATGTGAGATGCAACTAAAAATGTCTTATTTGTTATGATTATCTGTTGTAGCCAGTTTCAAATAAGTAAAATGTTGTTGTTTTTTTTTTCTATATGTTTCTACCTTTATTGGTATTATCGCGCCGGAAAATGTATTGTATGATTTGCTGTTTAGCCTATTACGGAAGAGATCAGAGGTTGCAATTTAAACTTGGCTTTGTATTGGTAAAAAAAAGTGTATAAACCTGTAAGAATACAATGAGACAAATGCTGATTAGATAAAAGAATTTTTTCTTGTAATCATAAAATTAGTGTCGAAATCAAATAATACGACATTCTCTGAGACTTTTGGAATATTTTCAATAGGCATTTTGCCTCTAAATACCTTTCAAAAAGGGGTATGTTTGTTTGAATAAAAATTGTAAAAATTTGGATTGGATAACCCTGTATAAAATTTCTGTTGTTTATGTACGTAATGTTATCCTAAAGAAAAATCACATTTGTCAAGTTTGGTGTATGTGACAGGGTCATTTCTTATAATGGAAGCCCATGGAAAAAAAAATAATAGCAGTGCTTGACCAAGACCGATGCACATCCGCGTACGCCGGATAAACCCGGGAAATGCCGGAAAGCCAAACGTACGTTTTGCTGGATGCCTACCACGAAACGGCGTACGCCGCAAAAGTTTGCTTGCATGTAACCCTATTTATAGTCTCAACCGGTAACCCGTATAGACGACTCCTACAGAAGATTGACAGTGTTATTAATGTTAGTTAGAGGATAGGGCAAGATACAGTCAAACCTGTGTTAAGGTATTAGGCCCCTAATAGTAATGTTTAGAAAAATGGCATTTGTTTTGTATATTCTTACAGTTGACCGTGCTTTGCACTATGTTGCAAATTTTTAAAAACTACCGTGCCGTTTTTTATAAATTTTGTGTAATTTATGGTAATTCCTCAAGCTCAAGTAGAGACAAATTTCAAAATGATGGCCTTTACCTAAAACGTTTGCAGAGAATTCATTATACCATTATTTTTTTATGAAAGAAAAGTTAAACTATTGGTAAACTATTATAAAACTTAAAATAAAACTGTCAATATCATTTTTTCTAGGGTGCCTCAAATAAACGGATTTAAGGAGACAGAATTCTAACTCCAACATTGAAAAATTAAGGTCGAATCCTGCGGGTCTGTTTTGAATTTTGCTCCCTTTATTAAAAAATAACCATGTATAACCTACCTACATTTCTTCCACAATATGTAATCTAAGGATAAAGGCAAAATAGAGAACTTTTACCGCATGTAACTCAGTATTTTTAAAAATGTGTAACTCTGTCCCTTCTGTTTCAGAGGTAAATTTACTCTGAACAGCAAGAAATTGCTTATCAAATAATTTTTTTCCCACTTTTGTACAATAAATCAATAACAGGTCTTGAAAGAAGTAAAAATTTACTAGAAAAAAGGAAAATAAAGAAAAAAAAATTTGGTCCCAGTGGGGCTTGAACCTACGCCCCCCCTGAGAATTGCAGTCAAAGTAGGCTTTTGGTAGGAATTGAATACTCTTCAAAAAGGAGGTTTCCCATTTCAACATTTACAGTGTATTTTAACCTGTGAATAAAGACCACCTGCCAATAATGACCACAATTTGGCTCTCCCAAGGGTGGTCTTTATAGACAGGTTTGACTGTATACAAAACGCTAAAATTTCAGAATCTCCCCTGATTGTTTAGCATGCAAGGTGTAAAGCACCCATACACGGGACACTGATTCTAAGATTAGTAATTTTAGTTGTAAGAACGGGGGCTCGAACTCACCACCCTGGTTTCGTAGTCAGAGAGTAAAACGAAGTTAAGATATCTTTACAGTTGAAATCTTGCAAAGACAAAAAAATGATCTAATATGTCTGAAAGATGTTTAATAACACGAGCTCGGATCGCCATTTCTCGCGCACCTTCGGCCTTTGAAAACTCTGCCCTGCACAGACATCCATGTAAGAGCCTTATAATCCTCGTTGTTTAAACCTTTAAATTATTCCTTTATTTTCCTAATATTACATTGTGACTCATATAGATTAAATTTATGAACATATACTATGGGAACATAAAACTTCACCAATCGAAATACTAGCACACTCAACTGATTGCTCATTGTGCAGCATTCTCAAGTGCCTTAGGCAGATTTCGGAAACTTTAAACGGACTGCAAAGCACCAGAAATGAAATCAATATCGTAAGGAATGAACTGTCTTTGTTTACTGAACCGACTGTTAAAATTTGAAAGCACATACGTATTTGACGGTTCAGTATAATTTAGCTGTCATAAGTAAAGATGTAAAATGATATAATGTTTCATTATCTTAATCAAAAGAAATGTCAAGCTCTTGATCTTGAATTCTTGCAAATCTTGTGCTTAAAGCGAGTTTACAAAAATGAAAGGAACGCTTATCGATATAATACGTATATGTTTAATTAAGAAATAATATATCTCATCCAGTGATTTGTCGTTGAATAAATCATTGTTTGGAGTTCAGATGCGAAGGAATTATATCACGAGGGCGCAGCCCGAGTGATATAATAATACGCATCTGAACAACAACTTGTGACATAAAGGATATTTGTTTGTTTCAGTGAAATATCAATTTTATTTCACAAGTGAGCATCAAAAACTGATATTTTCACGAATGGCGTAGCCACGAGTGAAAATGACTTTTTTGGTGCTCACGAGTGAACTGAAATTGATATTTCACTGACACAAACAAATTTTCTTTTTATTTCATGTGTAAAACTCTACTTTTGTCACGTACTTTATAAAATGTCGAAAATCGCGGGAAAGATCAACAGAAAGCATAACGCAAATGACGTCATTTTAACGACGTCGTCGTCATTTTGGTCCCCGGTATTCATAACGCTCGGTATACAATTTGACTTCAATCGCGACGGAGGACCGGAACTAGTTTGGCAAAAACAGTGAAAAATAAAAATGACAATCTACTGTTTCAAAACTGTGGATTATCACTTCTATTTCACTGAGAAAACTCTATCTTTCACTTGAAAACATAAAATAAATTGATTTATTCAAGAGCAAATCACTAAATGGGATATATTATTTCGATTCTAACACGATACCAATGATTTTAAGTACATCCTTGACGGCATTCATTACGTATTTGCCCGTTTTCCATCGGTTTCTTTTCCAGCGCGCCACTATGCCGTTTGACGCCATGACGTAATAATTGTGACGTCAGAACAGTGATTTGTTGTATAATAATTCACTGCTTTCTGCCTTCTTTGTTTAATAGGAAAACGAATCGGATCGTGTTAGAATGTAGATTTTAACATGTTTTATGCAAATATAGGACAAAAGTTTGTTTCCTGTTATAGCATTTAAAATTCCTCGGATTATTCCGGATTATTACAGAAGTAAACAATTACAAGCGGGACCCATACACTGATATTCATTTAGTAGGCTACTGACAGCCTAAACACACACAATAAATCGTGATAAATCCTATCTGTAGTTTTGTTCTAATTTTTGTGTGAAACTCACACATATTGAATCTACAGGAAAGACGTCATGACGTTTCAAAGACAAATAACAATGTTTAGTTCCGGTTTTGTTTTATCAGTTCCAGCGTAACGTTATGAATTTTTGATAAAATAACGTGTTTTGAATCGAGAAATATACTATCAGGAACAAAGAGAAACTGTCAAGGTATTGGATTTTTATTCCGTTTTTCGAAATAAAATATAAATAACTACATAAATCTTCTACATATATGTAGTTCGTAATACGTCATTTAAAGCATGAGAGTCATCTTACACCCCGGGGTGTAAGATGGATTTTTCCAGCACCGGTAAAAATACCGGAAATCCCGTCTGGTATGCAAGAAAAATCCATCTTACACCCCGGGATGTACTGTAGGTGACTCTCGTGCTTTAAATGACGTATTACGAACTACATATATGTAGAGGATTTATGTAGTTCTTTATATTTTATTTCGAAAAAACAGAATAAAAATCCAGTACCTTGACAGTTCCTCTTTGTTCCCAATAGTATATTTCTCGAATATGTTATTTTATCAAAAATTCATTACGTTACGCTGCAACTGATAAAACAAAACCGGAACTAAACATTGTTATTTGTCTTTGAAACGTCATGACGTCTTTCCTGTTTACGGACGTTGGTTTCCCGCGTTTTGTTTAAATACGCTGCTATAAGAAATAGTGCTAAAAAGAAAACCGTTCGACTGATTTTATTTTTATTTTTATATCTTGATATCGGTATGCAAGAAAAAGATTCTTTCACTGGTTATAGGTGCAGATGGGAATATCCGGCTCTCGGGTAACTGTTTAGGCAGTAACTCGGTAGGAACCTCGTTACCGCCTAAACAGTTACCCTCATGACGTCTTTCCTGTTTACGGACGTTGGTTTCCCGCGTTTTGTTTAAATACGCTGCTATAGGAAATAGTTCTAAAAAGAAAACCGTTCGACTGATTTTATTTTTATTCTTATATCTTGATATCGGTATGCAAGAAAAAGATTCTTTCACTGGTTATAGGTGCAGATGGGAATATCCGGCTCTCGGGTAACTGTTTAGGCGGTAACTCGGTAGGAACCTCGTTACCGCCTAAACAGTTCCCATCTGCACCTATAACCAGTGAAAGAATCTTATAATACATATATACGTAGAAATATGTTCGGTATTCTTGAAGAAAAGCCATTCCCTTATTTTGCTTGCAATATATATATATAAAAAAAAATTCTTTTTCTTTTTTTTCGAAATTCACGCAGTTTCCAGAAAACGTTTATGACCAAATATTAAACATGTATCTCATAAATGTAAAATACTTGTTAAAATATGCTTTTCTTCAAAATTCCTTAGGCGTTTTCTTAAACTCGCCTGTCATGTAAATGTTGAAAAAAGTTATAACAAAAATAGCAATTTAAAACCCAACATATAGATGTCAAATAAAACATCTAAAACATCGGCTGATGGTAGACCATCCCCAAGACCAGTCCACTATGGTATGTAACTGGTACGTTTCTCCACTGGTCTACAGCTTTCCATCAGAACGTCATAAGATGTACAAACGGCCTGTACAAACAAGGCCAGTGGTAGAACGCCTGATAGAGGCTGTGGGTTCGTTCCCTTGCCACGTCATACCAAAGACGTGAAAATAACACCTTTGGTTCCTTTGTTTGGCGCTTAGTATAAATAACAAAACTGGTTTTACTTCATGGTGATGGAAAACATCAGATACAAGGTGTCGTGGGTGACAATTGAAAAAAAAAACTAGACAAAATAGTAATCACAAATATAATTAAAAGATTTCAGACTAAATATTGTAATGATATAAATTACAGTTGAAAGGCAGAATGATATAATCAGTCTTCAAGCCATGCAGATTAAAGACCTGCAGGAGACAGTTCCTGTACAGAAGCAAAGCATTTATGACCTGACTGAAAAAGTTGACGCCCAGGACAATGACAAGAGGAAAAGTGATTTGAAAGATCTGAAAGTGAAAGTACGTAGCCATGAACTAGCGTTGGAACGTTGTATGAAAATGGTCAAAACAGCGTCTGCCGAGCAACATAAAGACAAGACAGAAGGTAGTGGTAACAAAGCCAAAGCTACGGGCATACAGATGTTTAAAGGAGTAAACAGTAAAATTTTGACCTACACTTATGTTGTAGATAAAAGCTTCAAACTTTGGACTGCAGCATTTGTATCAATATAGAAGTGTTGAAATTTGTATGTGTAGTTAATGTGTGTTTACTATGATTAAGTTTGTTTGTTAATGGTATAGGCAGATATGCTTAAAGAGCAGACAAGTTATGAATTATAGGAGATGAGTTTGTTTAAATTAGCAGAATCGAGTTAATTGTTCCATAGGCTAAGTATCTTGTTTTTTGACTAGTATTTTGCATGATAGGCCTACCATTATTACAAAATAATATAATATATTGTAATGACCATTTTAGGTACAAAGAAACGGTTTGTATTGGACACCATAGAGACAGTTGCTTTTGAGGCTACTATTTTGGGCGCAACAAAATTGCCACATTCACACGCGGATAACAGGGTCGTCTTCGAGACAGTTTCTTTGAATGTTGGCAGCAGTTACCACGCCGGAAACGGTACATTCATTGCACCTATTTCTGGCATCTACATCTTCTCTACGTCTCTGATGATGAAATCGAATACAAATGATCCTGAAATGCATATTGTTATAGAGAAACACGGCGTGGAAGTTGCAGGTGCATACGCTGTGTATAAAGGCTATTACGAACACAGCTCCGTGACGGCTGCGATGGAACTTCAATCCGTTGATACAGTTTTCGTCAGTGTAGAAAGACATGATGATATAAGCTTCTACGGCGTTAACCTGATAAGTTTCATGGGTTTTCTTCTTTATCCTTTCTGATATGATTTCACAGTATTTCAATTTCAATGTTTAAATACTCTATTGAGCATAGAAGTACATTACAAACTGTTACAATTAAAATAGTCTTGAGTTTCCCTGCGTATAAGAAGATAACCACGGTCGGCATTAATATTTTCCCGCATCGAGTGTACGCCAGCATTACTACTATAGACAACTCAACTCATACAAACTTTGTTGGATCTTATTGTGCAAGCGAGAAAAAAAAAACGCATATCTTATATATTTTTGCCTAGAATAAAGTCAAATTACCTATGCGAGCGTAGCGAGCGAGAAAAAAATGCATATTTTATATTTTCGACCCAGAACAACAGACAAATTACGTATGCGAGCGTAGCGAGCGAGAAAAAATGCATATTTTGCACTTTTGTTTTCACCTAGAACAAAAGACAAATTACCTATGCTCCGGCGGTTTTAGCGGGTGGGGATGGGGTGCGCGCGCCGGATGCCCACCTCCCCTCCCCGCAAGCCCTTGCATGTTTTACAGGAGAATCAACTGTAGTTCGGCATTAGTTTCAGGTTGGTTTTGTTTAAGCAGCATTTTTTAAAGAAAAAAAAAATGTCGAATTTAATTTGATTAGAAAGTTAATTGTTGTTGTCGTAATTGTTATATAGAGACAAGAAAGATAATCATGTAAGAATTATGACACGTCTGTGATGACAGTTGACATCTGGCAGTTGACACCTGAAGTTGACAGGAAGCAGTTGAAAGTTGACAGCTAGCAGTAGGCAGCTAGCAGTTGGCAGTAAGCAGTTGGCAGACAGCAGTTGACAGCTGGTAGTAGACTGTCGTTTATGGAATTCTGTACAGCAGTAGGCAGCTAACAGTTGGCAGGTAGCAGTTGACAGCTGGCAGCGGGCTGTCGTGTATGGAATTCCGTAACCCTGAGCTCAAGTGCAGAGATGTTTCAAGAACTTGTTCAATTACATAAGTTAGTCGTTCCTGAGTAGCAGCAAAATGCCGCTGACGTAGATTTCGTGTAAGTACACTCACTGTCACTCGGTACTTAATAAACCTAACGTTTCATATTTTACTTGACCGTGTTACATTAAAATGCTACAAGCCAAAAAAAAAATGAAACATACAATATATTTTCTCATCAATTTTGATATAGATTTACCCGTTTCGTCGTGCGAAGTAACAAGTTACGTTACAGAGTCACTGCATGTCATTTCAGGTGTGAAATATTTTTTGAATGAAGGAGAAAAGTCCTTTATAGTCATAGGTTATACTATTGTATTTAAAATATCGAAAGACGTGTCATCTTATTATTTAGAAAATTGAATTAACATCTTATAATAATTTATTTTAGGTCGATTGTAATTTGTTTTGTTTTGAGTTTAAACGCCATTTGTCAACAGTATTTCAGTTATGAAAGGGTACATAGTTAACCTAACCAGTGTTCCTGGATTCTGTACCAGTACAAACTTGTTCTCTGCAAGTTATTGTCAACTTTCCCACATGAGTCTGAGGTAGGGGGCGAGTCATTTTAGATATAATATATTTTATAAAATCTTCAAGAAGAGCATCTGCCTTGCTCGCAAAAATCATCCTTAACTCTGTTATATAATTATACATGTATTCCTATTCCGATACGGCTCTATCTTATCGTAAAACTTAGCACCTTTTTTTTGTCAATATACAGAAAGCGTTGAATCTCTGTTTTTAAAGGAATTTTGAAGCAAGAAAGAAATAACTTATTTTATTATAAAATATATATAAAATATATATCTAGAATGTGCACGACAAGGACTTTCCAAATATATCCGGGATGGTATTTTTACTTTATCTTTTTCTTCAAAAATACTTACGGTAAAACAGGGTTATCGTGCAATTCTGCCAAATATGTATAGAGTATATTGAATTTGAGAGACGTTTTTCAAACGAATTTTGGAGCAACCAAATATTGACTTATTTTGAAGGAAAATATACCATCGTAAAGGTATTGAATTGTTATTTAAGGAAATATCCGGGATGGTATAATAGAATAAATAGAAATGTGTAATTTATGACATTTTCTATGGTAAATGTATCATTTTCCTGTATAAATCAATGTAAGTATAGGAATAGGATTTATCAGTTGCGCTGTCTGATGGCTTATCAGATTTTGTGCCGTAGATGTACTGATAAGATTGCCTAAGAGGAGAATTGTTCAACATGGATCGCGCTCGGGGATCGGACTCACGACTCCGCGATCCGGAAATCTGCGCTCTCTCTTTATTGAGCTTGTAAAGCAAGTTCTACAACTTATATAAATAAATATCCACATCTCATTCTTGGTGAATCCATTGTCACGAGGCTAGAAGAGAATTTAATGTTGTTTGAAGTGAATAGTAATCACAGTCTAAAAATAAAGGCCCAGGCACATCGATGATAAAGAGTCGAAGGTGTTGTGTTTATAACAGTAATGATATTTTAAGAAAATCGGGGAATGTATATAGTTACGGTGTCACAGAGGGGACATGGACATGGACTAAAATGTGCGCAAGTACGAGTTATTGTATGTTCACGTAATATAATACGTGCGCACTTAATTTTTTAGCAATTACGTGCATAAGTATTAGTATAAAACATCTGTGCACGTTTTATCATAAAAAAAAAACTTTTTCGCACGTATTATAGCCTAGAGCTATTAAAAAAACTCTGCGTGCGTATCGATCACTCGGCATGTTGGAAAGTGCGCACGTGTGCAGACGTTTATTAGACTAACACGGATGTACTAAACAAGTTGTCCTTTCTTTATCTCTATAGCCGGGTAGGGCCGAGAAATACACACAGTCTCCCATCGGACAGACGGACAGAGTACTTATGAACTGAGTATATATAATAGAAAATATTTAAGTTACTCCTAAAGATGTATATAATAAATAAATAAAAAAAATAATAATAAAAAAAAAAAAAAAAAAAAAAAAAAATATATATATATATATATATATATATATATATATATATATATATATATATATATATATATATATATATAGTTTACACAGGCATACAGTGCATAAATAAAAACACTGATATACAAATAAAAATTCAAGCCATGATATTAATGATTATTTTTGTACTAATATGACGCGTTTACCATACAAGATACTTGGTATTGAGTTTATATTGGAAATGATGGGAAGTCGTCCCTAATATGGGGCGAAACGACCAGATGCGAAACCTCCACGGGAAACGTCCACAGGGCGAAACGACCAGTTACCTATCTCAAGATGGCGGGATTACCTGAAACGCCTGAGAAAAGGGCACGTTTAGAAACGGAATTTGATAGGTTTCATGTTTGTAGCGATAAACAACTATTTCGCAACGCGTACAAGAATATGCTGTATAATCGAAAGTTTGCACTTGTTTCAGATACAATAACATATTGTGATTCAAATGCAGAAAACGGAATCTTGTTTTCTAAATCATCTTGTCATGCATCACGAGTGGTGAACAAACTTTATGCCTTTGAAAGCCTCTTTAAGGAGGGAGAAAAAATTTTGAACGAAGTAACCGATACGGATGGCTACATCCCTCAAGATGAACAGACTAAAACTCTGCTACTGCCATTGTTGACATTTCTTTTAGATAAAGGTAATACACTACAAAGAACTATAAAATGTCAGAATGGTAACTGGAGATAATCCAGCGTCATCTCATGTTAGCATGTTATCTTATTTCAAGGGGTTTGCTGACTTGATCAATTGTGATCATATCAACAGGCCAGTCCAACTAATTTGACGCGATCTAGTGATGGGACATCAGTTGGAAAACTCCAACCGATTATCGGTTGGAATCGGTTAGCAAACCGATGCGATGTCTCGGAAAAATCATCGGTTGAATGTTATTCATTTTCATACTCGTTTATTCAGATATTTATGTCTTTATTAGTGACTGTTTTACTTAAAATTCTTATGCTCTTGAAAAATAAAGAACTACCATTAATCAGCTAGATGTTGTAAAGCTGGTTCCTGGTAAACAAAAACTTTCGCAGAACTTTGCAAATTATGGACGTCCAAAATGAAAACAAATATTGCCTAGACGCTTACTTACATAATATATTATCTGATAATTACTTTTGTATAAAGCGACAAGCTTCTAGAAGCAGTCACGTGATTATCGGTAAATTAACTGCCCGAAAGCAAAGGACAGTTTGAGCTAATTCCCCGATTTTCGAACGTGATCGCGAAAATATTCAAGTGCCATGATTTTCCACTCGCAGTTTTTTATTCTTACTCAAATTTTGCGAGTTAGCGACCGTTAAATTCGATCCCTGCCATGGACACGGAAATTTGACGGCATTATTGTCCAGTTTCAACAGATAAATTCCCTCGACATACCGTTGTAAAATATGAAGATTTATCAAAGATTCGCTAATTTTTTGCCCCACATTTATTGACGCTATGGACACTGCCATGTTAACAGCTGTACCTAACTGTAAGATATTAAATCTATTTTCATTGGATAACTGAAACGAAATACTAACATTTGATTGTCGGCATACTTCTGTTTTATCCGTTATGCATTCAGGTAGTCCATATTTCGGATATTTCCAGGTAAACATAAATTCTTACACATCGTTTTCCCTTCGGAAACCTTCGTTCGTACCCGTGTAGATTCGTACCCACAATCGACTCTGAGAAAACATAATCTATCATCGGAATCAGTTGGGCTTTTCTAGCCGTCAGTCGATTATATCCGCTAATCCGCCCATCACTAACGCGATCCTACAGAGCTCCAGATAAGCTGCGTATTTGCGTATTTACGCAATTAAAATTGCAGAAAACCCAATTGAATTCATACAGTGTGTGTACTGAAACGCAAGTAAAATTCCTAATACCCAATTCGTAAAAAATTGCTTGCGTATCGCATTTTCCTTATAACTAGAACGGGTACGAGACTTTAACACTAGATTTGACTGACTGGTGATACGTTACCGCAGAACAGGTTGCAGTTTATCGGAAAAATTACAGGACCATTCAGTCGGCTGATCTGTGTTATTTGGACGCTTTGTAAACAATTTCTTTACGCCGGTAAAATGTAAAAGAGTTTGCAGAAAAAACATTGTTGCAGCACAAACAAACAAATTAATGGGATATTTTGCTGTTTAACAATGACAGTTATTTGTTTGTGACGATGTAGTGTCACCAGTACTGGATGACATCTTGTAGGAGAATGCATATTGCGGTAAATGTTCGGATATTGTGGATGAACTGATCTCTGACTGCATTAAAAGTGAAAAAGAAAACAACTGTATGAAACATTCATTACAATTTTAAATACATTTTTGTATTAAACATTGAAGAGCGCCATTAAAATGCTTAGTCAGTCCTGTTAAATGATATATACCATGTACACTGTAAGCAAAAATACTCTTTTGTTAGTGCGAGATTGGTAAAATACCCAATTGGCTTTAGCAAATACCCAATTACTTTTGAAAAGGCTGGGTAATGATATTATTTTTACCCAATTCAAATTTCCAATACCCAATTCAGACAAAAAGTGATGGGTAAATACCCAATTGCACCAAAAGCTTATCTGGAGCTCTGATCCTAGGAAATATTGAGATAATTTTTTCATATGGGCAAGATTACGTCCTTACTTTACCAAAGTTCAGAAATTACATCTCCAAAACGTCAACAAACTTTGAGATGGTTCAGTCGCTACCTGGATTGACTGGAATTTACCCACGAATCGTATTTAGATATCAAAACGTCATGCCGGTATTTTTCATTCCACAAGCACGTGCGACCTATCGTAATATCTAATTTACATCGACACATACACAAAAACCGTGTGTAGTGCATTCATGCTTTTACAGTGTATAACATTAGTCATTAGATTTTTTACAGCAATTCAGATTTTAAGTTATCCTATTTCAGGGATCAAATTTAATTTTTCCCCCACTAACAATGCAGTGCCATTTTTTCCACTGGCAACATGGTTGGTTCCACTTGGTTATTTGGTTTCATAATAAATGTTCAGCTACGTTTCCAACGTTTCCACGGTTCGGACAGGCCGGGACTTTCTAGTTTCGGAAGAACAAACCAAAGTACTCGATCATTCTTTGGACTTTTGGATGGACGCAGAAGTTTTAAGTTCTTTCAGGTCACTGACCATGGTCTTGCTAGAATTTTAAGTATCCCTTTCCTTTTTCGCCTAAAGAAACTTGTGATTTTCCTCTCCGTTTTCGCATTTTGGGATCACTGACCAAAACAAAAGTAAATTTCATCTAGACGCTTACTTAGATATCCAATAATTTCATTTATAATAGTGACAAGCGTCTGCAAAAGGTCGCGTGTTTATCGGTAAAATAACTACCCCAAAGGAGCTTTCAAAGAGCAAAGGACAGTTTGAGCAAATTCGTCGATAACCAAACATGATCGTGAAAATATTCGAGTGCCATGATTTCCTACTCGGATTTTTATATTCTCACTCGAATTTCGTGAGTTAGTGACCGCTAAATTCGATCCCTGAAACATAAGAATTGGAGATAGATTGGGGAAAATTCATTTTTTGGGGGAAAATTGATCTTTTGGGGAAAAATTTTCCGAGGGGAAGACGCCGACCAACGGTGTCACTTTCTTAGTAAAAAAAAAAAACCCTGTAAATAGAAATGCGATTTTAAAACAGCGATTTTTTTCCTTCTTTATAAAGTACCTCTAAAAGGACCTTTTCCCAATTGAAAAATGCAGTCTTTTTTCCCAATTATCATCCAAAAATTCCCAAAATGACCAAAATAAGTTTGCATTTTGATGACTGCAGAAGGAAAACTTAGTTATACATTGACATTCAACATGATTTAACCATTTAAATAGTTGATGCTATTTACATGGAATTAAAGGAAGAAGCATTCTAAATGATGTTATTAACTATAAAAATTCCCAATCTGAGTAAAAACCCCGCTATTTTTTCCCAATTTATCCAGTACCAGACCTTTTCCCAAAATGGCAAAAAAAATCACTGTAAAATAAAGCAATGTGATGTCATTGTGGTTTTTAATAAGTTTTAAATGAATCTTTGTACATGTATTTTTTGACAAGACAGTTTAAAAGTTTTTCTTGTCAATAATGTAAATTCCTTGAGGGCAAATAGGTCACAGAGGTAGGATAACCACTACTATCGTTTGAGACATTTACCTTTTATACGGGATATAGCACATTCGCTTTTGATAACAAATTAAAAAAGAAACTTTTTATTGATTTCTATTTCTCAGCAATTTTAAGAACCGAGGCGGTACAGTCAGACAGTGATGTGTCACATGGCGCAAAAACATGACATAATGCCATGACAATCTCGAGCAAAAATACCGCTTTGATCTCCACTTCAGATGTCAAGATACCGACACACTTCTTTTAGCTCTTTGAGGGGATGTAAATTGATAATGAAAACAAGGTCAATTACTTAGTTTATCAACTGAATAATTACCGATAAGCGTTAACTTTTTTTTTTCTCTCTCTTTCAACATGGGTGGATGGACGATGATTATTGTGTCCAATTTTTTTTAGACACTTTTCAAAATAAATATTTTTCGGGAAATAATACTATTGTACATAATACTCCTTTCATAAAAGTGACAGCATTAAAAGTGTCAATTATTAGGGCGAGTGACTGTTCATTGGTGTGAAAAATTTTTTTACAGCCCTGCCGTGTCTACACAAGCGATGAAATAAATAATTTTACATGACTGTGTATTGTGATTTTATCTTCCATTATTTTGATCCTTCAGAGTTTTGATGTTTAAGATTGCCGGTCACAAATATAAAACAGTCTGAATGTCAATTATTTTGACTAATCAACAGGCGCTTACTGAAGTATAAAACTGGCAGTACACCCGGCGCGTATTAAACCAAATCGAGTCCATTTTTCAAATGACAGTAACTGTTGTTGATTTCTCCAGGAAGGTCTAATACGGGGAGTAGAAACTCCATATAAATCAATACATTTATCTGTATTATGCTGTCGTCCATACCTGTAAATATCGACCACTCGTTAGCGATCGATATTTTGTTTTCGCCACTATCGATTAGCGTGTAATTAGCATATTACCTCATGTTAATCATGGAGCTATAACACTTATTGTTCAAAGGGTTTACCAGTCACATGTTAAGTGGCGATAATTAGATGATCAGAGATTGATCTAAAGGGATTCTGAAGCAAAAACAGCATGCGACTGCATGTGGTGATATGCTTAATTATTATGAATTAACTCGAGCTCACTTCCCTGAAGAAATATTTTACCAGGTAACTTCAAACCTTTATCAAAGGGCCGATTTTTGTTGGATTTGAATAAAAAAATAGAAAATAACAGAAAGCTGACACTTTTCTTAATCTTGTAGAGCCATAATTATAATTATTGTTTATAATGTCAGATTTCTACATACAGAGACAAACATTCTTCTTGAACGTAGGGAATGTTTCAAACGAAATTGTTGTTTAAACTCCAAAAATTAGTTTAATAAATTTAATCTTAAAACTGATGTGTGAAAAATACAATGTATTTAAATTAAAATAACAATATTTTTTTAAAAGGCCGACAACGAAGTTACATTTAGTATTCCGAACTTTTAGATAAAACTGCAGAAAATCATCTAGGTTTAACACGTATTTAAATGGTGAAGAGCAGAGCAATATCATAAACAAATATTTTCAGGCAACAGTTTACAGTTTTGACTTGCTATTTTCATTAAAATATGTCCTAATTTTTTTGTTCTAAATACTCTGAATCAACAAGGCAAATATCATGTAAGAAACAACATCTTTCTCTCTGGGTAAGACAAGTCTAGATTTAGCCATTTTCACAGGGCGAAAAGTAACATTAATGTAGATATTTTCCATTTAAAAACAGATGCAGGCAATAATTTCATGGCAGAACTTTTGGTTTCAACAAAAAATTCAACAAATGCTTTCCCAGATTTTCACTGAAAGGACGAGTTAAACTGTAAGACGTGTGTTTGAGTAATAGCAGAATAACGTATGGCATACGCTTCGATTGGACGACAGCATAAGATAAGATAAATGCCGGTTTCCAGTCCCCGTATCAGTTGTTCCAGATTTCTCAGACTTCCAATCATAAATTCATTCATTCCACGTGTAGAAAATACTAATGTTACATTAAAAAAGCACCATTATTATAAACAAACGATCTGAAAGTAATCATATTTCAAAGCGTTTGCCGACTTGATCAATCATGATCAGCAGATGCTTACAACGAGATCTCATTCAGTGGTCACATGATGTTGGCGAGATTTGCTCTATATGCCTTTCAAGTTGCCGATCTAATTATTTTTATAGCTCTTTGACCACAGACGCTTTGACGGTTAGAGGTTACTTTTAAAAACCTCTGGTCATAATTATGATGAAATATTTGACTACAGGTAAGCATGCATATCTATAGATTGAAAATGCCCAGAAAGTAACAAAATAATGGGTTTTACTGACGGCCTGCAGGTCAGACTAGCTTAAAGTATATTTACGCTAGTCTGACCTGCGGGCTGTCAGTAAAACCCATTATTTTGTTACTTTCTGGGCATTTTCGGTCTATATGCATGCTTAGTCAAATATTTCATCATAATTATACTATTCAGAGGTTTAAGTAACCTCTAACCAAGCGTCTGTGGTATCGTTATATGTGCCGTGGAAGCCCACGATGAAGTACTCCAAAGACAAGTAGGGGTGTAACGATACATCGAAATATCGATGCATTGGGATACTGAGTGTCCCGATAGTATGCATCGATAGAAAAATCACGATCCAATAACAATCGCCGATAGTTCCTTCAAAATCGATAGTTTTGAAATTTTTGTAAATACAGAAATAATTTATAATTTATAAACCAAGAAACAGAGCCAGCTTTCATTTGCGCCTCGGAAAATGTTTACGTCTCCATTACAATAATTACCCTCACGGAATTAAACTACCACAAAGGACTGGGAAGTCTGGGAGATACTTTAGTTTCTTAGAAACTTTGATTAAATATATTTAATTAACCTGTTAATCTTAAATGAGAAAATGTACTGTGGACATGGAGAAAGTAGGCTTCTTGTATGATATAGTAGCTAGTCCGAGGTAAAATCAACTGGCCACAGGCTAGCAGGCCAGCGGTTAAATCAACCCCTATTTTGTCTAAATTAATATTCAAATTGAAAAACATTTTTCAAAAATTCAACATTATGAACAAATATCCAATACTTGAATATTCATTAATAGTCAATGGCAAGAACACTTCATTGTTTGAAATTCTACTTACTCAGTACTGGGGAAACATAATGTTTATTCCAAAATAAAAACTTTGTACACTTCTTTACTTCAGAGTCCCAAGAAACTCTAAGAAGTCTTTGTGCTAAAGTGGAAAATGAAACAGAGTTAATGATAACTCTTGGGACTCATCTGTTCTCAAAACTTGCAGTTTCAAAGGATTTCACAATGGATAAGTATGCAGCCAACAAAGCTTGCCTGTGCATTTGTGGAAAGTGTGAGAGAAAGCAAGTCTATACATTTGATGACACATCAGTTGGTAAGTTTTAAGCATAATCAATAATTAGGACACAGACTCTCCATGTAGAATAATACAATCATTCTTTCTGATATAAAGTCCTCATGTTAAAGAGGTATGAGCGCCTTTTATCTAAGGATCAAATCCTCCCCTAAACATTTATATATATATAGAAACGTCTGAATTGACAATGTCACATTAAAATAAAGAAAAAATATTTGTCACCAAAACACATTGTAATATGCTGTTTTATTGCAATTTATTGATAAATAAAAGAAATCATGACACAAGTGGATAGCATCAATTGAAAGTGACTGCAAAAAAACAGTTTGATACCTACAAAAGGGGTAGATCTAGTGACAAAATTGAAAATTTTCATGGTAAAATATTGTATTTTTGCAAATTTCTGGACATCTTAGACGCAAAATCTGACTGTCTTGCACGAGGGTGAATCAGGGCTCTTGCAAGTGGGCAATTTTCACTTCACCTTAATTTCCTGTCCTGTATGAACAACGTAAACAATCTACTCAAACCTTTATGACATCCCAGTACTATAATTACACAGTTTAGAAACTACCTTTATCACATAAACTGCAGTCCGGGAGTGCCGTAAACCTGCGCGGGGAATATTGTTCCAACTGTGTCTTGCACGAGGGTCAATCAGGGCTCTTGCAAGTGGGTGATTTTGTCTTCACCTTAATTTCCTGTCCTGTATGAACAACGTAAACAACAATCTGCTCAAACCTTTATGATATCCCAGTACTATATACAGTTTAGAAACTCCCTTTATCACATAAACTGCGGTCCGGGAGTGCCATAAACCCGTGCGGGAAATATTGTTCAGCACTACCGCAGAGTGCAATAAATATTTGAGTTAGCTGAATCACTACTAGATGTTTGTGTTGAAAAAGTCACAATTTCATCTCTTTTATGAATTTCATTGACAAAGGATTTAAAACAGAAACACACACTATACTTTTATTGTGGTTGTATAAAATTCAACAGTGGTGTAAGTTTAGCTGTTTATCTACCCACTTGATGATTTCATAACATACACATGAAGCTTTTGGCTACCAAATGCAATGAAAATAAATATCCTGACATAAAGTTGAAATTTCACCAAAATTTCACACTTAAGCTTCATTTTTTGTTTTGAATCACCTATTTCTTATGCGATATCACTGGAACTGTCATGTTGTTCAATCAAATATGCATGTTTTCCAAAATTTTCCCTTTGACATTTCCCATTTGGCTGTGAATATATCTGTCTGTGACTGCTTCTTGTTTTTAACGGTAAAACATACTGTGCTGAAGTGGTGTTTGGAGGAATTTGTCTCTCCTATGATGGCTCAAGTTCACATTGACGCTTCCAGTTCCCACATAGATTTTCCCTTAAATTCACCAAGTCGACTCATTTTGTTTGAAACCCTGACCATTTTGTGTTTGACATTGTTGTTTATTTTACATTTTACAGGTCACAGAAAAGTATGGCATGGAAATGTGGACATAATACTAGAAAGCTGTGACATTGGTGTGCATTGTACCCCAGTAGAAGAGAGAAGTCCAGGTGCTGAAGTGAAATTCTGTGACATGAATTCATTTATGGTCAGAGATCAAATACTGGCTCAGACAATTACTTTTTCCTTTTTGCAACAACAAAGACATCCAGCCATGAAGCATTTTTTGATTCCTAGCATTTTAGCATCTTGCAAAGGTGTTCAATTTTTTTTTTATGATTCGAGGAATGATATTTTACTTGAAAGTAGACCTTTTGAATTTTTTTATCCCGATTCTGAGGAAAAACTACTAAACTACCAAGCTGTTATTGCTATCTGGTTGGTATTAAACTATAAATATCTGTGTTCAGGACCTACCAAAAGTATTCTTGATGCTCCAAAAGCAAACTTCCCAAGGTTTGCTGGAGATGCCCTAGAGATCTACAAATCACAATTAAGATTTCGAAATGTGTCTGAAACTGGAGAAGAGGAAGAATTACCAGATGTTCTATGGTCTAAAATTACGAACGGATTGTACGATGACGTACCTCTAGAAAAGGACTGATATTCCCACCAGTTGATAAATTACAGGTCATAGCCAGTTTAAAATAACATTTAATATTGACACCTTTAAATATTTTTGACCTCCTTCGTTCCACTGAAAACAGTGGCAGAAACAGTAACCATTAGATAGGTTGAGTCTTGAGGATTGTTAGATCTCCGGTCCCATGTTCACAAAGGATCAATTTTCAGGAACAGGATCAAGCTCAAATATGTTTTCATTTAGATTTCCGAAAAATGTTAGGTAAAGCTAAATTATTTCATGATGTGTGATAGATATCAATATTTCCTTAAATTTTAAAGTCTGTAAAATATAATTGATACTCATTTAGAAAAATAGTGTGATTTATAGATTTAATCCAGCTTAAGATATTTGATCCTGATAATATCTAGATCATTTTTAGGCTCAAGTACATATATTCACTTTTCCAAAAGAAAAGTAATGTTTTGAATGGGTCCAACATGTAAACTAGAAGATGTTTAGGTTTTCTGTACATGCTTATGAGCAGTATCGCATAAAGTTCTCCAATACTTCTGGAAAATGGCAAATAAATTTGAGGATCAAATTTGATCTGGATCAGTTGATCCTCTGTGAACACGGGGCCAGTGTTGTGTGAAAGTAACATCCTTAACAGTTCCTTGGTATATCCCTTTAAGTGTTGTTCAAAGAAATACTTGTCATCTTTAAAAAGTAATTATTTGACTGTTTCAAACAATTTTTTTATGAATAACCCTGTATCAAAGTTGTTCATATTATGCTGGCATGGCAAAAAGCATAACACTGAGGTCTGGTGTCATGTCTTCTTTTCCTTGTATGTATATAGTAAAATTTTCTCTTAAAGTGCTAGCCCACTTCGAAAATAATTTTACAAAATGTTCATTATGTGACCTAAAGTTAGATTGTTCAAATTATTTTAATCAGAGGTGAACATGGCCACTAGGTACTTGGTTAGTTTTCTGATATATGGAACTCATTTAAAATCTTGTTTTTTGAAAGTTTAAGTCCAATTAGACACAAACAATATATATGTTTCTTTGTTTCTTCTGTGACTCTAACAAGTTGATCTTAATATTCAGGGTTCGATACTAACTTTTTCCCCAGGGATCCCCACAAAACCCCCAATCTTTTGTTTCATGGTGCCCACCTCAAGATTAGGGAGTCCTCCAAAGAAATGGTCAATAATAAAGACATTTTCAATATTTATAACACACAGTTAAAATTATATTAAGTCAAGGGGTGCAGGTTAAAATGTACCCAAACCAAAATGTACCCACACGGTAGTCAAAATGTACCCACATGGTAGTCAAAATGTACCCACCTGACTAAGTCAAAATGTACCCAAACCAAAATGTACCAACACGGTAGTCAAAATGTACCCACCTGACTAAGTCAAAATGTACCCAAACCAAAATGTACCCACCTGACTAAGTCAAAATGTACCCACTTACTTTGGCATTTAGTATTAAAATATCATATGTACCCCAAAGATTCTGCTAGATATTATTTGTTATATTTGAAATATACATATATGTAAAATATAAATATAAATATTTGTCTAAAAACCACTCCTGTCAATACACAGAACACAGAAGATGAAGTGTTCTAACACCTGAAGAAGACATTTTTAAGGTCGAAGTAAATATTGAGTAGGATGGTAAAGAGATGGTTCATTTTGACTTCTATGAAATATTATGGGTACATTTTGACTTCTATGAAAAGTTTTGGGTTCATTTGGACTTCTGTGAAAAATTATGGGTACATTTTGACTTCTAGTAGTGGGTACATTTTGACTTTTTGTGGGTACATTTTGACTTTATATTAGTTCAACTCGTGACAGATGAGCTTTTGTGATCACTCTTCGTCCGTCCGTCCGTATACAATTGCTTGTGAACACACTAGAGTTCACAATTTTGGCCTCATCATTATGAAACTTGGTCACAATGACCGCAGGGGTGCGGAATTCCTATGCCCGACCAAAGATCTACACAAATGCACCACTTTAAAAATAATTTTGTATGAAAATATGGTAAGTAATAAGCAGACGGACGTGAAATTATGGCTAATCAAAGATGGGCATCAGTAGTCATGTTAGAAGGCTTGTCGAGAAAAAAATGACAAAAAATAGAGTACACATTAAAAATTTGATATTTAACATGTCGTAATGGAAACCTTTAACTTCAACTTATAATGCCACAATTGATACGGAGGTCACTTATGACTGGTAAATGTTCCATAATTATAGATTTGAGGTCAGTACGTCAAACGTCCAGTGCATGCACAATTACCAAAATTTAATACTTTCTGTTCCTTGTTTTAAGGGGGGCATTTCCTGTTCTAAGAGCTCCTGGTTTTTAGCTCGATTATTCGAAGAATAGGGGAGCTATCCTATTTGCCCCGGCGTGAGCGTTAGCGTCACACAAATGTTAAAGTTTGCGTACCACCCCAAATATTTTCAAAGTCCATTGAGATATTGCTTTCATATTTTGCATACTTGTTTACCATCATAACCCCAGTCTGTAAAAAGGAGGAGGCAACTCTGTCAAGCATTTTGACTGAATTATGGCCCTTTTTCGACTTAGAATATGCTTATTTAATGTTAAAGTTTGCGTACCACCCCAAATATTTTCAAAGTCCATTGAGTCTTGCTTTCATATTTTGCATACTTGTTTACCATCATGACCCCAGTCTGTAAAATGGAGGAGGCAACTCTATCAAGCATTTTGAACGAATTATGGCCCCTTTGCTACTTAGAATATGCTTATTGTAATGTTAAAGTTTTACTCATAGCTTATATTATACTATCAAGCACTGAGAATAGTCAAGCTCACTGTCAACTGACAGCTCTTGTTGTCTCTATAATCTGTAAACTTAGATGTGTGCAAGATAAATAATATATATGATAAAGAATTGTTAAATTTCAGAACTTTTAAGAACATATAAATGATAAAAATTTCTAATGTACATTACACTTAAGATATTGTTAAATTTCAGAACTATAATTAGGAGCATAAAAATGATAAATGTATGGTAAGATTAGTTCTAAAATGATAAAGCATGCAATCATCTGACAAGCATCTGACTAACTTTAAATGTAAAACGGTTACATACACATGTATTTTTGTACATTTCACTTTGATTTCACTTTGATCGCAATTTGTCATTAAATGATCAGTAATTTTTGTCTGTTTTGTGTTGTTTGTTACAAGAACTGTTAATTTATCATCAGACTGTGACAGCAGAGTCATTATGTCAGAATGACCCTCATGAGTAGCAAATGACTTAAGTTTCATGACCATTTCAGTTAACCTCTGTTAGGGATGGTGCATCAGTAACACTTGATGAGTCATCAGTGTTAATGTCGTCATCACTATCACTATCATTATCATCATTGTGAATATTTTTCAAAAGTTCATTTGCAGGCATATTCCAGTCAACTGAATCTGTTTCACATGTTTTTAAAGATGCATCAATGTGGACTAAATTTTGAAATGAACAACCAAACAGTTCATAAGACATTTTCATTGCGGCCAGAGGGATATCATCATCATCTGAGTCATCATAATCACGGTTCACAGTGTCGCTGTTCACAGATTGATCACTACTTTCCTTGTCACAAGTATCAGCATCAGTGACCTTTCCGAAGCCTGACTTTACAAAACATTTCTGTATTGTGCTTTCTACCACTTCCGACCAAGAGTTGTTAATCCGGTAGAATGCATCTAAAACGTTCAACTGTTTCAAAAGTTCAGAACCACTGAGTGCTGGTTGCCTGTCCATTTCCTTGACCATATGGAGGAGCTGTAAAATAAATAAAAATGTCAATAGTTTTCATGTGAATTTATTTTAATAGAAATGTCACATTACATTTTTTTAGCTCACCTGAGCATGAAGTGCTCAAGGTGAGCTTTTGTGATTGCCCTGTGTCCGTCGTCCGTCCGTCCGTCGTCAACAGTTTGACTGTTAACACTCTAGAGGTCACAATTTTGACCTAATCTTAATGAAACTTGGTCAGAATGTTACCCTCAATAAAATCTTGGACGAGTTCTATATTGGGTCATCTGGGCTCAAAAACTAGGTCACCAGGTCAAATCAAAGGAAAAGCTTGTTAACACTCTAGAGGTCACAATTTTGGCCCAATCTTAATGAAACTTGGTCAGAATGTTACCCTCAATAAAATCTTGGACGAGTTCAATATTGGGTCATCTGTGGTCAAAAACTAGGTCACCAGGTCAAATCAAAGGAAAAGCTTGTTAACATTCTAGAGGTCACAATTTTGGCCCAATTGTAATGAAACTTGGTCAGGATGTTACCCTCAATAAAATCTTGGACGAGTTTGATATTGGGTCATCTGGGGTCAAAAACTAGGTCACCAGGTCAGATCAAAGGAAAGGCTTGTTAACACTCTGGAGGTCACAATTTTGGCCCAATCTTAATGAAACTTGGTCAGAATGTTACCCTCAATAAGACTTGGACGAGTTTGATATTGGGTCATCTGGGGTCAAAAACTAGGTCAGCAGGTCAAATCAAAGGAAAGCTTGTTAATACTGTGGAGGTCACATTTACGACTATATCTTCATGAAACTTGGTCAGAATGTTAATCTTGATGCTCTCAAGGTCCAGTTTGAATCTGGGTCATGTAAGGTCAAAAAGTAGGTCACTAGGTCAAATCAAAGGAAAAGCTAGATAACACTCTAGAGGCCACATTTATGACCATATCTTAACGAAACTTGGTCAGAATGTTAATCTTGATGATCTATAGGTCAAGTTTAAATCTGGGTCCGGTGGGGTCAAAAACTAGGTCACCGGGTCAAATCAAAGGAAAAGCTTGTTAAGCAGATGACCCAATATAAAACCCGTCCAAAACACTCTAGAGGCCACATTTATGACTGTATCTTCATGAAACTTAATCAGAATGTTAATCTTGATAATCTTTGTCAGATTTGAATCTGGGTCATCCGGGGTCAAAAACTAGGTCACCAGGTCAAGTCAAAGGAAAAGCTAGTTTACACTTCAGAGGCTACATTTACGACCATATCTTAATGAAACTTGGTCAGAATGTTGATCTTGACATTTAGGTCAATAGGTCAGGTGAGCGATACAGGGCCTTCATAGCCCTCTTGTTTATAAATTTTCGTCTCTAGGCCTAAATAAATGCTTTGTTTCTGGTAACATGAGCAAAAAATTATGGTAGGTAGGTCGGATTTTTATTTTTTTTTAATTTTTTTTTTATTACGGGAGACTTTTCGGAAATAATTTTAGTGTCAAAAAATGAAAACAAATAATGGGGTACAACAATTTGAAAATTAGAAAATAAAACAAACTACAAAATGTACACAATATAATTTTTTATAATAAAGCATGTTATTTACCTGACGTTTTCAGAATTTCAGTTTCAAGGTCGGTATAATCCCTTGATCCATTGGCTGAGTGTGAGATGTTGTGTTCGGAGGCAAAAACTGCACTTTGATGTTACTCAATTTTACATGTGGGTGTGAGGGTGCATTGTCAAAAAAAAGTAAAATGTCCCTCCCTTGAGAGATCATTTTTAGCTCACCTGAGCACGCAGTGCTCAAAGATGAGCTTTTGTGATCGCCCTGTATCCATCAGTCTCCCGTTGTCAACAATTTGACTGTTAACACTCTAGAGGTCACAATTTTGGCCCAATCTTAATGAAACTTGGTCAGAATGTTACCCTCAATAAAATCTTGGACGAGTTTGATATTGGGTCATCTGGACTCAAAAACTAGGTCACCAGGTCAAATCAAAGGAAAAGCTTGTTAACACTAGAGGTCACAATTTTGGCCCAATCTTTGTGAAACTTGGTTAGAATGTTACTCTCAATAAAATCTTGTACGAGTTCAATATTGGGTCATCTGGGGTCAAAAACTGGGTCACCAGGTCAAATCAAAGGAAAAGCTTATTAACTCTCTAGAGGTCACAATTTTGGCCCAATCTTAATGAAGCTAAATCCTGAGCAATTTTGTATGCCGGTGTTCCTTGATCTGTAAGTTTAATCGCGTTTATTCTTTATGTCAGTCATTTTTTCACAGGTGACAAAGTCTCGCGAGAAAATACGATTGCTGTCATAGCAACACACATAAGAATATGTGAAGAGTAATTTCCCTTTTTGAGGGACCATGTCGGTGTTGTTTAATTCAGGGTTTTGTGTGATGGGGGCCGATAAAAACGTAGTCGCTAGTCGCGTCAGACAGGGAGTCGCTAAAAACAGACAATTTCATAACTGTAAACGTCGGGCGGTCCAAAATACAGTCACATATGACAGGATATCGCTAAATTAAGGAGGTCGCTATTAGGCAGTTTTGACTGTATCATTTGTTTATAATTTAGATGCAAATCGTGTATCAATTGTTTTTAGCTCACCTGTCACATAGTGACAAGGTGAGCTTTTGTGATCACCCTTCATCCGTCGTCAGTGCGTCCGTCCGTCAGTCAACAATTTCTTGTCTGCACGATAGTGGTTTCATTTATGATTTTATTTTAACCAAACTTGCACACAACTTGTATCACCATAAGATCTCGGTTTCTTTCTTGAACTGGCCATATCCCAATATGGGTTCCAAAGTTATGGCCCCTGGAAGGGCCAACATTAGCTATTTTGACCTTGTCTGCATAATAGCAGCTTTATGATTTGATTTTTACCAAACTTGCACACAACTTGTATCACCATAAGATCTTGGTTCCTTTCTTGAACTGGCCAGATTCCTTAATGGGTTCCAGAGTTATTGCCCCTGAAAGGGTCAAAATTAGCTATTTTGACCTTGTCTGCGCAATAGCAGCTTCATTTATGATTTGAATTTAATCAGACTTGCACAAAACTTTTATCACCATAAGATCTCGATTCCTTTCTTGAACTGGCCAGATCCCTTAATGGGTTCCAGAGTTATGGCCCCTGAAAGGGCCAAAATGAGCTATTTTGACCTTGTCTGCACAGTAGCAGCTTCGTTTATGATTTGATTTTAACCAAACTTACACACAACTTGTATCACCACAAGATCTAGATGCCTTTCTTGAACTGGCCAGATTCCTTTATGGGTTCCAGAGTTATGGCCCCTGATAGGGCCGGAATTAGCTATTTTGACCTTGTCTGCACAATAGCAGCTTCATTTATGATTTGAATTTAATCAAACTTGCACAAAACTTGTGTCACCATAAGATCTTGGTTCCTTTCTTGAACCGGCCAGATCCCATAATGAGTTCCAGAGTTATGGCCCCTGAAAGGGCCAAAATGAGCTATTTTGACCTTGTCTGCACAATAGCAGCTTCATTTATGATTTGATTTTAACCAGACTTGCATACAACTTGTATCACCATAAGATCTCGATTCCTTTTTATAAGCCCGAAGGGATGTATTGTTATTGCCTCAGTGTCCGTCTGTCTGTTTGTTAGCAATTTCCCTTCCGCTCTGTAACTCTTGAACCTCTTGAAGGATTTCAAAGAAACCCGACACCAATGTTCGCCACATCGAAACGACGTGCAGAGCGCATGTTTCGGATGGCTCACTTCAAGGTCAAGGTCACACTTAGGGGTCAAAGTTCATTTGACTTTGTTTTGTGTGTATATTGCTCTGCATTTGCGTTGCGTTGCAGTGCTTTTGTTGAAAACCTGAGTTATTAGATTGGGGTATGTCGTTGGTCGGGCGGGCGGGAGGGCGGATGGTGGCGTCAAACTGGTGTTTCCGGTCAATAACTTTTGTTTCGGTAAAGATATTTGAATAGAACTTGGTATGTATGTAGCTTATATCAAGACAAAGGCTGGGATTGATTTTGGGGTTTCTGGGGTCAAGGTCAAGGTCACTGTTACTTAAAATAGAAAAAGGGTTTCCGGTCAATAACTTAACTTAGGAATGAGCTATCATGATGAAACTTGGTGTATAGAAAACTTATATAAAGTTGTAGCTTGGGATTGATTTTGGGGTTTCTGGGATCAAGGTCAAGGTCATTGTTACTAAAAATAGGGTTAGGCTAGGGTTAGGGTTAGGGTTGTGCTTTAAAGTGGTGCACTGTGATTCAGTATACCTTTTTATTCTTATGAAAAGTGTTCAAGGTCATTGTTACTAAAAATAGGGTTAGGGTTAGGTCAGGGTTAGGGTTGTGCTTTAAAGTGGTGCACTGTGATTCAGTATACTTTTTTATTCTTATGAAAAGTGTTGAAAACCTGGTTTTGTGGCATTGCCGCGTTTCTTGTTTTTATTTGGCAGATCCTTCTTTTGTTTGCTTACGATAATATTTTTTTTTTAATTACTTCCCTTTTTTGTTACTATAAATAGCTTATTTAGTAACTTTTTTATTATTTGCCGTAGGGAAAAACTGAGACCACTTTTGTATTGTACAACATGGATGGTACCTCCAGTTTTAAGCTCATCTGATTTTTTGAAAAAAAATGATGAGTTATTGTCATCACTTGAGCGGTTGTCGGCGTCGGCGTCTGCGTCGGCGTTGCCTGGTTAAGTTTTATGTTTAGGTCACCTTTTCTCCTAAACTATCAAAGCTATTGCTTTGAAACTTGGAATACTTGTTCACCATCATAAGCTGACCCTGTATAGCAAGAAACATAACTCCATCTTGCTTTTTGCAAGATTTATGGCCCCTTTTGTACTTAGAAAATATCAGATTTCTTGGTTAAGTTTTATGTTTAGGTCAACTTTTCTCCTAAACTATCAAAGCTATTGCTTTGAAACTTGGAATACTTGTTCACCATCATAAGCAGACCCTGTACATCAAGAAACATAACTCCATCTTGCTTTTTGCAAGATTTATTGCCCCTTTTGGACTTAGAAAATTAGTTTTCTTGGTTAAGTTTTATGTTTAGGTCAGCTTTTATCCTAAACTATCAAAGCTATTGCTTTAAAACTTGCAACACTTGTTCACCATCATAAGTTGACCCTGTACAGCAAGAAACATAACTCCATCCTGCTTTTTGCAAGATTTATGGCCCCTTTTGGACTTAGAAAATATCAGATTTCTTGGTTAAGTTTTATGTTTAGGTCAACTTTTTCTCTTAAACTATCAAAGCTATTGCTTTGAAACTTGCAACACTTGTTGACCATCATAAGTTGACCCTGTACAGCAAGCAACATAACTACATCCTGCTTTTTGCAATAATTATTGCCCTTTTTGGACTTAGAATATAATTTTCTTGGTTGAGTATTATGTTTAAGTCAACTTTTCTCATAAACTATCAAAGCTATTGCTTTGAAACTTGCAACAGTTTTTCACCATCATAAGTGGACACTGAACATCAAGAAACATAACTCTAACCTGCTTTTTGCAAGAATGATGGCCCTTTTTAGACTTAGAAAATCATGGGTAGGACAATATTTCTATTACACAAAAAAAAATCAGATGAGCGTCAGCACCCGCAAGGCGGTGCTCTTGTTAGGTGTATTTTGACATATCTGTACCTTGTAAGAATTTTTATGCCCCCCTTCGAAGAAGGAGGGGTATATTGTTTTGCAGATGTCGGTCTGTCGGTCGGTATGTCGGAATGTAGACCAATCCGTTTCCGGATGATAACTCAAGAACACTTGGGCCTAGGATCATGGAAGTTAATAGGGAGGTTGGTCATCACCAGCAGATGACCCCTATTGATTTTGAGCTCTGTATGTCAAAGGTCAAGGTCACAGTGACCCTGAAAAGTAAAACGGTTTCTGGATGATAACTCAAGAACACTTGGGCCTAGGATCATGAAAGTTGATAGGGAGGTTGGTAATGACCAGCAGATGACCCCTACTGATTTTGAGGTCAGTATGTTTAAAGTCAAGGTCACAGTGACCCTGAACAGTAAAACGGTTTCTGGATGGTAACTCAAGAACGCTTAGGCCTAGGATCACGAAAGTTCATAGGGAGGTTGATCATGACCAGCAGATGACCCCTATTGATTTTGAGGTCAGTATGTCAAAGGTCAAGGTCACATTGGCCAGGAACAATTATATGGTTTCTGATCTTCTTGTCCAAAACCATAGGGCCTAGGGCTTTGATATTTGGTATGTAGCAACATCTATTGGTCCTCTACCAAGATTGTTCAGATTATTTCCCTGGGGTCAAATATGGCCACACCCCAGGGATCACATGGTTTATATAGACTTATATAGGAAAAAAACCTTTAAAAAACCTCTTGTCCAAAACCACAGGGCCTAGGGTTTTGATATTTTGTATATGACATCATCTAGTAGTCCTCTAGTAAGATTATTCAAATTATTCCCCTAGGGTCAAATATGGCTCCGCCCTGGGGGTCACATTGTGTACATAGACTTACATAGGGAAAAACATTGAAAATCTTGTCCAAACAACAAAGACTATGGCTTTGATATTTTGTAATGTAGCATCATTTAGTGGTTCTCTATCAAGTTTGTCCAAATTATCCCACTAGGGTCAAATATGGCCACGCCCCAGGGGTCATATGGTTCATATAGACATATATAGGGAAAAACTTAGAATCTTCATGTCCATAACTTACTTCATTCAAATTTGGACCACATTGTATAGTTTTGAGTGGCAAGATGAACCTTGACATGAGTTGACCTTGATCTTGACCTAGTGACCTACTTTCACATTTCTGTAGCTACAGCCTTCAAATTTGGACCACAGGCATAGTTTTGTGTACTGAAATGAACTTTGATATTGAGATTGACCTAGTGACCTACTTTCACATTTCTGAAGGCACAGGCTTCAAATTTGGACCACTTGCATAGTTTTGTGTTCCGAAATAAAATTTGACATTGATTTTTACCTATTATGTACTTTCATATTTCTCAAGCTAACAGCCTCCAAATTTGAAGCACATGCATAGTTCTGTATACCATACTGAACTTTGACCTTGAAATTGCTCTAGTGACCTGCTTTCACATTTCTCAAGCCACAGCTTTCAAATTTGGACCACATACACATTGTTTTGTACTGAAATGAAATTTGACCTTGATTTTGACCTTGAGCTAGTCTTGAAATTTGGAACATTCAAAAATGGCTCAGTGGATGGCCCAAGATCACTCTGTAATCTCTTGTTAGGTTAAAGGTCAAGGTCAGATTAAACCAGAATGGTAGAACTTTTGTTAACAGTGAGCTTATAATTTCTGTTCATTTTGCTATTACTGAATGCATCAAGGGGGGCATTTCGTGTTCAACGAGCTCTTGTTTCTTTTTGTTTTTGGTTAAAGCTATGGTACTCAGGTGAGCGATATAGGGCCATCGTGGCCCTCTTGTTATGGTAACTCATCAGAGCCTCGTTCCCCCAAACCATCTGCATCCGCAGCCAATATTTAGTTGAAAATGTAACAGATGTAAATACGTTGTCTGTAACTGCTCCTACAACTACTAGACATAAAGTGCATACACTGTTTAAGCATTTTCAATCATAAGATGCATTTTTGTCATATTGACGTGATTTAAGTCATAAAATTATCTTGACCGTAGTACTACTATTTCAACTAAAGAAAAGTTTAAGATAGTCCAGCGGGCTGTCATTTAACAACTCCTGTTAACTGATTAGATGTTCATTTTCGACATAAGGTTGAGGATAGTAGTGCTATAAACTTCCTTATCTTTCACCTCTGTCCTCTATTTGCGGTGAACTTATAGTATGTGTTTGAAGTAGAATATTTTTGAAAATGAGGTTTTTATCGAGCTCCCTTATATTTTTTATTACAATCTGTGGCGTACAGTGTGACGAGTATGGGATAGACATTACTGCCAGGCTTAGAGCTCTAGAGAGTAAAAGTAAGTCAAATTTGTAGTCTTGTACAGTTGCAGTTTTAAACCAATTAAGTCCAATTATGTTCCCAATATTGTTACGGCAAACCAATCAAGCTATTTACATTTTTTTTAGCTCAGTGACAGGGTGAACTTTTGTGATCACCCTTCGTCCGTCGTCCGTCCGTCCACAATTTCCTTGTGAACACGATAGAGACCGCATTTTGTATTTGATCAAACTTTCACTCAACTTGTACGGGCATAATATCTCGGTTACTTTTGAAAACTGGCCAGATCCCATCATGGGTTCTAGAGTTATGGCCCATTAAAGAGCCAAAAGTTGCTATTTTTGGCTTGTGAACACGATCGAGACAACATTTTGCAATCAACTTTCATCAAACTTGCACACAATCTGTATTGGCATAATATCTCTGTTCCTTTCTAAAACTGGTCAAATCCCGTCATGGGTTCTAGAGTTATGGCCTCTTAAAGGGCCAAAATTGACCATTTTTGGCTTGTGAACATGAAAGAAACCACATTTTGCAATCAGCTTTAATAAAATGTGCACACAACTTTTATTGGCATAATATCTTGGTTCCTTTCGAAAACTGGCCAGATCCTATTATGGGTTCAAGAGTAATGGCCCCTTAATTGGCCAAAAATTGTTTTTTTTGGCTTGTGAACATGAGAGACTACATTTTGTAGTCAACTTTAATCAAACTTGCACACAACTTGTATTGACATGATATCGCGGTTCCTTTCGAAAACTGGCCAGATCCAATCATGTGTTCCAGAGTTATGGCCCCTTAAAGGTCCAAAATTTGCTGTTTTGGCTTTTGCAGCCATATAGAGACTTCATTTATGGTTTGATTGATACAAACTTGCAAAATTTTATCCTTAACAACAATAATTCTTTGATTCCATGATGAATCTGTCAGATCCAATCATAGGTTCTGGAGTTATTAGTCCCCTACTGGTTGAAAACCAGTTTCGGGACTATAGGAATGCGCTTTTCTGTCCGTCCGTCATTCTGTCATCAGTTCGCAATTTCGTGTCCGTCCATAACTCTGTCATCCATGAAGGGATTTTAATATTACTTGGCACATGTTCCCCATGATGAGAGGACGTGTCCTGCGCAAAACCCGGACCCATAACTTTAAGGTCAAGGTCACAATTGGAGATCAAAGGTCAACAGGGCCTTTTTTTCTGTGCGGTCCATAACTCTGCTATCCATGAATGGATTTTAATATTACTTGGCACAAATGTACCTCATAATAAGACGATGTGTCATTCAAAACTTTCAGACCCCTAGCTCAAAGGTCAAGGTCACACTTGGCAGTCAAATGTTAACATGCCATGAACAGGGTCTGTCCCAGTCACCAGTTGGTGCTTTGAATTCAGCAAATGTCTGGCGGTAGGTATTTCTATATAATTGTTTCTTTTCCTCCAGAGTTAAAAGTATTCCAGTCATTCAGTTCCTTCTCCCTGAGTGCAAGAACTTCTGGTGTGTTAGCAGCCCAACGTACACTAGGCATTGGATGGTCGGCAGTATCATGGTAGTCAAACTGTGCGCCGTAACTTGGTCCTACTACATCTCTATTGCCTAGGGGCAGTGTCCGGTCCATTACTCTGCCATCCATGAAGGTATTTTAATATTACTTGTCCCAAATGTTCCCCATGATGAGATGACATGTCATGCGCAAAACCCGGACCCCTAGCTCACAGGTCAAGGTCACAGTTGGAGGTCAAAGGTCAATAGGGTTTTTTTCCTGTCCGGTCCAGAACTGTCATCCATCAAGGGATTTTAATATTACATAGCATAAATATTCCCCATGATGAGACAACGTGTCATGCGCAGCACCCAGAACCCTAGCTTAAAGGTCAAGGTCACACTTGGAGATCAAAGGTCAATGTGACATTTTTCCTGTCCGGTGTATAACTTTGTCATGCAAATTAGGATTTGAATATTACTTGGCACAAATGTTTACCACTATGTGACGGTGTGTCATCCGCAAGAACCTGGTCCCTAGGTTGAAGGTCAAGGTCATACATAGAGGCCAAAGTTCAGATACAAGAATGACTTTGTCTGGAACACTTCTTCTACATGCATGGAGGGATTTTGATGTAACTTGGCATAAATGTTCGCTACCATGAGACAGATTGTTTTGCGCAAGAACCAGGTCCGTAGGTCTAAGGTCAAGGTCACACTTAGAGGTCAAATACCAAATTCAAGAATTACTTTGTCTGGAGCATTTCTTCTTTATGTACGGAGGGATTTTGATGTAACTTGGCACAAATGTTCACCACCACGAGGCACTCTTGTTTTTAGAATTATGTCCCTTTGTTTTACTATAAATAGCTTATATTGTAACTTAGTTATTACAGGCCGTAGGGAAAAATTGAGACTAGTTTCCTGTGGTACAACATGCATGTTACATCCAATTTTTAGGTTATTTTGACCTATCTCTACCTTGTAAAGAATTTTGTGTGGACTTAAGTAGATTTTTTTTTACTATAAATAACTTATATGATACCTTTTTGATAATCGGCCTAAAAAGTGCTATATGAAAACAACTATAGGTATTTATATATACAAATTTTAATCCAAGTGTTTTGTTATAACATATTGTATATATACAAAACAATGTAGTACAATATTATTATATACATTATTTGACAGTTATCAGTTCATTATGTTCTACTGCAGTAGAGAAAATTGGGTGCCTTCCAGTAGGGGACTTTGTATTGCATGGCAATACTTCATTCACTTGTTTATGTCTGATTGCCTCCCCTGATTTTAATCAAAATGGATTTATATCAGTAAGTACTTATAGGACTCATTTGAAATTTCATTATTGTCATTAGTTGGACTCAGACAATCAGGGTAGATGACTATGGACTGATTTTATGTCAAATTACCTCCCTTTATTTTAAACTAAAATGGGTATATCTTCGTAACTAATGAAGATACTGATCTGAAATTTCATTTATGCCATCAGATGGACTTGGAAAATCAGTGAAGATATATATTGACTGTATTTATGACAAATTACCTCCGTTTATTTTTAGCTCACCTGAGCACGAAGTGCTCAAGTTGAGCTTTTGTGATCGCCCTATGTCCGTCGTCCGTCGTCAACAATTTGTTAACACTCTAGAGGTCACAATTTTGGCCAAATCTAAGTGAAACTTGGTCAGATTGTTACCCTCAATAAAATCTTAGACGAGTTCAATATTGGGTCATCTGGGGCCAAAGACTAGGTCACCAGGTCAAATCAGAGGAAAAGCTTATTAACACTCTAGAGGTCACAATTTTTGCCCAATCTGAATAAATCTTGGACGAGTTCGATAATGGGTCATCTTGGGTCAAAAACTAGGTCACCAGGTCAAATCAGAGGAAAAGCTTGTTAACACTCTAGAGGTCACAATTTTGGCCAAATCTGAATGAAACTTGGTCAGAATATTACCCTCAATAAAATCTTGGACGAATACGATATTAGGTCATCTGGGGTCAAAAACTAGGCCACCAGGTTAAATCAAAGAAAAAGCTTGTTAACAATCTAGAGGTCACAATTTTGGTCCAATCTTAATGAAACTTGGTCAGAATGTTACCCTTAATAAAATCTTGAAGGAGTTCGATATTGGGTTATGTGGGGTAAAAAAATAGGTTACCGGGTCAAATCGAAGGAAAAGCTTGTTAACACTGTAGAGGCCACATTTATGACTGTATCTTCATGAATCTAGGTCAGAATGTTAGTCTTGATGATCTCAAGGTCCAGTATGAATCTGGGTCATGTATAGTCAAAAACTAGGTCACCAGGTCAAATCAAAGGAAAAGCTAGTTAACACTCCAGATGCCACATTTATGAACTTATCTTAATGAAGCTTAGTCTGAATATTAACCTTGATGATCTATAGGTCAAGTTCAAATCTTGGTCCGGTGGGGTCAAAAACAAGGTCATTGGGTCAATTCGAAGGAAAAGCTTGTAAACACTCTAGAGGCCATATTTATGACCGTATCGTCATGAAACTTAGTCAGAATGTTAATCTTGATGATCTTTAGGTTACGTTTGAATCTTGGTCATGTGGGGTCAAAAACTAGGTCACCGGGTCAAATCAAAGGAAAAGCTAGTTAACACTTTAGAGGCCTCATTTATGACCATATCTTAATAATGAAACTTGGTCAGAATGTTAATCTTGATGATCTTTAGGTCAATAGGTCAGGTGAACGATATAGGGCCTTCATGGCCCTCTTGTTTATGTAAATGAATATACCTCAGCAGCATCTAATGCGATTGGTTTTAAATGTTATTTAAGTCTTCCAGGGTAAGGAATAGTCATGCTAGTACAAAAATGCAGCATTTGAGCCTAGGACCCTCAAACTTGGTATGGAGATTGGCTCTGACTAGTACGTGACCCATAGGTCAAAAGGGACCGTTACAAGAAAATATGTATCCTGATGATATTTAATGTGTATGCCTATGTGATCTATGTCAAAACTTGATCTTATCATTCAGAGCAATGGTACTCGGGTGAGCGATATAGGGCCAACATGGCCCTCTTGTTGCATGTTTATATCAATACGACATTCACGCAGTTTTTCACAAACCTTGGTGCATAAGTTTAAGTGGCTCGACAACCTGGTGAAAGACCTACGCTTCGCGTGCGAAAGACCGCAGTTTCTGACGTTGGCCGCTTCATCAAACATGATGAAAGCCAAATGTCAAATTGAAAAATTGAATAAGCTTATGTTCAAGTTCAGTATCTAAACCCTTTGCCTATATAAAAGCATTAAAGTTTTAAAAAAGACGTCATCAATAACAAATCTATCGGTAGGGCCTACAAATTCTAAAATAATATCTTCTTTTTTCAACGATGTGGATCTACCTTTCAGTTGAAAGCCAAGCCACACAGATTAATGACTTACGGGAAACCGTTTCAGCACAGAAACAGATGATCGAAGGTCTGACTGAAAAAGTTGCCTCACAGGACAACGACAATCGGAAAATGATACGTAAGTTGAAAGGACGCGTTAAGACGCTTGATGTATTGACCATGTTAGAAAAACGCACAAGCGACTGATAGTGATTAAACTACCGGGATATCAATATGAACGGTTAGTAAAGAAGTCTTTAACAAGCTAAAAAAGTTACGTCAACGTGCAATGTAATTCCAGTGCGATTTTTAGAGGTTATTAGATTTGTATCGAGAAATATGCACGAGTTCTGCAGCGGAAATATTGCGCGTCTTTAGGAGCGAAAGAACAAGTCCGATCCAAGCAAACGTGCTAACAAAGGACTGAAATCACTTTCACTGTGTCTGCTTTTGTGGAGAATTATTTTTAGTTTCTTGTACAACTTCGTAACTAATCATATACAGTTCAACTAACTGTAAATTTATAACAATGTATTTATACAAAACATAAAAAAAAAATGTATTGTTATTTTTAAGATGAGAAAAAACGATTTGTGTTGGACACCGTCGAGACAGTTGCGTTCGAAGCTACAATCGCAGCAGCAAAATACGTACAGCACACACATGTACATGACAGGATAATGTTCGATTCCGTGTCTCTGAATGTTGGTAACGGCTCGTTCGTCGCACCAATGGGTGGCATTTATATTTTCTCTACGTCAGTGATGATGCATGGTGCGAATACCCAGGATCTCAACATGCACGTTATAATCAAGAAAAATGACGTCGAAATTGCAGGGGCATGGGCTCTAAACCAAGGTGCATTCGAGCACAGTTCTGTTACCGCCGCAATGGACCTGCTGCAAGGGGACACAGTGTTTGTCAGTGTAGAACGGCATGACGATATTACGTTCTATGGAGATAGGCTCTCCAGTTTCACGGGTTTTCTTCTGTACCCATTTTGAATTGTTTCAGACAGCAAACAGATGATTAAAGGAAATATTTTTCATGTACCTGAGCATGTTTGTTTCTTCACGACAATGTTTGCTATTATAAATATTTACTTAACTGAAAGCAGACCAAAGTGACCTTGCCTACTGCCTCGGCAAAACAAATCGTACGAGTCCACCAATTTTAGAATTCTTACGGTCTTTTACAATTGTAGCATCTTATCACAGTTCCCGAGTCACTTTCGAGTTCAAAAAATCCGTGCGACGCTCGTTCGAGTCAACGATATCCGTACGGACGCCGTACGTGTTTGCCAAAATTCGACTGAAAACCTACTCGTACGGAGCTCGTAGCGTTCTTGTGACAAGGGTATAAGCTATAAAATTAAACTTATCTTCTTTTTCTTTCGAATGTTTGTCTGTTTGCGGTTTCTTTTCAGAAGGATTGTAATTGCTTTGAATTTTAGCCAGGGAATTCTGGTTTTATAGTTTTAAAAAACCTTTATAGTTAACAGTCATGCTCTAACGCCCATAATTCTCCATGTAATGATGAAATATAAAAAATGGTTTAGCGTTCCACTAACAAATGAACAAATGGTAATGATACTTCAAGAAATCTAATACATGTATACTTAACCTTTCATTTGTTGAAGCGATCCAGCCGTTTTACGGAGGTTCAGTGGCACTACTCAGGCTTCCACACATGTCCTAGATAAAGTCTGGAGGAACACCTGCTGTTTTCCTCCACAATTTTAGGTCGGAAAGTAAAATATCCAAGACTTAGCTCAGAATTCCTGCATAAGCACTTCGAGCATATTCTGTCAAGGTTACATTTAAGAGCTAAATTTAGGCCGAATCTTATCCGGGCCGTAACTTTGATATGCATGGAACTATTTTATTCGGTTGAAATGTTTGCTTTAGTGAGACAGAGTGTCAAACACTGCCTCCGTGCCTCTATCTTAAAGGCCATAGTCACGTTTAGGGTCAAAGGTCATTTAAGAGATTGTTCGGGATGTAACTTTGACATGCAAGCAGCAATCATTACTTTCTTTGGCAAATCTTTCGCTTAAATGAGACGGAGTGTCGCGCACAAACACTAAACCCCGATCTTAATTTAGAGCTTGTTCGGGCTTAAACTTCTATATGCATAGAGCAATTTTTTGCCTGAGAAATGCTTTTCTCAATAAGACGGATTCTCTCAATTGTGCGCTCATATATTTTATGTCAACGATACAGATCAAAGGGCATTTTAGTGCTTGTCCTGTTCGTAACTATGACATCCATGGAACTTTTTTTATTTGGCAGAAATGTTTGCCTCAAATCAACGGAATGCACGCGAAAACCAAACCTCAGACCTCTATCTGAAAGGTCAACGTAATAGATAGAGGTCAAAAGTCATTTTGGTTCTAGTCGTAACATTGACATGCATGGAACAATTTTAGTTTTTGATTGTATGTGTTTCTCAATGAGACACAGATATCAGGCCTCTATCTCAAAGGTCAATGTCAACAAGGCCTCGAAAGTCGTTTTCACAACATGACCGAGTCGTACATTTAGCAATCCGTTTCATCTGGGAGCACTGCCTCAATGAAATGGTGTGTTGCACACAAGATACAGGTCCACATCTGAAAGATCAAGGGTACTTTAAGAGGTCAAAGGTCATGTGAAATCCGGTCAGTGCCGTGGGCTTGACTTAGGGTAAAATGCGGCTGCTGGGACACATAAAGGAACACTGTTGTGTAAAGTCAAAATATAAACTTAATATTGATATGTCACTATGCACAAAACCTATGCAATTTATGACGAATATAAACTGTTACAAACACCTGATAGCCTTTGCTTCACTATAAATTAATTAAATATTGGTCAAGTGTCGCAATTTACCAAACCCAGTCGGGGTAACTTGTGGCATTTTAGCTGTGTTAAAACTGCGTAAATTACAGTCGCAAATTAAGAAAAATGAAAACATTCATGTTCACCGATTGAAAAAGAACAATTTCTGATTGTTTGCACAAGAAAGACAATTGTTCCGTTTTTACCCAAATAACATCATTATTTGTCTGAATACATACATTTTGTATTTATTATATAAATCTTATAAAATCAGAAATATAGTAAGTTTGAATAACTATGTGTAATTCAAACATCGTAATAAATTATGTACTTATACATGTACACGTGATTATTACAGTTTGAACTGTCCAAACTTAAAATCAGTCTGAAAATATGCTTAAGATTTATTTTGTTATCAAATATTAACAGGACAATTCTTTTACAAAGAAATAAGGACAATAACTACTTTTTGCATACAGGAAAAAATGGGGGAACAAAAGTAGGATTTAGGAGAATGGATATCTAGAGGGATCTAAAGGCATGCGCTCTCGGAAAATGTGTGGCAACTATAATAGTCTAAAATTGTGCAGTCGTGTTTGCTTTAGTCTTAATATTTTACACAATGTCATCTTTTGAAAGAGAATTTCATATGTTACTGTCAGTTGGCCCCTTCGCTTCATTCTTGTCTTACCTAGAATCAATCTGTTTTATTTGTGCACATTTCTCAAATGGGTTGCCAATGCTAGACACATTTCCTGTAAGAGAATAATAATAATTAATTACAGTGGTAGTTTTTGTTGCTTTTGTAATAATTCTTAAAATATAAAAAATAACGAAAAACGACGATGATAATAGTAATACAACGCTAAACTTTGTAGCAACTTATTTTGGCAGTAAATACCAAACTTGATTCGGAATATGGACACAGTCATTCGTAGCGTTTTCTTACCAAAATGCACTGGATATATTTACACCAACCGTAAAGAAGGTAGTATAATAGGAATATTTTGTGTGTTGTCTTTGTCGTATTCCATGTAAGATCATCCTATGGTGCAACAGACTAGTATTGAATTTGAAAGATTCTCTCCAATTTGTGCGTATCATGAAAATGTGCCAAAACGATGAAAGTGAAACTGACGACTCCTTGATTCATAACAAAATATGAGCCACGCCATGAGAAAACCAACATAGTGGGTTTGCGACCAGCATGGATCCAGACCAGCCTGCGCATCCGCGCAGTCTGGTCAGGATCCATCCTGTTCGCTAATGGTTTCTCTAATTACAATAGTCTTTGAAAGCGAACAGCATGGATCCTGACCAGACTGCACGGATGCACAGGCTGGTCTGGATCCATGCTGGTCGCAAACCCATCATGTTGGTTTTCTCATGGCACGGCTCATATGTACCATTCTAACGCATCGTGACACTAACAACATTCGCATTCTATGCATAACACAGCAAAAAACACACACACAAAAAACAAAACCAAAAAAAAACACACGCACACACGCAATCTTGCTTTATACAATAAACGCGTGTGTGCTGATTTGATATAATCATTGAACGCCAGCGGCACGCAAAGCCAAGAATATTAGTTGAGAGGCAACTCCCCAAGGTGTGACAATGTTGCAGTGGAACATCATGCGGTATTGAGGTTCAGCAATCCCTTCGGTCGGCAATTTAAAGCGACTCATTCATAGACAGAATGAAGTATTTCAGATTTTCAAATACTACCACAGTATGCACTTACTGAATGGCTTGAAGATCAAAAATTGGTCTATTGATCGACAGATTAGACTTTTGATCGTCATGTCTTTCATTAAGTGTAATATAACATGACATCAGAAAAATGTTTTCCCTTTTTATTTTCAAGTGTTTACTTTAGTCCCGCAAAATTTAGTGTCAATACCACAAATCATAGAACTGCGCTTTATATAAGGAACCGTGCAATAATTTGACAGCATTTATCCTGTAGCAGAACGTTGGTTATGTCCATCATGTAACCGCTCAGTTCAATATGCTAAGAAAACAACTCAAAGGTTTGAATTATGGGAATTAATTAATCTTTCAACTGAAGGCTAGTCTCAATTAGAATTAAATTTTGAAGTTCTAGTAAACTTTGTTAATAAAATTCAATATGAAATTCAAATGAGAATGAAATTATGCTTTATAAATATGGAACCAAGACCAAGGAACACTGATTCGACTGGTTTAGTTTTTGATATTTAACTAAACAGTATTAACCCGAAAAGAAGGTAAAACGGTACGAATTAATACTGGTACGTTTAACGAAATATGCATATGTGTGTCTTTTACATTAAGTACATGCAGTAAGTACAATTGTACCTTGATTTCTTCATGTCTTATATACTTTCTTTTCCCTTCATCGCTTCGTTCTTTACTGAAATAGAAACAAATGGTTTAAGCGAGTGTCAAAAAAAATTATGATATATCTTTCTTTTTTTACAAAAGTACTTTTAAGTCCTATTTCATCAGGAAAGGGATGTACAATTAATATATCCTTATTGTGCAAAAGTAAGAAAACCAGCCACATGATAGAATGCTAGTTTATGTTCTTACTTTTGATTAGTTTTGTATTTGATTCATTTTCCATAACAAAACTTCTTTTGCTAAACCCGTAACAACCAGAGCCCCATAAATCAAGGACCTCTTTGAAGCGTATCCGTCTGTTTGATCAGTGCTGGTCTGCATTTGGGATATAACTATGTGCGCAGTACAATTGTACTGTATCCTTTTGTCCTCATCTTGGAACAAGCAAGATATAGGTCAAAATAGTGAAATTCGTACAAGTAAGTTTTGTTTAAATGTAGCAAAATTTGAAATCCACGCATAAGGTTGTGGCAGTTTTGGTTCCTGTCTAGTCGGTATTTAAAAAACCGTTCACAATTTGCATAATTTGGGCATACTGGTTCTTGACTTGCCCATTTAGCGTCCATGTGCATTGTCATAGATAGTCTTTGCAGTTCAGCTCGTTCATTAAATTTTCATGCTAATTTACGGGACATGCCTTAACAACATTAAAAGTTAAATTTGTAAATCAAATAGCTATTGTTATAAGGTGTCAGAAATGATAAGGGTAACTTCACTTCCGTGATACGCATGTCTGACAGCCAGATCGTGTCTTCTGGCCTTACAGGTTTAATAGGACCCTCTCTCTCTCTCTCTCTCATAAAAAAACATATAGATTGCTTATTTCATTTTCAAATTTACAAAAGATTTGATTTTTCCCACCAATGTTGTATATATTTTAAATATTTAATGAGCAATAAAAATAATATGTTTAAACTAGCCTTACAGGTCATTTTCTGTTCGTTCGTGAGTTTGGCTTTCCGAAGAGTAGCTACAGATGCACATCATAACTCCAGATGTTGCCGCATCTCGGCAGGTTGTAAACACATTAGATCAATATCATAACATTATAGTCGGTGTGCTGCTGTTTCATTCATATGTTTCAGCGGCATTGCCTATATAGTACCACAGATTCCATCGATTGTCGCAACGGTTTATTGAGAACAGATCCCCAATTTCTTTCTGTCGCCATGTTTCCAGTCATGTCTATGGGTTGTACATCTGTTGTGTTGGTGGACGTCCGATCAAGATCTAAATGAGCATTCACCTCACATGATGATTGGTAGCTGCAGCACCATTTATTGGAGTGAAATATCTCTATTTCAGTAAAGGCAAATATCCTATATACATGTTTATATACATATAAACAAATCGTAATAACTGTATAGGATGGATCGCCGCTGGTACATACATTTTATTTATTTAGCTGATTATTAATTACACATGGTTTTTATCTAGTATAGAGAGAGAAGTAATGGATCATAGGCTTCTTCAGGCAAAAGGGCCTATTGAGGTTAACATGTCCTGTTTGGTTAACACGTGCTTCTATTTCGTTCACATCGTAGGCCTGGTCAGTTTAAGACTGCTGGCAATAAAAGAACACTGCTATGCCCTTAACCTTTTTTTCTGGAGACATTATTAATATTGCTTTTTATTTGTTTTGTTTTTAGACTTTTGTACAGTTTTGACAACATTTAAAGGGGTTTGCCTTCATGTGTACACCAAAACGCTTTAAATTTGCAAAATTGGAAAATACATTTATGAGAAACATAAACGTATGTTTAATATCCTTTTAAATGCTAAGAGAATATTAAAGAAATCAAATAAAATTCCTCCTGCTTTTCATCACATTTAAATTGCACGACTAACGTTTCTTTGTGTTTCTATGTATGTTTTACATGCTTAACAAATGTTCCACAGATGCTGCACAGAACGTTTTGAACCAGTTTAATGTAACTTTCGTTTACAGTAAACACATGTTAAAAAAGTCTAGTGGGGGTCACTTTATAGTAGACGTTTAAGTTCATTTAACAGGTGGATTTTGAATATTGTGTTCAAATGTCACATCATTTACTTGTAACGTCATTTACATTTTGAACACCATGATAAAAGTAACATGGGCTTTTAACTTTGGGGCAAATACTAGTTTATTAAAGCAGTTTCATTTATTCATAATGTATAAATACGTATATAACATAATAATTTTAACTGCCCTTCACACACCTAAGTGCATTTCAGGTATGACACTAGGCAAGGTAATTAATAATAAAAGGCGGAAAATAATGCTTCAAATTGAATTGATTGTATAATAATATTTATCGCTAGCAATTCTTCTCCTTTGCAGCCATCGCTGGGGATAGTTGTTCTTTCGCTGGATTCAAATTTTATCTTATTTATTAAATGTATTTTGTTTGTTCCTTTGCAGTTTTCGCTGGGGCAAATGATATTAAGTTATTTTCAATATACATGTTTAGCTGTTTGTATAGTGCCTTTTAAACATTACCTCACCTTGCCAATTGCCATTACAAATCTGTAAAAAATAGTCGCGGCCTTTTCCCATTAAATTATGTTGTAGTTTTTATTTATACTGATAAATTAGTTGTAGTGGGTATGCTTACGTATATGGTCGGACGCTAACTCATGTGCCAACGAAATGATGTTACTATTATAAATACTATGTTATAGGACATTGTGAACATATAGGACTTTATAGGACATTTATCAAGGCTGAAGAAACTATTGATTGTCCTACCTTGTTATCAACTGGCTTCAAAATGGCTGACAAGAGTTGTCTACTTTGGTTCAAACTTTCAAAGCTTTCTATGAATAATTAGTTGCTAATTCTTCACATATTATGTGTCACAAGAAACCTTTTAATGTTTTCACATCTAGAACCTATATAAGTTTTCCACTTTTCAGCTATTCTTGCAGTATTTTGTTCTAATGACTTGTCTAGCAATGACCTCCAAGTTTGGCAGGCGGGAATATTAAAACTCCTAGCAACTAGGAACCTCTATTCCCCAATAGTTCTTTCGTTTTATGGATTTTAATTATATCTTTGAGTTATACATTTAGAATAACTAGTAAGGCTTGTATTTTAAATGTTTTAGCATGTTATCATTAGTTTAGTTTATACTAATTTGTTTTAGCCCGATTTGTGATAAAAGCTTCAAGCTTATTGAAACCACTCTCGAGTCCGCTTCCTGGAAAATCCAGTGCTGGTGTCATATGAGAAGTCATGGTCGTGACCTAAGTGGGCCCCTGGATTCACTCTCCTAAATTATTTCTGGCAAAATGACCGCAATTTCAATAAAATCCTGTTATCCTGGCAGACTTCCAGGACAAATGGAACCATATGATTGGTCACTTCAGACAGTCCTGGCACTTTCAGAGTTTATATAAGTGGCCGAGACATATCATTTGAAACACTTTCAACTTGGTTGACAAAAAACAAGGTCGTGAATACTTGTGACAAAACTCTGATACTTTATTTTAGACTAAAAGTATATTGACTTTTATTTTTTTACTGGTGCTTTGCTGAAATAAACAACCAAAACTTTTGAATTTCTTTAGCCTTTTTAAAAACAAACATACCATACAATATTTTCTGTCCAAAGACAAGCCACACAGATCACACATAAACGATCTTCATGAGACAGTTTTAGCACAGAAGCTCTCAAAACTGAATTAAGAAGTTGCCGCCCAAGATAATGACAAATGGAAACTGATGTTTGATTTTAAAGAGCTGAAAGTGAAATCGCTCATCTATGGAATGTACGTTAAGCCTCTGGATTAAAATTAATTGAAAGAAACCTCAGGCATTTACAGAGAGGGTATTATATAGAGATGACTTAAAAAATCAAATCATTTTCAAAATGTTCGTAAATTATCTCTGGTTTGTTTCATTGCTTTAAAGAGGTTTTAATACAAGCTTTTAGCTTACTCCACAATCCTATCACATTAATATATGTTTGCATGATACATATTTGGAAAATAAATATTATTAAACCAAATGTTTGCATCATAGCATGCATGTGCAAGGGGAGAGCAAATATTGGAGAAATTGAAGAAGTTCAGATTTGGGAAAACATAAAAGGGCATGAAAAACAAATTACTACACGTTTATATTCAATCGTTTTTTAAGGTGCATTCTCAATGTATTCCAAATTGTAGACCCAGAAGAAACAAAGGACTTTCAGAATGATTCGATATCAAGTTTCCCAGGCAAAAGTTAAAATTAGAGGATCTCAGGATCTTCTGGTTTGAATGTCTGAACCGAATAATATGTATTTCTGAGGTAAACTGTAGCTAGATCATTTAGACGGAAATGTCATCCAGTTTTCAGCTGAAGGAGTATCCAATTCTTTATCCAAAATAATGTTGATGACCTTCCATTAAATTATGTCAGCTTGTTTATCAAACAAAAAGGCTGCCTCTGAGAATGCATGCCGGTTTTCAAAGTAGTTTGCCAGAAACTTGTCACCAAAATTGTTAACGGAGTTTCACTCTAAGTAATGATGTGTTGCATTATGCATACAGTTAATTTAGATCTGTTTGTGACTACTTACTCCTGAGGAAAGAATGCTTTGATTATAATAAAGATGGGAGAGATAAGTTAGTAAGTTTGAAAGTAAGAATTCTGATTCATGCACTGTAAATCCGCCACATTGCCGTCTGTTACCAATCTAAAGTTATGTTAAACGGTCGTTTTTTCACTATACGACCGACTAAATCATCGTTTGTTCCAGTAAATAAACATTACAGTATTTTGCATGCTCTTCCAGGGTGACTGCGTAAAACGTCTTTTACTTTTGTAGAAATATTTTTTCTACATTTATGACCGAAAGAATATTTTTACATAAGTTTTTATGACATATATATGAAAAGCGTCATTTTTACATTTACAACAACTAGATGTCACGTTTGTGGAAAGGTTTTACATATGAGCCATGCCATGAGAAAACCAACATAGTGGGTGTGCGACCAGCATGGATCCAGACCAGCCAGCGCATCCGCCCAGTCTGGTCAGGATCCATGCTGTTCGCTTTTAAAGCCTATTGGAACTGGAGAAACTGTTAGCGAACAGCATGGATCCTGGTCAGACTGCGCGGATGCGCAGGCTGGTCTGGATCCATGCTGGTCGCACACCCACTATGTTGGTTTTCCCATGGCACGGCTCATATGTTGTTAAAGGAATTCACATTTGTGACTGTTCTAACATTTTTAACCATTTTTACATTTGGGGTACCTACGAAGATTTAAGAGCTGTTTGAAATATTTTTATGACGTATTCCCTCCAGTTACCATATAATGCAGTATTTAACAATTACAGGACCTCTTGACAGTTTATATGCGGGTTGTCTAGAGATCCGGTAACCGAACCCCTAGCAACGTCCACGATTTAATGTAAAACTAGAAAGTACATGCAAACATGCGTGGATAGCGTAAATTATCGATTCAGCTGCGTCTGGGGTACGGACGACTATTACGAGGCCAAACATCTTAAACGCATGTTTAAGTATTAGTGGAGTTAACCCAAAGTCATAATCAATTATCAAATATACAGAAGTACGCAGAGAACGAGTGGTCTTGCATTTCCATTTGAGTTATCCATCAAGGACCTTGCACATACTTTTGGCGACACTTTCATCAATACAATTGAAAACATAAGGATTGATAGGAAACAACGAGTTACATGTACTGAGATCAAATCAGGTAGACTCGAATTACACAGAATACCTTGCAATAAGAAACGGTTTGCAACAGAAGAAAAGACGAGACCAGGTACACTAAAGTCAAATTCTGTAAACTTCGGTACTTATATGCCTTTGAAAGAAATGTCTTGATAAACACTTATACTTCATGTGAGGAAGTCACCCAGCTGGTTTACGGAAGGTCGGTGGTTCTATCCAGGTGCCCGCCCGTGATGAAATAATGCACGTAGGGGCACCTGGGGGTTTCCTCAACCATCATAGCTGGAAAGTCGCCATATTACCTATAATTGTGTCGGTGCGACGTTAAACCCAACAAAACAAAACAAACTAACACTTATACAAGAAAAATGTACTAGTATATACATTCTATGGATTTAGCGTATACACTAAGGTGTTTATAAGAATTTACGGATAAGACCTATTTCAAGACCCATTGTCTGTAACTCAATACGTTCAACAAGAGCACCGCCTTGCGGGTGCTGACGCTCATCTGATTTTTTTTGTATAACAGAAATATTGTCCTACCCATGATTTTCTAAGTCTAAAAAGGGCCATCACTCTTGCAAAAAGCAGGATAGAGTTATGTTTCTTGACGTACAGTGTCCACTTATGATGGTGAAAAACAGTTGCAAGTTTTAAAGCAATAGCTTTGATAGTTTATGAGAAAAGTTGACTTAAACATAATATTCAACCAAGAAAATGATTTTTCTAAGTCCAAAAGGGGCAATAATTATTGCAAAAAGCAGGATGGAGTTATGTTGCTTGCTGTACAGGGTCAGCTTATGATGGTGAACAAGAGTTGCAAGTTTTAAAGCAATAGCTTTGATAGTTTAAGAGAAAAAGTTGACCTAAACATAAAACTTAACCAAGAAATCTGATATTTTCTAAGTCCAAAAGGGGCCATAAATCTTGCAAAAAGCAGGATGGAGTTATGTTTCTTGCTGTACAGGGTCAGCTTATGATGGTGAACAAGTGTTGCAAGTTTTAAAGCAATAGCTTTGATAGTTTAGGATAAAAGCTGACCTAAACATAAAACTTAACCAAGAAAACTGATTTTCTAAGTCCAAAAGGGGCAATAATTCTTGCAAAAAGCAAGATGGAGTTATGTTTCTTGATGTACAGGGTCTGCTTATGATGGTGAACAAGTATTCCAAGTTTCAAAGCAAAAGCTTTGATAGTTTAGGAGAAAAGTTGACCTAAACATAAAACTTAACCAAGAAATCTGATATTTTCTAAGTACAAAAGGGGCCATAAATCTTGCAAAAAGCAAGATGGAGTTATGTTTCTTGCTATACAGGGTCAGCTTATGATGGTGAACAAGTATTCCAAGTTTCAAAGCAATAGCTTTGATGGTTTAGGAGAAAAGCTGACCTAAACATAAAACTTAACCAGGCAACGCCGACGCCGACGCCGACGCCGACAACCGCTCAAGTGATGACAATAACTCATCATTTTTTTTCAAAAAATCAGATGAGCTAAAAATGCAAACTAGAGAAACCGCTAATATGGGGTCGGTGTGACTCTAAACCCAAGGAAAAACAGGACCAAAACTGCACATATGTCATGCTACTAGAGAGCTATCCACAGCTCTCGGCACCATTGGCCATCAGTCAATGAGCACTGCTTCAAAGACACAGACAAAAGAGGTATAGCCTGATGGTGTCTATCAAAACAACAATTATAAAATTGCGAGCGTACCATTTGATGGGAAGTTACCGACATATTGCTGTTGAAGCACATTGAACATAGGGGCAAAATTTATACTATGTCCCAAAAGTTACACAATGTATACTTAACCCGTTGGTTAAGTTTGTAGATGCTTTTAGATGTTTTGTCGTTACTACACACACTCCTTTCAGTTGTATATGTACTCTTATCCAATAGAAGCTACAAATAAGAGTTAGGCATTTCCACATATCGATGGTCGTGACATGGATGCTCAGTAACTTCCTGATATAACAAACGTAACATGTTTGCATCAGAACATTATACATGCACCAGGGACATTGCTAACATATCGAGGAAAGCCACTGACACTACGATAGAGCCAATAAAGTATGTGAGGAATCTTCTTTAAAACGAAAATGTAACAACAGTTCAAATCTATGTGCAGGACTGTATATCAACAACTACGCGTAATAGGTCAGATTAGACAGTACCTAACTAGTGATGCAACCAACTCTCTTATGAATTACCTGGTTACCTCACAATTAGATTATTGTAATGTATTGCTTTATGATTTATAGCACCATATCGGGCATAGTTCAGCATGACTTGTCAAGACCGTGGTAGCTCGCATTAAGATACTGGTAATTCATAGTCAGGTTAGCCCTATATCGAATGAGTCACATTTGGCTATCCATGTACTGTACGAAATTCCTACTCGAACATAAATGGTTCTACTCAGTCATTCCACAGCCCATACCATCAAGTTAATAGAACTTTACACTCAGAAACGGGACCTAAAATTAAAAGAAATTATATCATCGGTAATTCCAAAGACTAAGAACTTAATTAATGATAACCGGATCGGATCAATCAACTTGATTTCGTTGGACAAAACAACTGACAACGGAAAATTATATGATTTAGTACGGGTTGTAATACCATCTAATGATCTGTAATTTTCTTCTTGATTATATTTTGTTTTCCATGAAGTTCAAGGGCACTGTGAGCTCATGGTATATCTATAACACATTTTCCTGTTTAGAAAGTGCTTAGAATGGTTTATGGGTGACCGCGGTCCTTGAATTTGGTTTTGTCTGTTGGACTTTTATCCTTGTGTTTTGAGAGAACCTTTGTTAATATCGCTGGGTTCAGCCTGAGTAATTCTAACATTTTCTGACATTCTGATGCACTTTCGTAAGGCGTTACTTTAGTACACTAAAATAATATATAAATTTAGTCAAACTATTTCTGTATTTGGTAGTGACTTAGCATGATACTTGTGTTGGTAAGATGTGAGATACGTACAGCCTGGACTTCTTACATCTTTTTTATTATTTATTATTAATCAAATTAAAAGCAAAACTTGTTTAGTTTAATAATATTTTATTGCAACTATTACAGGCATGAATGAAAACAATACATATGTATATATATATACATATATATATATATAGTGCAAATGGGTCGGGCTACAAGTTTTAACAACATTAGCGACAGCCCTCCCCAAAACGTCACAATTTCACATATATATCTGTTCCGATACTTGTCTTGCAATTATTGTATGGTAGATTTATTACAGCATAGAAAATGTGTAACTACGTAATGACAAGATAAATTAATTTTGAAAAAGAGAGTAGGAAAAGAAAAAAAAAGAGGATTTGTCAAATTCCCCCTTAATACTGCCGAACCCTGGTTAAGTGTTTATTGGTGACAGAGTTCAATACTCGAGACGATAACGATAATTTTAAGGTACATTCGTACTCTTTTAACAACATAAACTGGTTTACGGTAAACACGTGTACATTTCCAATAAATGTTTATATCAACCTTCTAAGCAGATGCGTATCAACCTATAAGGATGACTCCGCCTACCTACCTTATTTCGGCTCACCATGTCATTCTGCGGTACTTTGTTAGTTAGATCTGATAAATGGTCTGACAATGAATACTGTTTTAGATAGGTAGAAAAAAACTCCATAGATCTGCTTATAAAGACCCGCAAACTTACTGGAGATAACAGTTAAAACTTTGAAGGCATGGTTAAACATTAAATATCAAACTGACACCTACCGTACAGGTTGATACGCAATAAAACGTCGAGAGGCGAAGATTTTAGTGGCAAAATTTGCCCCGTTTGTCTTCAGTATAATTGAAATGTCTTAATTTACGTAGCAAAGCGTTTTAAACATACCCAAAAAATAACCAGCATAGTCTTTATAGCATATCTACCATAAAGGTTGATATCTGCCGTATAGGTTGATAAGCCATAAAACGTCTAGATGAAGACTTTTGAGGCAAAATTTGCGCTGTTTGTCTTCAGTTTAACTGAAATATCTGACTTTATGCACCAAAACGTTGTAAACTTGGCAGAAGAATAACTAGTACGGTCTGCGTAGCATATCTACCGTATAGGTTGATACCTACCGTATAGGTTGATACGCCATAAAACGTTAAGATGAAGACTTTAATAGCCAAATTGGTGATGTTTGGCTTCCGTTTAACTAAAATATCTTAATTCATGTAGGAAAACATTTTAAACATAGCAGAAAGGTAACTAGCATAGTCTTTATAGCATATCTACCGCATAGGTTGATACGTACCGTACAAATACGCCATAAAACGTTAAGATAAAGACTTTAATCGACAAACTGGTACTGTATGGTTTCCGTTAAAACGAAACATCTTATTATAATTTATGTAGGAAAACGTTTTAAACAAAGCAGAAAAGCAACTAGTATAGTCTTTATAGCATATCTACCGTATAGGTTGATACGTACCGTAAAGGTTGATATCTGCCGTATAGGTTGATATGCCATTAAACGTCTGAATGAAGACTTTAGTGGTCAAATTTGCGCTGTTTGTCTTCAGTTTAACTGAAATATCTTACTTCATGTAGGAAAAGGTTTTAAACATAGTAGAAAAAATAACTAATACAGTCTTTATAGCATATCTACCGTATAGGTTGATACCTACCGTATAGGTTGATATCTTCCGTATAGGTTGATACGCGATTAAACGTCTAGAGGATGCCTTTTATAGTCAAATTTGAGCTGTTTGACATAAGTATAACTTAATATCTTATCTTATGCAGAAAGCAATTAATACATTGCCCTCAAAAATATATTACAGTCAGTATTGCCTATCTGCCGTACAGGTTGATACCTACCGTATAGGTTGATACGCCAACGTTCAGATGAAGATTTTATTAGCTAAATTTGCGCTCTTTGATTTTAGTTTAACTTAAATATATAATTTTATGTACCAAAACGTTGTGAACATGACAAAAAATAACTAGTATAGTCTCTGTAGCATATCTACCGTATAGGTTGATACCTGCCTTATAGGTTGATACGCCATAAAACGTCAAGATGAAGACTTCAATAGCCAAACTTTCGCTGTTTGCCTTTCGTTTAACTGAAATATCTTAACTTACGTTGCAAAACATCTCGTACATAGCAGAAAAATAAAAAGTATAGTCTTTATAGCATATCTACCGTATAGGTTGATACCCTCCGTAAAAGTTGATATCTGCCGTATAGGTTGATAAGCCATAAACCGTCAAGATAAAGACTTTAGTGTTAAAATTTGCGCTGTTTGTCTTCAGTTTAGGTCAAATATCTTACTTTATACGCCAACACGTTGTAAACATGTAAGAAAAATAACTAGTGTGGTTTTAATGGTATTACTACCGTATAGGTTGATGCCTACCGTAAAGGTTGATTTCTACCGTATAGGTTGATAAAATAGAAAAAGTGGAAACTCCACAGGTCGCTCAACACGACAAAAACAAAAATGTTGCAGGCTCGGTTTGATTGAGCCTGTTCATGGACGGTAGTGGAAATGCATGCTACCGTCCACGCCCTCTAGCCCCGGGTTGAGCAGAACTCAACATTTAAACAAGCTAAAAGTACAAAAAGCAATTTAGAGACATCAGCAGATATACACGTCCAGAGAAAGACTTTAGTGGAGAAATTTGCGCTGTTTGCCTTCAGTTAAACTGAACTATCTTTATTCATGTAGGAAAACGTTTTAAACATAGTAGAAAAATAACAAATACAGTCTTTATAGCATACCTACCGTATAGGTTGATATCTTCCGTATAGGTTGATACGCGATTTTACATCTAGAGGATGCATTTTATGGTCAAGTTTGCGCTGTTTGCCTTAAGAATAACTTAATTTCTTAACTTATGCAGCAAAACAATTAAACATTGCAAGAAAAATAGTTATATTACAGTCAGTATTGCCCATCTGCCGTACAGGTTGATACGCCATAAACGTTCAGATGAAGATTTTATTAGCTGAATTTGCGCACTTTGATTTCAGTTTTAATTTAAATATATAATTTTATGTACCCAAACGTTGTGAACATGAGAAAAATATCTAGTACAGGCATATCTACCGTATAGGTTGATACCTGCCTTATAGGTTGATAAGCCATAACACGTCAAGATAAAGACTTTAGTGGCTAAATTTGCGCTGTTTGTCTTCATTTTAAGTGAAATATCTTACTTTATGCACCAAAACGTTGTAAACATGTAAGAAAAATTACTAGTGTGGTTTTTGTGGCATATCTACCGTATAGGTTGATGCCTACCGTATAGGTTGATAAGCCATAACACGTCCAGATGAAGACTTTAGTGGAAAAAATTGCGCTGTTTGTCTTCAGTTTAACTGAACTATCTTAATTCATGTAGGAAAACGTTTTAAACATAGCAGAAAAATAACTAGTACCGTATTATAAGCACATCTACCGTATAGGTTGATATCTTCCGTATAGGTTGATATGCGATTATGCGTCTAGAGGGTGCATTTTATTGTCAAATTTGCGCTGTTTGTCTTAAGAATAACTTAATTTCTTAACTTATGCAGCAAAACATAGCAGAAAAATAACTAGTGTGGTCTTTATGGCATATCTACCGTATAGGTTGATGTCTACCGTAAAGGTTGATGTCTACCGTATAGGTTGATAAGCCATAACACGTCCAGATGAAGAATTTAGTGGAAAAATTTGCGCTGTTTGTCTTCAGTTTAACTGAACTATCTTAATTCATGTAGGAAAACGGTTTAAACATAGCAGAAAAACTAGAAAATGCTTTTGTAAAAATGCGCATGTCTCCCCCAATGCAAAGTCCTATAGGCAAGAAGTCAATAGGGGTCAGGAGCGAAAGTCAAAGAGACACTGATGGTTGGCTGCAATAGGGATCATCTACTTGGCATGTCCAGTCATCCCGCTAAATTTCAACACTCTTGGCCTAGTGGTTCTCAAGTCACTATTCAGGCTCCTGTGACCTTGACCTTTGATCAAGTGACCTCAAAATAAATAGGGATCATCTACTCTGCATGTCCAATCATCCTATTAAGTTTTAACATTGTAGGTCAAGTGGTTCTCAAGTTATTTCCAAAAAATGATTTTACATGAACAGGCCACTGTGACCTTGACCTTTAATAGACTGACCCCAAAATCAAAAGGGGTCATCTACTCTGCATGTTCAATCATCCTATGAAGTTTCAACATTCTGGGTCAAGTGGTTCTCAAGTTATTGATCGGAACTGGTTATCAATGTTCAGGCCTCTGTGGCCTTGACCTTTAACGGAGTGACCCCAAAAACAGTAGGGGTCATTTACTCTGCATGTACAATCATCCTATGAAGTTTCAAAATTCTGGGTCGAGAGGTTCTCAAGTTATTGATTGGAAATGGTTTTCCATGTTCAGGCCCCTGTGGCCTTGACCTTTAACAGAGTGACCCTAAAATCGTTAGGGGTCATCTACTCTGCATGACCAATCATCCTATGAAGTTTCATCATTCTGGATCAAGTGGTTCTCAAGTTACTGACCGGAAATTGTTTTCAATGTTCAGTCCCCTGTGACCTTGACCTTTCACAGAGTGACCCCAAAATCGTTAGGGGTCATCTACTCTGCATGACCAATCATCCTGTTAAGTTTCAACATTCTGGGTCAAGTGGTTCTCAAGTTACTGACCGGAAATGGTTTTCAATGTTCAGGCCCCTGTGACCTTGACCTTTAATGGAGTGACCCCAAAATCATTAGGGGTCATTTACTCTGCATGACCAATCATCCTATGAAGTTTCAACATTCTGGGTCAAGTGGTTCTCAAGTTACTGACCGGAAATGGTTTTCCATGTTCAGGCCCCTGTGACCTTGACCTTTAACGGAGTGACCCCAAAATCGATAGGGATCATCTACTTTGCATGTAAAGTCATCCTATGAAGTTTCAACATTCTGGGTCAAGTGGTTCTCTAGCTATTGATCGGAAATGGTTTTCCATGTTCAGGCCCCTGTGACCTTGACCTTTGACGGAGTGACCCCAAAAACAATAGGGGTCGTCTACTCCAGCAGCCCTACAACCCTATGAAGTTTGAAGGTTCTAGGTCAAATGGTTCTCCAGTTATTGCTCGGAAATGAAGTGTGACGGACGGACGGACGGACGGAAGGACGGACGGACGGACAGGGAAAACAATATGTCTCCTGGGGGAGACATAATAACTAGTACCGTATTTATAGCACATCTACCGTATAGGTTGATATCTTCCGTATAGGTTGATATGCGAAAATGCGTCTAGAGGATGTATTTTATGGTCAAATTTGCGCTGTTTGTCTTAAGAATAACTTAACTTATGCAGCAAAACATAGCAGAAAAATAACTAGTGTGGTCTTTATGGCATATCTACCGTATAGGTTGATGCCTACCGTAAAGGTTGATGTCTACCGTATAGGTTGATAAGCCATAACACGTCCAGATGAAGACTTTAGTGGAAAAATGTGCGCTGTTTGTCTTCAGTTAAACTGAAATATCTTAATTCATGTAGGAAAACGTTTCAAACATAGCAGAAAAATAACTAGTACAGTATTTATAGCACATCTACCGTATAGGTTGATACGCGATTAAACGTCTAGAGGATGCATTTTAAGGTCAAATTTGCGCTGTTTGTCTTAAGAATTACTTAATTTCGTAACTTATGCAGCAAAACAATTAAAACATTGCAGAAAAAATATATTACAGTCAGTATTGCCTATCTGCCGTACAGGTTGATATCTACCGTATAGGTTGATACGCCAGAAAACGTCCAAGCGAAGCAGCATTGGATGGTAATATTTGCGCTGTTTGTCTTCAGCTAAACCTAACTGTCTTAAATAACCAGCAGAAAATTTTAAATTATGATAGCAAAGAAAATCACGAATTTGTCCAGCGCTGAACAGTTTTTGTATGTCTACCTTAAAACCGTTTTTTTAAGTTAAAATGTTTTATGGTCTTCTCAAAATTCACTAAATTGTGTTTTAAAATAGGAACACGTCTAATTCGTAATTAAGGAAATTTGTAACATGTCAAACGCCACTATTGTTTATTTCTGAATTAAAGCGTGATGCGTCATAGTTATTGCTGTCTGTTTGGTAAAGTTCTTCTTTAATTTTATCCCAATAATTATAAATACCTGTGTATGAGGTTGCGACATTTTGTTCACCTTAAAGTTTGGGTTTCACACAAACAAATTTCTGCTGCATATATCATTCAGACGCTTTTCGTCATTCTAAAGTAAGGTTTGTTTATCTTAATATAAGTAATGTCAATACAAAATTTATCACCAACCTACCTGAGAGGTTGATGATACATGTTACAGGCAATTTACACTTTACACATGGACACGATATTTTTCCAAATGTTTCAAAATTAAATGAAAAAGAAATCGCACTCATCGGCAAAGTAAATTTATAATGTAACTATGTGCTGTAAAATATTTCGGTAAATCTGTATATATTATGCACCTTAATGACAGCTTATGGCCGTGCAATCCCCCCCCCCCCCCCCCCCGCACCACCACCCTCTCAACCCCAACTCTCAAAGAGACCTGTATTCGTCTTAGTTGCACACAACCCAACTATTTTGGCAAAGGAACAATTCTTTTTCACAGTTTAGATCCAAAATGCAGCAGAGGCCATCATTTCATTCATGTATTTCAAAAATGTCCGTGGGAATACCCTCTGACCCCCTGAATAGGAGGGCATGGCCCCTTTACGTTATTTCAAAAATGACAAGGGAAAGACCCTGTGACTCCTTGTTATAGATACAGTTTATAAAAGCCGGTTACCTTTACTTACATGTTCATATACGATTTGTATATATAGAGCCGGTTACCTAGACCTTTAGTCTGCTAACCACTGCTCAATGAAATATTTCTTAAACCGGGTCAGTAATAGATACACTTCGTATTCTTAAAACGATAACTGACATCTGACATATTATTGTACTATTTTATAATCTCAACTCTCCTAATGCAGCTTTAGTGAATATAAATAAATTTTGAATTGGCTGTTCGTTCGAATAGAATGAAAAAAGTTTCTAAAAGCCTTTGCCACTGGCTTCGGAAGAACTGTACATTTTATATGAGATGTCTAGAAAGAATTTGTCGTGTTTTCGTATTGTCGTGTCAGCGGGGCGACTGCACAGAACTAATTTGTCGATTTTAGTTTTTTCGTGTTGGCAGGGCGAAAACATGACAACACGAAAACTCGACAAATAATGTATTTTCGTGTGAGCGTGTCGGCCGGGCGAAAACACAACAACACGAAAACTTGACAAATGATGTATTTGTCGTTTTTTCTTTCGTGTCGGCAGGGCGAAACGCGACAAATAAAGGGCGCCGACACGACAAATTTATACCCGCCAACACGAAAACTCGGCAGATAAATATGTCCTGTCGGCGCCCTTTAAATGTAACGTAGAGTTTTCGCGTAAAATTTGTCGTGCTTTCGCCGCGCCGACAAGACAACACGAAATGTCAGAAATCAGCCACCATATGTTTAAGATAAGCGGTCTCTTTTGGTGGCTCTTGAGCACTCTCCTGTGTGCACTGAGTTTTTTTAGTGACAGATATATAAAACACATGCTATATTATCACACAAACTCACAGAAAAGGTGTGCTTTCACATCAGATTTGCTTATTAATCACATATACTTTTGTTGAATATATAACAGCCAAAAATACCCTAAAATGCACCATTCTACTCGAAGGAATCTAAAATTTATCAGAGCCCTCACATACCTAATACCACCGTATTGTCCCTATTCGCCGTCTGTCTGTCTGACTGTCTGTCTGTCTGTCTGTTCGCCCGTCCGCATTAAGTTTGTCTGGCTTTCACATGTCAAACTGCTGGCCTGGATTTTGACGAAACTTCACAGGAGTGATTAGAACCAAGAATCGATGTGCATATCCCGACATGATCTGCTTCGCTGCACAAATTGGCCGCAAGAGCTAAAGGTGGAAAAATATTGCCTGGCTTCCAGAGGTCAAATTGCTGCCAGGATTTCGACGAAACTTCACAGGAGTGATCAGTACCAACCCAGTTGTACATATCTCTGGCACGTTCCGCTACGCTGCACAAAATGCCCACCGAAACGAAAATAGAAAAAATATCCGGAATGCTTTCCGGACAAACATTGCGAATTATAGAAATAAGAAGGATTCGATCTCACTGCACGATACATAAAGAAAATGAAAAAAAAAGAAGATTTTGATCAGATTTGACCGTTTTCGCAGACATACAATGCATTAATTAAAACAACTGATTTCACAGAGTATCTCATCCAAACTAAGATGGTCTAAATTGGCCAAATGTTGACTTCAGTCCACCGTTTATTAGCAACATAATTATGTTCTAATTTTGTTATGCCCTTTCCTTGGGCGTATGCTGCAGCATATTAGAAATATTTTGGCATTGTAGCGTTATTAAAGTAGAATACAGCAATTTAAGATTTAAAAATGTTAAAAACAAACAATATGTTCATTGCCGAACATTGAATATTACTTTGAACTATGACAGTTTCAAGTATTAATTAATTAATTAATTTATATATTTATTTATTTTTTGAGTTTTGATTCATGCCGATAGAATTTAGGTAATGCGACGACTATTCCAATTTTAACTGGATGTAGAAGATCTCGGGTGTCAATCGAGATATTGATTTAGGCATAAGTGAACACCTAGGTTGAACCAGCTGATTGAGTCCTCAAATGAAGAATTCTACATCCAAATTGAGGTTTTGAACCCACATCGGTGAGCGAAACCCATTCGGACCCTAACCACACGGCGACGAAAAGTTAATATATGATATATATCATATATCAGTTTAACATATTGACAGAGGTTTTATTCTGAATACCTTTCACACAAATAGTACAAGTTTCAAATTATGCCCTTATTCTCGTACATTCGCATTTTCTGTTTATTTAAGTAGACTTTATGATGGTGATGTATGCTTATCTGTAACGACAAAAATTGTGTTAAATTTGAACTAACATGTTTCAGTAAAAATTACGCTGTTTATTGCTGTGCTTCAACAGAGCACTAAACTATGTGCACATTTTGTAATTAGGCCTTCTTTGTACATATGTCGCCGTCTGAAAATTCGTCGGTGAAACAATATGTAAGACATATGTATCTAATATGAAAAATCCATGCGAATATAGGGATAACGCATAGTTTTTGTCTTATAACGTCTGCTGAATATTATTATTTTTTATAGCACTCTTTTCATCTATAAAATAAACGTTCAAAAGCGCTGAGGGATTGGTTGGTGTTCCAGCACGGTAGGTATTCTATGATGTTATTACATATATACAAATTGAATATGCGCTAACGCTATTGTAGCATGAAACATGTAAAGACTAATATATGAATATTTTATCCATGAACGGCATTAAATTTCCATGAAATGCGCGGTGATGTCTGCGTTGTTTTATAACATGGACGTTATTTCCTTTTGAATTATCCGTTTTGGGGCCGTAATACGTTTTTGCTCAGCCACGAATATCGCACATATATAAGAGTATTTTAACAGCACGTGAGGGCGAGTATCTCTGCTAACACACGGTTTCTTTTTTGATAAAAATCCCCGCAAAATGACCAGAACGGCAGTTTAATGCTAGCATTTTACGCGTACAAACTTAGACGTCACGTCAACATAATATGGCGTCGAAAATGAGTGTCACTATTATTTGTATACACGAAAAAGCATGCGATTTTCTTACATTTACACACAATGAATTAAATATTAGGCACGCATAATAACTCTCTAGACATCTACAGTACTCATTCCTAAAATAATCGCGGGACGTATTACTTACATATTTAACGTTGTCAGAATAGCTACACGCATTGGCGACACATCGACTATAACATTTGGCGCTGTACATGTGGCATGAAATAGTGCTTACATAAAATACCCTTTTAGACTAGAAATAATACATTATAGCAGAACCATGTTTTCATATATCCCAACACTATGAATTGGCCACACGCTGCGTGTATTATTCACTCACATGATTTTTTTCCGCAGGTGTATATACCTTGCGTATTGTTTCGATAAATCCAATAAATATATCATTTCTAAAATAAAACACAAAAACAGCTATATATGGTTCAATGCATACCCAAATCGTTGCGAATTATACTATACTAGTGTTAGTGTTCGTTGTTATATTAATTTACCAGATTTACATGGCGCCCTTTTCATGATAAGCATGTTCGAAGGCGCTTGCGAAATTCACCCTGTACTAGTACAGACACAGTGGTCTTACCAGAGGGACAGACAGAGTGAGATAAAGCCCCCAGAACAGACAGAGACAGAGAGAGATACAGACTGCCCGGCTAACTTAGCCTACGTCTTTGCGAATAGATAGTCTGGTTCTTTAACGTGCCCTGTGTATAGCACTGATACATGCGAAGCAGTCTTTCCTGGGAAGAACCAGTACCGGCATCTTGCTACATATGAAGTAACAGAAGACATAATGTTGTTACTGCTGTAATAACAATAAAACTGATGTTACTACGCCAGTAGCCAGTACAAACTCCTCGTTGGTCCGTAGCTATTACTTGAATCCACCTTAATAGTGTTTGTAGATTTCATATTCCTACTAAAACCTTTGATATTTTTCAGCTTTATTGTTCCTATTGACATTTCATTCATTCACAATGTTAAATTGCTGTATAAATACTGAATAAATTATTGAAATAACCGAGCGCACTGTCAACAGACAGCTGTTGTTACAAACCTACTAGGCTAAATGTTTCCTGAAGGGAACAAGAACAGTTAACTGTGTAACTGCTGCAACTGTAACTGCTGCAACAACATCACTTTTCAGTTTAGCAGGTTTGTATCAAGAGCTGTCTGTTGACAGCGGCTCAATTATTCGAATAATTGACACGTAAGTATGCAATAAAAATATCGCGAAAAGAAGAAAACAATGAAACTATATATGTGAATCTTGATAAGTCTTCCACTATATGGCAATTTGTAACTTATTATTACTATCAACTTATTCAGAAAGAGCCATAAATGAGACAAATTCTCAGTTGACCTAGTTGTTTAGTCATGCCTAAATATCAAGAATATTATGTAACAATGTGGCCAAAGTCTCAAAGCTGTATGCAAAACAGTTTTGAATAAAATGGACTTGTACAAAAACTGAACCAATTTCCAAGTCCAAAGAGGCCATAATTCAGCCAATCTACTTGAAAAGGTTATGCGTTCTTGCATACATGTACAAACTAATAAACAAGTGTTGAATGTTTCAAAGCCACATGTGACAGAACATAGTCTTTTATGAACCAACATCAAAGTCCAAATATGACCATAATTCAGCTAAAATATTTCACAGCGATATGTAGTCTTGCTTACTGGTCGAAGCTGTTGAAATAAATAAGTGTTCCAAGTTTGAAGTAAATATCTTTATATATACATACATTATCATATGAAACATATCTTATATACAATTTACTATCTTTTCATGAAATCCTAACCAATGCCCTCGCCAGGGTGAGTAGTATAGCTCTCCATTCTTGGTATAGTCGAGTTAATAACGGTTGCTATGGTTACACATATATGTTTTTCATCGCTGTTTGGCAAAATATGAGATAGAATTGAGACTGATAGAATTAAGTTTGAAACTGGTGTCTGCCGAAACAAGACATGGACAAAAGTCCTGATTGTCTTAAAATTGCATTTTAATTCATTTATCGTCTATGACATTAACATCGGTTGATCACGACATTCTGCATTTAGCATATTTCAATGACGGAAATCGCACATTTTGCCATTAAAGGCTTCATGTGGAGGCGTATCCACTTAGATTTGCTACGCGGACTGTTCAACGTTAGCGCTTGTTTTCTGCAATGTTTAAAACGTTTTGATGCATTAATTAAGTACAAGACGAATATTTTTTATTTGTCAATAAAGGCTTCACATAAAGTTTTTATGGCGTATCAACCTATCAAATAGAAGAGCTAAACAGGCGTTTGATATACTCGATATATTTTCTGCTATGTTTAAAACGTTTTCCTGCATAAATTATGACATTTTAGTTATACTAAAGATAAACAGCGCAAATTTGGCTAGAAGAGTCTTCGTCTGGAAGTTTTATGGTTATCAGCCTATACGGTAGGTATCAACCTATACGGTAGATGGCTATAAAGACTATACTAGCTACTTTTCTGCTATGTATAAAACGTTTTGCCAAATAAATTAAGACAGTTCAGTCATACTGAAGACAAGGCCTATTTAGCCACTAAAGTCTTCATCTGGACGTGTTATCGCATATCAACCTATACGGCAGAGATCAATCTATACGGTAGGTATCAACCTATATGGTAGATATGCTACAAAGATTATACTGGTATTTTTTTACTATGTTTAAAAGGTTTTCCTACACGAATAAAGATATTTCAGTCAATCGGAAGCCAAACAGCATCAGTTTGGCTATTAATTTCTTCATATTGACGTTTAATGGCGTATCAATGGCGTATCAACCTATACGGTAGATATCAACCTTTACGGTAGGTAACCTATACGGTAGATATGCTATAAAGACTATAATAGTTACTTTTCTTCTATGTTTAAAACGTTTTGCTACATAAATTAAGAAATTTCAATTAAACAAAAGGCAAACATCGAAATTTTAGCTATAAAAGTCTTCATCTTGACGTTTTATGGCGTATCAACCTATACGGTAGGTATCAACCTATACGGTAGATATTCTACGCAGACCGTTCTAGTTATTCTTCTGCGAAGTTTACAACGTTTTGGTGCATAAAGTAAGATATTTCAGTTAAACTGAAGACAAACAGCGCAAATATTGCCACTTCAGTCTTCATCTGGACATTTTATGGCTTATCAACCTATACGGCAGATATCAACTTTTACGGAAGGTATCAACCTATACGGTAGATATGGTATAAATACTAAACTAGAGATTTTTCTGCTATGTTTAGAATATTTTACTACATAAATTAAGATATTTCAGTTAAACGAAAGGCAAACAGCGAAAGTTTGGCTATTGAAGTCTTCATTTTGACGTTTTATGGCGTATCAACCTATAAAGCAGGTATCAACCAATATGGTAGATATGCCTGTACTAGATATTTTTCTAATGTTCACAACGTTTTGGTACATAAAATTATATATTTAAGTTAAACCGAAATCAAAGAGCGCATTTTGCAAAAAAAGCCTTCATCTGAAGGCTTTATGGCGTATCAACCTATACGGTAGATATCAACCTGTACGGCAGATAGGCAATACTGACTGTAATATAACTATTTTTCTTGCAATGTTTTAATTGTGTTGCTGCATAAGTTAAGAAATTAAGTTATTCTTAAGACAAAAAGCGCAAATTTGACCTTAAAATGCATCCTCTAGACGTTTAATCGCGTATCAACCTATACGGAAGATATCAACTTATACGGTAGATGTGCTATGAATACTGTACTTGTTATTTTTCTGCTATGTTTGAAACGTATTCCTACATGAATTAAGCTATTTAAATTTAACTAAGACAAACAGCGAAAATTTATTCACTAAAGTCTTCATCTGGACGTGTTATGGCTTATCACCCTATACGGCAGATATCAACTTTTACGGAAGATATCAACCTATACGGTAGATATAGTGCTGCAAATCAATAGAGGTTTGGAGCACCGAACTGGCCTACGTGTTGCAACAGAAAGTTTTATATACCAAAATGTTTGTCAGAGTCTGAAGTTTCTGGAACTACTATTCCTTTGGTTTGACCTGGATGCAAAAGTTGAGAAATCCAAGATGGCCGCCAAAATGGCCGCCAAAACAAATCATTTAGAGAATATTCATATAAGCAAATTTCCCTTGCCTATTTTGAGTTTTAAAATATATACATCACCTTATAAGTAAGAATTGATATTACTCATGCGATACAAGTGTACTTTCTTTTTATTTTTTTTCGTTTTTATTACTTTTTTCACATAAAATATACTAAATTAAGCTTGAAAATAGGGGTTGGGGTTAGCATTTTCATGTTTGTATTTAAAAAGAACAGGCAAACATATGTTATTTTCATTTGAAAGTAATGTACAATGTATGGACATTTATGTACATGCATAGTTATTGATATTTAATGGAATTTCATGATGCATTATGTGCATACGAAGTGGGTGGGGGAAATTAATTGCCTTCCAGCTGAACCTCATATTACGTTATTTTCAATTATATCGGTGTCCATTTTATCTTGGTGACTTACAATAGATAGATCTATATAAATATTTTATGACAGCAAGGTACAGTTTGTGCAAGGAGTATCCAATTTTGTGACTAATATTAAAAGATGACTGAATTGAAGGTAAGTTTGTTTTTATAAAAGGTTACATCAAGCATAAAATGATCATTATATTTTACAAAAAGTGAATTTCATTTACAACAATGTGTTGCTTTTTCAAATTGTAACTTCTTACATTAGTATCACGTTAAGTTAAAAATTTACTTGTTTGGTAATAGACTAATCTACTACTGGTAATCAAATGTGTAGGTTTAGGATTTGCACAGTTACTCCCCTTTGATGTAATTCAGCCATGAAAAGTTGTCTGCAAGTCTTGAAGGTTACTGAAGTTTATACTCTTTAAACTGTTATCACTACTGAGGAAAAGTAATTGTTATGGTAGGTATATTTTAATAAAATCAAGAAAGTGTTTTTCTTAATGTTTTGTCACTTAATTAGTGTCTCCAGAAGATTACTTTGCTAATAATTTAGCCACTGGTATGTAAACAAAAGTACACTTTTGCAATTTATGAATTTAATACCACTAGGGCTGTTTAATTTATATAAAAAACTTACCAATGTTAAATTTAAGAAAATAGTCAGGCCTGCGGTGGTATTTATATAGCTAAACTCATTTTTGCTTATTTTCCATACCCCCACGATCATTTTCCAAGCAAAGTTGAGTAGTAATCGGATGTGAACTAGTAACCGGGTATATGCCTTTTTAAGGATGTTTGTTTTAAATACTCAATAAATCAGGTATTTACTATAGATGGCTTTTAACTTTGTTTTCAGAGAATCGTGCAACATTTTCAAGATATGTCACTATGAGTAGAATAAGTGGATCTGTTGTGATCAACAGTTTTGAAAGCCACACTAAGAACCAGTCACTTACCAAGTTGTACATGATGATTCTTAACATACAACAAATTTTAGATATGAAGGTATATAGCGTATACACTATTTTGTACATTACTTCAGATATATAATTTTGAATGAATTTTGCAGTAACATGAAAATAAAATTTTAGAAGAAAATGCATTACAGCAGAAACCTAAGTAAGCAAATGAATATCAGCGCATAGTGATTTTAAAGATAGCATTTTAATACTGCTAGGAAAATAAAATAAATGAATGAAGATATTGTGTAAAAATAACACAAACTATTATTGCAGAACTGTTAATGTACATTACTGGACCTAACAGTCAAGACAGAAAACAAAGAAGAAGATACTTACTTGCCTGTTCATAAAGGTATATTCTCTCAAAGTAGTACTTTAAATACTTATTTTTAAATCTTTTTCATCTGTTGTATTTGTGTTATGCAAACATTATTGGAAAAAGGAATGTAGGTCTGCCAGATATGTCCTGTAGTTCACTAATTAGACTCAAAGACTGGCCAGAGAATATTGTAAAAAGTTGCATCTTTCATTTGATACATAACTGACACAAATATGTTGTTTTTTTTGTCAACAGACTGGAGCTGATGTCACGACCTTAGTAGCAGTTCAATCCACTTGCCCAGAAGAGAGCAGGAACGGATAGCTACATAATGTAATAACAATTATAAGTTGGTGTGAGATCTTGAATTTTATCAAACATAAATGAACAGTTTATGTCACTTAATTTGGCATCAGTATATTTCAATTTCTTAGGCCATGCCTGGTCAAATGTTTGCCTAATGGTATGAACCAAAGACTGACTTTGTACACACATTATGTTGCAAATGTTTTTTTTTTAAATTTAAATGTTTCCTTAATAAATGTATTGATAAGTAAATAAAAGTAATTCACCTAACTACCAATCCTTTATAATGACACTACTGGTTGCGAGAGGGGGGACAAAGAAAACTTTATGTTGGCCTATACAAACAAATGTGAAATATCGATATTAACTTTCTCTGTGTAAATTATTACAGTTTACATGACAGAAATGTACCTTCCTACCTAACTAACTACCTACCCGGAAACAAAAATATTTTTAAATTCAGCCTACTATAATTCCTAATACGTAATGTAAACATGTTCTTGTGTAAACATGTTCTCATGAACAAAATTAATCAAACCGAGTCTGCTATTATTCTTCTTGGTTGCATTCTTTGCTTTCAAAGGAACTGTTTACAGATTTTATTAGCGTTTCCTGACATTTCAAAATGAAGATTTTTTATATTATTCACAAACTTCTGGATTATCCACACAAGTACAATGCACATAAAACTCAAATCAATAATATTTCATTTCAGACCCGCTGGCTCGATTTATGCTGGATTTTGAATATGGCAAACAAGGAAAACAATGAAACACCATTGAAAACAAGATCCAGTAGTGATAATTTTGACTGGACAAAACAATGCTTTATTTGTTCTTGTACATGTGACCCTAACTGTAAATCTTCATCAAAAGGCTATACGCGAAGTTGGTCTTACGTAGAAAGTTCTATTTCTACTGACCATAACACCATATATCACAAAGTATTAAAAACAGCTCTTGAGATAAATGACACAACAATTATTAATCGTTTAAGTAGTGTTGCAAATGGTGATCTAGTTGCAGTTGGAGCACGTTATCATAGGAGAAAAGGCTGTCTTGCAACGTACCTGAGTTATGCACGAACTGATGGTCGTACTCCACCAAAAAATGTACCTAGTGCATCTGACAAATATAATAAGGTGTACAAACGGGCAGCAGAGAAACTGAAACAAGAGTATAAGCAGTCTATTGTAGTCCAAAATAAGGTGTATTACTTGTCTACGCTAAAAGAACGTTTCATTCAATTAGCCACAGACGAGGGATGTGAAACTCCACACAGTTATAAGAGTTCTTATTTAAAGAAGCTTCTTAGCGATATATGGCCCGACATAGCCTTTATTCACAATCCTGGAAAATCTGATCTAGTGTATTCGTGTACTAAATCAATAAATGATGCCATTAGAAAAGCGAAACAGTTGGAACAAGCTATTGAAGAAAATACTGAATGCTCATATAACATCGCTGAAACAGAGCCAGACTCAGACGAAACACTCGTGCATAAAGCGATTCGAATATTACGAAAAAGAATAATCGACCATTATTCCAGACTTGATAACTACAATGCTGAATACTATTCACCTGATGAGATGAACTTGTCTGCCCAAGTAGATTTTTGCGAGCCCTTGCTTTATAAAGCTATATGTTGGCTGACAGACAAAAAATGTTTCAATGCTGCATCAGAAACCACAAACAGAAAATGTTTAGCAATTTCCAGTGACATAATGACTCTAGTTACATCCACGCCATCGCCAAAGCATCTTGGATTAGGTGTCCATCTTTACCAAGAATTTAACAGTCGCCATATAATTGAAGACATGTCTGCACTTGGTTACACAATAACATATCCAGATCTCCGAATGTTTCTAACATCAGCAGCCCAGAAAGCCATCGACTCACAAAAGGTCACTCCATCTGGAGGAATTGTGCCAGATAACATTATTTCTAAACAGAGAGGAGGGAAACTTGTTGTTGCAGTGGCAGATAACTGGGACCATAACGAGAGAACGGTGGATGGGAAAAGAACAACACATGCTATGACCAGCATTCTTGTATCTAGTACCAATGGTGAAAGCATACCAAGTCCACGACTAGAAAAGTCAACCAGCAGAACATTTGACAGAAAGTCCCTACCTGGTGGTAGTCTATGTAGCATCACACCTTACAAGAAGCCGAGTCAAAGGCCAACTCCTGTCTTCGAAAGCCCTGTCACACTAGACGAGATAAATCCATCAGAACCAAGTACTGTCAAGAAAGCTAGACTTATTGAATTGCTGTACTCACTGGGACGGTGTTCTGCCTTTTGTGACGACTAAGCTGAAGATAATAAAGTTCCAGATTGGAGCATATTTTCTGCTAATTCAGTCAGTCAAGACCACCAACAAGTCTCTACCATTTCCTACAACCCAACCATCATGGCCAAACCTACAGACTAAAGCACAGTGTACACAACACATCTACGGGCGAAAGAGGTCATGCATGAATTAGGCCAAAGTCATATTCCTGTCGTTTTTGACATGGGCCTGTTAACAAAAGCTCTTGAAATCGTATGGAATCAAGTCGATTCTCTGAAAGGTGTTATCCCTGTCGAAGGTGGGATGCATCTTCTCATGTCTGTCTTCGCCGGAGTTGGCTTTTTATATGGAGAAGCAGGTTTGAAGAATCTTCTAACTGATGCTGGAACATATGCCTCAGCTACAGCGGCCAATATACTGACAGGCAAGGATTTTGACCGTGCATTGGCAGCCTTCAAGTTGATTGACGAGGTTTTATACAGCCGCTTATTGATCAACTTTCAGAACTGGTGCATGAACAGCAACAAAGATGTCCACCAAGATGTCACATCAATGTTGTCAAGACTCAGATGCATGAATGAGGATTTGTATCCACCCTCCGAAATAGAGAGCTGCTGCGAAGCCATCGCGATTCATGTGCTTCCTTTCCTCGACGAGTTCCGAGAAGAGGGACGGAAAGTATCACCAACGTTCCGGGTATGGGACGATTAGTTGTCAAGAGTATCAACACCTGTGAAACTTTTCCTGAAATCTACAAGGTCTCCAAACTGGACAGTGCACCAATACGCTAAACTACAGCTCGTGCCTTTATTGTTTGCGTCGAATCGCACAACTTATGCTAAGTATATGGCAATTCAGTATATCACTATGAACAGACTACCGACAGAAGTGAAAGAAGGGTTTCTTGAAGGGTTGTTTACAGCTAAACTGTCATCTGGCAAATTTAACAATGTGTGGTTAGACTACACCCTTGAGGTAACTCAGAATAAGGCACTAAAGGGCTCAGGTGGAATCATCGGCCTGACACTGAAAGAAAATGCACTTGCCCGTTGGTTTCTGGCACGACCTCTAGCATCTCGATATTCCATGGCATTCCATGAAAGCATAGACAACAGAAATGATGATGGAAACACCAAACACCACAGTGACACAAAAGCAAAACGAGAAAACTATGAGAAAAACTGTAGCGAAAATGGCAAACCTGTGTGAAAACAATTACATAGACCCATTTGATCTTAACGCCGCACCTGAAAAGCTTGTGAATTTTGCCACAGGGGTTCATGCTACAGAGGACGGCCAACAGTCGATGACACAATGTCTAGAGAGAGGCTATAAGATGTTTGAATCGTTTGTATCTGAACGACTTATCGCAAAAAGTGATGGTTCAGATCCTCCTGAGAAAAACATATTTAGCCCAATGCAAAGAAGTAATGTGAAAACAATGTCAGACTTAAAGGAAATAACACCGAGGAAACCAAAGGCAGAAGTCCTTAATGGGGCAACAATGTTTCAACGGTTATTGGCTATAAATGCATATAAAAAGTGCCATCTAAACGTGTATTTGCATTTGAAAATACAACGGTACCGTTAAGTATGTTCAGTGATGAAGGACACATGATCAAAACAAAGAAGTCGGACTTCGTGACAAAGTTGGAGGAACTGTTACCAAACAAACTGGAAATGACGGAGAACCCAGAAGTGGTCATGTTCGATGGCATGGCTATCGTTCAGATACTACCTGTTCTTAGTGAGCAGGAAACATTCGCTGACATGGCAGCTAAGTTCCAGTCGTACATAATCAATAAAGCTCGTGATATTTCGCCAAAAGTTACAAAAATTCATATAATTTTCGACAAATACAGCGAAAATAGTTTGAAAACAGAGACACGAAAAAGTAGAGGAGACAGTAGCATAAGTAGCTGTAAAATTATCGATGTCCGAGGTGAACTGAAAGTACCAAAGGACTGGAAGGTGTTTTTACGCAGCGGGGAAAATAAGGAGAGACTTGTACATTTCTATATTGGATACATGGCAGAGCATGCGTGCAGTGAATTAAAACAACAGGAAGAACTTGTGCTAAATGGTGGGAAAAGTAAAAACTGCGTTACAGTCACCACAGACCGGTGTTCTAATCAGCTGGAACTTGACACTAACCAAGAAGAAGCAGACACGGTCATGATACTTCACGCCAAGTACGAGGCGAATAGGGGATCAACTTGTTTAGTAGTTCACTCTCCAGACACGGATGTACTTGTACTCTTGCTACATCATTACCGTTATATTGGCGCTGCACACGTATTTATGTCAACAGGAAGAGTAACTGTGCACACGGATGGTAGACGATTCATTCCAATTCACCAGTTGATCGACAAACTGACTGAGGAACAATTAAATATCCTGCTACCAGTATACTGCATCACAGGATGTGACACTACAAGTGGATTCTTCGGAAATGGTAAGCGAAGAGCATTTAAAATGATGACAGAGAGAGCGTCACAGTACCAATCACTCTGCCACATTGGTGAAGAACAACTGCTTACTGATCTCCAGCGGACTGCGTGCACTAAGTTTGTTATCAGTCTATATGGCGGCAACGATACGCAAACCCTGCATCAGTTAAGGTGCGTCAAAGCCCAGAGTTCTGTTCACCCAAGGAACATTCCCCCAACAGCTGACAGTCTCTGTCCTCACCTGCAGGATGTGTGATCCAGTTGTGGATATGGCGTCACGCCACTACAGCACAGCATCATCTTCCACCACTTACAGAATTTGGATACGAAGTAGACGAGAACGGGATAAAGCCTAAAATGATGAATCAGGCAGCAGCTGCGCCAGAACTGTTGAATGACCTCGTCTGTAGTTGTGAAATATGCAGCGAAACATGCATTTGCTTTCAAAACAAACAGCCATGCACAGTGGCATGTTGTTGCACCGGCAACACTAACTCGGGGGACATGTTGTGCATGAACATGTATACACTTGCATCGGTCTTTGTCTTGGACAATGACAATTCAGATGATGAATAAAAAGTAATAATTACAATTAATAAAAACTGTGTATGCCTGAAAACAGGCACGATGTTTTACGCAATATAAAATTGAATCAACAAAACAATACATAGTGGAATGTACTGGCATTTATTTAATAACTAAATGCTACTTGTGTGCGTTTATACCGGTAAAAAACACATTAGGACCTATGCAAATGCATGAATTGCACTAGCGATTCGTATATGATTTGCAAAACGTCCAAATGTGGTTTTTACCCGTATAAACGCAAAAAAATTAGCATTCAGTTCTTAGCTTGCTACAAAAATACGTTAATTGCTATTCCATGAGTATCAGAAAATAAAAATAAATGCCAGGATATCGAGCCTTTCGATATCTAAATAGAACAGCCAAAAAGCCCACCAATATTCAGTTGTAATTCACATTGCGATAAAATTACAGTTCCTGCTTTTTATCTAATATATCACTTATTTCAGAAAAAAAAGCATGCAGTTGCTTCGATTCCATTTTAATCGTTACCATGAGAAATTAAGTGTTAGCTTAATTTGTTGCTCTTTTAGATATTCTGGTGTCTAGTTTTGAAATGTTATTTTTTTTTGTAAATGACGTCAGATTGCGCATGCAGTCACACCGAAAGAACTGTTCCTGTTGTTACGCCAATGTTTATACAAAAAAAACAACAACAACAACAACTATTACAAAACTTTTACATCCGTAAAAATATTGGATCAGTATGTATTAAGAATTTTGAAAAAAAAAACTGACTCTGAAATACTTATTTAGTATTGACATGATTCTTTTCAGTATACAATTCATTTTGCTTTTATACATTGTTTGCATTTGTTGTAAATCGTACACTACTGACATGAACTTTACTAACAAAAACTCAATAGGTAAAAAGGACTTCGGACACTTTCTATATGAATTTGCCTACTCCAAGAGTGAAAAATAAGCTACTAAGAAATAAGTATTTAATTACATATGCCATCAAAATACATATTTGCGATTATTTCTGAAAGTCAAATTTTCAATATTTGTTTAATAGAACAGTGATTTTTGTTCTAAATAGAATTACGTACCCTGTTATACAGATATAAAAAGTGATTTTCTTTATACAACATTGTTCCCACCCGTGCATCAAAACTATATTTGGCCAGCATATGTAGATATTAATTATACACATTTTCTGTGACTATTGTGTTGATGCAAGGGGTGGAACAGTACTTTTAAACAAAAAAATATAACTACAGGGTGTTCCCAAATGTAATGTAACCAATACTTTTTATATTCATTTTTAATAAATTGATAGTCACATATTTTTACATCTGTTTGTAACTCAAATACTTTACAAATGTTTGAAAGGGTACACATAGGCATTTTATACATGTAAAGTAGTGAAAGAAGCAAATACTGCGAATTCATTTTTATTCGTCGGGTTAAATTTTTATTGGCTTATCCTGGTTGTTTGTTGCAGTAGATGGACAAATATGTGCTTTAAGATACTTGCAACACACCAGGTAATCTTCTGCATGCCCCCCCCCCCCCCCACCTTCCACCACCCCACTCACGACGCGCACGCCACTTTTTTTTTGTATTTTTTTATATATTTTTCATTTCTGATTGATATGCCTGTGATGCATAGGTCAAGAACAGTAGCTTCATGACAGGTCATATCAGTGACGGTTTCACATTCAGTGTGATACCACGAAAGTGATGTGTCAAGTTGCTTTTCATGCAGATGGCATTTATAAATACGGCTAGACGCGAAAACGAACTAAAAGATCCAGCCGAATTTCAGGTGGATTTTTTATAAAGCGACCTGGATACATTTTTATTACATGTTTAAGCCAAATGAGCCGTGCAATGAGAAAACCAACATAGTGGCTTTGCGACCAGCATGGTTCCAGACTAGCCTGCACAACTGCGCAGTCTGGTCAGAATCAATGCTGTTCGCTTTCAAAGCCTATCGGAATTAGATCAACCATTAGCGACCAGCATGAATCCAGACCAGCCTGCGCAGATGCGCAGGCTGGTCTGGATCCATGCTGGTCGCAAAACCACTATGTTGGTTTCCTCATGGCGCGGCTCATTTGGCTTAAACATGTAATAAAAATGTATCCAGGTCGCTGCATAAGAAATCCACCTGAAAATCGGCTGGACCTTTTAGTTTGTTTTCGTGTCTAGCAGTATTTATATATGCCATCTGTTGGTTTTCTCATGGCGCGGCTCAAATGTTATCTGTGCCACTGGTACTTATCCTAAACAAGAACCAACCCTACGGTCTTGATAAGATGAAAATATACCCTGGCCTATATAAAACAAGAAAAACATCTTGATAGGAACAGGTACAAACCAGTTTCTGCTATAATAAGTTAACTAACACGTTGGTTTATCATTGACTCGAAACGATTTGGATATTGTTTAAATACTTAACGGGAATTTTGCCTTCAAAATGTAGGCTAGAAGCATATGATAGTGTCCGAAGTCCTTCGGGTGATTACATAAAGTGTTGGCCTTTACATTGTATATATACAATAATTATTTCTTTAAAATGTATACATGTGTACACTTTCTAAAGATTATATGAAATATAGTAGCTGTCTTACGTGAAAATAAGAATACATTAAGATACATTTCATGATACACAATATTTATGTAAAAGGATATATTGACTATTGTTAGTGTTTATCATCTGCTATTGATATGCTATTTCTAAGTATTTTAGCACTATATCTGCCCTGAATGATAGTTATAGAAATATTGTATATATGTACTGATATGTTTTGAATTTAGTAAATACTTCTTTTTGTTACTATATTGGATTTTTGATTTGTTAAGTTAAATACCTTATGTTACTGCTTATGATGATACTGAGTAAATTCATAAATCAGATACTTTTTCTTTTTTTTTCATTTGGAAATATAACGTGATAACTGCTAAAATTAACGCTATACAAGGTGCAGCTGAAAAGCAATTTACACCCTCCCCCCTCCCCGCCGAACCATAGGAGTTGCAGTTCTAAAAACTACAGACTCTGACAAACATTTTGATATATAAAAGTCATTGTTGCAACACATAGACCAGTTACCCCTGGAAATATGCAAGTTATTTGAGCTGATTTGCAGTACTAATATGCTATAAAGACTGTATTTGTTATTTTTTCTACTATGTTTAAAACGTTTTCCTACATGAATTAAGATATTTCAGTTAAACTGAAGACAAACAGCGCAAATTTTGCCACTAAAGTTTTCATCTATACGTTTTATCGCGTATCAACCTATGCGGCAGATCTCAACCTTTACGGTACGTATCAACCTATACGGTAGATATGCTATACTAGACTATACTAGTTACTTTTCTGCTAGGTTTAAAACGTTTTGCTACATTAATTAAGATATTTCTGTTAAACAAAAGGCAAACAGCGAAATTTTAGCTACTGAAGTCTTCATCTTGGCGTTTTATGCCCTATCTACCTATAAGGCAGGTATCAACCTATACGGTAGATATGCTACAGAGGCTATACTAGTTATTTTTTGTCATGTTCACAACGCCTTGGGTACATAAAGTTATATATTTAAGTTAAACTGAAATCAAAGAGCGCAAATTTTGCTAATAAAACCTTCATCTGAAGTTGTTATGGCGTATCAACCTATACGGTAGATATCAACCTGTGCGGCAGATAGGCAATACTGACTGTAATATAACTATTTTTCTTGCAATGTTTTAATTGTTTTGGTGCATAAGTTAAGAAATTAAGTTATTCTTAAGACAAACAGCGCAAATTTGACCATAAAATGCATCCTCTAGACGTATAATCGCATATCAACCTATACGGAAGATATCAACCTATACGGTAGATGTGCTATAAATACGGAACTAGTTATTTTTCTGCTATGTTTTAAACGTTTTCCTACATGAATTAAGATAGTTCAGTTAAACTGAAGACAAACAGCGCAAATTTTTCCACTAAAGTCTTCATCTGGACGTGTTATGGCTTATCAACCTATACGGTAGACATCAACCTTTACGGTAGGCATCAACCTATACGGTAGATATGCCATAAAGACCACACTAGTTATTTTTCTGCTACGTTTTGCTGCATAAGTTAAGAAATTTAGTTATTCTTAAGACAAACAGCGCAAATTTGACCATAAAATGCATCCTCTAGACGCATAATAGCATATCAACCTATACGGAAGATATCAACCTATACGGTAGATGTGCTATAAATACGGAACTAGTTATTTTTCTGCTATGTTTAAAACGTTTTCCTACATGAATTAAGATAGTTCAGTTAAACTGAAGACAAACAGCGCAATTTTTTCCACTAAAGTCTTCATCTGGACGTGTTATGGCTTATCAACCTATACGGTAGACATCAACCTTTACGGTAGGCATCAACCTATACGGTAGATATGCCATAAAGACCACACTAGTTATTTTTCTGCTATGTTTTGCTGCATAAGTTAAGAAATTAAGTTATTCTTAAGACAAACAGCGCAAATTTGACCATAAAATGCATCCTCTAGACGTATAATCGCATATCAACCTATACGGAAGATATCAACCTATACGGTAGATGTGCTATAAATACGGAACTAGTTATTTTTCTGCTATGTTTAAAACGTTTTCCTACATGAATTAAGATAGTTCAGTTAAACTGAAGATATACAGCGCAAATTTTTCAACTAAAGTCTTCATTTGGACGTGTTATGGCTTATCAACCTATACGGTAGACATCAACCTTTACGGTAGACATCAACCTATACGGTAGATATGCCATAAAGACCACACTAGTTATTTTTCTGCTATGTTTTGCTGCATAAGTTAAGAAATTAAGTTATTCTTAAGACAAACAGCGCGATTTTGACCATAAAATGCATCCTCTAGACGTATAATCGCATATCAACCTATACAGAAGATATCAACCTATACGGTAGATATGCTATAAATATTTTTCTGCTATGTTTAAAACGTTTTCCTACATGAATTAAGATAGTTCAGTTAAACTGAAGACAAACAGCGCAAATTTTTCCACTAAAGTCTTCATCTGGACGTGTTATGGCTTATCAACCTATACGGTAGACATCAACCTTTGCGGTAGGCATCAACCTATACGGTAGATATGCCATAAAGACCACACTAGTTATTTTTCTGCTATGTTTTGCTGCATAAGTTAAGAAATTATGTTATTCTTAAGACAAGAATCGCGATTTTGACCATAAAATGCATCCTCTAGACGTATAATCGCATATCAACCTATACGGAAGATATCAACCTATAAGGTAGATGTGCTATAAATACGGTACTAGTTATTTTTCTGCTATGTTTAAAACGTTTTCCTACATGAATTAAGATAGTTCAGTTAAACTGAAGACAAACAGCGCAAATTTTTCCACTAAAGTCTTCATCTGGACGTGTTATGGCTTATCAACCTATACGGTAGACATCAACCTTTACGGTAGGCATCAACCTATACGGTAGAAAAACCACACTAGTTATTTATTTTACATGTTTACAACGTTTTGGTGCATAAAGTAAGATATTTCACTTCAACTGGAGACAAACAGCGCAAAATTAGCCACTAAAGTCTTTATCTTGACGTGTTATGGCTATACCTATACGGCAGATATCAACTTTTACGGAAGGTATCAACCTATACGGTAGATATGCTATAAAGACTACACTATTTATTTTTCTGCTGTGTACGAAATGTTTTGCAACATAAATTAAGATATTTCAGTTAAACGAAAGGCAAACAATGAAAGTTTGGCTACTGTAGTCTTCATCTTGAGGTTTGATGGCTTATCAACCTATATGGCAGATATCAACTTTTACGGAAGGTATCAACCTATACGGTAGATATGCTATAAAAACTACACTATTTATTTTTCTGCTATGTACGAAATGTTTTGCAACATAAATTAAGATATTTCAGTTAAACGAAAGGCAAACAGCAAAAGTTTGGCTACTGTAGTCTTCATCTTGAGGTTTTATGGCGTATCAACCTATAAGGCAGGTATCAATCTATACGGTAGATATGCCTGTACTAGATATTTTTCTCATGTTCACAACGTTTTGGTACAGAAAATTATATATTTAAGTTAAACTGAAATCAAAGAGCGCATGTTTTGCTAATAAAGTCTTCATCTGAACGTTTTATGGTGTATCAACCTATACGGTAGGTATCAACCTTTACGGTAGATATGCCACACAGTCTATACTAGTGATTTTTTGTGAAATGTTTAAAACGTTTGTCTGCATAAATTATGATATTTTTGTTTAAATTAAGACACACAGCGCAGATTTGGCTAAAAATGTCTTCATCTTGATGTTTTATGGCGTATCAACCTATACGGTAGGTATCAACCTATACGGTAAATATGCTAAACAGACTGTTTAACGTTGGCACTTGACATGCTAATGCTTTTTCTGCTATGGTTGAAGCGTTTTACTGTGCAAATCAAGATTGTTTGTTAAAAAATGAAGAAGAACATAACACATTCTGCCTTGGAAACCGTAGTTTTAATGCAAAATGGCATATGAACATTTAAGGGAGATTTGCGACAAACATTTTTATACGGTAAGTGTAAAACATGTTTGAAATCATTTTTGAAATTAATTACCCTTTCTGCTATTTAAATCAAGGTTGTTGAGCAGAACTTTACCATTAAACCGTAATATATATGCATTTTGGCGTATCAACCTTCAAGTCAGATTTGTTATAAAGATTTCAGAAGATTTGATAATTTTCGACATTAATTAGACATTATGCTGTAAAATTTCACATTGTCGAGTAGAACAGACATTTTCCCCTACTTTAAACATAAAATGGATGCATAGTGACGTATCAACCTTTAAGGCAGATAAGCTGAACTGACTGTACAACGCTTGCATTTGATATTGAAGTCATGTCCTTATCCAAGTAGTTCAGATTTAATGTTTAAATCAAGGCTGATGAGCGAACATGAAGAACGTGATAATTTTTACTATTACAGCTATTGTACTTAAGGCAAATTTGCTACAAAGGTTTCATAACATATGGTGTGACAGTTTTAAAAATTAATTACACGTCCAAAATTCTGTTAAAATCCACTTTTAAGGGAGGAATTGAAGAAATTAATTGTCAAGTTTACCATTTTAGCCGGTAATATGAATGCAATATACATACCAGCATTTCAGACAGATACACTACAAGACTGTCCAATATCTGAGTTTGTCAAAATAGTTACTTTTAGTTATTAATTAGACATTTTACTTTGAAAATATGGATTGTTGAGCAAGACTATAGGCAAACATAAAATTTTACCTTTAAACACGTAAAATGGATGCATTATGGCGCATCAACCTTTAAAGCAGATGCGCTACACAAACTGTACAACGTAAGTCTTTGTTATACTTTGTTGGTATAAAGAGATGAACATCAAGTATGTTAATACATGTTTATTGAAGTAAGCTTAACAATAGAATAATCTTGAATCATAGAGGCATGCGATATATATATTAAGTAACAGTAATCTAGTATGAAGAACATAATCATAAGGATGCTGGAGTTGTGTCCCTTTAAACATTAGAATATGTAACATCCCCTTTCTTTTGAATAAAAAAAATAATACATAGCTGATATCATTTTTTGAATGGCATTTTTCTGATTCAGCACTATACCTGAAAGTAGTGTGTGGGAAATTCAGTTTCACACGACAAGGTGGGTCTGTTACATTCCATTATAGATAAATGTAATAAAATTCAGATAACACAAATAATCCCAGTTTCAAGTTATCAAAATGTCACAGCAATTTCCAGCTTAGTAGTTTTCACATAATTGTTATCTAATAAATGTAAGTGTTTATGTCTAGGTATTTCCTCAGCTAATTACATTATCAACATCATAAGTAGAATATCTCAAAGCACTGTTCAGCTAATTATGTTTCACAAATTTAATCTATCTGGTGGTCGCACATTTCTTCCAGATCTAGTTTGATAAAGGGCAGATGAATCTGGGTTAGAGTTATAATTTGTAACATTTTCCTGCTTAATTGGATCTGGAGAAATTTTAGGACATGAAGGTTGTGGAGTTTGAAAATTCAGGGGTGGAGCTGGTGGGGTAGCTGGAAGTGATGGAAAATCAATTTCATCAAATGGCTTCTCATGCGATTTTAATAAATGACGTCTATTCCTTCTGTACATACCACCATCCTCTGTCCTCACAATGTAAGATCTATCATTAACCTGTTTAGAAACTACAGCTGGTTGCCAAGTTTTACCTTGTCTTATCCTAATACCTTCACCTTTTTCAAGGGATTTCATGGGTCTGGCAGATCTATCATAGTAAAATTTTGACCTGTTTTTTATGTTCTGCATTTTGTTTCGGACACTCGATTTGTCTGGTATTCTGGGTTCAAGGTTTGAATCCATTACTGGTAAAATTGACCTAAGCTGTCTAGACATAAGCAACTGTGCAGGTGTCTTACCACAAGCTAAAGGGGTATTCCTGTACTCAAGAAGTGCTATGTAGGGATCCGTACCCGCCTGTGTGGACTTAGTAAGCAAATTTTTGCAAATAGAAACAAATTTTTCTGCAAGGCCGTTACTTTGGCTGTACGTTGGACTTGACGTTCTGTGGTTAAAATCCCATTCTCTAGCAAAATCAGCAAAGCTTTGACACGTGTAATAGCTAGCATTGTCACTTATCAGGGTTTCAGGTATTCCATGTCTACTGAAGTAGCTTTTCAGTTTCTGGATGATATTTTGAGCTCTTGTGCTTGTTAACTGACTAAGCTCAAAGTACCTACTGTAGTAATCAACTAGAACAATGAAATCTTTACCTTGCCATGTAAATATGTCGGTTGCAACTGTCTGCCATGGTCTATCAGGCAAAGGTGTTTGAATCATAGGTTCTTTCACATTTTCTGACCGATGTTCAAGACATACTGGGCATTCCATAACTCTCTGTTTTATGTCATTAAACATTTTTGGCCAAAACATTATCTCCTTAGCTCTTTGTGTACATTTCTCAATGCCTAAATGTGCACTGTGAATTTTGTCAAGCATTTCGCTTCTCAGCCCTTTTGGTATATAGATTTTCGACCCTTTTAGAATAATGTCTTCTACAACAGACATTTCGTCCCTAAAGTTCCAAAATTCTGTGATAGATTCTGGACAGTCTGTTCGTTGGTCAGGCCAACCCTCAAAAATTGTTTGTTTTAGGGTACGTGACTGTGGGTCTGTCTCGGTAACATCTCTGATCTGTCTCATTTTCTGATCACTGACTGGGAAATTGGACATAACAGCATGTACATGTATATCCATGTCTGGACATAAATCTGTATCAGTGTCGGGTAAGAATTTTCTTGATAAAGTGTCCGCAACTGGAATGTCACGACCACTGATGTGTTTGACCTCTAGGTCGTATTTCTGTAATTGCAATAGCATACGCTGTAAACGTGGGGGTGCACTATGCAAGGGTTTCTTAAATATAGCCTCCAGGGGCTTGTGGTCGGATTGGACATTCACATGTCTACCATACAAGTAATTATGGTATCTCTTGCATGCAAAAACTATACTATAGAGTTCCTTCTCTATTTGGGCATAGTTTCTTGGGTAAGAGACTTAGATGCAAAGCACACTGGTCTTCCTTCTTGCAGAAGTACAGCACCTAGGCCATTCTTTGAGGCATCTACTTGGAGTGTTATTTCCTTATTAGGATCAAAATAGACCAAAACCGGACCAGGGTTCTGTGTGATAACCTCTTTAATTTTCTGAAATGCTTCAATTTGGGGCTTATCCCAGGAGAATTCCACGTCTTTGGAAAGTAAAGCTCTCAAAGGGCTAGTTAACTCGGCAAGATTTGGAGAGAATTTCTGTAAAATGGGTCACCATACCTAATACAGTTTCAAGTTCAGACTTACAAGTAGGAGGTGGCATCTCCTTGATTGCTCTGACCTTGGAAGGATCCATCTTAAGTCCATCAGAAGTAAGCAAATGTCCAAAGAATGATATCTGAGATTTTCCAATCTCCATTTTCTCTGGATTTAGTCTGATACCTTTTTCACTACATCTGGTCATAAGTCTGTCAAAATTCCGGTCATGTTCAGCCCTGTCCTTACCAAAAACTACAATGTCATCTACAATTGTCTTGATACCTTGAAGTCCTTCCAGACATTCGTCCATTTTCTGCTGAAACATGTCCTGGCTACATAAAAGACCAAACGGTAGCCTAAGGAACCGAAATCTCCCAAATGGAGAATTGAAAGTGGTCAGATAAAATGACTTTTCAGTCAGTTTAATAGACCAATATCCGCTTCTCGCGTCTAGCTTAGAGAAAACAGAAGAACCCGCCAGATCAGGCAATATTTCATCTAGAGTTTTAGATGGATAGTGGGGTCTCTTAATGGCATTGTTAAGGTCCTTGGGGTCTAGGCAAATTCTCAATTTACCGTTCCCCTTCTCTACAGTAACTAAACTGTTTACCCATTCTGTAGGCTCTGATACTTTTTGAATGACCCTTTTTTCTAGCATCATTTGTAATTCAGCCTTGAGCTTATCATGTACCGCTACTGGTACTCTCCTAGGGGGGTGTATCACAGGAATGGCATCCTGCTTTAAATGTATCTCACATTCACCAGGCAATTGACCAATACCTTGAAATATGTCAGGGTACCTAGAGAGAACATCTTCCTTATTCAATGCCATATCTAAGTTGTCAACATTAATCATGATCAGATTCATGGAAATGCATGTTTTTAAACCTAGAAGTGGAGTGGAACTAGTGTTCACAACGTAAAATTCTTCAAGACTGACTACGGCAGTATCTTTATGTCTGACCTTTAAGTTTGCTTGACCATCAACTTTGAGGTAAGTCCCATCATAAGCAGTGAGCTTTCTGTCTGTGGGTCTCAAGGGATCATGTATTCCAAGACAATTCCAAATTGACCTTGGAATGATATTGACATGTGAGCCTGTATCAAGCTTAAATTCGACATCCTTGTACTTTGGCCCTACTTCAATTGTAATGAAGGCTTGATTTTGGGTCTGGTCAAGGGAAATGGTATCAACGATAAAGTTATTTTCTAGATCTGGAAGTAGACCACTTACTTGCAGTTCACTGATATTCCTTTTGGATCTGCACACTTTAGCAAAATGATTAGGCTTCCTACATGATAAACAAATTTGTCCATATGCTGGGCACACAGTTCCTTTGGCATGACTTTTTCTACCACAGTTCCCGCATTGTTTGCTCATTTGGTGACTTTGATTCCCCTTTGGATTCCGCACATGTGGATTCGAACTTGCTGCTTCTTTTTTCCTCCAAAAGGGTTTGGGTTGCTGCGCTTTTGTTTTCAACTTGACAGCACCAATGTCCTGTTTTGTCATTGATTGACATTGAACTTGACTCATCTCTACAGTTCTAGCAATGTCCAGCGTTTTCTGTAGTGTCAAGTCTGAGCCCTCGTTTATCAGTTTCTCACGAATCTTCTGTGATCGTATCCCGAAAACTATCTGGTCACGAACAAGGTCTTCGTTCATTTCGACTGGATAGCCACAGTCCCTAAGTAAAACTTTCAGGTCAGTAACGTATTGTTCGAACATTTCTCCCTCCTGCTGGGTTCTCGATCTGAACCGATAACGTGCGTAAATTCTATTTGATTTCGGTTGGCAGTATTGCTCAAAGTTGTTAAAGTATGTGTCGAGAGAGTTCTTTTCTTCATCAGATATTTTCCATGTGGAATATAATTGCCTGCCATGGTCTCCAGACCAAAGCATGAGATAGTTGCATTTTTCGGCTTCACTTTTCTTTTTTAACGGTCCTCCGAACATGAACTCTGCATGAGTTTTAAATGCTTTGAAGGCACTAGGCAAGTCCTTTGTCTCCCAGTTCATTTTTGGAGTTTGGCTGCTTAGATTGTTTGAATCCATCTTGTTCAATGGTAATGAAATTAATCCTCAGCAAACCGTCGCACAAAATGAACAAACTGATATAAATGCCACAAATTTAAGTTAATATTCCACTGGATATCTAACATTTAGTCCACAGTGTGCATGTTAGTCCTTTAAAATCCCACTTCTGACACCATGTTATACTTTGTTGGTATAAAGAGATGATAATCATAAGGATGCTGGAGTTGTGTCCCTTTAAACATTAGAATATGTAACAGTCTTTAAAACGAATAAAGCTCAACTTAAAATGTCGATTTCCAGTTGAAATAAAGCCATCTGGAACATATCTGAAACAGTACATAATCGCTTGTGTGAAACCAAAAGTATTAGGTGCACATACACACACGCACGCACCCTTTCTATTTGTTATCATCCTCTAGGGCAGGTCTGTCTCGTATTTTTAAACGTTTGGTCTACTTGTAGTCACACATAATTATGCCTTACCTTTCAAATCATTTGAGTCTTCAAGGCTGTGGAGTGAATTTGAAGAAAATTGATATTTGATGTTTCAAATTGTAAGACAAATGTATTTAACAAAAAATAAATATTTCAATCTAATACAGTTGCAAATTTTTGTTTCTATTATCAGATCCTTTATCAAATCATAAAAAATATGTTTATATTTTTTTTTAACAAAGTACCGCAGAATGACATGATGGGCCGAAATATACCTCCGTCCTCATACGCTATAAAGCGGAGCTTAAATGTACCACATGACGTGCTGCCTTACAAGTTGATACTGTTATCTTCCGTATAAGTTTACAAAGCGATATCCGTACATTTCTTGTTTGGATTACATTAATTATTTCGAAAGATTTCGAAGGTAAGCGGGAAATTTTCAGTTAATTTACTTATATACAAGCTCAAATCATCTGATTTTAGACTTTCAGGACATAGAAAAGTGCCGTCAAGCTAAGTATACATCAAAAATGATAACTTTCATATCCGAGGTTATTTTTAGATCTGTGTATAAAAACAATATCCCCACACAACCTATTTTCATAAACCATATTGGCTACGTAGCGATAAGACGTTATTTTTATCGGTGCGTTGACCGTACGTATGGTATAGCAAAGTATCGACAAGTGTCATACTTAGCTTCGGTAGGTTCTCGAGTAGGGCAAATAGGCTCGTCCTGTGACTTATTCCTCACAACGGTATGCTCATAGAACCACTCGATTAATTGGCCGTCGTTGGAAATCTGCGTTGGACACCGGACAACTGCCACTTTTAAGGTATTTAGGGTCTATTTATCTACGTTAAGGTATTTTGATCTTGATCAAAATACTTGATCGTAAAGCACTCTAACTTACACTTAGAAATAGGAAAAATTCATAACTTTCACATAAAAATCGTGCGCGTCGCTTTACAGTATTAGGCCGCAGGCGATATAAGGTTAACTGATCGTGTAGGTACAATAGGATTAACCAACACAACTGCACTTTACTGTTAGTGCAGGTAATTTATAATGTTTATTCTGACTTATAGTCAGTATCTAGGACATAGTGTACAATATAGAAAATTGACGATTTGACATATATTGTGCATTTACAAATAAGATAAATAATTAAGAAAACAGTTCATAAGTATAGGTTTATTAAATAAATAAATAGGCATATTTACGTATATCATTTTCAAGAAGTACTTAATAAACAATGGGTAAAAAGTCAGGAAAAAACAATAAGTCACCAGGGACATCATCACCCGGTACAACCCCTAAGGTTAAAGCAACGGGAACAGCTAGAAAGCTGTTAAGTGCTGATTTTGCACCAGTGGGTGGGTCTACTCAATGCAGTCACTGGGCAAAATAACAGGGAAAAAGAGGTCGAGCGAAACATCTCTCAATTCATCTACAGGGAGCCCCGTTAACAAGGTGCAGGCCCTCTCTGACTCCACGGACGGATCTCTGGATCTATCCAATACAAGGTTAAATCCCTTATGCAATGTAACATACCCGGTCCCAAGCCCGATGGGAGTGGACCAGTCCAACTCGACCGGAAGCCCGGGGAGGCTAACAATAGATAGTAACCCCCCCCCCCCCCCCCTCCCTGTCAGAGGATAGCCACCACCCTGGCCAACCGGCCGCAAACAGGGATGGTATGCCAAAATCACCGGCAGCACCCAAAGCAACCGACCGGGAAGGTGAACAAAGCACTAAGCAAGGCCCAGAGACTGACACCAGGGCATCACCACCCTGTACAACTGGTAACAGTCAACCGGAAGGGTCCGGTAACAATCACCCTGTTTCACCATCAACCCAGGGGGCTGACATCATTGATACCCCTCCCGTACCAACATTACCAAGACTCCACCAGGTACAACCGGTCACCGATAATGGCGGAGACCCATCCTGTACAACCACCCACAGTGAGGTACACACGGCAGACATGTCGGCACAGGAGGACTCTGATATGCCATCTAGTAATCCATGGCATACCAAGGGGCCAAAAAGGTGAAACAACGGTGGGGGAGGCCCTGAACATGTGTTACGTAGCGATGACGCTGCGTACAGTTGCATGTGCTTTCCCAAAGCAAAAAATGCAGGAAATCTCTTCTGCATTCATAGCCTATGTAGGGGGGCTTTCATTAAGGATCCATCCACCGAGGGAGGGTGTCCTACTTTTAGGATACGCAATGACAAGTTGGACCTGGCTAAGCAGTTTACGTTTGATAAATATGATTTCACTCTGGAACCGTTGATATCTGACAAACGTTCCGGTCAAAACACAAATAAAATATCAAAAGGAGTCATACAGTTAAAGACATAAACTACAATGATAACATAAAGCAGTTTGCCAGCGAAAATAACATACAAAGTTTATCACCGGGGATTCGAAATAATTAATGGAAGGAAGGTTCCGTCAGCAACAATTAAACTCACATTTAGTTCAGAAAATGCACCGTTGAAGGTGAAACTGAATGACGGAACCCATGTACCAGTCTACCCATCGTTGTTATCTCCCCCCGGTGTAATAAATGTCAAAAACACGGGCACTCTGCAAACAAATGCACAGGAAAACCAATATGCCCACACTGTGCGGGCCCACACTCACACTATGAATGTCAATACCGCGATATAAAGAAATGCGCTAACTGCAATGGGCCACATAGCGCTGCATACAAAGGATGTGTAGTGTACACCAACTACTTGCAAAGCATACATAACAAAACATAAACGAATATATACACAAGTCAAAGGTTAAAGATATCATTATGCAACTAGCAACTAAGATACAAGGTCAAGATATTGATGGCCAAACAATCGAACAAATGGTTGATGAAGCAATATCAAAGGGCGACATCACACCAGAACAACAAGACCAACCACATGAGACTGTGGCGGGACAAACACATACCTCACCCACTTACACACAAAATACCAGTGCACCCAGATACCACAACAGGAGGGTATCTGGACCCAGACATTATGATAACGTGAACAGAAATGTAAGGCCACAGGGTGCAATAGGTCGCAGACGCCCTCGGTGGGGCCCACATCACCCCCCACCACCACCCCAGTGGTATGCCGGATGTGGTCCCTATTAGGTGACATCACTGTTAAGTAAGACGAAAATGTAAAACAATGATCCCCACCTAATTAACTAATTAATAATGTCCGGTGTAGATTCCAAGACGGCAGGTAATTGTAATTTTAATATTATGTCTTGGAACGCCCGGGGGTTTGCAGGGGACAAAAATACAAAGGTCACCGAATTAAACAGCTTCCTTAAGTCATCTACAGATACAATACATGCCGTGTGCATTCAGGAAGCGTTTAGATATGGCCAAAAAATAACACCACCAAAGCTTTATTACTATGAAATTGCCACATATCAAAAAACGCACAGATCAAGAAGGAGGCGGTACAATAATATATGTCAAACAGGGCATCAAATTCACAGTCGAAAGATCAATAATTCACAATGAATATGAAATTAACGGCATAACTATATATGGTCACAGCAAAAACATAACAATTTATAATTGTTATGTAGCATATGAAAAACATAACACCGAAGAACACTATCAAAAAATGTTCTCTAACATACGAAACCACTCAGTAATTCTGGGAGATTTCAACATTAAAAACCCACTCTGGAATCCCCCGGGCGATCCAAGGTGTGACTCGGCCTCTGAGACTATGTTAAATCTATTATCACAGAAAAATCTAGCTGTATTAAATGATGGAAATATAACAAGGCTAAGTGATTTACCAAATCAAAAAGACTCAGCAATAGATTTGGCAATAGTTTCTCATACTTTGGCACAATATGCATTCTTTGGAGTTATCAATAATACTTTTGGCAGTGACCATTTTCCAATATTGCTGGGATTACAATTTTCAATAAAAACAGAGGCGATTCATACCACCCGCAAATATAAGATAGGTAAAGCAGACTGGGACCAATATCATGACTTCGCAATCAGGCATTTCCATTATAACACTGAGGGCAAGACAGTGGATGAAAATCACACACAATTTATAAATGATACCTATAGTATTAGTAAAAGGAGTATACCAATGGTCAAAGGAAACAACAACAGAAAAAAGGTTATACCCTGGTGGACTGAGGAATGCGCAAATGCAGTTAAACAAAGGGAGAATGCTAGGAAAAATTATAGCAGAAATAAGAATGATGAAAATCTTCAAAAATACAGGTCACTCCGCAATAAGGCTGTAGAGGTCATTAAAAAGGCAAAACGCACCTGTCTTGAAAAGTACATAACACAAATAAATCACAAAACAACATCAAAAGAAGTATGGGACGTTGTCAATAAATTTAGAGGCAAATCATCTAGCTCTATTGGTACACTTGTGAAAGACAACGATCCGGTGATTATGGAAAAAGATAAGGCGAATTTTCTGGTGCAACACTATAAGAAAATCAGCAGTAATGACAATTACAGTGCTGAATTTTTGGCAAATAAACAATATAAAGAGCAAGAATACGATCTCTACAATGAAAATAATACAGCGCCACATGACGATATTGAGTATACTAAACCATTCTCCCTCCTTGAATTAAACATGGCCCTTGATCAATGTAATAGTTCTGCCCCAGGCAAAGATGCGATCCATTATGATATGATCAAAAATTTACCAATACATGCCAAAGAAAAACTCTTAAAGCTATATAATCAGTCTTGGAAAGAAGGCTCTACCCCAGAAAGCTGGGGCGAGGCCATTATAGTACCAATACTTAAGCCCAATAAGGAAAAAACAAACCCTGCTTCATACCGCCCCATCTCCCTAACGTCAACCCTCACCAAGGTCATGCAAAGAATGATAAAACCAAGACTTGAAACTTATATTGAAAATAATAATCTGTTCTCCCCATATCAGTCAGGATGTAGGAAAGCCCATTCGTGCGAAGATCACCTCCTTCGCTTCGAATCAGACTGTAAAGAGGCCCATCGGAAAGGTTATTACCTACTAGGCATATTTTTAGATCTAAGTAATGCATTTGATAGGCATTGGAATAAAGGGTCTCTCTTGAATTTAATATCTCTAGGCATTAAGGGAGAATGCTTACATGGATCGCTAATTTCCTGGAAGGCAGAAAAATTAAGGTAAAGGTCAATGGCCATTTGTCAGATACAGTAGAACCTGACAATGGCACACCCCAGGGAAGTGTGATTAGTCCACTGATCTTTAATCTCATCATGAACACTCTAAACACGGCTATAGATGCACACAACAAACAGTCCCCTCCCGGTGACCGGACCGAACTTGCCCAATTTGTAGATGATGGAGCCACTTGGGTAACATCACCAAACCCACATAGTGCATTACAAAAAGGCCAAAAGGTCCTTGAGGTAATAGAAAAATGGAGTAATGAATGGGGATTCACCATCAACCCTAATAAAACACAAGTGCTAATGGTGTGCCGGCAACCATATCTTAACGTCCTAGCAAAATCGAATAAAGTAACGCCGGAACTTAGTCATGTGGTAAAACCCTTGAAATAGCACCGACCGCCAAATTCTTAGGAATGTATTTTGATCAATATTTAACGTGGCACCATCATATAAATAATCTAGTTAATAGGTGTGAAAAAGATATTAACCTCTTGAGACTAATATCAGGAACAAACTGGGGAGCTAATAAGAAAACTAAACTCCTGTTATATAACTCCTTAATCTTGAGCAAAATTAATTATGGTAGCACAGCATATGCGTCAGCCTGCAAATCACAGTTAAAAAGGCTAGATGTAATACAAAGTAAGGCCCTAAGAGTAGTCACTGGAGCATAAAAAACAACTAATAAAATGGCAGTATTAGTAGAAACGGCCCAGCTACCATTAGATATAACAAGAGAGGTCAATATGCTCAAATATTGGGCCAGATCAAGCCGCCTAGGTGAAAATCTGCCCATAAATAATACAATCAAAGCACTGAAAGAATGCCCCAGTACCATCGAAAGGGTTAGAAACGGTCACACTGGTAGGAAAGAGCTTAGAACACAGCCGTAAACTCGAGAGGTTAATAGGTTACTAGATAAATACCAATTAAATGAAGTAAATATACAACAGCCGGTGTTTTCATATAATGCTGGGATCATGGTCACAACCCCCGACTTAAGCCTTACATGCTTCATTAATAAAACAGAAGATACCACCCAGGCCAAACATATAACAGAAATGCATATAATGAAGCATTATAGGTCACATTACCATATATATACAGACGGTAGCAACATGCCAACATGCACTGAAATGGATACCCGAAAACATGCCCAGAAACATAGCTATATTTACAGATAGTTTGTCTGTATTACAATCAATAAATACAGGCAGGTCACAATCAAGATCTGATATAATAGTTGACATTATTCATAAAATCAGCCATCTCAGTGAAATAGGTATACTTGTTTCCCTAATATGGGTCCCGAGTCATGTAGGCGTTATGGGAAACGAAAGGGTCGATCAACTAGCAAAGCAAGGGTGCGAAAATGGGTCGATCAACTAGCAAAGCAAGGGTACGAAAATGGAGCCCCAAAACAGGTCAAATTAGCAGTATCTGAGGTTAATAGCATAATAAAGGCCAAATCAAGGGAGTTTTTTAGACAGAGATGGCTACAACAAGACACAATGCGCTGCGCCCTCTCAGAACATATCCCCAGTAAAATGCAAATTTATAGCACAAACACCGGCCATGATAAGATCATTACCAGATTAAGGCTGGGACGGAACGGTCTGGGCTGGGAGAACTACTCAGATAAACATCTATGCCCACACTGTACAGAATACGAAACATTCAACCAAGTATTATTTGACATACACAAAGAGTGTACACGAAATGCAGAACACAGATTGGAACTTGAATGTGGACTCCTGAAATTCGGGTTGGTCTGTATAGACAGAAAAACACTCCTCTTCCCTCCAAAGGAAGTCGAGCAGCAGGTCTACAGCCTCCTAATACATTTCATCACCAAAATAGGTTACTTGAACAGAATATAAACAAAACATAGGAGGGGCCTGACCTAACAATGAATTTTATAACTTTGGCCTTAATTTAATATCACAAAGTACCAGGGGGTTTGAATCTCTATATGCACCCCGTCTGGGGGTACCATGTAAGGCTTAACGGCACTGGTGCGGTCAATAGAGATAATATAATCTCAGGGGAAACGTGTATAAACATGTTAAAATCCTAAACTTCGTTCAAAAGAGATGGCGTCAATAACCAGGGGGGCTGAGCTTGTATATGCACCCCGTCTGGGGGTACCATGTAAGGCTTAACGGCACTGGTGCGGTAAATACAGGCGATATGTCCTCAGGGTGAAAGGCGATATCTATTAAAGTTGCTAGGGTCGGGCCTCAACTATGAACAGCTAGAAATAAATTCAAGAATAACATAGTAACAGGAGCCGACTGTATATGAAGTATACCAAAATAAGCCCGAAACATTATAATTTATATTATAGTACTTTACTTTTAGTTTGTATATATACATATGTTATTTTTATTGTTTTATATAATAATCAAAAGGCCAAATACTATTTTAGCAACCAGTATCTTTTAAATTGTTCTGATTTTAAACATATACGTAATTTTAAGCCATAACTAGGCTAATTTTAGACAATGATTTTAAAACTAGGAGACACATCCTTGCAAACATTTTACATTTCGGCAAGGATGGTCACCTGTTTTTACTAAATTAGTTTTAAATATAATTTTATAACTTAATTTTATTAAAAACTTTAGGCAAAATAAAAATCAGAAATAAGAGTCTTTGTGTTTTCGTCTTTCGGCAAAGGCCGACTCTGGTTTTATCAAATTCTATCAAATTTTAGCTAGCTTTTTAACCAACTTTTATTCAATTTTAACCTTTTTTATACAAATTCTATAATAACAGTAATAAAATCATGAAATCATAAGCAAACAATATCAAATAAGGCTATAAAAATAATTTAAAGTAATGGTCAGCAATGTATATATGTGATAGGGACCTATGGTGGCATGCATAAGCATGACCCAGTCCGAGAAAGACGCCACCATAGGAAAATCCAGTAGTGATGATGATCCGGAAACATACAGACGTCGACACACAACGGTAAACAAACAACAGGTAAACAGGTAAATTTTAAGTAAAAATTCTTACGCGTAATTTAGGCGACGGGTACACAGGATTCGCGTGTAAAACATTTATTAATATATAGTTTATCTTCAAATTTGCAGAATCGCTAAAGAACACATATAGCTATATTGCTAGAGCACTTTTAGGAAGATAATATCATTAAAATAACCAAAATCACGTAGAAACGGTCGAATTTTGATAAAAACAACCGCAAAATTTCATACAGCGCGATCGTAAATATCTTTTACATGTAAAACGTAAAGTAACTAATACCGATATAATCATTAAATTCAGACTTTGGACTATAAAGTGCAAAAAACAGAACTGAAAAACATTAAAAAATGACAAAATGACAGCATTTTAAAAATATAGTAAAACGGTATCGGTGAAGCACATTGAATGTTTACGAGAATATAAAATAAGCATATTTATCGATATGACACATTTATGCAGTAGGCGTGGCGTGTAATCTATAAATGACCTGTGTACTGTCAACAATCGGACGTATATAAAGGCTATGTTTTAAACGTGTTTTTAAAGTTTTAATGTTTTAAAAGTTTTAATGTTTTTAAAGTTTTAATATTAATAAAATAAAGCTTAAGAGTATAGATGTAGTTCATGGTCAATGGCAGTTTTTCTCAGGCGTTTCAGGAGTGTTAGTAAGGTAGTCGCGGCTCTTAACCCGGATGACAAAATTTAATAAATTTAAATATATATTTAATAATCTATTTATTATTTTGGAAATTTAGAAACAGTTTAGGGGGGTATAACATTTAAAAACAATACAATAACAATAAATACTCCAGTCATGACCCAGACATGTTCCAAAATAATACCCGGGCCTTGAATTAAGGTCCCTTTTTAATTATTTCATATGAATCTAATTCTTTGGAATCGATCCAGGCGCCGACCTGTATCTGGCAACGGGTCTCAAAATTCAAATCTCGCTGGGCCTACGATTGATTAGTTAGACTGGAAACAGTCATAACTACGCAGCGCAGCGTAAACAAATAAAAATGAATAAAACAAAAACAAAACAACCTATTTTCAAACACAACCTATTTTCGACCGTCTAGGACTTTGTATGATAAAAATCTTTACAAGCCAAATTTATCAGTTGTAATTGTTTCATTGTTTACAGCAGAGGCAGAACATGTTAGGAACCTATTCACCTTCAGTTTTGGTACTTAGAAAATTATATAAATTCCATAATTTATGTAGCAGTATTATGTTTTCATGAGGTTTTTCTTATTAATTACTAAAAAACCTGCGTCTTTCCTTGTCTACTACCTATTCTTGCGTAAGCCAATATCAGTATTTATATATCTTTTGCACTAAATGTTTATTGCTTAAGGTGATGTCACTTTTTGAATTTCCGGTGAATAACAAAAACCAAAGAATATTCAGTTCTTTCCAAAAACTGTTATATTGTGATTCAACCAAATAGTTTCCATTGTCTACCAGAAAGGAACAATTCTTATATCTTAATATTGAGATTTGATACCTTTATATCAGACAGTAAACTAAAACAATAGACATTCATATGTGACGTCGATGAGCTCAACAAAGCAATTCCAAGCACAAATATTAATGTGGAATGTAAAGTAAGTTACACACTACAATATCCGTTCAAGATACTTTCAAAAACAATGGATTTGCAGAATAGAGAGATAAAAGTAATTTTGACAGCTCGTGAAAACTAATGACAAATTTTGACAGGTATATGATGACTCATGACCTAATTAATTTTTTTCTGTTATTTCTAACTTCCAGTTTGATTTTCATAAAATGGGTATTCTTTATTGTAGCTTACAACTCGTTCATTAAAACAATAAAAGAATATATTGTTACCTCACTCTCGTTTTGTCTATCCATCTCTCGTACGAATTCCTATTGTTTCAGTCATTTGTCAGTAATTAGAGCAACTCACAGTGTTGCAATCATACAAAACACATGTCCCTTATTTTCACATAGATATTGAGGATTTATCTAATGAGCACATGTATTGGAAACACAATTTCAATACCGACTGTGTATTGTAATAATGCTAAACTATCTCAGCCGTGACATCTCCTTAACACATGCTTACTGCCAGAATTGTGAAGCATATTATTATTAAATTATTTTGACAATGTAATCATGATGTCTGTCCTTGCAACATTTTGTTTCATTTTCTAAGCAATTTGAAATATTTGGAGTGTCAAAAGCTTAGCAATTATATAACACATTATCATATGTGACAGCTATCAATGCAGCAGATGTGACACCCTGGTTCTCTTGAGTAATTGTGCACATGATATAGTTCTTTAGATAATGCACTAACTTTTGGCTGCCATTTACTTTACCCTACCCCCTGTAATTTAGTGCCAATTTAGGCAAATGTACCTACAGTATATTGATCTGCCATGTTGGTTTTAGTGTTTGTTGCCAGACTTGAATTTTGGGTGTATTAGAGTGGTGGAACCTATGCTCGCGGTATTCCAGTGCTCGCGGTATTTCGATAAATACGCTCTCTGCAGAGGCACAGATAAAATTATTTCATCATGCTATGTTCAACACCGACCAGTGGTGAAATGCCTTTACAACAAACGTAGCGATAGCCGCGCGTACCACTCACATGACGTATACAGCAGCCGATACATTTTACGCAGTGTGTATCCGTCGCACAAATCTCACACAAATATGTCAAAATCATGCATTACATTCAGATATAAGATACATTTAAGAGCAAGATGTGATGAATGTGACGCCTGGCTACACTACGAGTGCCTGTCGAACCATGCAAAGATCGATGTTGATCTTAGTATTTTGACAAAGTCCAAATGGCTCTTTCTGAGATGTAGGGAGGAGTAATTTTCCTACACACAAAAGAAATGTAGGAAACATTAGTGAGTTAATCACTGTGGTTGTTTGAATCATTAATACTTGAACATTCTGTTTTTATGTAACATTATTATACGTTTTTAAGCTTTGTTCTAATAGTGACTCCATTTCTGTAAGGGAAATATACACATAGAGGCACATACTAAATTTTATCCTAATTTCTTCTGTTTTTCACATTATAAATGAGTAATGTTCTTAATATTATATTCGCATATATTTGTTTGTTCTTTTTTTAGCCTGCTGAAATTTTTTCGCCCTTTGTTTAATAGATATAACATACCGCCAGCATAGGTTCCCTTCAGGGCGAATTTTCACCTTTTCACGTATGCCGTGTCGATAACTCATGAGACGACTAAGTCCCGTGGTGACGCACATCAACAATATGTTTCGATAATAGGAGGATAACTTTATGTTTTTGTATAGGCAAATCGAAATAATATTTTTTTCTTGCTTCGTAAAAAGATGATATATGTACAAAATACCGCGAGCATAGGTTCCACCACTTTATGTTTGCCATGTTGTAATGAAACTACAGTAAAAGTTTAGTGCTGTTTTATTTTGCTGGAAAGAAAATACCTCCTGTGGTCGAATTTAGGTTGTAAATTTTCAGCATGACTTCCTACTGATGGCTTTCAAAAATCATCCTGCCAGGGATTCGATCAGTTAGAAACTTGAAACTTAAATGGTATGCTTTTATAGCACTTATGCTGATAGAAAGTGTTAGACAATAAACCAACGATTTGGACTTGCATTTCTACAAAACTGCACAGAAAACTTGTTGAGCGGTTGAAAACTGGTTGTGCCGGGATATATTTAATTTAAGCAGACATTGCATTTATTAGCTCATCTGATTTTTTGAAAAAAAATGATGAGTTATTGTCATCACTTGAGCGGTTGTCGGCGTCGGCGTCGGCGTCGGCGTTGCCTGGTTAAGTTTTATGTTTAGGTCAGCTTTTCTCCTAAACTATCAAAGCTATTGCTTTGAAACTTGGAATACTTGTTCACCATCATAAGCTGACCCTGTATAGCAAGAAACATAACTCCATCTTGCTTTTTGCAAGATTTATGGCCCCTTTTGTACTTAGAAAATATCAGATTTCTTGGTTAAGTTTTATGTTTAGGTCAACTTTTCTCCTAAACTATCAAAGCTATTGCTTTGAAACTTGGAATACTTGTTTACCATCATAAGCAGACCCTCTACATCAAGAGACATAACTCCATCTTGCTTTTTGCAAGATTTATGGCCCCTTTTGGACTTAGAAAATCAGTTTTCTTGGTTAAGTTTTATGTTTAGGTCAGCTTTTATCCTAAACTATCAAAGCTTTTGCTTTAAAACTTGCAACACTTGTTCACCATCATAAGCTGACCCTGTACATCAAGAAACATAACACCATCCTGCTTTTTGCAAGATTAATGGTCCCTTTTGGACTTAGAAAATATCAGATTTCTTGGTTAAGTTTTATGTTTAGGTGAACTTTTTCTCTTATACTATCAAAGCTATTGCTTTGAAACTTGCAACACTTGTTCACCATCATAAGCTGACCCTGTACAGCAAGCAACATAACTCCATCCTGCTTTTTGCAATAATTATTGCCCCTTTTGGACTTAGAAAATCATTTTCTTGGTTGAGTATTATGTTTAAGTATACTTTTCTCATAAACTATCAAAGCTATTGCTTTAAAACTTGCAACAGTTTTTCACCATCATAAGTGGACACTGTACATCAAGAAACATAACTCTATCCTGCTTTTTGCAAGAATGATGGCCCTTTTTAGACTTAGAAAATCATGGGTAGGACAATATTTCTATTATACAAAAAAAACCAGATGAGCGTCAGCACCCGCAAGGCGGTGCTCTTGTTTTTATAAATTATCTAGTGCTGTAGACAGTGTATTCTAAGTAGCTTACTCTTTTACTCTTTTTGTTATGATAAATGAAAAGGTAGAATTATGGGCATGGGTCTGTTGTAGACATACATCAGCTAACATGTGATTATTGTAATTTGTTAACAAGGATAGCTAAGAAACTGAGTTTGTAATTTATCAGCTGATAGCTGCAAGTTAGCCAGTTAGCTCAGATGGAAGAGCGGCCTAGGCTTTGTCACATCAAAGTTATAGGAAGGTCTCAGGTTCGAGTCCTGGTCTGGCTACAACTTGATGATTGATATCTGTTAAGTTTAATAGCTTTAGAATTTGAATCTTTTGGTATGTTTGATGAATTTTTGGGTCTCTTTAAAAATGAATTCGTTTTCAGCATCAGTTAATTGTTCGTTTCCAAACAGTAGCTTATCTGAGCTCAAAGGATGAAAGATTCTAGTTGCTAGGAATAAATTACGCCTCTGTAATGTAAATTGTTTACACTTGAAAAAATAATGTTCAGCATCTTCAACACCACTACCGCAGTCACATGTAGGGTTTTGTCTTAAGTGATTTTTAAACAAGTCTGCATTTAAATTGCTGCATTGGTTTCTGATTCGAGCATGGTAAACTGAAGAGATTCTTTCACCACTTAAAAAATATTTTGGTACATCCGGTGATTTAAAATGGTCCCTTAATGATGATTTGAAGTTTGAAAGTGTTGGTGAATCTCTAGTATTTTGGTCTAGTTCATTCCATAGTTTAATAGAAGAGGGTATCACTGATTTGGAGTAAATTTCTGTCCATCTTTGAATTGATGAAAAGTTTGAATTGTTTCTCAGGTTATAAGGATTAGTTTCATTAACCATAGGCGGAAATAAGTCAGAAAGATATATTGGTAAAAGACCATGTTTTTCTTTTTATACTAATATAAGTTTTTGCATTTTACGTCTGTCTGAAAGAGACACCCAGCCAATTTCATTTAACAATCTATTGATTTAAACAGAACGTGTAAGACCAGTTACTACCCTTGCAGCTTCATATTGCATTTTTTCTAAGGATTCTTTTTCAAAAACAGTGCAGCTATCCCAAACCACGGGATAGGAAATGTATATTTGATTAAGTGTAGCACGTTTTAATTTGAATTTTAACATTTGCATTGAACCTAGAGCTTTCGATGCTGAAGACGTGATATAAATGTTAGATATATGTTCATGCCAAGAGCCATCATTACTTAACGTTAACCCTAGGTGCTTATGGTGCTGGACAGGAGACAGATTAGTGTTATTAAAGACTAATTTTGGGAGTGATGTATCAGCCAAGGAAAACGTAACAACCTCTGTTTTTAACGGATTAAAATTTACCAACCATTGTTTTGACCATTCATTAATTTTTTGAAGGTCTGAATTAAGCGTTTCTTCAATTGTGTTTGTATCGAAAGATGATACTGCAAGGCTGCTGTCATCAGCAAAAAGTCGTGCAGTACTTACTAAAGAATCAGCTATGTCATTAACATATATTAGAAATAAGAGAGGGCCAAGCACAGAGCCTTGAGGAACGCCGGCATTTATATATTTTGTTTCAGAAAAAGAAGATCCTACAAAAACTCTTTGCATTCTGTCACTAAGATAATTTTCAATCCATTTGTTAAGTTTGCCTGTAACACCATATTGTCTTAATTTGTGTAAAAGACCAGAATGCCAAACCCTGTCAAATGCTTTTGATATATCACAAAAGACAATATTTACAAGTAATTTTTTTTTCATCAAATGCTTTACAAATTTGATGATATATATCAATTAGTTGATACACATTTGAGTGACCAGGAAGAAAACCTGACTGATTTTTGTAAATGAGGTTATTTGAATAAAAATAATTGTATAAGTGTTTGAAGATTACTCTTTCCATGGTCTTACCAAGACAACTGATTAATGAAATTGGTCTGTAGTTGGACGGAATATCTTTGTCACCCTTTTTAAACAACGGCATTACATTAGCTAGTTTAAGACTACTTGGATATGAGGATTCTTGCATTGACCTGTTGAAAATAATGCAAAGAGGCTTACATAATGTTTTAGCAGTTTCTTTCAGCATACGATGGCTTATTTCATCAGGTCCACTTGCCTTTTTAATTACTAAGTTGGAGAGAACATCAGAAATTTCTTGTTCTGTGATATTTATATTGTTAATAGAGGCATCAGTTTTTGAAACAAAATCTGGAAGTTCAGACTGAGAGTCATCAATTGTAGATATTGAAACAAAATAATTGTTTAAGGTATTGGCTATTTCTCCATCAGAAACAGAATAAGAGGTATCTTCATTCTTAAGTGGTGGTATTTTGTCGCATTTGGTCGAATTTTCTTTAATAAGCAATTTTACCAGTTTCCAATACTGTGAAGGATTTGTATTATTTAAATCATGTAGTGAAAACTCAATGTTATTAAAAAATGTTTCTTGGGCATGCTTCTTCATATTATTTACTTTATTTCTAACTTGTTTGAAGTTATTCCAATCTGAAATATTATTTGATTGCACAGCCTTTTGTTTAAGTCTATCGCGTTTTCTTGATGTTCTGCGTATTTCGGAGTTGTACCATGGCTTATCACAGGGACATACTGTTACAAAGTAGGTTGGAATACATGATTTAGCCATGTCAAGAAATTTACTGACAAAAGATGAGAAAGCTTCATCAATTGAACCATTTAAAAGAAATGACCAGTCTGTTAATCTTATAGTATGGTTTAGTTTATCAAAATCTGCATTTTTAGCTCGACTATTCGAAGAATAGTCTAGCTATTCTACTCACCCTGGCGTCGGCGTCACACCTTGGTTAAGTTTTTGCATGCAAGTACATACAGCCATCAATTAAAGGCATATAACTTTGAAACTTATTTTTTTCTTTTTCTAGGTCAATTACCAACCTCTGTGGGTCAAGTCCCAAAACTCTGACATGTATTTTGAGCAAATTATGCCCCCTTTTGGACTTAGAAAATTTTGGTTAACGTTTTACATGCAAGTTACTATCTCCAAAACTAATGCAGATATTGATTTGAAACTTCACATGTGTCTTCGGGGTTATAAAACTAGTTGATAGCAGCAAGTCCCATAACTCTGACCTTCATTTTGGCCAAATTATGCCCCCTTTTAGACTTAGAAAATTCTGGTTAAAGTTTTGCGTGCAAGTACATACAGCTATTTCTAAAAGGCATATAGATTTGAAACTTATTTTTTCTTTTTCTAGATCAATTACCAACCGCACTGGGTCAAGACCCATAACTCTGACATGTATTTTGAGCAAATTATGCCCCCTTTTAGACTTAGAAAATTTTGGTTAACGTTTTACATGCAAGTGACTATCTCCAAAACTAATGCAGATAATGATTTTAAACTTCACATGTGTCTTCGGGGTTATAAAACTAGTTGATAGCAGCAAGTCCCATAACTCTGACCTTCATTTTGGCCAAATTATGCCCCCTTTTAGACTTAGAAAATTCTGGTTAAAGTTTTGCGTGCAAGTACATACAGCTATTTCTAAAAGGCATATAGATTTGAAACTTATTTTTTCTTTTTCTAGATCAATTACCAACCGCACTTGGTCAAGACCCATAACTCTGACATTTATTTTGAGCAAATTATGCCCCCTTTTAGACTTAGAAATTTTGGTTAAAGTTTTACATGCAAGTGACTATCTCCAAAACTAATGCAGATAATGATTTGAAACTTCACATATGTCTTTGGGGTTATAAAACTAGTTGATAGCAGCAAGTCCCATAACTCTGACCTTCATTTTGGCCAAATTATGCCCCCTTTTAGACTTAGAAAGTTCTGGTTAAAGTTTTGCGTGCAAGTACATACAGCTATTTCTAAAAGGCATATAGATTTGAAACTTATTTTTTCTAGATCACTTACCAACCTCACTGGGTCAAGTCCCATAACTCTGACATGTTTTTCGAGCAAATTATGCCCCCTTTTAGACTTAGAAAATTTTGGTTAAGGTTTTACATGCAAGTTATTATCTCCAAAACTAATGCAGATATTGATTTGAAACTTCACATGTGTCTTCGGGGTTATAAAACTAGTTGATAGCAGCAAATCCCATAACTCTGACCTTCATTTTGGCCAAATTATGCCCCCTTTTGGACTTAGCAAATTCTGGTTAAAGTTTTGCGTGCAAGTACATACAGTTATTTCTAAAAGGTATATAGATTTTAAACTTATTTTTTCTTTTTCTAGATCAATTACTAACCTCACTGGATCAAGTCCCATAACTCTGGCATGTATTTTGAGCAAATTATGCCCCCTTTTGGACTTTGAAAATTCTGGTTAACGTTTTACATGCAAGTTGCTATCTCCAAAACTAATGCAGATATTGAATTGAAACTTCACATGTGCCTTCGAGGTTATAAAACTAGTTAAGAGCAGCAAGTCCCATAACTGATATGCATTTTGGTCAAATTATTCACCCTTTTGAACTTAAAACTCTTTTGATATTTAACCTTTTTGGGTAACATTTTCCTGCTTCTGGGACAATATTTCGAATAGTCGAGCTTGGCTGTCTTACGGACAGCTCTTGTTATAGTTCCAAACACGCCGCTTAAAAGGAGCACTAAATTTAAAATTAATTTTTATATGAGCATATGTGGCATAGTGATCACTTATAAGTCGGTCTGTGTCAAAAATACCAGATTCATATGTGATAATGTTGTTTGAAATGGCAATTGGATCAATTAATGTACTTGAATAGTCACTTACACGAGTTGGGTCTTCTATAATATGTATCATATTATTCAGATTAAGAGTATCTTTAAATTTTCTATTAAGTGAATTAAGTTGGTCCTCATTTATATCTCCGACTAATGTTATGTTATTTATTTTCTCTGAAGCCTTTTCAATACAAATATTTAGTTTGTCCCAGAAGTCTACAGTATAGTGTGGTGGTCTATAGACTGTACATATCAAAAAAGATTTACTTTTATCTTTAATTTCAATCCATACAGATTCTGGGAGGAAATTCTCCAAGTCTAATAATCTTTGGGGTCTCAGATGAGATGAAGCATAAACAAGAAATCCACCTGAATGTGCTGTGTTATCCTTCCTGAATAAATAATCAAAACCATCCAGAGACAATAGAGAGTTTGAGATTTCAACCTTCGGCTTCCCCTTCAACGTCTCTCATATATATTTGGGGTAAAACGTCACCAATATGCGTGTATTTTATTTATATCAGACGTTGCTACTAAAGTTTTCCATGTAATTTCAAGTAAGCCTAAGATTTGTTTTATTACTATGTGAAATAAAAAGCTTAGTTTCAAGATTTCTGCTTATTAAGTTATTCGATTATCCATATGTATAGCTGGACTAAATTTGATGCGAAACACTATCAATAAGTATAAGAATATTGAAGTTTTGTTTGGCTAATGATTTTAACTAAATACATTGAATTGAACCTCGAAGTATGAAGTTATCAATTGATTTTGAGAAACTTTGAGATTTTGTTCAAACTTTAACTTCTACGGCATATTTTTGTCCTCGGGCGGTATTGATTATACCAGATGGGCCTTTTTGTCGTAAGAAGTGAAGTTCTGAACGTTCGAAGATGTGATATCACGAAAGACAAAACTTCAGTCTTTGTACATTTACTCTGTCCACATACACGGCATCAAATGGAGGCAGATGGCATGACAGTCATTTTACTTGAAAAATGAATGATAACGCGCGATTATCATTTGGTGGAACATTTTATTTTAACTTACAAATAGAATCAATCCGTTTCTGCCGGACACTTAATAAGACAATTGCGTTTTAATTATAAACATAAAATGGTACTATTAAGACGGATTTTTTTTTGAAGTATCAGACAATTTTTTATTTATGATATCATGATGCGAGAGGTTTCCTGTTAGCCGTATGAGATAGCTCCATTCTTTACATGCACGGACCCAGAACATGGCAGAGGGGCCTTTGTGTCAATCCCCCTTTGATTCTTACATTTTACAAAGAAAATCGGTCTTGAAACTCGGTTTGACTACCCCCCCCCCCCCCCTCTTAAAGTTGGTGTCCCTCTAACCAAAATTCCTTGATCTGCACATGCTTTACGTATGAAATAGTATATTCAAACAAATACGTGTATATGCCCACATGTTATTTTGAGCGACAATTTACGTCTCCACCTAACAGTTCTTGACTGTTTCGCTGGGCACGATTATATTGTGCTGTCTGGGAGTTTGGTATTATACAGAGTCAAACTGAGTTACATGATGCCAAAACGTATGCTATCACGAGAGTATCTTACATTTGTTTCAAATCGCTTGTAAAATGTATTCATAAATTGTGTATATTGGCTCATGTTATCAACATATCTTTTAAAAGGTTAAATTTTCAACAGGAACAGTCTACAAGTAAAACGCGTCTTTTAAGGAATTCGATGTACAAAAAACCAATTCAAAGTAAAAAAAAAGAAATAATAAGAAAAGCTATGAAATACTAGTCAACAGCCTTTTGTGTTTGCTTTATCTCATATATTTAACTTCAGAGTATATCGAGAAATGCATCTGTTGTAGTTGATGTCTCATGTTTTTGTTAGCTCACCTGTCACAAAGTGACAAGGTGAGCTTTTGTGATCGCGCGGTGTCCGTCGTCCGTCCGTGCGTCCGTCCGTCCGTAAACTTTTGCTTGTGACCACTCTAGAGGTCACATTTTTCATGGGATCTTTATCAAAGTTGGTCAGAATGTTCATCTTGATGATATCTAGGCCAAGTTCGAAACTGGGTCACGTGCCGTCAAAAACTAGGTCAGTAGGTCTAAAAATAGAAAAACCTTGTGACCTTTCTAGAGGCCATATATTTCACAAGATCTTCATGAAAATTAGTTAGAATGTTCATCTTGATGATATCTAGATCATGTTCAAAAGTGGGTCACGTGCCATCAAAAACTAGGTCAGTAGGTCAAATAATAGAAAAACCTTGTGACCTCTCTAAAGACCATATTTTTAATGGGATCTGTATGAAAATTAGTCTGAATGTTCATCTTGATGATATCTAGGTCAAGTTCGAAACAGGGTCATGTGCGGTCAAAAACTAGGTCAGTAGGTCTAAAAATAGAAAAACCTTGTGACCTCTCTAGAGGCCATACTTGTGAATGGATCTCCATAAAAATTGGTCAGAATGTTCACCTTGATGATATCTAGATCAAGTTTGAAACTGGGTCATGTGCCGTCAGAAACTAGGTCAGTAGGTCAAATAATATAAAAAACCTTGTGACCTCTCTAGAGGCCATACTTTTCATGGGATCTGTATGAAAGTTGGTCTGAATGTTCATCTTGATGATATCTAGGTTAAATTTGAAACTGGGTCAGCTGCGGTCAAAAACTACGTCAGTAGGTCTAAAATTATTAAAATCTTTTGACCTCTCTAGAGGCCATATTTTTCAATGGCTCTTCATGAAAATTGATCTGAATGTTCACCTTGATGATATCTAGGTCAGTTTCGAAACTGGGTCACGTGCGGTCAAAAACTAGGCCAGTAGGTATAAAAATAGAAAAACCTTGTGACCTCTCTAGAGGCCATATTTTTCATGAGATCTTCATGAAAATTAGTGAGAATGTTCACCTTGATGATATCTAGGTAAATTCAAAAGAGGGTCACATACCTTCGAAAATTAGGTCAATAGGTCAAATAATAGAAAAACCTTGTGACCTCTCTAGAGACCATACTTTTCAATGGATCTTCATGAAAATTGGTCAGAATTTTTATCTTGATAATATCTAGGTCAAGCTCAAAACTGGGTCACATGAGCTCAAAAAGTAGGTCACTATGTCAAATAAGAGAAAAAATGACGTCATACTCAAAACTGGGTCATGTGGGAAGAGGTGAGCGATTCAGGACCATCATGGTCCTCTTGTTTAAAAAATATTAACTGTAATATCTTTCAAGAACACCATCAACAATAGAATACGTTGATATGATTATCATTTTTATTTCCTCTCATGTATGTTTTACAATCATGCATTGTATACTGACATCATTTTATATAATTTTTTTTTTTGTAATCGCACTAATATCCATGCGATGATTATGTTAATTGAAATGTTTTTATTTAATTTTCATTTCTAAAACCTCTTGTAAAAGTCCTGCACTTTCGGACAATTGATATCAAAATGCACGAGAAAAACGATCATAATTACAGATAAATTGAATGGGCAGATTAAAAGAAGTAAGGTTCATTCTAAAGTTTGAAATCTCAAGGAATTTTAATCGAACTTCAACTTCATACGTTAACTTCGCAAGAGACGTTGAAGGGGAAGGCGAAGGTTGAAATCTCAAACTCTCTAATATACTATTATTTACTTCAGTAGTTAAGTGTGTTTCAGTGAACCATTGAATGTCATAATCCATAAAATTTTCTTTGATGTAGTTAATTTTGTTTCTTATACTGTGGATATTTTGATGTAATATTGATAGGCAATGATCCGTATCATTTACAGGGCCTGGATTAAGCTCAATATCACCTGACAACAGTATTAATTTGATTAAAACCATGTAACAAAAACAACTATAAGTCAATATGTGAATTGTGTACAGGTGATTGAACATTCATAAATTTGCTGTTTTGGTAAAAATTTTCATGAAGATTTATGGAGCTATACAGAACAATAGCTAAAATCAAATCACGCTGAATATGATGGACAATCTCAGAAGTAAAGTAATTAACATATTTAACCAGCTTATTTTTCATCCACTTGAAATAACTGGTCACAATAAGGATTGGATATGAAACAAAACAATAAGATTAAGAAACTCTCTGTCTACCATTGTAATAAAGCCCTATTGTCACTCTCCATGAAGCTATGTCATTACCTATTAGGTAAAAGTTTTAAGTCAATAATTATGGAGAATAAACAACAGGCTTTTGTATTAAGTGGGATGGGTAATACCCCAGGGAACCGGCAGAAAGAATTATTTGGCAGTTGGAGACAAACAATGAACAAACTAAACAGTAAGAAAACAAAGCATAAAGAAATGCTAAGTATGAACCTATTCGAAGAAAAAATGAAAAATTAAAAGATCATTTCCTGGATAGACTGAATAGGAATTATAGCAATTAACTATATTTAAAAAATATGCTACTTCATAATAGAAATGATAGACTAAAGTTATGGCAAAAACATTTTAAATTTTGCAATTGTAGTACAGTGAGAAAGAAAACAAAAAAGAAAAACAACAACACACAAAATAAAAAAAAACCCAACAAAACACAATGCAGTAGACTGACTACCCATTAGATGCAAATCTTAAATCTTGAAATTTGCAACAGATTACAAACACGGAAACGTAATTATGGTAAACACACTTTAAACTACATACTTATTTTAAGAAAATTAATATAATAAATGCATCATACCCTGTAATCACACTTCAGACTATAAAATTATACTTGTTTATAGTAAATAATAAGTGCATCATATTAAATATCTACAGTGAAAAACTTAATTTCAATTGAATTTATTTGTAGTATAATTTTAAGCAGTTGCTTGGTGAACTATTTTCATAAGTTTTGTAATTTCATTACTAAAATAAGTAAGACTAGAATTTTGAGACTCCACTCATTACACATTAACAGGTTTAAGTCTGGAAAGATGCCCATGGAAAACAACTTCAAAGTACATATGTCAAAGTATGTTATAAGCATCATTTATTTATTTGTTGGATTTTAAGTCACACCGACACAATGTAGGTCATATGGCGAATGGTGGAGGAAGACCCCAGGTGCCCCTTCGGACATTATTTCAGGCCCGAGCGGGCACCTGGCTAGAACCACCGACCTTCCGCAAGCCAGCTGGATGGCTTCCTCACATGAAAGATTCTATGTCCCCGGCGGGGATTCGAACCCACAGCGGTGAGGGGCAAGTGATTTGAAGTCAGCGACTCTAACCACTCGGCCACGGAGGCCCCTGTTATAAGCATCAGTGTTTGGTGTTTACTTAAACAGTTGTGTAATTATAAGCCATACATTTTATATAGCTAAAATGTGTAAAAATTCTAATACTGATTTAAATACACCAGCACTTGATTGTATAGATAAACGGGCGCATTACGTGACTCACTAGCTATATTGAGAGATCGCCCTGACGTCACGCATCAGCACCTGTTTATCTGGCGGTGGGCAAAACAAAATGTTTTTACATTCAATGTTTGTGTATGAATCAGAATTTTCAATTTTAAATAACTTTTTCGTTCATATATGGATTTTTAAAATTTAAAAAGTTTTGAAATGCTTACGATTTTCATATTTTCTTATTCAAATATTTTTTGAAAATGAATAACCGTTTTAAATGACATTTGATTTTAATAGCGGTGTAACGATGCTCCAAACTTTTGGAAAAAACACTGTAAGTTAAGCGTTCATAATTAATCCATTTTATATCAAAATAGTATTTAAAAATTATCAATAAATTGCGTGTTTTATATTCTTTCCATTGATCAAAAAATTATTGATATCATTTGTGTTTTAAGAAAGTTTAAGCCGTTAGAAAAACATCACTGTTAACAGAAAAACATGGACGCTCGGCGTCTGACCACCCGATCTTTGTCTTATCAGTTCTAAAAATAGAATTTACAACGGATTTGTATACAAACACGATTGACTAAATATACAGAGCGCGGGTTGTCATATGTATACATAACAAGGGAAATAACTCGTAAATTTTCCAGTGGTAATAAGAAGGTTCGCTATCTTCCCTTTATTGATGAAACTGCGTAATTATAAATGAGCGGTTGCTCATAATTACTGTAACGTACTATTTTGCACTAAGTAGATAATAAAAAAGCAGATCGTTTATGGGTTTTGTTTTTTGAATATGCCCCTAAGAAAATAACTTCAAAGTGAAAAAGCATTATAAAACAGTGTAAGCCCTATAATACAGTGTTAATATTAGGCAAGAACTTGACAGTTGTATATTTTCTACACATTTATAGATAAAATATGTAGAAAGATAACTAGCACATGGATGGACTATATACAGGAAAAACAATTAAATGCTTTTACGGACGATGCATATACATAGCAAGGGAGAGAACTCCCTATAAATTCAAGTCCGTATGGTAGAGTGTGACGGTCAACTTGATCGTTTACCGATATGTACCGTAGTAATCGATTGACAATTGATTGAATAAATACAAGAAATTCATTAATAATAGAAGTATCATTATGTCTGCGGTAAATAAAAATGTAATCATGAATGTTATGGTCAATATGTATAACATACCGCACAGAGTAAATACTAGTCACCGCACTAGGATTGTTACACTAACAGTAAATCATTACTGTTTTTACTCAGAGTTTAAGCTGTCTATTACGTCCATGTCTTTTATCCACACTTTTCGAACTATTTCGGTGCCGTCAAGTTCATTTTTTTTCAGTTTTCGATCCATAGACCTTGCAGCCTGCGATCCAAGTTTTGTTCAGTTTCTTGGCCCGCACCAATTGCCTGGCTTCGTATGCGAGTTTCTCTCGGTATTTGGTCAGATTGTCTTGGATAAATATTCCATCACAAAACTTGTTACAAACGTTTGAGAAGTGCTATGGACATGACAATCTGTTTATTACAAAATTATCATAATGGTAGTAAAGCTGCTAGTAAAGCTACTGGTAAATCTTATTTTATTAATTTTGAAATAGTTTATCAACATTTCTACTTTATCGCTTTTATTATCTCAGCTAGTTCCATCTTACTCTGATCTTGTTTGCTTTGAGAAGAAAAAGGGGCATACTTATACGAAGTTTGAATAGCCTTAAGGGTTATATCTCTTGTGAACAAATAACAAGATCTGAGACTGACTACATAGTTGTATACGGTCGGTCAAAGATTATCCCATGGGCTGAAACAAATTATTGTAAACCAATTCTAGGCAATGGAAGAAGTTTTTTTTTTTTTTTTTTTTTTATAAAAAATGAATAATAAAATATTAGGACCTGTCCCATGAGTGTGCGCTTTTGGCTTGCTATTGCTATTGCTATTGCTATTTATGCCTTATAGGCTGATCACTACAAAATCAAATGTAAGCCTATGCTGGTCTATCACATTTTTCTTTCTTTCCACGTGTCCGTTCTCAAAAGCATCGTGGTACCTTTTACTCTGCTGCGTATACGTGAATCATTCTGTCGCATTCGACATTTTCCTATCGCATGCTAGATAAAAATGGCGTCGTAGGAACTTTAAGTCTCGGAAAGAGACGCTGAAAAAGCGAAAAGGAGTAATGAGTGCTGTATTTAACGAATTATAGCTTTCTTATATAAAAGTTATCCTTCTTTTTTTCGTTCTCTACGATAGCGATATAGCTCTTTATGGGAGTATACTGGTAGTTCTCTGAAAACCTTACACTCTAGAAAATGACGAAAATAATGTATATTTAAGTAAGTAGATTTTATATGAAATAAAGAACAGCCGGATTTAGTGGTGTTAAGCCTTTAATATATCCATTGATAAATCCACTTGTTATACGCAATGTGAGGTATAACTGTAGTTTACTGTTAAATACTCAGCTTTACCATGTTTACACTAATGCACTAACTTATTGCACCCATATTACAAACATGTATAAATATAGCGAAAATATGTTTACGGGTGTATGATCTCAAAGTATATAAACTGTTCCGTGATGTAGTTTTCCTGAACTTGTGTATTCAGTGGATATATATAGTAATGCGGAAGTCGTCGTAAATAAAGAAAAATGGCTGTTAACGGGTCACATTTACTTTTGGATGTACTCAGAAAACATTTTAATGCCGCAACTTGTTCACAGTCACAATTATAATTTTAGTAAGTATACAATTTAACATGTTTTCCATGTCCTTTCTGTATCAAACTTCAAGAGTTTTTTCTTCAACAGATTTGAGTATTTTTTATGATTAATATTACCCAAGAAGGGATTATAGGTTTATATAAGGAACGTGTGAAATGCAACGCTTGGAAACTTGTTTTGACAGCAAGTTATGTCTATCAAGTTTTTCGATGTGCTTTTTATGTTTGCGTTAAAATCGTTGAGTTTTTGTCCATATACTGATTAGTACATGGCGGTTAGTGGGAATATGGCCCGCCGTGAGAAAATTATTGAGAAACATTGAGTCTTATACCACTTTGTAGATTGAAGTGAGTTATTGCAATTTCTCATGTATTTCTTTCCGGGCACGCGACTGGTAAAGGTTATGACGTCATAATTATGATTAAGAGAAAATAAGAAAGGCAGAAAATGCATAACTGCTGAATAATTATAGGTGTCCCCGTGACAACGTCCGCGAAAACTAAATTATTGTAATAATGATAGATCTATATGATATTTAGTGAGGGTAATGTTTATTTTAGCACATAAAACACTTATGAAAAAGAAGATGGAATTTTATTTGCTTGAAATGAAAAAAATATCCATAAATATCAGATGTATATGCAAACTGTGGTAAAACATTTGTAGTCGGAATAAATTTTGCGAATTATAGAACAATTAAAACCCAAACATTACAAAGTTTGTTGTTCAGTTTTTTACTCTTTATACCAATTTACCAAATAATCTAATGAATGACAAAGGAACTGTTTTAATTAAACAACATTTTCGAGCATTGAATTTCAGTTCAGATTTTTCTGCTTGTAATATTGTTAGCATGTTTTCCATGCAAACCTGTGACGCAGTTTGTAAAACCCAACAACATTTGTGTCTGGTTAGGGAATGCAGTTTTTCGAAAGGTAATTAGTATTCCGCGAGAATTACTGACAGGCAGACAGACAAATACCTTTATTGTCTATCGAATTATACACAGAAGAATAACATGGTATAACAACATGATAAACAAATACATGGTATAATATATACAAACTTGGTGGTTTGAAAATTTTAAATATTATTCATAAATACGGTCTTTTTCTGAAAATGTATATTCATAAACATGAATAACAACTTTTTTTGTAATATACAGTTCTTTGTATCAGTGTACTGATATAAACATTGAATTCCAGAAAATGACTGCCTATAGAGTCCCCACTTCCGGACAGTCAAACGCTTTTAAAAACTCACCATTTTCAAAGAACTGTTACATATGTTTGTTTTGATGCATTTGCAATAGCGTGCAAGTGGTGAAATTTCACATAACAAGGTGGAACACAGTTTTCAGCAATTGTTTATCTTTATTTCTTTACAAATGGCATTCATTTTCAAAGGGAGACAACTTTTTCTCGACGATTACTTAAAATAATCGGAAAAAGTTGATAGTTATTCATCTATATTCTTAAAACTATGCTGAAAAGAGATTGACTGAAAAAGTTTGCAGATGAAGTTGTGAAAACACATTTATTCAGGAAGAGCCTAAATTGTCCACCTGATTACTTGTAGTATACATGTAGCTGTATATTACCTGTATTATAAGAACGAATTTCATGAAGTTTTTGTGGGTGAAAAAAGTAGGTCACTAGGTCGTGGTGGGTCATTAAAATGATCTGACTTTTATATAATATAAGCTGTGTTGAACTGAAATACATGAAATTTTCATTTAACATGGTTTTAGGTCACAATAACTGAACGTGAAATATTCGTTTGATATTAATGAATAGGATTTATTGAAGGAATTTATCTATAAAAGAACATGAAATTGTTTTTGGATGTTATAGTGCTGCATATTTTGGTAAGTTAATTGTATTGTTTACTTGTTACTTTCAGGATATAATGGATCAATTTACAGAGGTTTTTGAGTGCTTTTTCATCGTTTGTATTTAATAAATGGTTGAATTTTATAACATTAGGTATAGTATAGAAGTACGGATCTATCAGTTTTTCTCTGATGTTTTTAGAACGTTTAACAACGTATGGAATTCGTCACCAAGGTCCTGGAAGCAGTTACGCATTTTCTATTATTATATTCTTTATGTCTGTTTTTCAAGCGACCAGTCTCTACCGGAAGTGAATGATTCGCTGTTCTAAATTCTAAGATTTTGAGGCCTTGATTTCGAGGGAGTATTTTTAAATAATTTTCAAAATTGTTATCTTTCTTGAAAAGACTATAATTTCTACCTTTGGATGAGCTTGTTAGATCTGATGACCATTTTTGAAAGAATTGGTTAATAAGCGTTTGTTAAATATTAATTGCTATAGTTTTACTTGTAATTGGACTCTGTTGTAGACACACGTAGGAATATCCTGTATTGTTAAGGATATCGTATGTATACTTCATCCAGTTAACTTTATTAGAGTCTGCACAATATAACATAGCTTCAAAGCATAAAGAAGAGAGTTTAGTATTTTTTCTGTGTAATAATTTTGTTCCAGAAGCTTATCATTTTTTGTTTTAATCTTAATCTCTATCGGGTAGCGTCCTAACTCGGCATAAAGCTTGTACATCGGTGTACTTCAACTACTTGTACGAATTTTCGTTATTTTTCTTAGGAAGCTATTGTGTACTTGTTCCAAAGCGGAGAGATTTTCAAAACCAAATATCTCACAACCATATGTTAATATTGATAAAATTGTACTGTCGAATAATTTTAACTGAAGACCGATCGGTATGTCTATATTGTTAATTCTCATTGGTAATAGATGCATTGCCTTTTAAGCCTATTTCTTGAGCATCTGTATACCTCGTTAACCTGTTGTTTAATACAGCACTAAAGATTTTACCAAGGCAATTTAAAATAGTTATTGGATGGTAGTTTTTTTGGATCACTTTGGCTGCGCTTGTTTTTATATAAAGGTTTTATTATGCCCTCCAGCCAAGATTCTGGTAAAGTACCGGTAAACATTATTTTATTGTAGAGCACTACGTATACTCACAGATTCGGAACTTTTAAGAGTTTCGTATTTCATCTCTGAGTTTAGTATTTCATCTTGGTCATTTAAATTAAAGTTCACATGGAAATCTTCTTCTTTGCTTTTGTAGAGTTTATATTTTCGAAAAAGCCATTTAATTCCTGCATTGAGGGGAATATATCTTTTGATTTTGGTTTAATGCTGTTCAAAATTTTCCAGTAATCTTTCGGTTGTTCTGAGTTTAAATGCCTTAATTTTTCTCATCCATTCGTTTTGTATTTTGTTGAAATCGTTTAACTGATGATTTATAGGTTTTACTTGCTTCGCGTAGATGAATTTTGTTAGTTACGTTTTTAACAAGAGTATATTGTTTACGTGCTAGGTGATATTTTACTTGTTCATTCCTACACTGTGTACCGAAAAAAAAAAGGCTTTTTTTTTAGATTTTTTTTTTTTTTTTCAATTTATCTTTGTTAAAATTTTGCGGTCTTAGCATGAACGTTTTATTAGCCGAATAATTGAAAAGTTCGGCAATTTTAGTTGCTGCTGAATTTAAAGTAATGGATGCGTTTTCATGATTACGCGATTCGAGTGAAACTTTTATTTCCATAGTATAACTCTCATTTATATTTAAAAAAATCTTTTTTATTTTCTTTCCATTTACTTTAATTATCAATAGTATACGTTTCTTGTTTGTAGTTTTGCTTGGAATATTTTATATTCAATTCAGTACGTAATAGATAGTGATCATCCGAAAATAAACTATCAAACTCCATGATATCAAAGTCGGTTATATGTGACAATAGATCAATACTCGCTATGCTGTAATCTTTAACGAAACAGTCATGGAAGGTAATTTTACCTGTGTTACGGTCTTTACCTACTCGGCCGTTGCAAGTAAACAGGTTATTGTTTTTACAAATATCTAATAATTTATAGCCTATTCTGTCGGACTTGAGATCCATTGAGTTTCTGGCTAGCGGCAAATCATACAGTTTTAACTTTTAATGTGCTTCGAAAAAGGTTTACAAGTCATTATCAAAATCAAAATGATCAGCTAAAAATTGATATGTTTCTATAAAATATAGCAATCTTGCCGTATGTGCATTTATATCCCATGTCAACAATGTACATGAATAGTTGCTACAAAAGCGCGTAATTTCGAGTTCCATTTCTGCAAAAATGTCGTCTTTATAAAAATTAGATTGTTCTGGTGGCACACAGATTATACCTAGCAATAGGTCATTTTCAAATGAGAACTCAAAGTTATCAATTTTAAGCCATAGAATGAATTCACAACCATTTTTTAAAATCTCGACTTTATCGTAAAAAATGTTACGTTCAAAAACACCTATGCCGCCAGATTTCCTTATATGCGGCTGTTCTCTAGGTTTTGATATAAATTCGTACTCAGGGATTGATATAAGTTTCAGTTACACAAAAAGTGTCATAATTTTTAACTAGCTCTTCTACTTCTGGAAAGTTAACTTTATTTTTTAAACCACATACATGAAGCGATCCTATAGTGAATTGTGATTGTTCTATTAAATCCTTTTGTAATGAACTTGCTAGTGAATTTAAACCAGTCACTTTATCTGAGGGAAGTTGCCCCCTAATGTTCTATCTGTGTTCACTATCTTGGGGAGTTTGCCCCGCATTTTCACCAGAACCCCATGGAGTAGTGCTTGCCTTTCAGCTATGTGCCATTGCGTTGCCTTTGTAAGAGGCTGTGACTTTAGCAGTTTTCGTCTGGGTGTCGTTTGTCGAGCTCGGTTGCTGTTCAGCGGGATTGTTAACATTTGCTTGCATCCGCGTTGGAGAAACCTCATTATCAAAGGATAATTTGGCTGCCGTAAAGTTTGTGAAGTTGGGCTCAAAAGAATCTTCTGTTATAGTTGTATTCACTGTATTTTGGTTCCACTGACCAGACGGGGCAGTTAAATCCATAGGCGCACGGGAATCTTGTGCTACGTTAGTAGTTTGCATTTGGTCAGCCCAGTGCTTTGCTAATTTTTCAACATTGAAACTTGTTTCGATGTTTTGGTTGCAGTCGCCTCGTAACACAGTATTCCAATCTGGGAATTTGTCATATCTGATTTCACCAATTATTTCGATTGCAGCTGAAAATTTGAATTTCACTGCTTCCCGACCGTGGACGTTCCTTTCTTCCTTGAATTCTTCTAGCTTCTGCAATTTCTGTGGAGGGTTGGGGGTAGTCTTTGCTTATGCTTATGTTCGACCCAATATATTTTAGATTCTGAGCTTTGGAAATAACTAAATTTGCTTCATATGAGTCATAAAACGTCACTAGAATTTGTCAGGGAATTTCTTGTCCCCTTATGTATTTTTTTCTGCTCACACGAAATGCCCGTTTAATTCGCACTTCATGCGCCCCTATATCTAAATTATCGGTCAAAGTGTTTGAAATAACAGATATAGAAGTCGCAACTTGACCGCGATGGTTGACCTTAGGCTGATTATTCATATCGATTATTTCATTGTAGAAATAAGGGGTGCTTAGGGTGACAATGTATATTTAAATGGAATGAGTTTGTATACAGCGTTTTACGTACACACCTTTTCAATAATAAGTTGTACCTCATTATGTATTATAATACAAAGGCCAACCATCGGGTTCAAGTTGCGTCCACTATACACAGTTTTCCGTGACATTTTTAGCTCGACTATACGAAGTATAAGGAGAGCTTTCCTACTCGCCCCGGCGTCGGCGTCGGCGTCTTTCCGCGTCCCCACCTTGGTTAAAGTTTTGGTGCACTTTCTCTTTTTTCAAGTTATCTCTGTAATTACTTGATGGATTTGATTCAAACTTGAAATACTTATTCCTCATCATCATCCACATCATCTGACATAAGGGCCATAACTCTGGCACCAATATTTCATGAATTATCCCCCCTTTTCACTTAGATTTTCAGGTTAAAGTTTTGATGCACTTTCACTCTATCTCTGTTATTACTAAATGGATTTGATTCAAACTTAAAATAGTTGTTAAACATCATCACCCACATCATATGACACAAGGTGCATAATTCTGGCACCATTTTTTCATGAATTATTCCCCCTTTTTACTTAGAATTTCAGGTTAAAGTTTTGGTGCACTTTCACTCTACCTCTGTTATTACTGAATGGATTTGATTCAAACTTAAAATAATTGTTTAGCATCATCACCCACATCATATGACACAAGATGCATAACTCTGGCACAATTTTTCATGAATTATTCCCCTTTTTACTTAGAATTTCAGGTTTAAGTTTTATGCACTTTCACTCTATCTCTGTTATTACTGAATGGATTTGATTCAAACTTAAACAATTGTTCAACATCATTACCCTTATCATATGACACAAGGTGCATAACTCTGGGACCAATTTTTCATGAATTATTTCCCCTTTTTACTTAGAATTTTAGGTTAAAGTTTTGATGCACTTTCACTCTGTCTCTGTTATTACTGAATGGATTTGATTCAAACTTAAAATAGTTGTTCAGCATCATCACCCACACCATATGACGGAGGGTGCATAACTCTAGCACCAATTTTTCATTAATTATTCCCCCATTTTACTTAGAATTTCAGGTTAAAGTTTTGGTGCACTATATGACACAAGCTGCATAACTCTGGCACCAATATTTAATGAATTATGCCCCTTTTTGCTTAGGATATACTTATATAGTGTTTTGATACATTTTATCTTTACCTCTCTTATTACTTTAAGTTGATATTTTTGACATAGACACAGGCTATTGTGCAATATCTTCACCCACAATTGGAGTCATTAAACACTCCAGTGACAGCTCTAGTTTCCTCAGATGTGCCCAGTTTCACTATCCTGCATCGAAATAGTCGAGCGCGCTGTCTTCTGTGACAGCTCTTGTTGTCTTTGTTTTCTTTGCTACCCACGAAAAATAGGTTATTTGCATGAACGCGTGCTTCATGGTCAATCCATTTGTATTTAAGAAAACGTAAACGTTCATCAGTGATGTTCAGTCTGGCCATATTTATATACATGTGCGACTCTATACCATCAACTCTCATCTTCAAAGGTGCTAGATTAGGTGACAATACATCATAATTGATGATAATTTATCTTCCAAACTAAGATTTCTAAAGTCTTGTGGTGAAGGCCATGTCTTATAATACTTATCTATATTCGGTTGATTTTGTAGTGGTGGGGTACCTGTATAATGGCGAGCGCGTTTATTCACCTCCTCAAAGTCATCACCAAGTGGGGAATATCTAGATCCAGAGTTATCACTATACAGTCTATTCCTTCCTATATCCACATAAGCGTTAATTTTGCCAATTCACAAGTATTTATTTATCAGTTTTAGCGAATTTTCTATCAGCGATAATAAAATGGCGTCTACGTTTTTCAAACCACCGGAAGTCTATCTACACTTCTGCCTAGCTTGTCGCAGATGGTTTCGAATGATTTAGAAAACGTTATACACAATCAGGTGTTGTTATCATATAAACAGTAATTCATGCATTCTGCATGATGTTTTCAGATACGGCTAATTAGTTGTTGCTCGAATAGTTGATATTTCTTATGCCGGGGCGATGCAGTTATTAAATGAAAATAACAATGCGAAGACAACAATACTGCATCGCTTGGGATTGACATATCTCCATATTTAAAACTGATTTAAGTACACAGATTTACTCGAGTGTTTTAAACTTCCTCTATATAAATGGGGATGTTCCCCATACTTATCCCCAACGATAACGTTATTCCCGCGCAAACGCAAGGGCGCGTCCATTTCATGATAATAGATACATGTAAAATAACAATTCGTATTGTTTGTGCAATACTTGACAAGTAAATGTCAGTATTTGTTTCATTTTAACTGTCCAATAAGTATATTGAAAAATAGCACAATCGGGCAGAATGCAGATACCAACAGCAAATCATCAGCCCGTTTTATATGAGTTCGAACCCTCGTGACGATTTATTTTTGAACATTTTTTCCTGTCCGTTTTCAGTTCTGTTCCCGTATTCTCCGTGTCTTTCTTTGATGGTTTGTATATGCATATATGTCTTTAGATAACGTATGTTCATTTGTATTTTTAGTATATGCATTTAACTAATATCACATACATTTTATTTTCTGCCATATCGGCCTCAGATATTTCCCTGTCGTTGTGTCATAGTGAAAATGAAGGAATCATTTTTATGCAGAAATAAAAAGAAAATTAACTGTCGTCGCCGAGTTTCGAACCCACACGCCAAAAGATCTGATGAGCACAATCAATATGCTTTACCACTGAGCTAATTTGTAATTCGTACGAAAGTAAGAAGTATTTACATTTTAACCAGTTACAAAAATGTTGAATTCCCTATGCTTCATTTCAATATATTTATAGATATGTTTGTAAACATCACGTTATGGGTGGGGCATACAGTAATCGAACGATAATTTGATATTTGTAAACAAACGCAGTCGATCGTTTTATTTACCAGTTTAGGTAAATCACGCATAGACGATATGGATTAGTATCTCAAGCTGAGACTCGATGAACAAAGTACTGTATCAGCGCAACGCGTTAGGCCACTAGGTATGACACCCGAGGTCCGGAGTTCGATACTGGGTTGAAGTAAACTTTTTTTTTTTACTTTTCTTTCAGCATAGATACAACTAGCTTTGAAAATACAAGTAATACGGTAATACTGCCAATCTGACTAAAGTACTTGATCTTCTAAACGTAGCGTAATGGGATATGTACTTTAGTCAGATTGGTAATACAGCATACAGACGGGTTTTTCGTGAATTATCCATTTATACCGATGTAATGTAGGTACAGTACCCCCACATTATACACTAACATTGTATTATCATTCCATAGCTCGAAACGGCGAACATTGAAAAAGCTTCTGATGAGCGATTTCATTATTCTGAGGATTCTAGGAAGATCATTCGACAAGTTCTAAAGGTTTATTGTAATTCTGAAATGATGATATAAAAAAATAAAACAGAGAAGACAAACTGAGAATCAAACTGAAATAAAACAAAAATAAAGCAAGGCTACATAAAACATTTCCTTAGAAAATAAACTTCTTGCGAGTTTCAAACTCGTGCTATTTTTCGCACTGCATTGAAAACCGACAGCTTAGCCGCCTGAGCTATTTCGCCATTCATGTGTTAATTTTTACTTCACAAGTATCATATCATAAGAATGCCTATCTAATTTACCGTGATAACTGACCAACCTGAATTATTATTCTTAGACTCGCCTGACATTTTCGCGCCATTGTTATTATCGTTCGTCGACTGTAGTACAATCTTTTGGAATATATCAGCCCAGGTAAGTATCTGTAACTACAACTCGTTTAAATGGGTCAACCGTGTTGTTGTACTTATAAAATAGACTGGCCCGGTTTATAGGTTGGTCTTGGCCACGATATGTATGGTATTTTGCCATCGAAATATTTCTATAAAATGCTTCTTCCCCTTCCGTTTGGATCCGTCCATGTTTACAAACACGTTTGTTTATTTTATGGACTGTAGATACCTAGTTTGTCTCACAATAGCTTCGAAGGTCATGTTGTTTTTCGGTTATACGCGAGACGTTAAATAAATACCTTTACGTTTACCTTTATATAATTGTCAATACATCTTAGCAAGGGCGATTTTCAAGAATTAAATGAACGTTATCAATTTGTTCTTTTAAACTAGCAGGACAATTGCTTTTATCAACTGCGAGAATATATTAACTAAATGTTACGACTGAAATTCAGACATGAGTGTGTGGTTTGTTTTTAGTTTAATATCAATTTAAAACACTTCTGGTACAAGATGTATACAAACAGTTAGTTATCAAGTTCAATGGACATTTTCCCAATTTTATTTGGTAAACTGGTAAAATGTTTTATTGCATGCGGTTCTTACTTGCTATTAGTGTTCAGTTCTGTGTCAGCTGGATGCTTCACTTGTCTAACGAAAGAGGTGGACGACGCAATAATAGGTAGTTCTTAATGAGCTGCTTTGATATTTTTCTACTTTCCTGATTCGTTGGATCCTAAATAATGTTCTGCTATTGCTCTGCCTTCTGCAACGGCATTGAGAACATGCTAAAATGGTTCGTAAATAAAAGCTTTAAGAAGATCCCTTTAAAGAATAGCAAAACAATAGAAGACTTTGTTTGAAGAGGGCATTTTCTTTTTTGTCATGTTGAGCGACTTTTGGAGTTTCCACATTTTCTGTTTGATTGAGTTTGTTCATGAGGGGTTAGAAAAGTAAAATACCCCCACTCCCTCTAGCACCAGCTTAAGCGGAATTCTATAATGATAATTTTGAATGGACTCCATAATACTAAAGGACTAGAGGTTCTTCAAATAATTGCTTACCCAATCATTTATGTATTTCACATATCGTGTCTTTAGTTTCCACTGCGTGAATAAGACATTCAGCTGCCGGGGTTTAATTTTATGTATACTGTTCTATTACCTTGGAACATGATGGGGATATAGAATGTGAGCAATTTTGCCAAATAACCGTTTTAAACACACCACCGTTGTTTTGCAACTGACTGTTCCAAGGTGTTGTCGCACTAGGCCTATATTCCTTTATTTTTACATTTTGAGCTTGCTGTCTATATGCTTTACTTTGTCCATATATTTATCATGATTTAAACTATACATACATTGCTGCAGTGTTACAGTTTAAAGATGCTGCTTTGTTGGAACATTGTTTTGCCATGAAAATTGCACAGTGTCAGAGTATATCCCATATCGGATCTGTTGAAAAACACTTTCAGTTGCAGAAAGGAAATGATGAAATAAAGAAAATGAAATGATTGCTTTGTTCCAGTTGTGACAAAATTACCACATGCCCCTGATGCCCTACCTTAAACACAGTATTTTTAAAATGCAGGGTTAATAAATAACACTGTGTGTAGATAGATTAATGTGTTATCGCGGGGCTGAAGACGAATTAAGTAAAACACTGTCAGTCTTGATGTCAAGTTTATACAAATAATCAGTAATTTTGAGTAATTAAGAAAACTATCATGAACACTATTAAGTTAAAAACTTGTATTAATCTTCTACTGTCCTAATTGTCTTGCTCATGCTTAAATTTTATCAAGATAAAAATGAATGGCCAACAATACATGCAATTTGCACATAATCATATAATTAGAGCATAGACAACTGCTTGCGCCGATATTGATTTGTACTGAATTTTCGTCAAATTCCTTTCATTCTAGGTATTCATTTAAAGCAGATACTGGTAATTTATATTCCCTTATTGTATGTTATATTTCTTGTTACTTTCGGAAATAATCATATTTCAAATTCAACACTTTAAGAATAGTTGAAAATAATAAATAACAGGAGGTAGAAGTGACGTGCAAAATGCACTGTAAATTAAGTGGGTGCAGTACAAATTATACCGGTAAAATGGATTAGATATATATTTTTTCATAGAAGGTATAAATATAAACATTTGAAACATTAGCTTGTTTCATGACATGATATCCGATAGTATAAGCATTTTACTGATTTCTTCAGACATTATTTAGCTGTATTATTTTCGTAATCGGTCGCCATAATGATGACGTCGATACATGTATAATGTTTTTGTTTTAGACCAAGAAATAATTTGGTATATGTGGCTATATTTCTTAACTAATTTCAAGCGGGATTTCAAATGGCAGTGGACTAGGTCTTTGTACAGGCTGTAATACGCTACCATAAGGCAGAGATACTTTTCTCTTTTTGTCCATCCGTGACAGTACAATGTCTAGCCATCCGTGACATTTATCTAATGGGAGTATTTGATTAATTTGTGGCATCGCTGTGCAATTAGCGACTTACAGAGTACAGGTCAGTTCAATAATTTCATGGGAAGTAAGGGACCTATCATTTGACATTTTGGTGGCGGCTAATAGACATTTGCGAATTAAGTCTACGTGGACTGTGGACACCTAAGACGATAGATTTTTCAAGGGGACCGTCTCAGCATAATTTGATTATACATGTATTATGCGCGGTAGGAAATAGAGTTTATAACGACAATAGGGTTTGGGTTATTATATCATCACTATGCTGTAGATTATATAAATTCGGATGTTCCTGTTTTTAGCTCGACTTTTCAAAGAAAAAGTGGAGCTATTGCACTCGCTCCGACGTCGGCGTCGCCGTTGGTTAAAGTTTTTGATAAAGTCATATATCTCTGTTACTATCACAGCTATTGGCTTGAAACTTATATAGTTATTTATTATCAAAGTCTACACCAGGAGAAATAATCCAGTTAATCTGAATTGAATTTTGATAGAACTTTTCTCCTTTTTAACTTAGAATATTTTGTTAAAGTTTTTGATAAAGTCAAATATCTCTGTTACTATCAAAGCTATTGACTTGAAACTTAACATAGTTATTTACTATCAAAGTCTACACCAGGAAAACAATCTTCATAACTCTGATTTGAATTTTGATAGAATTATGCCTCTTTTAAACTTAGAATTTTGGTTAAAGTTTTTTTATTATCAAAGTCTACACGCGGAGAAACAATCCCCATTACTTTCATTTGAATTTTAACAGAGTTATGTCCCGTTTTAACTTGGATTTTTATGCCCCCGAAGGAAGGCATATAGTTTTTGAACCGTCTGTCGGTCTGTCAGTCTGTCGGTTTTTGAACCGTCTGTCAGTCTGTCGGTCTGTCAGTCTGTCCGCAATTTTCGTGTCCGGTCCATATCTTTGTCATCGATGGATGGATTTTTAAATAACTTGGCATGAATGTGTACCACAGTAAGACGACGTGTTGCGCGCAAGACCCAGGTCCGTAGCTCAAAGGTCAAGGTCACACTTAGACATTAAAGGATAGTGCATTGATGGGCGTGTCCGGTCCATATCTTTGTCATCGATGGATGGATTTTCAAATAACTTGGCATAAATGTGAACCACAGTAAGACGACGTGACACGTGCAAGTCCCAGGTCCGTAGCTCGAAGGTCAAGGTCACACTTAGACGTTAAAGGATAGTGCATTGATGGGCTTGTCCGGCCCATATCTTTGTCATCGATGGATGAATTTTCAAATAACTTGGCATGAATGTTTAACACAGTAAGACGACGTGTCATACGCAAGATCCAGGTCCGTAGCTCAAAGGTTAAGGTCACAGTTAGACGTTAAAGGTCATTTTTCATGATAGTGCATTGATGGGCATGTCCGGTCCATATCTTTGTCATTCATGCATGGATTTTAAAATAACTATGCATGAATGTGTGACACAGTAAGACGACGTGTCGCGTGCAAGACCCAGCTCCGTAGGTCAAAGGTCCTAAACTCTAACATCGGCCATAACTATTCATTCAAAGTGCCATCGGAGGCATGTGTCATCCTATGGAGACAGCTCTTGTTTTTACTGGCAAAGCTCTAATTCAGAGTCAAGTCCTGAGAGAAGTCGAGCGTGCTGTCTAACGGACAGCTCTTGTTCTGTATTTCTGTCCATCAGAGAGAAGTTATGCTAAACATATCGTCAAAAGTATTAAAGCGACCCATGCGCTCTGCACGTCGTCTCAGTTTGGTGAACATTTGTGCCAAATTTCTTTAAAATCCTTCAAGCAGTTCAAGAGTTACACGTCGCACTCGAAACAAAGTTATATGACCTTTGACCCCTAAGTGTGACATTGACCTTTTAGCTAGCCATCCAAAACATACGCTCTGCATATCGTCTTGGTGCGGTGGACATTTGTGCAAAGTTTCTTTAAAATCCCTCAAATAGATCAAAAGTAACAGAGCGGACACGAAACGAAGTCATTTGACCTTGACCTTAAAGCGAGCCACATGATACAGGCGCTCTGCACGTCGTCTTGAAGTGGAGAACATTTGTTACGTATCAAAGTTTAAAATCCTTTAAGGGGTTCACAAGTTACAGAGCGGAGTCGACACGAAATTGCTAACGGACAAACGGACACACAGACTGACAGACGGCCAGATGAACACCCGTGGTGTCCCAAAATACGTCTCCTTGGGCGTATAATAACAATAGAGGAATGGAGACGCAAGTTATTACGTTTTCTACAGTTTTCACAATGATTTACCTACTGACCTACATTTTTATCCCAGCTGACCCAGTTTAGATTTTTTCATGTCGGACGACGACGACGACGATGGAATACGGATACATTGCGATTAGACTAGCTCATTTTTTCAACTCTGTCGCAGATGCGCAACTTACAATATTAAAGAAAATTTCAGGAAAGAGTTATGACGCTAGATCAAATACTTTTTGGGATATGTATAACAAAAAATTCTCTTGTAAACAGACGGACGGAAAGACAAATCCAAATCTTATCCTGTTCGGTGACATGATAAGCCAGACCTTATCATCATTATAGGAATGTTTTCCTACCAAACCAAATAAATTAAAATTATCATGTTGAGATGGTCCCCTTGAAAAATAGATCGTCTTAGGTGTTCACAGTCCACGTAGACTTAATTCGCAAAGGTCTAATAGGCATATGTTACAGAGAGAGAGAATTTATACGCACTTATCACTACCAGAATATACCAGACAAATTATGGCAAAGCTCCTAGCAAAACAAACGAGCCTGCACGTTCCACAGCAAGTCCACTAACCCAATAAGATTAGTTTCGACGCTTCTTTATATACATACCCGAATTGTACTACACATTTGTACTTTTTCAACATTTGCATATATATACTCACTTCTCATTTATCATGTCTCACAAATCAGTAGTGACATTATAGTCTTTTTAACTGATTGGGACCAGAGAAGCTATATTTTTTGTCTCTGAAAGTTAACTGGATCTCAAGGATACACTGAATTTATAATGATAGTTTGCGTTAAGGTATGACCCACCTAACGGTCAATATTTCAGATGTTCAAAACAATGTTACAGCAATATATTGTATCCAGTGAGAGACTTGTATGCAAAACTTCTACCGTGCCGGGTTTTTTTTTATAAATTTTGTATAATTCATGATATTTCCTTAAGCTCAAGTAGAAGCAAAGTTCAAAGTGATGGCCTTTGTCCAAAACGTTTGCAGAGAATTTATTATACCATTAATTTTGATAAAAGGAACGTCAAACTATCGGTAAACAATTATAAAACACAAAATAAAACTGTGAATATCTTTTTTTCTAGGGTGCCTCAAGTAAAAGGTATTAATGAGACAGAATTCTATCTCCAACATTGAAAAATAAAGGTCGAGCTCTGTGGGACTGTTTTGAATTTTGCTCACTTCATTCAAAATGTACATTGGGGCAGAAGTAAAACCTACCTACATTTCTTCCACAACTAAAGAGTAAATGCGAAATAGAAAACTTTTACCCCTTTTAAAGATGTCTAACTGCCCTTTCTGTTTAAGAGGTAAATTCACTTTAACCAGCAAGAAATCGCTTATCAAATGAAAATTTTTCCCTTTTTGTAAAATAATTCATCATTTAATAATTTCATAATTTAAGGGAAGGGCCGTTTACTAATGTTGGCAGAACTTGTGACCCAACCTTATTGCTATAATTCAATTGATTGTTAATATCGATATGTTGCTGTAATTATATAAATACATGTATTATAAGCAATAAAATATGTTTTAACTAAACTAATTCACCATCATTTTCTGCGTTATCATACACTATTTTATTACATGATACTAATTCATTTCTTTCTTTATTTCTTATATACAATTACATCTACAGACATCATTTTCAGAACTTTGAGAGAACTTCAATGGTATGACACCATATGTAGGCAGTTATTTTGTTACACTTTTTACGCACTTGATTAACCCTTCCAGCCCGAACGATTTTATGGGTACATATTGTGGCACCTCATCATTCTGACATAGAGTTTCGTAATTAACAAGTTGATTTTTTTTTTCAGGCTGACAAGCATTTGTCAAAATAATCTTCAGAAAAATCATGGGTAATATGAACAGGAAAAGTGGTGGATCACGGATCTCAGAAAATGAAGGTAATATTTATGATATTACAAGTTTAAATATTTTAAAATATACTTATAATTCTTTGCCAGAAAGATACATATGTTACAATGACGGACTGTCCAAAGTAACACAGCTATCATGTTTAATGTAATTGTACTATTGTATCAGAGTGACTTATTATTTTGTTAAACGACTATCCTATTTCTCAAAGGAACATGTTATTATGTCCAGTGTAGATATTATCTTGTTAGAGTGACGTACTATTTTGTCAAACGACCATCCTATGCTATCATGGCTAGTGTATATACTACCTTGTCAGAGTGACGTACTATTTTGCCAAACGATCATCCTATTTTCTCAAAGTAACATGCTGTCATGTCCAGTAAACATGCTATCTTGTCAGAGTGACGTACTATTTTGTCAAATTGTCAAACGACCATCCTATTGTCTCAAAGTAACATGCCATTATGGCCCGTGTATATACTATCTTGTCAGAATGACGCACTATTTTGTTAAACGGCCATCTTGTTTTCTCAAAGTAACATATTATCTTTTCAGAGTGGCGTACTATTAATATATCAAACAGCCATCCTGTTTTTTAAATAGACAGTTGGCGAAAGCCTCGAGTAAAAATCCGTAGTTATATTTAGTACAATATGGTATCATACATCAAAATGTTTGCTGGGATACATGGAATTCAGTCAGGGTGAATACAAGGCTAAAATATCTCTAATCAAGTTTTCATGAGGCCCGAAAAGAGGGGCACGTGATAAACAATGATAAAGCAAAATGATTTTTAAATTACAGATTAACGTAATCTGACTTGAATATATTATAGAGTGGGAAAATTCATTTATATAATTTATTTTAAGGTATAAATATAATTTTCAAGTGACATTAAAGTCTTAGAGGCCCCTAAAATTGGGGGTTCACCATCAGACGACAGTTACATGATGATCTCACGTATCCCCTATGTTAAAATTTACGTAACAGTCATATTCACATGTAATTAAGGAATGAATATTTATCCTCTATATTATCCAGTGCATGTAGAAAACTAAGACTCATTCCATTTTCTTTGAATTTTCATATATAATTCATGAAGCCCCAAAGGGAGTTGCATGCAAAATGAACATTTTTAACCGGACGTGCTGCATATCATATTTGCCATCAATGTAACATGCTATAAAGACGATATACTCACACAGTCTTGTAATAAAACATAAAATGTACTAAAACTAATTGTGTGAAGTAATTTTATTGTTTTTATTATTGCAGCATCACTTTCTATTGAAGTCTGAGAACACTAAAACCGGGTCTTTCCGCAAAGGGCTTAATACAAGTGTGAGAAATATCATAGAATAAGTAACTCTGATAATTTCAAGGAGAGTAGAACCAATATATTACATATACATGTCACTTCACTGCATTTCATTTTCCTTATTTTCATTTAATTGTTACTACAATAAAAGGGCGTAAAAGTCGGTTTAATGATACTAACTTTTGAGACAAATATAGTCAAATTGCTCAAGTATGAAATACTGAACCGATATATACACTCAAAAAAAGTAAAAACGCAATATCGCTTTTTGGCAAATATTTCATTTTTGCAAAAATTTGTTTGTAAATATTTGATGTACATTGATACATATATAGAATTGCCCAACTTTTCAAAATACCAGTGCATTCGAAGAATAGTGAGAGTTTTTCTGTTCACTCTGGTATTGGTGTCGCCTTTGTTGACATCCTCACCTTGGATATGTTTTGCATGTAAGATCTTATCTTGGCACCCAATGTTTGTGTTGGATTAAAACTTTACTTAAGACTTTTGTGTCATCTAACCTATTGAAATAAAAATGTTAGATAAATCTTGGCTGAATTTAAAACAAATTATGGTCCTTTTTCAATCTAGAAAATTCGGTAAAAGTTTAGTGTGTACCTAAATAACAAGCTGTATTTCAGTAACTACAGGTATTTGATTAAAATTTCACATAGTGCTTTCAGTCATCAAACCACAGGAAATAACTCAAGATGAAAAATGATTTTTATGTTTTGCGTTAAAAAGGATTTTACAGCAGAGAGAGTTACTGTTAAAAGACACTGACGACTGATGCCAGTCTAGCTATGTCTCAGTAACGACTGAAATCACACAAGATATCCACTTATATAACCAATTTAAAGAACTCTTGGTTAAATTTATTAAAAAATATGGCCGTTATTACCCCACGCCGAAGGCGGAGAGATATAGTTTTGGCGTTGTCCGTCTGTCCGTCCGTCCGGAGCCATAACTAGGAAATGGTTGGGAATATTTAAATAAAACTTCATATACATATTCAACACAATAGGGAAATGCGGCCCGTCAAGTTTCAGTCAGATTGCCGTAGTAACACTAGAGTTATAGCCCTTAGGAGTTTCTTGTGTTAACTATATTGGGTACCATAAATATGGCAATTTCTGCTTCATAACTTGTGACATATTTGACGTAGAACTATGAAACTTAAACTAAATTTAGATCTAATGTGGTAGTGCACACACAATTTCGTCAGGATCTCTTTTGAAACTTCAGAGTTATTGCTCTCTAATTGTTTAAAAATCCGCATATTTGTACATAACAAACTAACAAATTGGTACAATTTCATTAAACTTCTTTCCTGTTTTTCCATGAACATTTATTATAAATATGTTAAATTGTGTACCCACACCCGGTCATCCCCACCGCCCTGGTCACACCTTCTCCCCCTCCCACCTACACCCCCAACCCCCGCCTCCCATTTTTTTTTTCATTTCTTTTTCAAACCTACCATGAATATTTATCAACATGCAAAGTTGTACCCTCCCCCCACCTCGCTCCTCCACCAAGTTATCCCCACCACCCCAATCATGCATCCCTCGTCCACCCCAACTTTTTTCCCCATTTTTTTTATTTTCCATCAATATTTATTATCAAGATGTGAAGTTTTGTACTCTCAACCGGTTATCCCCATCCCCAACCCCCCCTGCCCCCCCCCCCCCCCCCCAACACACACAAAAAAAACAACATTTTTTTCCATTCCTTTTTTAAAAAAAATTCAAACCTTCTATGAATGTTTAACTTCATGTGAAGTTGTAACCACACCCACACACAACCAACCCGCCACCACCCACGTCCCACATTTCTTACTTGATTGTGCTCTCTTAAGGACATCTGTTCTTTTAAGTTCAAATGAACATGTTAAACAGCGACACTTGGTACCAAACTACTTGAATACAATATTTCAAATAACTCCATATAATTCTAAAAGCTAAGCTTATTACACATTAGGCAGGATCAAGATAACATACATTTATTAGGTACACTTAAAACATTCGTTTTCTGTTTATTGTTCGTGACTAATGAAATTATTTGCCTCTTAGTAGCATCCTTTACTTTTTGCCAGACATATTTTTTTGCCATTCTTCACCACAAACCCTTTCGGCGAGGGATACCATTTCATCAAATTTGCTTGTTTTACTTAGAACATTTGCTTGAAGTTTTGAATGCAAGTTGCTGTCATTACCTGAATAGAAATTTAATTTGTATTTAATTGTACAAGTCTGAAACACGGTTTTGTAAATCTTGCCCAGTCATGGTCCTTGTTAAACTTAGAAATTGTTGAATAGTCGAGCGCACTATCTTTTGGACAGCTATTGTTATTAAAATTGTTATCGGCTTTTATTCGTGGCTAGAACAGGCTCAAAAATATTTTGCTGAAGCAGTGGCACACCACAAGACCAACTGACATTCAGTTGTTATTGAATGGTGGAGTCACCAGATGTATACTGCAATATAGAAAACCTCGTATGACATTACACGTAAATGTTTGTAATTGCGTCAACATCACACACAAAAGTGTTTGGCAACGTAAAAAACTTCAAACTTACCAAACTTAAAATCTTGGTCAGTTTATTAATCATTTAATAATATCAAGACTTTTCCGGATATTTGGTATTCCTTACTGATGATCGAATTTCTATATGTCGAAATGTAATTAATACGAGTTTCTAAGGTAGTAATTAAATGAATTGCAACACAGGCGCCGTATGCTCATGGCAACAAAATTTGGGTGTCAGACAACATTATTAAGGATCATTGAAGATTGGAAACAAGCACTCGATAAAAATAAATATGTGGCAGCAGTTTTGATGGACCTGTCCAAGGCCTTTGATTGCCTTTCTCATTATTTGCTGATTCTTAAATTAAAACATTATGGAGTTAGTGATAGTGCATTAATGCTAACTACAAATTATTCAAGTAATAGAAAGCAATGCATTAAATTGGGTAATTTTACTAGCAGCTTTCAATATATACACAAGGGAGTGCCACAGGGCTCTATCCTTGGGCCTGTTTTATTCAACATTTTCATTAATGATATGTTCCATTTTGTAAAGAAAAGTAACTTGTTTAATTACGCAGATGACAACACACTATCTCATTCGGATCACAATATTAATGAAGTAAAAAAAATCTTTAGAACTGGACAGTCTTTCTTTAATACAGTGGTTTACTGATAACAAAATGCAGGCAAATCCTGATAAGTTTCAGGCAATAGCTTTAGGACCAAAACCAAACAAAAGTAACCTTTCCATAGATTTAAGAGATACTTCAATTACTTGTGAAAAGGAAGTCAAACTTTTAGGAGCAACAATAGATTTTAGATTAAATTTTAAAACTCGTGTTTCAGATATTTGCAAAAAGGCATCTAGACAGTTAAATGTGCTAAATCGTATTGGGAAAAATCTTTGTAAGTTAGGAAAACTTAATATTTATTACTCTTTCATAATGTCAAATTTCAACTTCTGCCCCTTAACCTGGCATTTTTGTGTTGATGTAAATACAAATAAAATAGAGAAAATTCAAGAAAGAGCTTTACGGTTTATTTACAATGATTATACATCGAGCTATCCATCTCTCTTAACCAAATCCCACCTACCAACTTTAAACATTAGAAGATTAAGAAATATTGCCTTAGAAACATTTAAAATTATTAACAAACATGATCCAGTTTATCTTCATGACCTGATAACAGTAAATAATTCATATTATTTTAGGTACAGCAACACTGCAGAGTTTCCGCAAGTTAGAACCACAAGGTATGGCATGAACGCTTTCAGCTCAGCAGCGCCCAGACTTTGGAACTCAATCCCTCAGCACTTCCGTGAGGAAACAAATCTGAGCCAGTTCCAAAGTCTGGTCAATGCCTTGAGCGGACAGAATTGCAGATGCTCTTCATGTGCTGTTTTGAGTTAACCTCTGTTATATGCTTATTTTCATCTTGCTTTTGCTGATTTTTATTTTGTTGTGCTTGCTTTTATCTATGCATAGTGTTTCCAATTGTATGGTGCTGATAGAATAGACCGCAATGTATGTATTTGTAACTTTTGTCATACTGGTGATATTGAAGATGAATATCATTTTATAATAATTTGTCCTTTTTACAGAGATATCAGAAAGATATATATCAAACCATATTTCTATGTAAGACCAAGTGTTTTGAAATTTACTGAACTTATGAGCACTACACAACATTCAGCGCTCTTGAAACTTGGAAAGTGTGTATGTCATGCCCTCTTGTTACGTCAGTCGAATGTACTCGCTGTTGCATAGTTTCTTTAATATTATGTACGATATTGTCTTTATATAATATTACAATAACTAATAAGGATACCTATAATGATTATTTCTTAGTTCACAATATTGTCAATCATATATCATGTTCCATGTTATGTTATTCCAATTCAAGAACTGCCTAATTACTTACATCAATATATAATTAAATATTTTGAGTTTCAACCTCACGTATTGTTAGCTTCAACATATTTTTAAGGTTTACGATATTTATGATGTTCTATGTGTAAACTTATCACTATAATTATGTTTATATGTTTTCCTGTATGTAACTAGAAACAGTATCTGTTTACGTTACAAAATAATAAAATTAAAGGTCCATTACTAAGGGAAAGTGAGTTGGCAATTTTTTTCATAGCCAGTGCATAGACTTCTGCACGACACTAAATAATTAAGATTGGCAGGTCAAAATTTACAGAAGGTCTTTGGAACTCAAAGAAATGTATGTGTATTATGTTGAAATTTCAATGAATCGACAGAATGACCCCCAGGTCTTTTTAACTTTCTTCATACTTCATAGAAAAATAATTGTACATATACTGCGATTTATTTCGAATTTCTACATAATTTCCAATAAAATGAAATAGTTTCTGTGCTTTTTAAAAGAAATTAAAATGTTCACTTTCCTTAGTATTGGACCTTTAATTGAATTGAATTGAATTGTATTTTATTACAGGATTTTCCTTGCTTCTTTGCTTGTTGTACCTGCATTACTTGTGTTATGCTTTATGATTGTATGTTCGCTATATAACTTATGTTTGCTGTAACTATCGAGATGCTGGTGCTAATCAGGTCACCTTGAATCTAATGCAAGTTGATAGGTGTTTTAGTACTTTCTTAAATAAGACACACTTGTGCTGTTTTTCATCTTAGTTTTTTATCCCATGTTTATCTTAAGGCATTTCTTAGACTACGGTCAAGATTAGCACCAGTACCTCGGTTTTTCTTTTTATATGTAAATGTGCTATTACATTATATTGTTTTAATAATATGTGTGCAAATGCTTTAACTCATACTAAAATTGTGTATCAAGTGTTATATATTTGTTAAATAAGTCGGTAAATAGCTATTCATAGCTAATGTTGATTTGTTCTGCCATACCGACAGTAAATAAAACTTGTATTGTATTGTATTGTATTGTATTGTAACAAAGGTCATGCTTAGACTGTCCTAAAGAATGCATGTTACATTTTTAGCCCACCATCATCATCATCATTCAAATCACTCTGCGTCCGTGGTCCGTCCGTCCGTCATTCCGTCCGTCCGTCAGTCAGTCCGTCCGTCCGTCCGTCCGTCCGTTAACAATTTCTCGTTATCGCATCTCCTCAGAAACTACTGGGGGATTTTGACCAAACTTTGTCAGAATGATGTATTGGTACCTTAGTTGTGTCCCCATGAAAATCAGACCGGTTCAACAATTGTTAAGTGAGTTATGGCCCTTTGTTTATTTCTATAATTTACATATATTTATATAGGGAAAAACTTTGAAAATCTTTTTGTCCAAAACCACAGAGCCTAGGGCTTTGATATTTGGTATGAAGCATCATCTAGTGGTCCTCTACCAAGATGATTCAAATTATTTCCCTGGGGTCAAATATTGCCCTGCCCCGGGGGTAACATGGTTTATATAGACTTTTATAGGGGAAAACTTTGAAAAACCTCTTGTCCAAAACCACAGAGCCTAGGGCTTTGATATTTTGTATGTGACATCATCTAGTGGTCTTTAACTAAGATTGTTCAAATTATCCCCCTAGGGTCAAATATGGGCCCGCCCTGGGGGTCATATGGTTTACATAGACTTATATAGGGAAAAACTTTGAAAATCTTCTTGTCCAACCACAGAGCCTAGGGCTTTGATATTTAGTATGAAGCATCATCTAGTGGTCCTCTACAAAGATGATTCAAATTACTTCCCTGGGGTCAAATATGGCCCCGCCGCGGGGGTCACATGGTTTATATAGACTTATATAGGGAAAAACTTTGAAAAACCTCTTGTCCAAAACCACAGAGCCTAGGGCTTTGATATTTTGTATGTGACATCATCTAGTGGTCTTCAACTAAGATTTTTCAAATTATCCCCCTAGGGTCAAATATGGCCCCACCCTGGTGGTCATATGGTTTACATAGGCTTATATAGGGAAAAACTTTGAAAATCTTCTTGTCCAACCTCAGAAACTACAGGGGGGGATTTTGACCAAACTTTGTCAGAATAATGTATTGGTACCCTAGTTGTGTCCCCCTGAAAATCAGACTGGTTCAACAATTTATGAGTGAGTTATGGCCCTTCGTTTATTTCTATAATTTACATAGATTTATATAGGGAAAAACTTTGAAAATCTTCTTGTCCAAAACCACAGAGACTAGGGCTTTGATATTTGGTATGAAGCATCATCTAGTGGTCCTCTACCAAGATGATTCAAATTATTCCCCTGGGGTCAAATATGGCTCCGCCGTGGGGGTCACATGGTTTATATAGACTTATATAGGGGAAAACTTTGAAAAACCTCTTGTCCAAAACCACAGAGCCTAGGGCTTTGATATTTTGTATGTGACATCATCTAGTGGTCTTCAACTAAGATTGTTCAAATTATCCCCCTAGGGTCAAATATGGCCCCGCCCTCGGGGTCATATGGTTTACATAGACTTATATAGGGAAAAACTTTGAAAATCTTTTTGTCCAAACCACAAAGCCTAGGGCTTTGATATTTGTAATGTAGCATCATCTAGTGGTTCTCTACCAAGTTTGTTAAAATTATCCCCCTAGGGTCAAATATGGCCCCGCCCCGAGGGTCACATGGTTCATATAGACTTATATAGGGAAAAGCTTTTAAAATCTTCTTGTCAATAACTACAACATTCAAATTTGGACCACATGTATATTTTTGAGTGGCAAGATGAACCTTGACATGAGTTGACCTTGATTTTGACCTAGTGACCTATTTTCACATTTCTGTAGCTATAGCCTTCAAATTTGGACCACATGTATATTTTTGAGTGGCAAGATGAACCTTGACATGAGTTGACCTTGACATTGACCTAGTGACCTACTTTCACATTTTGGAAGGTACAGGCTTCAAATTTGGACCACATGCATATAGTTTTGTGTTCCGAAATGAAATTTGACCTTGATTTTGACCTAGTGACCTACTTTAATATTTCTCAAGCTACAGCCTTCAAATTTGGACCACATGCATAGTTTTGTGTACCGAAACAAACTTTGACCTTTACATTGACCTAGTGACCTAGTTTTACATTTTTGAAGATTAGGCTTCAAATTTGGACCACATGCATAGTTCTGTGTTCCGAAATAAAATTTGACCTTGATTTTGACCTAGTGACTTACTTTCACATTTCTCAAGCTACAGCCTTCAAATTTGGACCACTTGCATAGTTTTGTGTACCGAAATGAACTTTGACCTTAAGATTGACCTAGTGACCTACTTTCACATTTCTGTAGCTACAGGCTTTAAAGCCCGCCCGCTTAGCTCAGTAGGTAGAGCGTCGGTCTACGGATCGCGGGGTCGTGAGTTCGATCCTCGGGCGGGGCGTATGTTCTCCGTGACTATTTGATAAACGACATTGTGTTTGAAATCATTAGTCCTCCACCTCTGATTCATGTGGGGAAGTTGGCAGTAACTTGCGGAGAACAGGTTTGTACTGGTACAGAATCCAGGAACACTGGTTAGGTTAACTGGCCGCCGTTACATGACTGAAATACTGTTGAAAAACGGCGTTAAACCCAAAACAAACAAACAAACAGGCTTCAAATTTAGACCACATGCATAGGATTGTGTACCGCAACAAACTTTGACCTTGACATTGACCTAGTGACCTACTTTCACATTTTTGAAGGTACAGGCTTCAAATTTGGACCACATGCATAGATTTGTGTTCTGAAGTGAAATTTGAGCTTGATTTTGACCTAGTGACCTACTTTCACATTTCTCAAGCTACAGCCTTCAAATTTGGACCACTTGCATAGTTTTGTGTACCGAAATGAACTTTGACCTTAAGATTGACCTATTTACCTACTTTCACATTTCTGTAGCTACAGCTTTCGAATTTAGACCACATGCATAGGATTGTGTACCGCAACAAACTTTGACCTTGACATTGACCTAGTGACCTACTTTCACAGTTTTTAAGGTACAGGCTTCAAATTTGGACCACATGCATAGATTTGTGTTCTGAAGTGAAATTTGACCTTGATTTTGACCTGGTGACCTACTTTCAGATTTCTCAAACTACAGCCTTCAAACTTGATGCGCATGCATAGTTTTGTGTACAAAGAACTTTGTCCTTGAAATTGATCTGGTGACCTACTTTCACATTTCTCAAGCTACAGCTTTCGAATTTGGACCACATGCACAGTGTTGTGTACGGAAATGAAAATTTGTCCTTGAGCTAGTCAATAAGTCTTGAAATTTAGAACACTCAAAAATGGCACATTGGTGGGCGCCAAGATCACTCTGTGATCTCTTGTTACTTTTTGAGAGTATTTTCAGAGAATTAGGCTAGACATAAAAATCTCAAGGACGAATATTCATTAAGAAAAGCTACGTTCGAAGAAAGAACCTCCCCCTCAAACAAAGATAGTATGGATTTAACATTCCATTTCATATACACGAACAAAATAAAATATATAGACAACAAGAAAGAAACGGACACACACACACACAAAGGAAAAAAGTGGAGCACAGATTTGGAAGAGTCAGTTGCAAGTACCGTATAGCGGGTTAATTCTGCGGGTTTTTATTTCTGCTAAATCTGTGGGTCGAGGTTGTCACGCAGAAATAAATTCCGCACACTACAAGCAGATTTTTTTAACGCAGAAAAAACTTTGATATTCACTTAATATAATGACCCGTTATCTTTATTTTATGAGGTTTTCGTCTACTGTCAAGTTATTCACACGGTATCGATTGTTGTTGATTGCTTTTGTAATTGTATCAATCTTTTGTCCACGAATGAATGGTTAACGTTTAAGGCAAGGCATGTAATCTTTACAAGTGCATATCACATATTCACATTCAAAGGGGTACCCCAAGGATCTATATTAGGACCTTTGCTATTAAACATTTTTATAAATGATATCTTTTACTTTATAGAAAAAAGCATATTATACAATTATGCAGATGATAACACCTTATCTTTTCATTCACCAGATTTTGACAATTTAACCATATTTTACAAAGTGAGAGTAATATCCTTATAGATTGGTTTAATTTTAATAAGATGCAAGCAAATCCTGATAAATTTCAATCAATAGCAGTTGGTAAAAAATCTTTTGCAAAGAATCCGGTTTTTAAAACTGGTTCGAATAGCATTACGTGTGAAAAAACAGTTAAATTATTAGGTGTTGATATTGATTTTAAGCTAAACTTTAATTTCCATATTGGTAATATTTGTAAACAAGCAGGTAGGCAATTAAATATTCTTCAAAGACTTGGAAATAACCTGAACAAGCTTAACAAACTTACAATTTTTCATACATTTATACTTTCAAACTTTAATTTCTGCCCGATGGCATGGCACTTTTGTTCAGAATACAACACTAAAAAAATGGAAAAACTGCAAGAAAGGGCATTAAGATTTGTATACAATGATTACTCTTCCAGTTATAAAGAGCTCCTAACAAAAGTAAATTTACCTAGTTTACATATTAGAAGAATGAGAATAATGGCAATGCAAACTTACAGAATTTTCAATGAAATTTCACCAGTTGTTCTTTCAGATCTTGTTATTAAAAGAAATTCAAGTTTTAACTTCAGGTATTCAAATATTTTACAGGTCCCTAGAGTAAAAACAACAACCTACGGTAAGAATTCTTTTAGGTATGCTGCCCCCGTGCTGTGGAACTCTTTACCAGACGATTACAGAACTGCAACAAGCTTCAATCAGTTCAAGAGGATGATGTCCTCATGGACAGGAGCTGACTGTAGGTGTGTTGCATGTTCGTAAGGAGGAACACAGCACAGGGGTTGCTGCCAATATTTGTTCAATGCAAATTTTGTGTATGTCCTCCCTTATGTATTTATGAATTGTCTTTCCTTGCTTTTTGTTCTCATTTATTTGCTGATTTGTTTTTTGTTTGCTCTGTGCTAATACAATGTATCATTATTACTTTGCTCTTTTCTCATTTATTTGCTGATTTGCTTTTTGTTTGGTCTGTGCTAATGAAATGTATTATTATTATTTTGCTGATTTATTGCTTAAATGTGCTTGCCTTTGTTCCCATCACACTTGCATGTACTTGTAGATGTATCATTTAATCAGCTTATAATGCTCCTTGTGTTTGTTTCTTTATGTCTACTGCTTATTGTTTTTAATCCTTAAATGTTTTTGTAATTTGTACGTCTATGAAGGAGTTGCTGATCAGTTCTTTCTAAATCTGATTTGGGGTGATAATAGGTCTTTTAACACCATTTTCTACAATACACAGTTGTGTCCTTTTTTCTTTTCAGTGTCTTACACAGATCTTTTTTATAGCAGCTTTTAGACCCTTATGTCAAGATCAGCAAATCCAGCATAGCTTTAATCATAACCTGCTTGAGTTGTCTCTCTTTTTTTACAGCTTTTCTATAATATGTTCTTACTGTTTTCATCATGTTGTTATAGTCGGTTCAAAAGCTCTTCAGAGCTTATGTAATAATGTTGCTTTCTTGCCGACTTTAAATAACAATTATCTTATCGTATCTTATCTTATCTTATATCACTCTAGGTTTATGAAAAGTTAAACAAACTAATTAATGTGTGTTGTTACTGTTGTACTAATAAACTTTGATAATGTGGCAGTTGGGTCCAATAAGTCCAGGGATGTTCAAAGATGATCCGTCATAGATCTATTTAAAGCAAATATTGGATTTACCTGTATTGGAAAATATTCAGTGTCGATTGGATTTAGGTCAACTGCCACATTATTAAAGTTTATTATCCCCCATCGATGAAATCGGAAGGGGGGTATTGAAATGGCGTTGTCCGTCCGTCAGTCCGTCCGTCCGCAGTTATTTCTCAGTAACTACTTGGTAGAATTTCATGAAACTTGAAATAAACATGAACCAACATACTGCGATGATGCCCGTCAAGTTTTTTTTTGATTGGTCAATTTCCCTCAGAGTTACTGCCCTTGATTTAATAAAAAATGTCCGTCTGCAGCTATTTCTCAGTAACTAACAGGTAGAATTTCATAAAATTTGAAATAGACATGAACCAAGATACTTTGAAAGGTCAATTTCCGTCAGAGTTATTGCCCTTGATTTAATGAAAAATGTCCGTCTGCAGCCATTTCTCAGTAACTAGCAGGTAGAATTTCATCAAACTTGAAACAGACATGAACCAAGATACTGCGACGATGCCCTTCAAGGTTTTTTTCGATTGGTCAATTTTCCATATAGTTATTGCCCTTTAATTGTTTAAAAATCCACAGATCTGTACATAACAAACCAAGCAATTGGAAGAATTTCATTAAACTTCTTTCATTCGTTTCCATGAACATTTATTATAAACATGTGATGTTGTGTACCTACACCTTGTCACCACCTTACCTTGGTCCCCCCCCCCCCCCCACCATTTTTTTATTTTTATTTTTTTTTTTCATTTCTCATTTTCTATCAATATTTATAATCAACATGTTAACTGTTGTATCCTCACCCCCCCCCCCCCCCTCCCCCAGCCCCACCCAAACAAACCATTCATTTTCTTTTAATTTGATTTTGACTAATGAAATTATTTGCTTCTTGGTAACATTCTTAACTTTTTGCTGGATATATTTTTTTGCCGTTCCTCAACTCTGACCCTTTCGGCGGGGGATTCCAATTCATCGAATTTGCTTGTTAGTAACTGAATGGACCGTGAACGGACTATGTACTAATAAACTTTGATAATGTGGCAGTTGACCTGAATACAATCGACACTGTTTATTGTCCAATACAGGTAAATCCAATAATTGCTTTGCAATAGATCTATTGCGGATTATCGACCTATTGGACTCAACTGCCACATTATCAAAGTTTATTAGTACTAGATTCTGCATTTGTATATATTTGTAAATAAATCGTAAATTTTTCTACCAGCAGTGTTACATTTTATGAAATGTCTTTCAAAAATGAATTACTGGTACTAGACCTACAGTATTTATTCTTAACTCTGATTTTTGATCATGAACAGTAATGAAAAGAAATCAGATTTAAACATAAATCAGCTGCGCCAACTTCACTGCCCTAGATTCCGACTAGATAATGCCACCAAGACAAAACTGACGAGAACGATATGCATTTGAGTCATTGATTATGACGTAGTAAATGCGGTAGCTATTTCCCAGGCACAGACTTTACTTCCGGTTTATGCAAACCGCAAACATTTATTCCTGCTTTTCTCGAAGGTCGAAGAAATATAAAAAAAACGCAGAAAAAAACTAGGCATATTTTATGACGAAACCGCAGAATGTTTTGCCGGCAGAATTAACCCGCTATACGGTACATTTTTAAAATACAAAATGTTTCTGTATTTAGAGAAGTCCATAATAAGCCTAGAAGTGAAAAAATGACCATTAACGTTTTTTCTAATGTTGAGCTGAAACTACATGTAGGATCCTCAGGTTGGAATTTTGCCCTGATCATCACTTAGGAGCCAGGAAAATCGTTGTATGCAGTCATTTTTACATAAAAATGCTTATTCTCAGGTTCCTATAGCATGAATAGAAGTAAGTATATGGGGACAAAGATGTGCCGATATTTACAATCTGTTGTTGCCAGACACAAAACGAAGCATACTGCTGCTTACATCATTTTTAAAAATATTAGAATTTTCTAGCCCCCATTGTGGCTATTTAATAAACTCTACCTACCAAAAACGTAGCTAGTTGGAGAAATTGGCGGTACGTATTCACATGAACATTAGTGATCCTTTTCGGGTAATGAAATACTTACAATAATAAAATGTAATTATCAGATGTGCAGTGTCATTGTGACATTTACTGAAGTGGACACACCCTAGGTGTCATATGAGATGCAGTTTTAAAATCATTGGTACATGAAACGCTAACCTCAAGGTTCAGCAGCGGAAACCTAAATACTTGCCAACACGCTCCCCCGATACCAGATTTGTTAAAAACGACGTTGACTTTTATCTCTGACTAGCTGAATCAAGTGATCTGACTGCTGCCAGGGGTAAATTCCAATGAAATGTTACAAGAGTTTCACTAAAAAATCAGATAAATAAAGAAATGTTATGGGTGACATTGATTATGAATATAGACCTGCTATATTAACAACTATATTAGCAAACATTAAAGATTTATCTGGTCTGGGACCAATATTCACACTATATGGTATATTAGTTAAAGTTCCACTTACACCCTATTAAAGAGACGTGAATACCCCAATACGTATAAAATGGTGAATCATAAATCGTTATATACTGAACATATTTCGGCAATGATTCTGATAACTAATAACTACTTGTCAATCTAAATGATCATGAAATGTGAGTAATTTAAACCCCTTTGGAGCCTCACATTTTTTTCTTGGTACAAATAACTACATAAGATCAAATATTTAATTGCTGAAGAAAATAGTTTGGTACATTTTATGATTTACAACATCTGAAAAGAACCCGGCAATTTACCAAAAATTATCGACGAACTTTAAAAGTTTTCATATCAATTATTCTACAAAAAACATGTCCCCATAGGGATGCCATTTTTATTATTTTGTGAATTAGAATCCCTGTTACTCACATGAACTTTAAATACCCAACCTTACTATCGTGAAGATTTCAAAAATCGTGCAAAAACAATACACATATTAATTAGGCGATGCCTATCTAAAATTTCAAAATCTTTACAAAAAAAACCTGTAAGGGCCTCATTTTCCAAAATAATTAGTGTGATGAACATGTTTATTCATATTACAATACATTTTATTTAAAACAGGATACATTTCATCAAATAATGATGAAATGAAATCTTTCTTTATTTTTTTTAAAAAACTAACCGTCCACATTTTGGGCCTCACAAAAAATACAAAAAAAAGGGGGTTTTTAGCCTGGTATCAACCCTGGTTGAACAAAAGAAACAACAACAAACGTTTTGAGGTATGATACCATATTGTACTAAACAATGTCTACGGATTTGTTAACCAGACCTCTTTTCCCAGTTAGCCAACTGTCTAAATTAATATGTTATCATGTCCAGTGTATATAATATCTTTTCAGAGTGATGTATTATTTTGTTAGACCTCAAAGTAACATGCTATCATGTCCAGTGAACATACTATCTTGTCAGAGTGACGTTCTGTTTTGTTAAACGACCATCCTGTTTTCTCAAAGTTACATGCGTTCATGGCCCATGTATATCCTATCTTGCCAGAGTGACTTACTTACTGTACTTACTTGCTTACGGAAACGACAGATTTAACAGGATTTCAAGTTTTGAAACCAAAACTTTGTATCACTGTGGTCTTTAGATACAGAACCTACTTTATAGTTTTGTCATATACAAATTTTAACTTTCGTTAATTCATTCTGAAATAATTATGTTTCGCGATATAATCTTCTTAAGTGGTTTCCTACAAAGATTTGCATCTTCCTTGTTTAGAGATTATTCTACCATGAGCGAAATCCTAGGACTGGCGACCAATAAGTTTACAAAAATAAATTGAATACAGTTCTCAATATTTCTGTTACACGTTTATTTTCAAGCGGGTAATTGTGTATAAATTGCGATCATACATTTAGTCACAGTGAGTCACATCTAGCCGTAAGCCTTTGTTAAAAATCGATCATATATAATTAAGTGAGCTATATCATTCTGAAATCATTTTCTGCGATCATTTTTACCTCACCTGAGCAATGCTCAGGTAAGTATTTGTGATCGCTCGATGTCCTGCGTTGGTCGTCTGTCGTGTCTGTCTGTCTGACAACATTTAGCTTGTGTATGCGATAGAGGCTGTATTTTTCTACTGATCTTCATGAAAGTTTGTCAGAATGATTATCTTGAAAAAATCTAGGCCTATTTCGAAATTGGGTCATCGGGGGTCAAACGCTAGGTCACTAGGTCAAATCAAAGAAACACCTTTTGTATGCGATAGAGGCTGTATTTTTCAATTGATCGTCGTGAATTTTGGTTAGAATAATTGCCTTGATGAAATCTAGGCTAAGTTTGAAAATAGGTCATCCGAGATCAAAAACTAGGTCACTAGGTCAAATCAAATAAAAAGATTGTGTATGCGATAGAGGCTGTATTTTTCAACTGATCTTCATGAAATTTTGTCAGAATAATTACCTTGATGAAATGTAGGAAAAGTTTGAACATTGATCATCTGGGATCAAAAACTAGGTCACTAGGTCAGGTCAAAGAAAAACCTTGTGTATGCGATAGAAGCTGCATTTTTCGATTGATCTTCATGAGATATAATCAGAATGACTGTATTGATGAAATCTAGGTCAAGTTTGAACATGGGTCACCTTGAATTAAAAACTAGGTCACTAGGTCATATCAAAGAAAAAATTTGTGTATGCAATAGGGATTGCATTTTACACAGAATCTTCATGAAGTTTGATCACAATATTTGTCTGGATAAAATCTAGGTCATGTTTGAATGTGGGTTATCTAGTTTCAAAAACTAGGTCACCTGGTCAAACTAAAAAAAAAACTTGTGTACGCAATAGGGGCTGCATTTTACACTGGATATTCATAAAATTTGGTCAGAATGATAGCCTTGATGAAATCTAGGAGAAGTTTGAACACGGGTCATCTGGGGTCCAAAACTAGGTCACTAGTTCAAATCAAAGGAAAACCTTGTGTATGCGATAGAGGCTGCATTTTACACTGGATTTTCATAAAATTTAGTCAGAATGGTTGCTTTGATGAAATCTAGGTATAATTTGAATACGGGTAATCTGGGGTCAGAAACTAGGTCACAAGGTCAAATCAAAGGAAAACATTGTGCAACAGAGGCTGTAATTTTTCAATTGGTCTTCATGAAATTTAGTCTGAATGGTAGCCTTGATGAAATCTAGGTCATGTTAGAATATGGGTCATCTGGGGTCAAAAACTAGGTCACTAGGTTAAATCAAAGAAAATACTTGTTTACACTCAAGATTTTTGCTCCAGTATAATGAAAATTGGTCGGAGTATTTGTTTCCATGAAATCACTAGGTCAAACACGTTTACACTGTTATGATGTGTTTCTCAGGTGAGCGACCTAGGGCCATCTTGGCCCTCTTCTTATCTATTTAGTTTTAAATTCGATACTGAAAACACATTTCCAAACATATATATGTACACAAACATCCTAAATTCAGTATAAACATAGTGCATATTGAAAGCAACAAATACATAAATGACCACAATATGATCTTGCACTAGCATTAAAAAAATCGGGGGCAACAAAATATGCTCACGTACTGCGAACAAAGGCTCAATAAACAGTATTTGTATATCAAACTGATTTATAAAACGAACTGACTAAACGTAGATTGAATTTATATTTCCTTATCCAACCCCTTAGTGCACCAATGTGCTTTTCGTGAGTTCGAGAAAACTTTGTTTAAAGGTTTAAGACCTTAAAGACGTTGTATTAAAATACTTTATTATTCCTTTATTTCAGCGTGGTATATCTCTTATTTTTATTACATAGACATGTTAATTATTTAATTAGACTATATTAAGTCATGAGTTATACCACCTATTGTAGTTTAATTATGCCCTTCTGTTTCAAAGTAAAAAGAATCAAGGATAAATAGCCAACAGAGACGCAGCGTTCCAAAAATGCAGCATGTCCGATGCGCAACCTACAGCACGCTATCGTGCAAAAGAAGCATGCGGTCGGACACAAACCTAACACACATAGACACAGACAAACACACGCACATACTAGGACTTATTAACAGGGACAAACGAACAAACAAAGCAATACAGTGGGACAACGTCTTGGAATAGTCAGTGGCAAAACCATCACTTTGGAGCTACAGTTTAAATGTATTTATAATATATTAAAATTTCAAAAGACATATTTATTTTATCTACTAAAGGTGTGCTAATGCCAATGCCAGCTGGTGCAATAAGAAAGCCGCATCCTTATGACGAAATTTACCTTCCCGAAAGTGAAGAAAGTGAAGGTATCGATATACTCGCTTTGATTTGTATATCATCAAGACATTTTACAAAAAGAAATATGCCTTTGAATTGTTTATCATAAATTCATTCAACAAATATGCTTCCATTTTCTGATGCCTACAAAGATTGTTTTTAATATTAAGAGTCAAAATAATATGTTGTCGATCCGACGATGATCAACGATTTCAAACATAAGAAAGCAGGGCGATTTGACAATAGAGTTTGGAATGCATTTAAAGTATTGTATAGTATATAAGAAGCTGGATCTTTAAGATTACAGATGATTAGTCAAAATAAAGCCAAATACGAAAGAAAAAATGCAATGGAGAACTCTTGTATTTTAATGTATCTTATAGTATGTTCAAGTTTGAAATGACGGATTGATTTTATCTATTACAGTCATGTCAATGCCAGAAGGTGTTAGAAGAAAGCGGCACTCCTATGACGAAGTAGACATTCCTGACAACAAAGGTAATGATAAAAATGCCATATACATAATTGATGTTAACAGTGTTTTCCTGGCCTTTTTTTGATTGATTGATTGATTGATACACAAACATCCTAAATTCAGTATAAACATAGTGCATATTGAACGCAACAAATATATAAATGACCACAATATGATTTTGCACTAGCACTAAAAGAATTGGTAACTTATTAACAAATGCCTGATACTACAAAATCTGAAATGGGAATTAATGCAGCCCAAGATACATTTTTTAGATTTTGTATCAAACTCCACGGGGCCAAAAGAATATGCTCGTTATTACCCGAGTTTGTTATAAACATACAGCGAACAAAGTCCCCATAAACAGTATTTGTATATCAAACGGATTTATAAAACGAACTGACTAAACGTAGATTGAATTTATATTTCCTTATCCAACCCCTTAGTGCAGTGCACCAGTGTGCTTTTTGTGATTTCGAGAAAACTTTGTTTAAAGGTTTAAGACCTTAAAGACATTGTAATGAAATAGTTTACTATTCATTTACTTCAGTGTGGTATATCTCTTATCTATATTACACAGACATGTCAGTTATTTACTTAGACTATATCATAGTCCTGAGTAATACCTCCTTTAGCATTTTAAATATGCCCTTCTGTTTCAAAGCAAAAAGATTAAAGGATAAATATCCAACAGAGACGCAGCGTTCCAAAAATGCAGCATGCCCGATGCGCAACCTACAGCACGCAATCGTGCACAAGAATTACGCGGTCGGACACAAACCTAACACACATAGACAAACATATGCACGCACAGACAAACACACGCACAGACTAGGACTTATTAAGTGCAAACGAACAAACAAAGCAGTACAGTCGGGCACCGTCTTGGAGAAGTCAGTGGCAAAACCATCACTTTGGAGCTTCAGTTTAAATGTATTTATACTATATTAAAATTTCAAAACACATATTTATTAGTCCCCTACTGGTTGAAAACCAGTTTCGGGGACTATAGGAATGCACTTTTCCGTCATACCGTCCGTCCGTCCGCAATTTCGTGTCCGGTCCATAACTCTGTCATCCATGAAGGGATTTCAATATTACTTGGCACAAATGTTCCCCATGATGAGACGACGTGTCATGCGCAAAACCCGGACCCCTAGCTCAAAGGTCAAGGTCACAATTGGAGGTCAAAGGTCAACAGGGCTTTTTTTCCTGTCCGGTCCACAACTCTCCCATCATTGAAGGGATTTTAGTATTACTTGGCACAAATGTTCCCCATGATGAGATGATGTGTCATGCGCAAATCCCGTATCCCTAGCTCAAAGGTCAAGGTCACAATTGGAGGTCAAAGGTCAACAGGGCTTTTTTCCTGTCCGGTCCATAACTCTCCCATCCATGAAGAGATTTTAATATTACTTGGAACAAATGTTCCCCATGAGGAGACGACGTGTCATGCGCAAAACCTGGACCCCTAGCTTAAAGGTCAAGGTCACAATTGGAGGTCAAAGGTCAACAGGGCTTTTTTCCTGTCCGGTCCATAACTCTCCCATCTATGAAGGGATTTTAATATTACTTGGCACAAATGTACCTCATAATAAGACGACGTGTCATGCACAACTTTCAGACCCCTAGCTCAAAGGTCAAGGTCACACTTAGCAGTCAAATGTTAACATAGCATGAAGAGGGTCTGTTTTGTGTCCGGTCCGTAACTCTGACATTCATTAAGTGATTTTAATATCACTAAGCACAAGTGTTCCCCATGATGAGACGACGTGTCATGCGCAAAACCCGGACCCCTAGCTCAAAGGTCAAGGTCACAATTCGGGGTCAAAGGTCAACAGAGTTTTTTTCTTGTCCCGTCCATAACTCTGCCATCCATGAAGGGATTTTAATATTACTTGGCACAAATTTTCCCCATGATGAGACAACATGCCATGCGCAAAGCCCAGACCCTTAGCTCAAAGGTCAAGGTCACAATTGGAGGTCAAAGGTCAGTAAGGTTTTTTCCCTGTCCGATCCAGAACTCTGTCATCCATCAAGGGATTACAATATTACTTGGCATAAATGTTTCCCATGATGAGACGACGTGTCATGCGCAACACCCAGTACCCTAGCTTAAAGGTCAAGGTCACACTTTGAGATCAAAGGTCAAGAGGATGTTTTTCCTGTCCGGTCTATAACTTTGTCATGCAAAGCAGGATTTAGATATCAGTTGGCACAAATATTCCCCTGGATGAGATAACATGTCATGCGCAAGAACCAGGTCCCTAGGTCTAAGGTCAAGGTCATATTTAGAGGTCAAAAGTCAGATTCAAGAATGACTTTGTACGGAACATTTCTTCATCATGCATGGAGGGATTTTGATGTAACTTGGACCAAATGTTCACCACTATGAGGCACCCTTGTTTTTAGAATTATGCCCTTTGTTGTTACTTTAAATAGATTTTATTGTAACTTTTTTATTACTGGCGGTAGAGAAAAATCGTGACCACTTTTCTGTGGTACAGCATGCATGTTACATCCAATATTTAGGTGTATTTTGACCTATCTCTACCTGGTAAAGAGTTTCTTGTGGACTTATATTATACAGATTTTTTTTGATTTTTTTTTAAAGATTAATTTCCCTTTGTTGTTACTATAAATAACTTACATGATAACATTTTTATAATCAGCCAAAAAAATTCAATATGAAAACAACTGTGGGTTTTTATACATGCACATTCTAATCCAAGTGTGTTGTTATAACATATTACATGTGTAGTACAATATTGTTTATACATCATTGACAGATATCAGTTCATTATGTTATACTGCAGTAGAGAAAATTAGGTGCCTTCCAGTAGGGGACTTTGTATTGCATGGCAATACTTCATTCACTTGTTTTATCTATTAAAGGTGTGCTAATGCCAATGCCAGCTGGAGTAATAAGAAAGCCGCATCCTTATGACGAAATTTATATTCCCGAAAGTGAAGAAAGTGAAGGTATCGATATACTAACTTTGATTTGTATATCATAAAGACATTTTACAAAAAGAAATATGCCTTTGAATTGTTTATCATAAATTCATTCAACAAATATACTTCCATTGTCTAATGCCTACGAAGATTGTTTTTAATATTAAGAGTCCAAATAATATGTTGTCGATCCGACGATGATCAACACTTTCAAACATAAGAAAGCAAGACGATTTGCCAATAGAGTTTGAAATGCATTTAAAGTATTGTATAGTATATAAGAAACTAGAACTTAAGGATTACAGATGATTAGTAATGATAAAGCCAAATAAGAAAGAAAAGAAAAAATGCAATGGAGAACTCTTTTTTTTAAATATATCTTATAGTATGTTAAAGTTTAAAATGACGGATTGATTTATCTATTACAGTTATGCCAATGCCAGAATGTGTTAGAAGAAAGCAGCATTCTTATGACGAAGTGGACATTCCTGACAATGAAGGTAATGATAAAATTGTCATATACATAATTGATGTTAACAGTGTTTTCCTGACCTTTTATGATTGATTTTATTCTGATTCTTTAAGATCAAGTGATGTACAAATGCCATTTTGTTAGACTAACTACATGGGTGACTTTTAAAGAAATTAATCGTCACGCCATAAAGCAGTGATGGAAAATCAATTTCATCACTTGCCTTTCACCGATGTTTGTTCGACACATTGCTCGGGGTGTAAAATGTTTATGTCAGGAATCCGTCCAGTTGGTTTACAAAAGATCGTAACAAATGTATATAATATCTTTTCAGAGTGACGTATTATTTGTTAGACAAGTATCATATTTTCTCAAATGTCCAGTGAACATACAATCTTGTCAGAAGACGTACTGTTTTGTTAAACGACCATCCTGTTTTCTCCTGTTACATGCTATCATGGCCCAGGTATATCCTATCTCGCCAGAGTGACTTACTTACTGTTCTTACTTACTTACGTAAGCGATAGATTTAACAGGATTTCAAGTTTTGAAACCAAAGCTTTGTATCACTGTAGTCTTTAAATACAGAACTTACTTTCTAGTTTTGCCATATACACATTTTAACTTTTGTTGATTCGTTCTGAAATAATTATGTTTTGACATATAATCTTGTTAAGTGTTTTCCTAAAAAGAATTGCATCTTCCTTGTTTAGAGATTATTCTACTATGAGCGAAATCCTAGGACTGGCGAACAATAAGTGTACAAAGATAAATTGAATACAGTTCTCAATATTTCTGTTACACGTTTATTTTCAAGCGGGTAATTGTGTGTGATCACACATTTAGTCACAGTGGGTCACATTTAGCTGTAAGCCTTTGTTAAAAATCGATTATAGATAATTAAATGAGCTATATCGTTCTAAACTCATTTTCTGTGATCATTTTTATCTATTTAGTTTTAAATTCGATACTGAAAACACATTTCCAAACATATATATGTACAGAAACATTTTAAATTCAGTATAAACATAGTGCATATTGAACGCAACAAATATATAAATGACCACAATATGATCTTGCACTAGCATTAAAAAAATTGGTAACTAATCAACAGATGCCTGATTCAACAAAATCTGAAATGGGAGTTAATGCAGCTCAAGATACATTTTTTAGATTTTGTATCAAACTCCACGGGGCCAACAGAATATGCTCGTTATATCCCGGGTTTGTTATAAACGTACAGCGAACAAAGTCCCCATAAACAGTATTTGTATATCAAACTGATTTATAAAACGAACTGACTAAACGTAGACTGAATTTATATTTCCTTATCCAACCCCTTAGTGCACCAATGTGCTTTTGTGATTTCGAGAAAACTTTGTTTAAAGGTTTAAGACCTTAAAGACATTGTAATAAAATAGTTCACTATTCATTTACTTCAGTGTGGTATATCTCTTATTTATATTACACAGACATGTGAGTTATTTACTTAGATTATATCATAGTCATGAGTAATATCTCCTTTAGTAGTTTAATTATGCCCTTCTGTTTCAAAGTAAAAAGATTAAAGGATAGATATCCGACAGAGACACAGCGTTCCAAAAATGCAGCATGTCAGATGCGCAACCTACAGCACGCAATCGTGCACAAGAATCATGCGGTCGGACACAAGCCTAACACACATAGACAATTATATGCACGCACAGACAAACACACGCACAGACTAGGACTTATTAACAAGTACAAACGAACAAACAAAGCAATACAGTGGGGCACCGTCTTGGAATAGTCAGTGGCAAAACCATCACGTTGGAGCTACAGTTTAAATGTATTTATACTATATTAAAATTTCAAAAGAAATATTTATTTTATCTACTAAAGGTGTGCTAATGCCAATGCCAGCTGGAGTAATAAGAAAGCCGCATCCTTATGACGAAATTTTCTTTCCCGAAAGTGAAGGTATCGATATACTAACTTTGATTTGTATATCATAAAGATATTTTACAAAAAGAAATATGCCTTTGAATTGTTTATCATAAATTCATTCAACAAATATGCTTCCATTGTCTAATGCCTACGAAGATTGTTTTTAATATTAAGAGTCCAAATAATATGTTGTCGATCCGACGATGATCAACACTTTCAAACATAAGAAAGCAAGACGATTTGCCAATAGTGTTTGAAATGCATTTAAAGTATTGTATAGTATATAAGAAACTAGATCTTAAAGATTACAGATGATTAGTAATGATAAAGCCAAATAGGAAAGAAAAGAAAAAATGCAATGGAGAACTCTTTTTTAAAAATATATCTTATAGTATGTTAAAGTTTGAAATGACGGATTGATTTTATCTATTACAGTTATGCCAATGCCAGAAGGTGTTAGAAGAAAGCGGCATTCTTATGACGAAGTGGACATTCCTGACAATGAAGGTAATGATAAAATTGTCATATACATAATTGATGTTAACAGTGTTTTCCTGACCTTTTATAATTGATTTTATTGTGATTCTTTAAGATCAAGTGATGTACAAATGCCATTTTGTTAGACTAACTACATGAATGACTTTTAAAGAAATTAATCGTCACGCCATAAAAGCAGTGATGGAAAATCAATTTTATCACTTGCCTTTCACCGATGTTAGTTCGACACATTGCTCGGGGTGTAAAATGTTTATGACAGGAATCCGTCCAGTTGGTTTACAAAAGATCGTAACAAATGTATATAATATATTTTCAGAGTGACGTATTATTTTGTTAGACAACCATCATATTTTCTCAAATGTCCAGTGAACATACTATCTTGTCAGAGAGACGTACTATTTTGCTAAACGACCATCCTGTTTTCTCAAAGTTACATGCTATCATGCCCCAGGTATATCCTATCTTGCCAGAGTGACTTACTTACTTACTTACGGAAGCAATAGATTTAACAGGATTTCAAGTTTTGAAACCAAAGCTTTGTATCAGTGTGGTCTTTAAATACAGAACTTACTTTATAGTTTTGCCATATACACATTTTAACTTTTGTTGATTCGTTCTGAAATAATTATGTTTCGCCATATAATCTTGTTAAGTGTTTTCCTAAAAAGAATTGCATCTTCCTTGTTTAGAGATTATTCTACTATGAGCGAAATCCTAGGACTGGCGAACAATAAGTGTACAAAGATAAATTGAATACAGTTCTCAATATTTCTGTTACACGTTTATTTTCAAGCGGGTAATTGTGTATAAATTGCGATCACATATTTAGTCATAGTGGGTCACATTTAGTTGTAAGCCGTTGTTAAAAATCGATTATAGATAATTAAATCAGCTATATCATTCTAAACTCATTTTCTGTGATCATTTTTATCTATTTAGTTTTAAATTCGATACTGAAAACACATTTCCAAACATATATATGTACATAATCATTCTAAATTCAGTATAAACATAGTGCATATTGAATGCAACAAATATATAAATGACCACAATATGATCTTGCACTAGCATTTAAAAAAACTGGTAGCTAATTAACAGATGCCTGATTCTACAAAATCTGAAATGGGAATTAATGCAGCCCAAGATACATTTTTTAGATTTTGTATCAAACTCCACGGGGCCAACAGAATATGCTCGTTATATCCCGAGTTTGTTATAAACGTACAGCGAACAAAGTCCCCATAAACAGTATTTGTATATCAAACTGATTTATAAAACGAACTGACTAAACGTAAATTGAATTTATATTTCCTTATCCAACCCCTTAGTGCACCAGTGTGCTTTTATGATTTCGAGAAAACTTTGTTTGAAAGTTAAAGACCTTAAAGACATTGTAATAAAATAGTTTACTATTCATTTACTTCAGTGTGGTATATCTCTTATTTATATTACACAGACATGTGAGTTATTTACTTAGACTATATCATAGTCATGAGTAATACCTCCTTTAATAGTTTAATTATGCCCTTCTGTATCAAAGTAAAAAGATTAAAGGATAAATATCCAACAGAGAAGCATCGTTCCAAAAATGTAGCATGCCCGATTCGCAACCTACAACACGCAATCGTGCACAAGAATTATGCGGTTGGACGCAAGCCTAACACACATAGACAAACATATGCACACACAGACAAAAACATGCACAGACTAGGACTTACTAACAAGGACAAACGAACAAACAAAGCATTACAGTGGGGCACCGTCTTGTAATAGTCAGTGGGAAAACCATCACTTTGGAGCTGCAGTTTAGATGTATTTATAGTATATTAACATTTCAAAAGACATATTTATTTTATCAGTTAAAGGTGTGCTAATGCCAATGCCAGCTGGAGTAATAAGAAAACCGCATCCTTATGACGAAATTTACATTCCCGAAAGTGAAGAAAGTGAAAGTATCGATATACTAGCTTTGATCTGTATATCATCAAGACATTTTACAAAAGGAAATATGCCTTTGAATTGTTTATCATAAATTCATTCAACAAATATGCTTCCATTTTCTAATGCTTACGAAGATTGTTTTTAATATTAAGAGTCCAAGTAATATGTTGTCGATCCGACTATGATCAACACTTTCAAACATAAGAAAGCAAGGCGATTTGCAAATAGTGTTTGAAATGCATTTAAAGTATTGTATAGTATATGAGAAACTAGATCTTAAGGATGAGATAAAGCCAAATACGAAAGAAAAAATGCAGTGAAAAACTCTTTTTTTTAAATATATCATATAGTTAGTTAAAGTTTGAAATGACGGATTGATTTTATCTATTACAGTTATGTCAATGCCAGACGGTGTTAGAAGAAAGCGGCACTCCTATGACGAAGTGGCCATTCCTGACAATAAAGGTAATGATAATAATGTCATATACATAATTGATGTTAACAGTGTTTTCCTGACCATTTTTTCATTGATTTTATTCTGATTCTTTAACATCAAGTGATGTACAAAATGCCTTATTCCTTTATACTAACTACATGATAGACTTTTTAAAGAACTTAGTCGTCATGTCATTAAAACAGTGATGGAAAATCAATTTAATCAATTGCCTTTCACCGATGTTGGTTCGATACATTGCTTGGGGTGTAAACTTTTTATGTCAGGAATCCGTCCAGCTGGTTTACAAAAGATCGGTGGCTCGCCTATGCCTGAAACAATGCCTGGGGGTCTTCCTCTGCAATCAAAGCCTGACAAAATGGACATATGACCTAAATTTTGTCAATGTGACTAACCCCAGCACCAAGATTTTAAATTCTAAGGATTTCAATGACGTTTGATATAGTAGCATTAAAATTCTATAAACCTTTCATATTTAATGGTCATTCTTTTAATGGTGTCCGTCAATTCAATAAATTAAAATCTTGTCTTTTGGGGCCCCACAAAAACTTTAAAAAAATGGGGTTTTGAGCCTGGTATCCTCCCTGGTTGAATAGAAGAAACAATAACAAACGTTTTGAGGTATGATACCATATCATACAAAACAGTACCTTCGGATCTGTTAACCAGGCCTCTTTTCCCAGTTAGCCAACTGTCTAAATTAATATGCTATCATGTCCAGTGTATATAATATCTTTTCAGAGTGACGTATTATTTTTTTAGACAACAAACATATTTTCTCAAAGTAACATGCTATCATGTCCAGTGAACATACTATCTTGTCAGAGTGACGTACTATTTTGTTAAACGACCATCCTGTTTTCTCAAAGTTACATGTTATTATAGTCCATGTACATATTATCTTGTCAGAGTGACGTACTATTTTGTTAAACGACCATCCTGTTTTCTCAAAGTTACATGTTATTATAGTCCATGTACATACTATCTTGTCAGAGTGACGTACTGTTTTGTTAAACGACCATCTTGTCTTCTCAAAGTGACATGTTATTATAGCCCATGTACATACTATCTTGCCAGAGTGACTTACTTACTGTACTTACTTACTTACGAAAACGATAGATTTAACAGGATTTCAAGTTTTGAAACCAAAGCTTTGTATCACTGTGGTCTTTAAATACAGAACTTACTTTATAGTTTTGCCATATACACATTTCAACTTTTGTTGATTCATTCTGAAATAATTGTATTTCGCGATATAATCTTGTTAAGTGTTTTCGTACAAAGATTTGCATCTTCCTTGTTTACAGATTTCTGTTACACGTTTATATTCAAGCGGGTAATTGTGTATAAATTGCGATCACACATTTAGTCATAGTGGGTCACATCTAGCAGTAAACCTTTGTTAAAAATCGATCATAGATAATTAAGTGAGCTGTATCATCTGAAATCATTTTCTGCGATCATTTTTATCTATTTAGTTTTAAATTCGATACTAAAAACACATTTCCAAACATATATATGTACACAAACATCCTAAATTCAGTATAAACATAGAGCATGTTGAAAGCAACAAATATATAATGACCACAATATGATCTTGCGCTAGCATTAAAAACATTTGGTCAGTTATTAACAAATGCCTGATACTACAAATCCTGAAATGGGAATGCAGCTCGAAATACATTTTTTAGATTTTGTATCAAACTCCTCGGGGCCAACAGAACATGCTCGTTATATCCCGAGTTTGTTATAAACGTACAGCGAACAAAGTCCCCATAAACAGTATTTGTATATCAAACTGATTTATAAAACGAACTGACTAAACGTAAATTGAATTTATATTTCCTTATCCAACCCCTTAGTGCAGTGCACCAGTGTGCTTTTTGTGATTTCGAGAAAACTTTGTTTTAAGGCTTAAGACCTTAAAGACATTGTACTAAAATAGTTTGTTATTCATTTACTTCAGTGTGGTATATCTCTTATTTATATTACACAGACATGTCAATTATTTTTAATTTGACTGTATCATAGTCATGAGTTATACCTCCTTTCGCTGTTTAATTATGCCCTTCTGTATCAAAGTAAAAAGAATCAAGGATAAATATCCAACAGAGACGCAGCGTTCCAAAAATGCAGCATGCCCGATGCGCAACCTACAGCACGCAATCGTGCACAAGAAGCATGCGGTCGGACACAAGCCTAGCACACATAGACAAACTTATACACACACAGACAAACACACGCACAGACTAAGACTTATCAACAAGGACAAACGAACAAACAAAGCAATACAGTGGGGCACCGTCTTGGAATAATCAGTGGCAAAACTATCACTTTGGAGCTACAGTTTAAATGTATTTATAGTATATTAAAATTTCAAAAGACATATTTATTTTATCTATTAAAGGTGTACTAATGCCAATGCCAGCTGGTGTAATAAGAAAGCCGCATCCTTATGACGAAATTTACATTCCCGAAAGTGAAGAAAGTGAAGGTATCGATATACTAACTTTGATTTGTATATCATAAAGACATTTTACAAAAAAATTCATTCAACAAATATGCTTCCATTTTCTAACGCCTACGAAGAATATTTTTAATATTAAGATGGGTCGATACCTTATTCATCAAATATGACATTCCTTCCGATTTTGATGGAACTTGGTCCAACTATAGCGCTATGGTTCCTTTTTTGTTTTTCAGTCGTCTTGGCAACAATAAATAATCAGTGATGACGTCACGAACGTCGCAACGTAGGGCGCAAAAATGCTCAAAATCCGCCGTAATAGGTCTTCTAAAATATCTAATTAAGATTTAAAATAAGCGAAACTTCACAATATGATACTTTATCTAATTCACATATGGACTAGTGTGTTTTTAAGTGGTATCGCACCACATTACAACGGACATTTATAATTTTATTGAGCAACCCATTTCCTTCTGATATAAAATTTTGACAAAAAATCGGCAAATATACGGAAAAATGACATCTTTAAAAATCTACAGGCCCATTAAAAGTCTGATTTTCAGCACAAGTGATCAATTTGCAAATGAAATGTCAAATAAAAAAGGGAACTTTACGTTTTCAGTTTTTCACAATACTGTGTTGAAGACAAACTGTCCTTCCGATTTTTGGACTTTTGTACGTAAAACGCAACGTTTTATCGACGTTGCTTATTGTTTGCATCGTTGTGCTTTGGACGTTTGCATTATATCTTAGGTCCATTTCAACTGTATTCATGAGCCAACAACTTAGGGAAATTATTATGCATCATTGACGCACTACCAGCTATCTGGGTACACGCAAGAACATTTTCCTTCCTTTTTAACTACAAGTCGCTACTTAACTGACCGCGATACACGGAACCTAATTTTGACATCACCGATCTAAGAAATATGATCTTTCCTTTTATTTATGTTCATTTAATATTTCGTTTTGTTTTTTTTTGTCTCGTTCCCGCTGAATTTGCAGTCAGTGTCCTTAATCCCGCCCTTCATTCGCACGTGTATTCTGTCTGGCACGTTGCGCGTATGAGTATCTTAGTAATGGCTGTTTCGCATACGCACCAAAAACTGAACCGGGGAAAAAGAAATAGAATGTAGCTAAATGACATCGAAGCAGGCCGAAACGAAAACATGCGTAAATTGAGTATTTTTTTTCTTGCATGTAAATCACTTTTCCCTAATATTAGTCGAATTTTTACATGCCGCACGACTACTTAAAACAGGCGTACAGATTCATCGTGCAATTCCACACAAAATCATATGTTGATAAATCAATGCTACCGATTTCATTATCCAATGCCGACGGAATTGTTATATCGTCATCATCGATATTAAGGACATATCTGCCTCAGGTATTTTGATATATTTGTGAAGCACTAGCCGATTCGGAAACCTTTTTTTCCACAACAAAATGTGTAAATCTCTAAGAAAACCAACAGTATAATATTCCCAGCAGTCATTCTCGTTTGCAATTATGTGAAGTCACTAATGTTGCATACAATTATATTTACTACAGAGTTACGCAAATGTTTTCTCTTCTAATACATGGCTTAACATGTATTTGAACTACATTTTTCAGTTAAATCGCTTATGCATCACTGCAAAGTTAAACTGTAAAAAATCGCGAACATCGGTTTCTTTAAAATACCTGCATGCTTATCTGATTTGCAATATGAACTTATCTTCTGTTAGTTTCCAGTCATATTTTGCCCCCAGATTAATGTAAATAATAGACAGACCTATCATAAATAAGTGCATTTTTGCAGTTAGAAGTATTAATGACAAAGCCAGCATCGTAAAAAGAATTTTTTAAAAACCTACATTACGCTGAAGTAAAACAAAAATGTGACATGCGAAATATTTCACACCTTTTCCTAAATATAACCAGTATCTATGTTATTTCTTTTTTTTTGTCGTAGGATCTAGAGGTCAATGCCTTTAAAAGAAGATTACTAAAACATGTACTGCTTGAAATCATTAAAAAAAGTTAAAGTTAAAGTTTCTTGTTTAACGTGGGTAGTCGACGAAAGTCCCCACCTGGAATGGATGGAACAACTTATTTCCAGCCGAGCCCACGGCAGGTGTCATATTTACCTCCCCAGCATCCAGTCTAGGCGATGCTGCTGGAAACAGTACCAATTTAAGCATATCACCCTGCACTGAACACTAGTCGGGATATCAGCCGCGACCGGGAATCGAACCCGGACCGCTGGCGTTATAGTCCAACCTGCTAACCACTGCGCCACTGACTGTATTATTTGAAAAACGGATGACTGAATTTTCATAAAGCATGACTGTTCAAATAAATCACAAGTCTTGTCGGCGTCAGGGCATGAAGGCATGATACATGTATGTTTACACAATATGATTCTTCCGATACATGTACCATATTTCAATAGAAACTGTGCTAGATCACTATATACATTTTCGTACACTGTTCGGAAGATGTAAACGTCAAGCTGGAAACGTAATTGAAATTCGGCTTGAATATGCGTAAATATCGGGTCTTCTTGACAGATAGGGAAGCAGACGTTTCTTCTTTGTATTTTGGCGGGAAAACAGCATGTGCCTTCCATGATGTTCCTTCGGTAATGACCGAATGCTTATAGAAAATTACGTTTTAGTGTTATATTTCTACGTCAACATTGTGTTGAAGCTTTTATGTTATTGTTAACAAAATGCTCTACAACCAAAAAAAAATGCATGCTTAAGAGCTTGAATTTATATCGTGTCTGTTCGCCCGTCACGGGCTCTTAATATGATTTTTTTTATTCGAGTATTTAATATTATATTCATGGTTTCAAAAATAAGAAAGGATGTTAACGTTTAAACACCAACAGGTATGTAATGACGATTGTTTCACTTGTTCTGGTGACTCATTTCTTGAAGTGCTGGGTTGGAAGCTGTAAACGAACATGTTTTACAGGTGAGCTTATAATAAATCAGATGGGTGGGGTTTAGATATTTCCATTCTAACGGCAAATTTTCAAAGCGGAATGAAGCAGTTTGGTGACTCTTAGACGTTTTTGAGATGTAGAATGGGAAAACGGTAAATTCCACCGACTCTCTCCATGTTTCGATTTTTGTACATTTAGTAATTGTAGGTGGTGGGAGTTAGTAGACAATTCATAATTATAGGTAGTGGGGGTGGAGGAAAATCAAAAATCATGGAAAGTGGTGTTGGAGGAAAATAAAAAAAGTATTGGTGGTGTTTTTTTTTCTTCTTTTTCTTTCCAAAATTGCCTTCCGACCCTCCCATACAATTAATTCTGGAACTGTCCTTATAACATTCACTTACTTTTTTATCAACTACGCACGATACGATATCAAAGTTTACAATTAATTTACCCTTAGTTATATTTGCTTATTATGTGGTCTCCTTGTAGAACGAAGAACAAACACGTGTATAAATATCAAATTGCTATGGCGCGCTTTACGTACTTGGCATCTAACATCAAAACGTTGAGTTGTACGTCCAAAAATCGGAAGGACAGTTTGTCTTCAACACAATATTGTGAAAAACTGAAAACGTAAAATTCCCTTTTTTATTTGACATTTCATTTGCAAATTGATCACTTGTGCCGAAATTCAGACTTTTAATGGGCCTGTAGATTTTTAAAGATGTCATTTTCGCGTATATTTGCCGATTTTTTGTCAAAATTTTATATCAGACGGACCATGGTTTGCTTTATCAAATGATAAATGTCCGTTGTAATATGGTGCGATACCACTTACAAACACGCTAGTCCTAATATAAATTAAATAAAGTTTCAAAATGTACAGTTTCGCTGATTTGAAATCATAATTAGGCATTTTAGAGGACTCAAAACGGCAGTATTTCGACATTTTGGCGCCCTTCGTTGTGACGTTCTTGACGTCATCACTGATAAAGCATTGTTGCCAAGACGACGGAAAAATATTTTAGAACCATAGTGCTACAGTTGGACCAAGTTTCATCAAAATCGGAGGGAATGCCATATCTGACAAATAAGGTATCGACTCACCTTAAGAGTCCAAATAATGTTGTCGATCCGACGATAATCAACACTTTCAAACATAAGAAAGCAAGGCAATTTTCCAATAAAGTTTGAAATGCATTTAAAGTATTGTATAGTATATGAGAAACTAAATCTTAAAAATTACAGATGATAAGTCGAGATAAAGCCAAATACGAAAGAAAAATTGCAATGAAGAACTCTTTTATTTTAATATATCCTATAGTATGTTAAAGTTTGAAATGACGGATTGATTTTATCTATTACAGTTTTGCCAATGGCAGAAGGTGTTAGAAGAAAGCGGCACTCCTATGACAAAGTGGATATTCCTGACAATGAAGGTAATGATAAAAATGTCATATACATAATTGATGTTAACAGTGTTTAACTGACCCGTTTTTGATTGATTTTATTCTGATTCTTTAACATCAAGTGATATACAAAATGCCGTATTCCTTTCTACTAACTACATGATAAACTTTTTAAAGAAATTAGTCGTCATGTCATTAAAGCAGTGATGGAAATTCAAATTAATCAATTGCTTTTCACCGATGTTGGTTCGACACATTGCTTGGGGTGTAAAATTTTCTTGTCAGGAATCCGTCCAACTGGTTTACAAAAGGTCGGTGGCTCGCCTATGCCTGAAACAATGCCTGGGGGTGTTCCTCTGCCATCAAAACTTGAAGAATTGGCCATATGTCATAAATTTTGTGATGTGAATAGCTCCAGCGTCCACATTTTAAATTCATAGGATTTCAGTGACGTTTATTGTAGCACAATAAAAAATCTATTAACCTTTTATATTTAATGGTCATTATTTTAATGATGTCCGTCAGTTCAGAAAATTAAAATCTTGTTAAAAGAAAGGTCAGAGTGTGTGTTAACGCTTTAGTTTTAAGGGAAGTTTTCTTCTGTATTGTTTTCTTGCCAAGTGTTTCACGTTATAGAATCTCGTGAAAATAAATCAGTTTGCTTTTGTTTGAAAGGAGACTCAAACGCCATGAAATAGGTTCCAGCAGAAGAAAGTTTTAGCTGTGAAACTCGGGAAAGTGTTTTAGGGCCATCGCATCCCTCTTGTTAAAACACTTTTCATGCGATAAAACGGTTAAAGAATAAAATCTCATATAGTACCATATGTTTTCCATGGCCGTGATATCAATATCAGGGTTTTCACTACGGATATTTATCCCAGTCCTAAAATCTCGATTAATATCCCTTGTGGAAACGCCTCAATTTATACCACGACTATTAGGCATATCATGATAATGTACTCTTTCCTATCCTGTTATTATTATGCAGTCGACTAGTTTGCAAGAACATATGCCAGAGCGTAGCAAGACGTTTAGGTGACGTGCATCTAATGTCGTCATCGGGGGCACATGTAAAATCAAGCAGTTATTAAAATTTGCAAGACTTTTTAAGCCAAATTCCAATTGTGTTATAAATAATACATATTGAGAAAACCTTAATGGCTTCTGCATGCAACAATAATTATGCGGCTTATAGGTCCAAACGCATTTTTTTATGAATGGGAAGTCATACCAAAATAATAATAGATCGAAGCGAAGCTGGCATTATCATTACTCCACTGTAAAAGTATTCGTATGTACCCAGGATGTCATGTACTGTAGAAATCATTTATTGTTGTATACTTTATAAAAATACTGAAAAGTATTGATGAAATATAATGCAAAAATCATTTTATATTTTCATTATACATTTTCCCCTGAAACATGTTTTCTTTCAATTTTCGCTGGTTTACCTCACTTATTTAGTATCCTTGCGCAGTGAGTTTTGTATTAATTGAATGATTTGTTAAATTAGCAAAAGTGAAAATAAATAGACCTTCATTCGTCTAACATGATACATGTTATCAATATAAAACGAAAACATGGCATAATTGAGAATCGAAAACTAAATTACCAGTCGTTTATGACTTAATCCGACCAAACAAAGATATTGAAAATACATCATTTTGAAAGTAACGTTATTAAATAGGGATATACTACTGTAGGCGTACATTTATTAGCGCTGCAAAAATTTAGCGCAAACGCAATTTAATTAATGCGTGGACGTGAATTAGCGCTCTCGCGAGACCGCTAATTTCTAATTTTAGCGCTGTCCGAGATAAGGCTGTCGGAGATTTACGGAGATTCACGAAGATGTTCGGAAATAGAATTAACCGTCGGCAATTTTTATGTAATATGTTTCTGCTGTAATTATACGTAATACTGATTATGAAATCAACTTTTTTTCACTGTAAGCGGGCTAAAGAAAGTACGATTTATTTGAAATTATTTACATACATTGTAAGTGTTATACCTTAAATCTTTCGAAAATGCGATAATTGGTCAGTGAACGTATTGTGAATTCTAGTTACTACAAGTAAATGTGATGGAGCTTTATGTTTACGTACAGTATATAAAGTATAATATTGCCTACGTTACTGTATTGTCTTCTTGTATTTAATTATAATAATCTTCGTGTTTTATATTCTGTGTACTAGTTATAATTGCTGAAATAAAAAGAGATTGTCACACATTTTAATCATTGAATCCCCTTTGTCCTACATGCATTGTGTCTTAATACAAACGTTCTCACCTTTCCGTAAACGAGCGACTGCAACAACGGACATGCCCGAAGGTATTACGGAAATTGATAACAACTTGATCAAATGAAAAAAAGACACAAACTACAAGCTTAAATATTTTTTTGCATGATCATATATTTAAAATAATAATATGAAAAAAATAAACAAATATTATACGAACCTGAAAATATTAGCAAGTAGTGTAACTAGTGCAAACTCTCAAGAGTATTTATTTGCAAAAGTTCGAAGAAAACATCATCAAATGAAAATGAACATGAAAATGCTTGGACAAATTAATGCGTGGACATGAATTAGCGCACGTGCGATAGCGCTAAAAGCGCTGTAAAAGTACACCGCTAAAATAAGTAAGCCTACAATAATCATTTAACGAAACAGTATTATTGCAACAACAAATTGCCGTGTTCGTTCATCTGGCATAAAAAGTGAAATCGATACAAGTAAAGTTTTTAATCTTAAGTCGCAATTTAAACAACACCAGTTTTTAAGCAAAGAGAATAAACAGAATAAATTCACTCAAATTTTATTTCAGACACGTCAATTCCGGATGAACTTCAGTACGATCCAAGAACCAGAGAGCTCTATGAAAAGGCTGTCAAGGAAGGAAGAGAAGAAGACTCGACATTAAGAGTAATGGTAATTGGTTGTTTTGGACAGGGTAAAACATCACTGACTAGGCGTCTTAGAGGGCAAACATTAGACATGATTGAAACTACTGATGGAATAGAGGTAGATACCTGTACAGTACATGAAGACTCAAAATTGAAACGAGGCTCAAAAGATTACCACGAGTCAGATTATCTCAAACGTATTGCAGTTATTGCAAACAACACTCAAAATTATACTGAAACAGCAGTACCGAAGGAAGATCATCTGAGATCTGAAAGTAAAAACACAGCTTATCCCGAGGACCTTAGTAAACCACAAGCATTTTCTGAGACAGGAGATAATAAATAAACCACAGATATCAGGAGAAAAAGCAGAAAATATCAAAGTTTTTAAATCAGAGTTATTGAAACGACAGTCACTAAAACAAAACACAGATGATAAATGTTATAAACTAAATGTCTGTTACGCAACGCACCAAATATTTCATTCAAGAGATGCCGTTTATCTTTTGGTCATCAGTCTGACAGAAACTAAGGATTCGAAGATAGTGGATGATTATTTGACAAAGAAGCATCAGACAAAACCTGTGAGGGAATATCTCAAATTTTGGATTAATTCGGTGCATTCATTTGTAGGAAGCGAGGACGGTTACGAACCTGCAATAATATTAGTCGGAACACACAAAGATAAGGTAGACGATGATTCATGTGTGTAAAACTGTTTTGAGAAGATAAGGACATTATTTGATGGTAGAGCTTGCCTTAATCACATACAGCCGAAACATTTTGCGATGTCTTGTTTATACAGTCAAAATGACGAAATTCAAGAGCCATAGTTGATGCTTGTAAAAAACCGTTAAGAAAGTACTTACCTGCAATGTGGATATCTATGGAGAAAGCCCTGAAAGCAGCACAGAACAGAAAGATTATTACTTAGAATCAACTAGAAGAAATCAACTGCCAAATTTAGTATCCTGTTCAAGGCATCGAACAAATAAAACGTTTTTATGGAATATCATCATGCGAAAGGATCAATATGCTATTTTGATGAAGAAATAATCCGAATGATTTTGGTATTAGATCCACAGTATTTGACTGATGCTTTCAATTGTATAGTAACATCCGAAAATCATGTCCGAATTCGATCGTCAGTCAGACAACATCGGATTATGCTCTGTAAGACAGGAGTACTCTCAGCTAAAATTTTAGAGGAAGTTTGGAGTGAAAATAAAGGCTCAAACTTCTGGAATTTCAGATTCGAACTGCTTTAATTTCTGAATAGGCTTCGTATCATTTCAGAGGTTCAGATATACGATGGGCAGAGTAATCATGAACATGAATCACTAGGAGAATACATAGTGCCTAGTTTGATAGAAAAAGGTATAGATATGAGACTACTTGTCGAATTTTTGAGCGGCAAAATGCATCAAATGTAATTTAAGGTATTTACTGGAACGTGAAGCCCTTCTTACCAACAGTGTTTCAGAAAGCTGTCTCTGCTATGATTGGTAGATAGCCACTTATCAAGTTTAAAGGACAATACATGCTGTATGAAAACACGGTTGCTTGTGAATTTGAAAACCATGCTGGAATTCTGATGTTGACACGAAATAGGCTTGAATTGCTTGTCGTTAATCTTTGTCCACCGGATGTTGTCAGCGCAGTGGCTAGCGACACATTCAGAAGGTTCGTTGAATTTGTGATAACTGGAGAAATATCGAGACTGCAAAACAAACGTTTGAACAATCCACTACAATTAGTAATGTCAGTGCGTTGCAATCACGAAAGTCACAGCTTTAAAGGGAGCATAGCATTTGAGAAATTCAACAGGTCAGTGGTTGGAAAAATTCCCTGTCCAGACAGGGCAAGTCACTCTTTGGTTGTAGAGAACATACAACATGAGTGGTCTCAGAAAGCCATTATGATAGATCATTTCCCAGACAGACGTCTTTCCTATAAGGAGTATAACACACTTTCAATGTCTCTTGGTAAAGGATGGCAACACATTGGACTGCAACTGGGCATTGACGAAATAACATTACAACAAATTCAGATGGACAATCATGGAACAGACATGCAAATTTATGCTATGCTGAAGAAATGGGATATGATGAATGGCAACGGAGCAACATTAAATGTTCTGATAAAAGCAATCTACAACTGTGGCGTTGTTGTTGGTGTAAATTGGGATACTGTTAGAAATTTAATAGATACGTTTTAGCAAGTCTGAAGATGTGTAAAGATAACTACTATTTGTAGTATACTTCGTAAGAGGGAAGTTACGAAAAGTTCGGCGCATTTTATACACCCTAGCGTCAGCTTAAACGGAATTCTGTTAGAAAGAGCATTGAATGGATCAATTACCCACTAAAATAATAACAATGAACTACAAACAGAATGTTGTTACATGTAGTTTGTATGAATGACATACATTTTAAGACTTTTAAATGAAAATTCCGTGAAAACGACTCAAATCATCCAATCCACATACATTGCAGTAAAACAGTTAAACATGATAATGATTCATTAATAGCAGGTGCTACATTGAATTTCAAGAAATGTTAAAAAGCATGGCCTGTAAAGTGTGTGGATTCTGATATACAAAGTGTTTTCCTAAACTTCATTTTCATACAATCAACACATTATACCATAACATTTACATTTAAAGTTTAGAAAGTCCTTACTACACCTACGAAAACATTTTAGAATTTTATATGAATTAAGTATTGCTCTTGTAAAGTAACGACCACATTTTCGAGAAGCCATGTAATTGAGAATTTGAATCGACAAGTTCTTGTATTACCGTATTGTTCTTCACTCTTTGAAAAAACTGGTCTCGGCAAACGACTTTACAACTTTATAAGTGAAAATACATGTGAAATCTTTAGGGTATATTTAAATCCGCATGCGTGCAAGAATATGGAGCTAATATATTAAATTGCATTTGGGTATGCCATAAAAAACATTGGTGATCAATTCTTTTTTTTTACTTTCTTTTCAGACTGGTGATATCAAAGTAATTGTGTTAACATTTAAGGGCATGTAGGTGCAGTGAAAATAACTGTAAATGTTGCGCGGCTTAAGTGTTGCCGAGTATTTTAGGTCGCTGACTTCAAATATCTCTACCTTTATCGTTTTTTTTATTCGAAACATTGGGTTTATAATTGTTTTATGTGAAGAGGCCAACAATCTGCCTTACAGAAGGTCGTGGTTCTACCCAAGTGCCCGTTTGGGTCTGTAATAATGTCCGGAAGGGCGTCTGGGGTCTTCTTCCTTCACGAAAAGGTGGAAAGTCGCCATATGATATATCACTTTGTCGGTGTCTAACAATAACAAAAAAGTAAAAATGAATTTTGTTACCAGTTTTTGTGGTGTGATGTCTGATTACTTACACATTTTCAATTGTTTGGTTTGGCAAAAAGGTCTTTTACAGGACTAAAACAGGTTTTTTACAAATAAAATAATCTCATTTAGAGTATAGAATGAATCCAAAAATCTGCTTAAGTTTCTCAACAGGCGTCGACATGTATAGTTAAATCTATAAAATAGTGAAAGTTTACTTTGTACTACTGTTATACTAGTACTTACTAAAGTAATAACTAAACCTTCTGTTGTTGAATTTTTCATGTGTGGAATTCCTTCAACTGGCTAATTGAAGTTCGGTGGTTATACCCAGTTACCCATCCATGATGAAAAACTACACGGAAAGGCGTCTTACTCGACCATAAAAATCTTGAAAGTCGCCATATGACTTATAGTTGTGCCGGTGTGACGTGAACTGCCCACTAAAAGCTTTTGTTTACAGAATTTGTTAGTACTGCCAATGTATTGCTCAAATATTATACTCTATATTAATGGAAAAGTCTTTGACATATAGAATGATATAAAGACTTATATGCACTACATAGTTATGTTTACTTATCCAGAAATCAAAACATCCGGTTGATTTCTGGTTTCTGTATTTAGTAAATAGTGTTGCAGAAAATACCAGCAAATCATTATACTGGAATTATTTGACTAACAACGGCTTCTTCGCAGATGAATTATAAATGACTGTTCAATTATACAATGCTATGTGCTAAACTGTGAAAATGTGGTTAATCACATTCATGTTTATTATGTATTATCCAAGTGACATCTTTGTACTCACAAATCTAGCTAATAAATGTGAGAAAGACTGGTCTAGAACTAAGGTGACACTTTTTTAAACCATACTAGTGTTATATGTTTTGATATTCGATACCCGATTATGGCATGTCAAACATTGCTAAATTATATATGTATGTTATTATTATTGTATGTTTGTTATTGTTATTCAGTGTCTTGTCATTCATATTCTAAAAGTCATTATTGTTATTCTATATTTCGTTTATGTTATTGTATCTTTGATATTGTTATTCAGTGTCGTGTCATTCATATTCATATATCGAACATACAATAAGAATAACGACATATAGAATAACAATGGTAACACTTAGAATATGAATGACAAGACACTGAATAACAATATCAAAGATACAATAACAATAACGAAATATAGAATAACAATAATGACTTTTACCGTAAGAAGATCGAACATACAATAAGAATAACGACATTTAGAATAACAATGGTAACACTTAGAATATGAATGACAAGACACTGAATAACAATATCAAAGATACAATAACAATAACGAAATATAGAATAACAATAATGACTTTTACCGTAAGAAGATCGAACATACAATAAGAATAACGACATATACAAAAACAATGGTAAGACTTAGAATATGAATGACACGACATTGAATAACAATATCAAAGATACAATAACAATAAAAAAACATAGAAAAACAATAATGACTTTTACCATAAGAATATCGAACATACCATAAGAATAACGGCATATACAATAACAATAGCAAATTTTAGATTATGAATGACACGACATTGAATAACAATAACAAACATACAATAATAATAACATACATATATAATTTAGCAACGTTTGACATGCCATACCCGATCCTATATACTTTGTAACAGTTTCAATTGTGTATGTATGATTTATACATCTGAATTCATGGTACATGTTATTTAAATCGCAATTATTTGCCATGAGGTAGAATTATTCGCTGTGCTGACTTTGTTATACGCACATGCTTCATTTACGGAAACGAACGATTCGCCGTCCCGAGTTTGATTACATTTGCTCGGTGACCCGAGGCTCCGTATATGATTTGCGTCCAATTTCTAATGATTGCGTACGATATTATTTTATTTGCATAATGTTAATAGCAATCTTTGAATATTTAGCAACTTATCGGGATGAATTTCATCTGTTATTTTGTAATATACCCTGAAATCTCGAAAATAAGCCGGTTTTGAAATAAAGCTGGTCTTGACAATAAGCCACCATTTCACTACAGGCAAAAAGGGCTCATAAATAAGCCGCACTCAAAAATAAGCCGTCCAGTATTTTTTATCAGTAATAGTATCAATGACTTTATTAGGACACCATATAAGATAGCAAAAGTTACCAATGTGTACATAGCAGATTTATTACAAACATGTAATAGAAATAAAACATACATGTACTTTGGAATACTTAAAAAAGTGAATGTTGTGCTGATTTTTAAAATTTAAAATCCTGGACAAATCAAAACTTTAAAAGCAATAAAATTCCTGCCTCCAACACTTCTTGTCACGTCAGTTCTGCTAATTAACATGACCGGTCTTTATAACACAATGCAGTGTTTATCACGTATTGTGTACGTTATTCATACCCGTTGGCCGATTAAATCATTGGTGTATTTGTTTGTTAGGCCAGACAAAATATTTCAATGGGTAATTATCAGATTCTGTTAGCACCAGATTATTTTGATTCAGAACTTGTTACAAATTGAAACACAACTGATTTGCCAGAAGTATAAGTATTTACCGACGCTGACGCTTTTTACTAAAAAGCAAAATATATGACATCCATACTTTCAGTAGTTCCGTACTCGAAAATACGCCGGTTTTTAAGCCGTTACTAAATATATTTACTAAAATGTTCGCCGGCCTCAAAAATAAGCCGGTCTCGATAATAAGCGACTAAATCCTTATGAAAATTTAAAATAAGCTAGGGCTTATTTTCAGGATTTCAGCGTAGTTAAAAAAAATAGTCTAAATCGCCGATGTTAGCTCCTCACATTTGGCTGTTCTGCTACCTACGTAATGTGTGTGACGTCAAAATTTAGGCCCGAGTGAAATTAAATAACGCAGGGGATATCATCGCAAGCACTATAATAATTATTACAGAGTAGGTGTGTTTTAGGGGGGGGGGGGGGTCCATCATTAAGGTTATGGGGTGGGAATGGGGTTTATATTTTTGTACGAGGGAGTAGTGATAAATTAGGAACTATAATGTAACATTATAATATTATAAGTCGTTTTTAGGATTTTTTGGGGTTTAATTCTTAGTACATTTCCGGACTTCGAACAAGTTTATTTTTCTTGGTCTTCGGAACGGACTTAAGTACATACTGCTATAATTATTTTTGTGGGCATTGTTCTGGATGTAATTTCGGGATGGGATTAATTTGTGTCGTATTTGAGGCTCCTATTTTCATCGTTTAAGGTGGATTGAAGTCAATCTGATATAGAAATAAATTATTGACATACAATTAAATAGAATATAGTTCAAAGGCGAGATGCCATTTTTCTGAAATAATCATTTAAGTAATTTATTGGATTTTTACTAGATTAAGTACTAACATATTGTAAGGAGCCTCACTCTAATTGCTATATTCTTTTTCAGGAATTGAATTGTTGTATTTGGGTTTTTGTGCTATGGAATGGGTAGTTTTTATGTAGGGTGTTGAGCAGGAGCTTGGCGAAGTTGGGAAGTGAGAAATTAAAGTCCTTGTTTAGTAATTATCTAAATTAACGGGGTTTTAATTTTATAGTAAACTCCGCCTCGCTCCTCATATCATTCACTACGCAGCAAGTCAAATTAATAATTGATATTTATCACATGCATAAATAAGCACATAAAAGCAAACAGTGTTGTTAATGTCGTTATATACATACATCTCTCATTAATAACAATAGTTGAACTTGAGATCGTATTCTTATTTCTTTCTAGTGTTTTACAGGCCCCCCATCATCATTTAATGTTTCCGCCCCAGTGTTTAGAAGGGATTAGCCAGCGAGATTCAAAATCTTTTATTCTATGTAAACTTTAGCATTCATGCACCCTGGCTGATATGTTCCAACCCATCCTCTCTTGTATATTGTGTCAGTCATGAGGCAGACCATGCAGGTGCGAAGGTCCTGCGATGAGGGTAGTGTGTCATCCAACCAGTACGGTGTGGTTGTCTTATTTTTGGGATGTATATATCTCCAGGCGGTCCCCGGGTACGTGGTGGTGTCAGAATTCCTGTCGAGGTTATTGCCCTTTTTACTTGTTATTACGCTATGTTTGGCCTGGGTAATACTCCCTTTAAACATGGTACGATTCTTACCGACGCTGATGCTTTTTACTAAAAAGCAAATTATATGACATCTATACTTTCTGTAGTTCCGTTCTCGAAAATACGCCGGTTTTTCAACCGTTACTGAATATATGTACTCAAAAGTTCGCCGGTCTCAAAAATAAGCCACTAAATCCTTATGAAAATTTAAAATAAGCTGGGGCTTATTTTCGGGATTTCAGCGTAGTTAAAAATAGTCTAAATCGCCGACGTTAGCTCCTCACATTTGGCTGTTCTGCTACCTCCGTAATGTGTGTGACGTCAAAATTTTAGGCCCGAGTGAAATTAAATAACGCTTTGGATATCATCGCAAGCACTATAATTACAGAGTAGGTGTGTTTTAGGGGGTCCGTCATTAAGGTTATGGGGTGGGAATGGGGTTTATGTTTTTGTAAGAGGGAGTAGTGATAAATTAAGAACTATAATGTAACATTATAATATTATTAGTCGTTTTAGGATTTTTTGTGTGTAATTCTAAGTACATTTCCGGACTTCAAACAAGTTTATTTTTCTTGGTCTTCGGAACGGACTTAAGTACATACTGCTATAATTATTTTTTGTGGGCATTGTTCTGGATGTAAGCTTGGGATGGGATTAATTTGTGTCGTATTTGAGGCTCCTATTTTCATCGTTTAAGGTGGATTGAAGTCAATCTGATATAGAAATAAATTATTGACATACAATTAAATAGAATCTAGTTCAAAGGCGAGATGCCATTTTTCTGAAATAATCATTTAAGTAATTTATTGGATTTTTACTAGATTAAGTACTAATATATATTATAAGGAGCCTCCCTCTAATTGCTATATTCTTTTTCAGGAATTGAATTGTTGTATTTGGGTTTTTGTGCTATGGAATGGTTAGTTTTTATGTAGGGTGTTGAGCAGGAGCTTGGCGAAGTTGGGAAGTGAGAAATTAAAGTCCTTGTTTAGTAATTATCTAAATTAACGGGGTTTTAATTTTATTGTAAACTCCGCCTCGCTCCTCATATAAATCACTACGCAGAAAGTCAAATTAATAATTGATATTCATTACATGCATAAATAAGCACATAAAAGCAAACAGTGTTGTTAATGTCGTTATATACATACATCTCTCATTAATAACAATAGTTGAACTTGAGATCGTATTCTTATTTCTTTCTAGTGTTTTACAGCCCCCCCCCCTCCCCATCATCATTTAATGTTTCCGCCCCAGTGTTTGGAAGGGATTAGCCAGCGAGATTCAAAATCTTTTATTCTACGTAAAATTTAGTATTCATGCACCCTGGCTGATTTGTTCCAACTCACCCTCTCTTGTATATTATGTCAGTCATGAGGCAGACCATGCAGGTGCGAAGCTCCTGCGATGAGGGTAGTGTGCCATCCAACCAGTATGGTGTGGTTGTCTTGTTTCTGGGATGTATATATCTCCAGGCGGTCCCCGAGTACGTGGTGGTGTCAGAACTCCTGTCGAGGTCATTGCCCTTTTTTACTTGTTATTATGCTATGTTTGGCCTGGGTAATACTCCCTTTAAACATGGTACGATATACCATGTTTGGTGGTACCTAGTTGTATCCCTTAGTAGGTGTGGTAACACGTTGAGGTCACGAAACTAGTTGTTTTGTTACAATGAATTTATCAAGAGAAACATTTTGAAAGATTAAGTTTTCTGATAATGCAAAATGACGTTTATAGGAAATTTCTTCCGTTGGATTTTACAAAGAATATTAAGCGTTGAATAAACGACGTTTGACAGTCAACCTATTTTGTGGCGAAATATTTTAAATACTCAGTTTCCAGTATATGTATGTATGCATACATGTATATATGTATGCATGTATGTATATATCACGTGCATTGTAAATGCTATTTTTCAATACTGATATATTCTCGAGAATTTTTGGTTTTACAATAGTCTGAATAGTTTGATATACTATTAAATTAATTTACAATGTACTATGCATTACTGATGACGTAGTGAGTAACTTGACTTTGTTGATTCTCATAGAGTTATTAAACGTGTGAGACTAACTATTTGAGACTATCCCCTGCACAGCCTTTCGTCGAGCCCGCATGCGGTGAGCTCAACGTAGTACTCAAAATGGGAGTCCGGTGTATGTGCGTTATATGCGCACATAAATGTCAAGATCACTAAGGGTTTAAAGTCATTTAGAGCTTGCTCGGACCTTAACTTCAATTATACTTAGAGGGAAGTTACAGCAATCAGTTTATTGGAGAAATACCCACCGCAACGTAGTGATCTTCTTTATCTCTCCACTTAAACTTCCTGAAAACCATTATTATAATACAGGTATAATACAGCTATACTAGAAGATGGCAGGTGGACCATGTAGACCTTTCCTGAATTAATATGGTTTCTCAGCTGCATATGTTAACTTACTCAGCCACCCTCGTTGTAGTACAATTCTGAAACATAGATAAATAACTATCTTACATTGTAGAAGCAAAGTGTGGTCTAACCTTAATACATAGAGTACAGTACATATAGCTAAATTAGTTCGTATGTTTAGACATTTAACACATTGTCTTGGCATAATATATGCCAGAGTCAATTTGTCACCAGATACTTATATTTTTCAATTTGTTCATGCAAACCATGCATAATTTCCACCATGGAAACACAAAATAATACAGTTACTCTCTGAAAGGTTTTAAATGAGATAAGATTCTTTCACGCAAACTCTAGACCCCTATCTCAAAGATCAAAATTATGTTAGTCGTTAGTGGAATTAAATGTCATTTTAGAGCTCCTAATGCCGTAGACTTGACATGCATGGACCAGTCTTCTTTTATTAGACAGAAATGTTTGTCTAAAAGGCGAGTTATGCACGCGCAGGTTCCTATATGAAAGGTCATTTTAGATCCAATTCCAGTCATTACATTGACATGCATGAAGCAATCATATCTTTTAATGAGATGTTTGTGTCAACGAGACAAAGCGTCGCACACAGGCATCGGGCCCTTATCTCAAAATGTCACACAAGATCTCAAAGATCGTTTTCAGAATGTGTTCGGGTCATAACTTTATCATAAATTATATTTATGTGGCAGAAATGCTAGCCTCTGTGAAAGAGTGTTTTGGATAAAAGACAGAGTTCCCTGTCTGAACGAATGGTCAAATGCACACTTATAGGTCAAAGTTCATATCAGATTAGTTCAGTTATCTAGACACGGTGTTGTTGTTATTTCTGTTCCTTTAGGATCATAGAGTCCATTCAGTTTTTCTATAATAGAATTCCGCTTTAGCCGGTGATTAGGGTGTGAGAGGCGTTGCCCATTCTATGATCGCACATGAACAGACGCAAGTAAAACCGAGTTTACTGTACTTTTACTTCAGTGCATTTTGCGTTTCCAGAGTATCTTCCTATATATTTTATTACATAATGTGATGTTCTTAATTGCCACATTGTTTTAGTTTTTGAGATAGTGAATGTCAACAAATCATGGCGTCCATATTGTTGTTCTTTGGGTAAAATCTTATGTTTGGTTTTACATCAAATAATAACAATAGAAGCAAAAGTTTAATTGGTGCATATTTCCCCAATGGGTTGCCTGTACTAGACACGTTACCTGTAAGATAGTAATTGTAATAATCAATTATTATCTTCATTATTTCTATAAAATAGTGAACAAAATCAACAATGACGACGTGCATCTCAACTCACGGGGTTACAAAGAATACGAGTAGCCTAAACTAATGACATAATCTCTAAAACTTTCTAAGCGTAATCAACTATAATATAAATCCGTGTGTGCTGATTTAAATTATCTCTTGCAAAAGTCATTTAAAGTGATATTCATAACTTATTGTGACCTTGTATTTTGAAAATGAATTTTAAAGAAATGGATCGTCAAATGAGCATATGCATTTTCATTTTTCATTGATTTATCGGCAAATCTTGAAAAATTATTGCCTTTGATCATGCAAAAAAATACAGCTAATTCACAGAAATAGTAAAAGTGATCCAAATGTACATGTATCAGTACAGATATGCAAAAAGTATAAAAAGTTTTTTTGGAAGCAGTCATTTGTTCAAGACTTGAAAACTTTCGCAATTTTAAACAAAACATTTGTTTATGTCTCTTTCTTCTGTTCTTTTTATTTAAACACATTTCAGCCAAACCTTTGAATTGATGGCCATGGTTTCTGAACAAAGTATTTGTAACGAAGTTTTTCAGTTCATTTGAAATTGATATTCTTGTTCGTTGTCAAAATGTGCATAGCCGTGTTTTCTGCATATATTTTCAGATATACCAAATTTTGTTTTCTATCTCTAAAGAGGGTGTGTTGTTATAGGGAACCCTGTACTATTTTTAATTTTTTAAATTTTTAATTCCTAAAATTCAATGATCACATTTACAAATTCAAAGACATTGAATTGTTTACTACAACCAATTATACCTCATATTATTCAAGAAAATGTATCCGCTATAAGAGAGTGTGATATAAATTTTATGTCAAAAACACATTTGACATTGATTCTAGAGCACTTGCGCTTAATGCCTCCTCCTTCCATTTATTGCTTTACATGATAGAAATTTCTCCGATAAGTAAAGTGCCGATTTCGTGTATATTTCGTTGCAAACATTTATGTATTTTATCAAAATACTCTCGACTTCAACACCGCTTTAGTTTGACGGCGTTTATATATCTATCTTCCGTTACCGTCTAACACTTTACAGGGATGTAAACACTCGTGCGCGTCAAGCCACAAATATTGTTAGTAGAAATAAAACAAGATCGGGCCAAATAAAAGGGAAAGGATTTTTTTATTGATTTAAAAGATAAAAACTGTGGTAAAGAGCAAGGTTATGGTGAAAGTATGTTCGATATTGCAAACAGCGGGATTGAACTGCTCAGGGAATGTCAGGTGGAAGAATATTCCATAGGACTATAGTCCCTGGGAAAAAGGAGTATTTGAAGTCGTAGTTACAGAGCTTACCTGTAGACGCAAATGATAATGGCGTTGTTCAAGTGGATGAGTTCATTGGACGTTACCAGTTGATTTGAGATTATCATAAGATCGGGAGTCAATGCGCCGGATCTACCTGCGCCACTTTGGACTGTCAGCTGTAGTGACACTGAAGATCGCCAAGTCGACATAACTCCAAGCACTGTCCTCTTTGGCGCTTCATTTGGATAATGGGTTTGTTTGTTGGAGACCACTTCGAAGCAATTCGTGTGCTGACGAGGATCTGTATGCCATGGCTTTAGGGTTTGGATTACTTTATTTCCTGCGGAGGAAACTGAGTTTGATTGCTTTTGGTAGACCTATTATGTGGACGTCACTAGAGATCTTTAGGTTCCACGCCAAGTATTTTCTGAGAACAGTTCTAGTATAATTTGCATGTATTGTAGGGATGATGTTCCTTTTGTGACGTTGATAAACTTGACACTTGTGGGGATTGAATTCCGAATTCAATATCCCAGTCCAACTCCCACTTTTCTAGTGTTTTAATGTCGTTTTAGAGGGTATTTGATTGTCTGACATAGATAAATGACATGTATATTATAGTGTCATTTGCAAATAGACGCACTTTAGACTGAATATTTTGTGGGAAGTCATTAATGTACGCAAGGAATGGCAGGGGCCAAAGCACGAACCCCTGCGGGACTTCAAAAGAAACAGGAATGGGATCTGAGCCTGTACCGTTTAGGATTACAGATTGAAGCCGGTTGTCAATGAAGCTCTTAATCCATTTCAGGGTTTCGCCACGTTTCCCATAGTTCTGCATTTTGAACAGGAATTTCTCATGTTTCACTTTATCAAATGTTTTGCTAAAACTAATAGTATCAGGTCAACCTGTTGTTTGTGTACACTGATTTGAAAATGTCATTTTCAAGCATAATTGGTCATGCCACACGGATCTTTTTTCTCGGATGGTACAGAATGCCAAGGTTTGTAATTGATGAGGACACTATATACTCCGGGTTTTGCAAAGTACGCATGAAAGGAATATGGCCTTGTAGTTGGCTGGGTCTAACCTTTCACCCTTCTTATGGAAGGGGGTTACATTTGCATTTTCACTGGAAAGGTATAGATCCCTCATCAATGGATTTCTGAAAGATAATTTAAAGGATTAGTGACAGTTCCTTTGAAAGTGCTTTAAGAATAATGGGCTTGCTCTTTTCTGACCCACAGGTCTTAATAAGGTTGGGGTTTGATAGGAGTTTTTCTATGCCATTGGCATTTACATGGTTATTTGGGCTTCTTTGGTAGTTTTGACTGTCTTCAGGTTGTAGATATTTTCAACGTTGTCTCTTAATAATGCTAGCAATTTATGACGTGTATGTTACGTTATAACGTTCGTCAGTTCGTGCATAACATATTTCGTACATATACTATACGCTATATGAGTTTTTAAGTGAGACAATAGATTTTTCCCAAGCTGTTTATTTACAGAAATGAAATTGCAGTGGGGATAAATTAAGTTTGATTGACCGATTATTCAACAAGATTTTTTTCGAATTCTTCTTAATCTTAACTTCAACAAACATATATACATGTAAACTATTCACCATTCTGTAGTCCACGAGTGGTAGAGCAGGACATTCGAATAAATAATATGTGGTGAAGACCACACTGAAGAAACTTTAGTTTAGAGTTTCAAATAAATAAACAATCCTGTTGAATTTAACTCCTTTTTAATTTTTTATTCTTCTACTAAAATCTAAACACAGAAATGTTCGCGTTAAATCCAAATAATTAGAAGTAATCCAAATAGAATCTTTAACATCGAGATAGAATATAAACTCTAATGTGAAATTTTTTGTGAATCCGTTTCAATATGATTTACTGTTAGCGGACTTGCAAATTTGGCTCAACAACCGAAATTATATACTTTTGATACAATATTTTATGTGAATGTTCGCCGCCAAAGCCCATGATATATTTACAAACATAAAAAGCAAGAAAGTCTTATGTGAAATTTAGACTACTGGACAATTAACTTACATAACGACTGGATCACTGTTTAAATAATACCAAATGGAGTATCCAATAATAGTGAAATGGAACATGAATAAGCATGAGTTGACAATACACATTGGAGTAAGTTACAAAAATAATTCCTTCCGAAGCATACCATAATATATAATTTAACAGATTGTAATAGAATTTATCGCGATCCCCGCAACATTCCTCACAGACAGTTTATGAAATATTTTGTCAAAAGTACATAGCAAAAAGTATAGCTACCTCTCAATTGCTAGACATTCAACTTATGTTTTAAACCAATGTTTATGGTAAGTCCCAATTGCTATTTCTTTATACTAGCGATGATATTCATATGTGACTGTAGAAATCAAAGTTCATCTCACAACATATGTTGTGGTAATGACAAATCAGTTCTTCATCATACTTCAACCTCAGTTTTTAAGTGTTCGCTTACTCATTTGATTTTCATCATCAGAATCACAATTTACCCATAATTTTCAACTTATAATTAACAATTTACTGTCAATTATCCTTATCACAAAGAACACTGTCATTTTCTGGACCAACTCTCACATTATCGTTAAAAATCATTATGCTCTGACCATTTTGGACCGACGCTCCATTTGTCATTAAATATTGACCTTTTAATTACTTCCCTTTTTAATCTATAAAAGCTTATTTTAGTACTTTATATGGCCGTAGGAAAAACAGAGCCAGTTTCTGTGGTATACAGGATGGCCCCCAATTTTTAGGTGTATTTTAATTCTAATTGTAAAATTTTTTTTTTTTTTTTTGGTTAAATTCCTTCCTTTATTTTTCGTCTTCGGCTTTTGATATTTTTTTGAGGCCTTTTTGTCTCAAGCAATGATAAAGGTGAGGATTAGGGCCCTTGTTTTTTCGCTATTAAATTAAGCACAAAAGTTCGCGTTTTTTTACAAAAAAAAAAGAAGTAAACCCAAAAAGAATCTTTAACATCGAGTAGAATATAAACTTAAAGCGAAAATTTTTTTTGTGAACTCAAAATTTTAAATTAGTATGTGTGCGGATGTGATTTGAGTCAAAAAACCCAAATATAAGTAAACTTTGTACATATTTTTTTAAAGGGTGTTCCCCCCAAAACCCCCTGATTATTTAAAAAACACATAAAAAGCGAAAAATTCCCATCATGTGAAAATTATGAGCTACGGGAATAAATTACATAAAAAAACTGGTCACTGTTTTTAAAATACCAAAAAAGGAGCATTAATAATAGTGAAATGAAAAGGAAGATGGTAACAGAAAACAGGAGAAGCAAAAAATAATTCTCCGGGGGAAACATAAAATAATTTTCGATGTAATAGATTTTCGCGATCCCCCTTCCCAAAACAGTTTATGGAAAAATTTTGTCAAAAGTACATATCAAAAAGTATAGTACCTGCTACAATTTATAAACAATTACAAATTAATGTTTTAAACCAATGTTTATGGTAAGCACAATGTTAATTTTTCATCTCATAGCGATGATAGTCTTATGTGACTGTCGGAAACAAAGGTTCATCTCCTCACTATGTTGTGTAACGAAATCAAGTTCTACATCAAACTTCAACCTCAGTTTTAAGTGCTCGCTTCTCTATTTGATTTTCATCATCAGAATCACAATTTCCGAAAATTTCAACTTAAATTAACAATACTGTCAGCATTTCCATTAACATCACAAAGAACACTGTCATTTTCTGGACCAACGCTCACATTATCGTTAAAACTATTATGACCTCTGACCATTTCTGGACCGACGCTCACATCATCGTTTAAATCACTACGACCAACCGACGCTGACATCGTCGTTTTAATCGCTTTGGCCACTGACGTTTTCCTGACCGACACGGACATCGTCGTTTAAATCACTATGACCACTGACGTTTTCTTGACCGACGCTGACATTACCATAAACACTGAGGTTATCAAAACTTGCAGTAATATTTTCACTGGGTCTGTTATTTTCCAGACTTACACTGACCTTATTAACACTGACGTTTTCTGGACATACACTGGTATCACTGTATGAATTAACATTTTCGTGATCAACATTAAAGTCACTGTCCACAAGGAATTCGTCATCGATAATTCTGTCACAAGAGTCGCTGACTAGAACAGAAGCACTAAAATTTACATTCTCAGGTCTATTTACACCAGCATCTCCTTGACCATCATTGCTGACGCTTTCTGAAGAATTAACGTTAACGGAATCTAACATCACAATGTCAAAGTCATTTATAACTTCAAGCGTTTTGGCTGCATAAAATTCATGCTATTCTGTCAGAATGTCCAAGATATCATCAGAAGAAGGAATATCTTCGTAATGTACGCACTGTTTCTCATTTTCACGCCTAGTAGTTAATGTTGCCGATCGTGCGTTCGTTCAAGAATATTTGTGATAGGGGACAAGATGTTCCAGCAGATATCAACGACGATTAAATTTTGATTGGCACCTGCTTTCCACACACTTGGCAAATGACCTTCAACAATATGTCTTTTCAAATTTCGTGTGTACTTATAAGTTTTGCTATATTCATCACAGAGATTCATGACTGCAAAACAAAGTGAGTATTATAAGAACACACATTCAAATTAACCCAGTAGCGTTTTAACGGCGCTCGTGGTAGTTTGTCGGACGGGTCGATATTTACCGAAACACCGTGCGAATTTGGTTGTTCCTAATCCCCGTACCGAACATCCGTATTCGGGAACTACCGGTTTTGTTCGGAGAATGGCGGAAACCTACATCTATGACATCAAAATACTTCAGAAACACGTAAAAATCCGTTTATTAAGAAATCTGCCGTTTGATAATTTGATATATCTATATTTAATGATTTATTAAAATTATTAAATTAGTATTGTGTCAACATTTATATACTTTCATGTAGAATAATATATAAAAATATAATACAGTCAAACCTGTGTTAAAGACCACCTCTGAACAGAGACCACCTGGCCCTAAAGACCACATGTTTTGTTTCCCATTTTAATATTTACAGTGTATTTTAACCTTTGAATAAAGACCGCCTCCCAATAAAGACCACATTTTGGTTCTCCCTAAAATGGTCTTTATAGACAGGTTTTACAACCGCGGAACATATTTCTAAAAATAGACTTCAGCTTCCGTACATTTCCGCCATTCTCCGTATAAAAAAGATTGTTCCCGAATATGGATGTACTGTACGGGGATAAGGAACAACCGCAATTTTCACTGGTTATTCGTGAAATTTGATCAGAATTATCTTCTTGAAAAAATCTAAGTCAAATTCAAATATCGGTCATCTGGGTTCAAAAACTAGGTCACCTGTTCAATTCAAAGAAAAAAACTTGTGTATGCAATATGGGCTGCGTTTTTCACTGGATATTCGGGGAATTTGTTCAGATTGTTTGTCGTGATCGAATTAAGGTCAGGTTTGAATATAGGTCATCTAGGGTCAAAAACTAGGTTACCCGGTCAAAACAAATAAAGCCTAGTGCATGCAATAGGAGCTTCATTTTTCACTGGACATTCATGAAATTTGAAATTTGATCAGAAAGACTGTTTTGATGAAATCTTAGTCAGATCCGATTAGTATTTATCTGGGATCAAAAATAAGGTCACCCAGGCAATTCAAGGAAAGGGACTGCATTTTTCACTGGATATTGGTTCCTTGTTTTATATGTATATATTGTTCTTGTAAGGCAAGGCAATACGAAAATTTACTTCTGCAAGGAATGTAATATTCGCTTGTATGATAAGAACATGTTCATCAGTCACCTAAAAGAAAATTCACTTGGCCAAGGGAATAGGTCACATATTTAAATCATTGACATCTAAACACTGAAAACAGTTTCCATAGCATTTGTTTTGAAACCTTTAACATACACCCTTCAAACTTGGTGGGGTGATTGGCCAAATGGAGCAGATAACCCCTGTTGCTTTTAAGATCAATAGGTTAAAGGTTAATGATGCCGCAGCCAGAATGATTCCTCTCTGTTTCTTCCTTTAAAAATACAGAAAAAAAAAACAGTTTCTTCTGTCACACTTTCAGCGAGTTTATTCCATCTGGTCCTCTTGTTAACTATCTTTGTCTTAATCTGTGGGCAAAAACAGAATACTGTCAAAGATTTTGGCTGAATATATTCCCTTGTTTGAAATAAAAATTGATTACGTATTTCGTACCAACCTGCGTTCTATAAATGCCCGCCACACCCCACCTCGTTGTAAGTTAATGTAAGCCAAATCTAATATGGTGACCTATAAAATTTCTTTTTGTTTTAGATTAGGTAGTCATAAGCAAATACATGTGCAGGGTTTGATTTAGTTCTATTTTGTGAAACTCGATCAAATAGTAGAAATACCAATTTAAGATCGACAAAAATATTAAAAAAAATAAGCATCGGGTATGCTGAACAACTATTGTTTTTGTTTTTTTACAAAATCAATTTCTTTTAATTTCTCTGAGCATGTTTCCACTAGAAATATTGTTTTCTGTTATCTAAAATGCTTAGATTTCATTTATAATAGTTATTGTACTTGATTGAAATACATGGTAGGAGTATGGAAATTTTGAAAAATGTTCAAAATAACATCATATCTGGGGACAATTAAAACTGAAACAGTGCTGGTGACCTAGTATTGGTATTTCGTTTTTCAATACATCATAACATGATCTTGTAATACAGAACATTTCATCAAAATCTATTAGTGCGAGAAAAAAATGACGAAACTGCAGCGAGCGACGTTTCACTTGAAATTTTATTATAAACATTGCTCCGGTAAAGCACGTGAAAAGCGGAGAAGTAGATGAGTTCGTTCAATAAATGGTTGCTCCGTTCACATTTTATGTGGGAAAATTCAAATATAGTAAAACTTTTGCTCCGGTAAAATATAATTTAAATAGTCACGGGTTTCTTTTCACACTGTAAGTAATTATCATTTTCACATCTTTCCAGGAATGTTTTGTATATTTTCACAGTAATACGACCGTCCCCCACAAGTTGTATTGTGGGTATGATAATATTCACAACAAATATAAATAAATTCACTGGTTAACTTGAATTTTAAATGTAGAATGTTACTAAGATACTCTTATTGGAAACAGTAATGGTCTTCTCAACACTCTCCCCGTGGATCATGTTTGTAACTCAGCCGATCGCACATTTCCGTCTTAAAAGTTTGCTCAGTTGTAATTTGATAAAATACAGTACTTCCCATGCAGTGAAGTTGTTTAAAAAAGGACTTGAAACTTAAAATTATTAATGCAAAGATTTTTATATACTCTCATCGAGAAAATAGCATTCGGCATCTTTGCATTCTGTATGGCATGCGCAAAAGAAGAAAGAAAATACAAAATTTCGCGAGCAATAGAACAAAACTGCACCGCACGCCGAAACGAAATCATAACAGTTATAAAGAGTCATCTTTTCTTTCAGGCGCGTTACAGCCTTTGTGATTGTCGTTTAGTTCGAAAGGACACATTCTTTTTCAATCCCTTCTAGCTGGAATATTTGAAAAAAAATCAATCTTGACATCTGTTGTTACCCTTTCGCCGGCGTCCGCGTCCACGTCACAAAAGTTTTTCATGTTAGCAAGTTTATTTTATTGATCTATTAGACCAAGTTTAGCATGTAAGCACTCTCTCAGAAACAACTTACCCAAATGCTTTCACATTCCATACACATCATGAGATGACCTCACAAGGCGGTCTTAGTAACTATGGCTTCTATTTTGGCACACAGACCTTCATTGCCCCCTGACAACTGTAAGTCAATATATTTCAGCATTTTAACACAAACTGACCATATTTTTTTTATCATAGAACATGTTTTATCACAATGTCAGTATCATGTCATATTTTATAAAAATGTACTTTTTACTATTGTTGCTCTAAGTACTAGAAGATGGGAAAGAAAGAAACTGACCATTGGAAACAATAGTCGACTCAGCTTTACGGTTAGCACCTACCTGTCCACTTGGTGTCAATCGACGCGCCTGCAACCATTCGGTCCAGACAACTCACATTCGTAATTCGATGAGAAGTCAATAACTTTCATAAACCGACCAATTTTTCTTCTATGGAACAACTCCGTGCTCTGTCTATACCATAGGCCGGCAGAGCTGAGTACAAAATTGAACGCTTTCAACTCCATTGAACCGGATAATTACTACACTTGGACTGTTCACTATAAAACAGTATTGAGGCAAATATTGCAGCTTGTTTCGTTGCATTCACTATCCAAGAATTAAAAACTTGTATATCATTTGTTAACCTCGTGCCTTCTGCGTCAGTCTATGTTATTCATCATGTGTTCGGTCATGCCACAATGTGACCTGCATATTCACTGTAGTTGTTAATAATAAACATGCACCGTGCATTCCTCTATGAAAACTAATTGATTTAGCGATGCGTTGAATGGTAATAAGGCATTTTGACAATTGTCATTATACAACTGTATATTTTTTTTAAAAAATCTAGAACTTTCAATAGAAAAAAACGGTTCTTTCAGAAGCAAGGAAATACACGTCGTGGTTACGCGTATATACCATGATGCTAAACCGAACGTTAAACTTATCGTCTTATAGAATCGCAGGACTAGCTATTTACCAAATAAGTATATTTTACCCAACTACACAAACAGACCCGATTTCGCCGTATATATGTCTTTAATCAGATGTTTATTATTGTAGTCTTTGGAGTTAGGTGGTTTCGATTTACGTGTGATTTCTGTCACATATTTGACGTTATATATTATAATATAATAGTTTCTTTTAGATAAATGTAACACTTGTCATTACAGTGTAATTGACATCTTGCGATAACGGATCATCACCTAACAGTCCTACCTTGATTACTTAAATTTCGAAAGGAAATCGTGTGAATGCTGTTATCTGAACCATATAAAATCAAGTTTTAGGTGAATATTGGTTAAATCTTATTTGATAGTTCATTCGCGAAAATAATAGATGTAAAATGTTAAAAAAGCACACATCTGGAAAAAGGAGGTCCGTACCCATAGTTTGTCTAGTGATACGGATCCGTACCTCTAAAATCACATTCTAGAGATACGGATCCGTACCTCTAGACACTTCCATTTATATATGCCCTCTATAGTTCACAGTACATATAGGAACTAGTTATTTACTGACAAAATCCATATACTCTACCCAACTACATTATAAACAGACATGATTTCGCTGTGATTAACATTGGCATATTCAAAAAATGAATTGAGCGGTACTTCTTCATGCTCACGACTGTAATACCTAAAGGTTAATGACACTTTCATAGCCTTTGTTAAGTTGATAACCGGACGCCTCGATAAGGATAGGCTAGGTGATGCATTCGGTTACCGGATGAATAGACACCGGCTGACGTCGTCCGACGCAAGAACATGAGCGACATCTGATGTGATAATGTTGTATTTGTAATACTTAAATCTCAATATAATGAATTCAGCATGTAATTCGATATGTAACAAACCAAGATGCAATTTTGCCTCAGTAATGTTCCATAGTGTACATTTGTATTACTTTTTGTAATCAGGACACGCGCGATGCAAAGCTGTTATCCAGCGCATGGAGGTGTTCCCAGTGTGAGTTTCTTTTTTTTCAATATTGTAGTAATCAGAGCATTGATAGTAAGAAGTGTATTTTTAAAACATGCTGAAATTTTGTCAAAACCTGTTCTATGATCGCAACATATGATCATCAGTTCCTGTTAAAATGCTAAGATATATTGACATTGGCGGAGAGGGGGTATCCTTACCCAAAGTGTCTTGTTTTGTTTTGGCCCTTTTTTATTTCGAAATTTTGGTGGACGTTTAGCATACGAAAGCATATTCTCAGGAACTATTTTACTGAATGCTTTCAAATTCTTCATAAGTCTTCGGCATCGTGAAATAGCTATTCTGAACCAGGTTCAACATCTCTGATCTATATGTTGCAAAATGATGCTCCTTACTGAACTAAAGATTTTGTATGCAACTAATATTAGGTGGAAGTTTCAAATAGTCTAACACCCTGTCGTTAATCAGCTCTTATTAATCAGCATCATATCAGTTAATATTGCACGGTGTCGAATTAAAATCATTCATGTTTCTCAATTTGTAATACTTTATTCCCATTTCTCGAATAAAGCCAAATTCACTCATTGGCAGAAACAGCCGTGCGATAATATGTCCCAGATGATGTATAAAGCTGTTTTAAATAGGCACTGGGTTTCAAAAACAGCGCATTTTCACATTTGTTATGAATATTGTTTTGAATATTGGAACATTAATGAACATTTGCACGTTTTAATTATAAAAATGGAAACTTAATCTACTTTGTCTGAACTTGCGTGTTCCCATGTCGTTCTTGGACGACTTCAGTATGTAAAGAATTGTGTGTGTGTGTGTGTGTGTGTGTGTGTGCGAAGTAGGATTTTTCGTGAGTTATTACATGCGAACAGCATAATAATATGAAACTTGTATTTTGACTAAAAGATATACGCACAGCTGTCAACAGGAGAGCATTTCTCTCTCTCTCTCTCTCATTATTCTAATGCTTTTACAAAGGAAAGGTTATAAGAAATATTCCATGTACTTAATACTTATAATAATGCAGTTCTGTTATGTTACAACTTATGCAATGGAAAATGAAACAAAATCGACCATAGCACTGAAGTAGTATTTACAAAACCATTAACTATATTAACTGCGCAGATTTAAAATATATACGTACCAACTAAATGTTTATGTCTACCGTTTATAGGCATGTATGTTGATCAATTTAACGATACAGCCCTCGTTCTTACTTTTTCATGATTCGATGAACAAACTTCTTCAGAAAGGAAGACATACGTACCAGCCTAAAATCATTCTATACTCAGATGTAGTTTGTTGCTGCATTAAAATCAGTATTTGTCTAAATAACATTCTAATTGCTGATTCTGCTCCTGCTCAGTCAAAACACCTGATACGTTCATGAATGTGTAAGGTTAATGACAGCTCTACATAGGGTGCCAATGTAGCGCAAGCACAAACAGTTGTATTTATGCAAAAATAACAAAAGCAAACATTTTTCTCCTTAGACATTAAATACAGCAACTGTTTTTGATGACTTGAAGGGGTGTGATCTGACAGACAGCTTTATGTTGTTTTAATTGTTACTCTCCCTGTTCCATAAAGGTAATAAAATCATCCGTGGTTATTCCCATCTTTCAGAAATATGTGTATTTTTGTCTGGAATTTATATAATAATAACAACATATTAAACGCTTAATATCATTGTTACGATAATTACTATTAAACTGATGGAAACGGAATTGCTAAACAAGTGTTTTGTGTGGAAAACAATCCGTAGGGTTTATACGTGGAATATTTCATTTTATGCCTAACTCGAGAAGAAACTGACAAAAAAAGGTTTAAACAATGGGCTTGATGATAAGAGGAAAACGAAAGAATGTCGGTGAGTTGAACTGAGTTCAAAGTTAATGTATTAAATAAATTATGTTGTCTTTAAATAGTCAGTTTTCCTTTAGTCAAACCCACAAATAGCTAATTTGATTTTAAATTTAGCCGCTTTTTTTAAATTCAAAAGATATTACCAAGAGCAGCTTCATTTAACTTTTCAAGATACTTTGAAAATTAATACGTTCTAGATTTGGTTGACTATTAATTAATAATAAATGGTTCAGTGTGTGATTACAACTATTGAATTTTAGACAACTAAATCTTTTATATTTTTTCCAACTGTGGACAGTACTCAATCTAATATTAACGGAAAAAATGTTGCAGAAAATATACCACTTTTATTTTATTTAATAATAATAATAATAATATAATAATTCCAGTTATAATAAATACGAATTTTCAATTTGTTACATATTTTCGCAATTTCACAGATTGAAAAATTTGGTCAGAGGCCGGAAAACACACACAATATAGGTGGATTTCGCCAAGAATGTAGAAAATAATCCTTGATGTCATGTTAGAATCAAATAATATAACACAAACAGAGATTTTGTCTTGAATAATATCACTGTCTATCGTTCAGATGCGACATACTGCGATTCTATGCATTATACATGTATCTGTTTGTTTACACTTACGCTGAAGTGATTAATAACGTGCCCGCTACACTAAAGATATCAATTTATTTGTCTAAAATGATATTAAATTTGAAGACGTAAAAATAAATTATTATCATAATAGTGATACAATATAACTTTTTATAAATGATTATTAAGTGTGTTTTTCATTCCGTGAACAGTCATCAGTAGGTTAATTAAGACAATACACTCAAAGGACTTTAAAACGCCCTGAATACGGATTTGCAAAATTTGATCAAATGAAATTTTCGTTTATGAAATATGCATAACAAATAAGGGTATTACTTGTATATTTTTTCTTTGCTAAACTAGGTTTGGTTTTATTCGGATACAGGGAGATTCGGATGTTATCGTCGGAAAAGAACATCGGATATCAGTTTAAGCCGTTGCAAATCCAGTTGTTCCAAAGCTAAAACGTTATGTTTTTTACTTTTAAGGTCGCAAAACGTCAACAATGAGACGTTGACGTAATTTCAACGTTTAGACATTATAGCATACAGACATAAATATTTTGTCATACAATGAAAACTTCGCTCATCCTACCAGGTTTGTGAAACAAACATGTTTCAATTGCCCCAGTGCCCTAGTAAATTCAACATATTATCAAAAAAAGATGTAAACTACGTTTGTATTGTATTGCTTTTGTAGAGATAATCAATTTTCAACAGTTATTATTTCTTTTTCAAAATAATGATCAGCATTTAATTATTTTAAAATATAATAAAATGTATACCTAAGATATTGACTGCATATGTAAACATTTAAATGTATCTGTTATGTTTGATATTTATTTAACACAATTTGAATAAAAGATGAAGTTTGATAACAGTATATTTTCACTACGACATTGCATTGGGTTTCGGACACATATTTCTTACTTTAATAATACTGCCAATATAGGACGTACATATTTAATTTTTTTACTTAAAAAGGATAAATATCGCTCATTTCAGAAACGGATATGAATAAATTTATCCATCTTTGTATTTATATAAATGCATATGTATATTACACGTTACTGCGTAATACAGACCACTCCACGAACATTAAACATTGTTTGCTCACCCACAGCATGTTAATGTAAGCGTCACCATTTCCTATTTCAAGTGACAATCCCGCTTTGCGTTGCATGCTCTCTATATCTTGTCTGATCCACACAGCTTTTGTTCAGAATTCTTATTGGGATTATTAATTGTGTTCTTATTGCATAAGCCTAGACAGTATGGACGTAAATATCGTTCTATATGATATAATGGATAGTTGATATCATTCTAAGTGCCTTAATTTTGGAGGTGAACGTGGACGGTTTAAGAAAGCATTGCTAGACATAGAAAAGCTGTGTATGTACTTGTTTGCTATTAGAAGAAAGTGTTGCCTCGTTTGCTTGAGGATTATTAAATTATATGCTTGTTGCAATCTAACGCAAGTTGAGGGTACAAACCCAAAGACCTTTGCCATTATATTTGAGTAATAACAAAACTGACATCAATCAAGTTCATTTGAAAGCATAAGGAAAAATCAGTATGTGTGAAATCAGTGCTTTCATTCCTCAATGAAATCAGTTTGATCAATACAGAATAATTTGCATATTATGATACAAAACCAAAAGAGAGATTATATTGTGTAGGAATAAGGTTTACACGACACTGAGGATTATTTCCTTTGTTTAGTTTGATAATCCGTGCGTTAAATAACAGTGCACAGATTTCTAGTTGTTGGCGTATGTTTTATCCAGCCGTACATTAGCAAGAGAAAATGGGGTTAATGATTCGAGCGAAACGAAAGAAAAGTAAGTACACTATTTTTTTTATCGTTTAAGACGCAAAACCCTATGGATGCCACATTATGCATCACTTAGTAACAATATTTATGAGCATACAACCACACCCTTCTGTTTACTCACAAATCATAAATGTCATTTATATACCTATGTAATACCATGTCCGGTGAGGAATTATATCCTTTGCATGGTTAAGTTTTTCTGTAATAGACAGTTTCATTTAATTAACTTTTGACCAATTTGACCATCCTTTTTATATGTGTTACTAGTTGATGTACTCTGCGACAGATTTAGATATCAGAATGTTTTCTGTTATTAGTTTGTCATATAAACGCTGTTTGAAATAAGGAGTACGTGATTAAAGTTAATGATCCAGCATGAAGCTCAGCTATCTTACGAGTTGAAATGACAATCAATACATTAATAACAATAAATAAAGACCATGTAATATAAATAACAAAACCAAGGATAAAGAACCAATAAGAATTGCAACGTTTCAAGAAAACAGCATCTCTAAGGGAAACCCTACATCACTGTATGGATATGTGGACGATAAACATTGATAAATCATGGAGCAGTAAACAGACAGACACACATAAAGGAACATAGTTTGGAACGGCTTTAAAATGGTGACCATCGAGGAGTTTCAAACGGTTAAGAGCGAACAAGTCTTTGACCTAATTCCCACCATGTGTTATTGTAAAAAAATCATAAGATGGTCAAATTTGCAGAAAAGGATTGAGATCTACCACAGAGGAACCACATTACCATGCAAAATATATGACGTCTCGTAGATCAAAGTTCAATCTAGATACTAGTATATATTTTTCTCTCTAAACTGATCCTACGTGGTCGCTGAATATGTAGCATTATCGGCAGTAAAATTATTTGTTGAATTGAAAATACAATTTAACAAAACACATAAAGACATAAAGAGATAACAAGTTAGTTCACACATTTTCAATGGTGGATTCAAGTCAACATTTACTCATGAGATTTTCGGTTGAAATCATATAACATTGTGTTTATATTCCACATATTAATTTTTCTCGAATTTCAACCAAAGTTCTGTTGAATCCATTCGATAGTCACATGAGAACGTGTTCTCAAGTTTTCTGGACTAACTTTATCTCATTTTGAAACAGCCATTCAGAAAAATGAATCTGAGAAAAATTAATGATGTAGCATATTCTTTTACTGTTTTAATCCGATTATGGAAAACATTAAAAACGTCTTTTCCTTTGAACTAGTGTTTTATTATGAAGGCTCCATCAAGTTCTTTGAATTATTTGTGTCGGTAATGTGCTCAGGGTAAAACATTTGCTTCAGCTCTTATCCCCTACTTTACTTTTGGAAGGTAATTGAAAAATGAACTTGATTTAAAAATAAATAGATATGTCAAGCAGTTACTTTTAAATTTGCAGGTTAATTGCAATTTAACCTCTTTATCAAAACATGCAAATAAGGTAAAATCTGGAAGATGTTAATTGCATGGCAACAACAGTATTGCTTGTTTGTTTGTTTTGGGTTTAACGCCGTTTTTCAACAGTATTTCAGTCATGTAACGGCGGGCAGTTAACCTAACCAGTGTTCCTGGATTCTGTACCAGTACAAACCTGTTCTCCGCAAGTAACTGCCAACTTCCCCACGTGAATCATCAGAGGTGGAGGACTAATGATTTCAGACACAATGTCGTTTATCAAATAGTCACGGAGAACATACGCCCCGCCCGAGGATCGAACTCACGACCCCGCGATCCGTAGACCAACGCTCTACCTACTGAGCTAAGCGGGCGGGCGGCAACAACAGTTAGTTGTAGTATGCGTGTAACTAAATTCAAAGTGATTCTAGCATACGCATATTAATTGCAGATGATATGAATAGATATTAGCGATAAGAGCTGTTAGAATTAGACATAACATATTTCAGGTATAGTTTCCGAAGAGCTTAGATTGGTGACGCAGAAATAAGAATAATGCTAAAAGTAGAAATTTGCAGGATATTGTATACAGAGTATAATATGTTAATCAAAACAAACGTCTATAACATTCCTCTAAGTTTTCTTGCATTCTGTTACGTGCACTTCCCATGGGATTCACCTGGCGTGTCTTTGACACTGGTCATTCCAAGGCAGTGTTCTTTATTTGTTTGTCTAGTCCTCGATGTCGACATGTATTACTTTGTCAATGAATTGGGACGTGGCGGAGATACCTATTAGTTACACTATCTAATTCAGATTATGGCAGGGAATTAGAGTGAAGTTTGATACATGGCTTAAAGGTGGTGTTTTTTCAACTGGCCATTCACAGGTCGGTTTTCCAATGTATTCCTTTATTTCTTTGTATAGTCCTTGTTGTCGACATGCTTTAATTTGTGAAAAAATCGGGACTGTGGTTTGTAAAACTGGGTTGTGGTTTGAGAGTACTGGTCCCTTTGAATATAGCTTTCGCTACAGGATATTTATCCTTGAATTTTTTTCTCTCTCCGCCTTATATAAATTAACAAATTACATTAATTGTTTTGGTTTTTAATCCGACTCTTAAAACATTTCTATTATAGCTTTGTAGCTCACCTGAACCTGAAATGCCCGGTTGAGCTATGTGATCATTCACTTTCATTGTCCGTTAATCCGCCGTCCGTCAACGCTTTTTTCCCAAATATATCTCTTCTAAAATACATTTGGCGGATTTTCATGAAACTTTGCCTTGCCTGGATGTTCTACCAAAGTTATTCAAATAATTCAATTTCATGCAGAATTCTTGTTGCCATGGCAAACAAAAGGTGAACCTTAACAACAAATCACCTTCTCTGATTCTAAAATAATTTCACATAACTGTTACTTGGAAGACACAGTAGTGAGATTATAAAAATATACAGATTTGTCAAATAATGACCGCCAGTATATAGTAGAAAATGCACCTTTGAGTTTTTTAAATCCGCCAGGGAGGTTTGGTAAGTTTTGCCGACATGTATATAACGAGGACTAGGGTGACCCTCTAAAAAGATGTTTTAAATTAAACAGATATATCAAACCAACAAGGGTACACCAGAGGGAGACGTCTCTTTTCATTATATGTATATCGTAGAAACTTTCAAAATCCTCTTGGAAACTGCTAGCTTGATGTCAAAATGATTTTGCACAAATATGTCTTGGATGACCCTTCACCGTGATTATTCATTATTTCTGATTCATTAAATACTATAGCCTCAAAAACTAAAATAAATCTTTGAACAGCATCTCTTAAATCACTTTCAGTCCAATTCTAAAATTGTTTAACACAAAGTCAATTTTCTTTTTGTGACCTGTTTTTAAACCAACTTGATTTATCAGAAAACAATGCCGTCTTTGAATATGCATGCCAGCTTTAATAGTTTGTTATTTGTAAAATAGTTCGAATTCTTTTTTGTGTTGACTGTGTAAAATAAAAGACTAATGTCAAGTATTTTTGATTGCTTTAAATATAATAATATAATATAATAATTCCCTAATCATTTTTCATTGTCTTAAATGTTTCCATAGTTTTTCAGTTGAGAAGTTCTATAATTTGTATAAACGATTTTTTTCACAATCCTTGCTAAATAAATGTTAACATGTGCTTGTTCGGATGTTTTTAGGCCGCTTGGTAAGTAGTGATTGATTTCATATATGACTCGTCATAGCTTAAGTAAGTTTTATGCTTCACGTTTTCCACAATATAAGGAGATTCTGGTATTGATAGTGAACGAGGACATCACTGGAACCTCTGAACAAGGATTAAATAAATTGGCGGCTTCTTGTAAACGGCATTGCTCTACTTTTCCAAAGGCCCACAAATGTCAACTCTTCAATTCATGAATCATTCGGAACTAAAATCATATTATCAATTAAGTAAATCAGTCTCCTTTGAGAATCTATAGATTTGGCGTAAGAAACAATTTAACAATACAGGAATGAAAAGAATCTCTGTGGAAAAGATTTATAGGAATATTATCTCTCCTAACATATGTTAATTATTAAGAGCGACGCGACGTGTACTACATTAACCTGATTTTTGCCTCGTTTCAATAAGTCTACATTTTGATCATTCACTGATCGGTCACAAGTAAGCTTTAAATCTCCCGTGAAAATACATGTTTTATTCAGTGCTGGTAATTATCGTATCAGTGGCATGTGGCGGTCCATTGCGAAACCTCTACATACGGCATGTCTTAAAATCAAAACGATATTTAAGATTTATTATTAATTTCTTCTACCGAAACGAACACATTTACCACGTTGCGACCTACCCGACATTTTGATTCAGTACTGCCATAAATGATTATACTATTATGATACATTCAGAATTATCCTGTAAAGATTATCGGTTGCGCAACAGACACCTACGATGCATACCGTCTATTGCTTCTGCTCTACCTCACGTCATTGTTTCGGGATTTTAATTTAGCGTAATGTAACTTGCTCTTTACCATTTTAAGGCATTAAATACCGGCTTATCTTGAAATCACCAACTTAATGGTTAAACGATGTTATATTGTTTACTGATTTAGATTAATTGTTATTCAATAAATCTAACACAATTACTATGGCTAAATGCTTCTTTTAGAAATGAATATACCTGTAAAACCTTTATAACATAAAAAACTGAATTGTTACACTGTCAGAATAGTGCATGGCATTTTTTGGTACCATGTACATTTTTCTGGTAATGAATCAATTAGTGAAAAAGTACACCTATATTTTGTAAGCGATCGCTTTGTAAAAGAGCGATTTTATTTATTTCTAAACGTATTAGCTTCATCATTGGTGCTTAATATCATTTTCTTCGGATTTGGACTTTTTTGTCCCCTGACATTTTCTAGTTTTCATCTTGAACATAAATTCGAAATGCAGATAGGTTTTGATAAAAATTAGCTGAACGAAATTCGCATACCTCCAACAAATTGCTAAATCTAGCTGCATTTAATGTGTAGTTATTATATTATGTATAATATTAATTTGAAAAATAGGTAGATGACAACACGGGGAGAGGTGTAGAGTTCTGAAACTATAACTTTATTATCAACAGTGCTCGACTTATTCTCCATTTTCATTTTTCTTTAGTTAAGCAATATTACCGGTTACTTTAGCAGATAATCCAATCAGATGTGATGTAAGAGACATCATTATAATGCATCACACTTTAGGGCTTTCTGTTTCTTCGCAGTGATGACTCAGATCTCGCTATAGTGCGAATATAATAGTTCATAGGTCACGCATTTTTCTCAGTCAAAAGCCTTAATATCTTTACATTGCCAAGTTATATGGAGTTGTTTTTTTTAAAAAATAGAATTTTAATAGGATGGATATAAATCTTGAGCATTTTTATTCAGTTAAAACACATATATTATAACCGACCGAAAAGCAAATTTACAAATATTTTACAAATAATATAATAAGGAAAACATTTGTACACAAAATCCATTTCTATCTATTTACAGTTGCACGGTACATCCTGTCTTCAAGGGAATAGTTGATAGCACAGTCATGATTCTGAAAATTAGTGAAAATGCACCTTAGCCAACCTGCTTAGCTCAATAGGGAGAGTGCTGATCCATGGATCGGGGAATCGTGATGTATATGTTCTCTGTGACGATTTTATAAAACAAATTGTGTTTGAAAACATGTTAAAATGCTCATCAAACAAAGCTAAGACAAGGGACTAAATTGGATCCAAGCATGACGTTTTTGACATTTTTGAGCTGGTGTATTATTTTGATGTGGTATTGATGATAAATTGTGATAATTGAATACTAAATATTATCTAATGGGCGCGAAAGCTCGAACATAAAAATGTTACTGAGAGAGGTTCAGCCAAAACGACAGACATGATTTAATTTCAAGGCTTTGATTTTATAAAAAGAATATTCAGCGAATAAAAAGACTGGGTCGTGTGCTTGATTTTTTGCTAGACAGTTTTTAAAACTTTGGACCTCACACAAGTTTTCATAATGGGAGTCTATTGAAAAATCACAATTTTAATAACATTTTGGCGAAAAGAATATTTAATATACAATATATAATGTAGATTTACATGAAACTTCTCATAGTCGTTAATAAACATATGGCCTATTAAATGATGAAATAAAATGTATACGTCCTTCTGCTTGGTTTTGAGACATTTGCCCATAATTAAAGTAAACTGCACTTTTGAAGCTGATTTTAAGATATTATTTTGAATTCTTTAACGTGTCAGGTATTTTAATATCATAGTTTAACTGTAGAAAGAGAATAACGTTGCCATTGTAATATATTTAGCCACGGGTTACCCTTAATTCATAAAAGGAGTTTCATTTCCGTACGCCGAAACCGGGCTTTATTCTACATTATCCGAATAAATGACGTTACGCCATCACTTCCAGTTTATCAAACGTGCAGAACTACCTTAAAGTTTCCGCCGAATGAAAATACATTTTGAATATATATCTTAATAGATAAATGTGATTAATATCGGTTCTTTTAATTTCCTATTCGACTGCGTGATTTACATTGAGGAAAGAACTTTGATTTTTGACAAGTTTCTGTTTTCGTCTAAAGCTAACCATATTGACTATGCTGTAATCTACCCAACGTATCGATTCAGTCTAGCAATAATGATAGACATGTTGAGTTAACTTAATCGCTTCATACTTCCAAGTGACAAACTCTCGCGAACTTTGCGATGTGTGTCCATTGCGTGTGCCATACCCTGCTGCTTTGTTTAGAATTCTTTTTGGACATACCGCCATTCTCTGTACACAAATAATCAATTCATTCCGGACTGATTATAAATAATTGTTTTCATATTGAATAACACTAGAACTCTTGGAGGTCTGACACTTAAACGCAATGGATATTGACTATTTCAAGTGCCCTGCTATTGGAAACAAATGTCAAATAACTTTTACAGTTGTATACAGGTATCTTAAACAACAGTGAAGCAGTTTACACGGGAAATCATAAAGATAATTTTTGATGTAATTGTCACTTATTAGCAAAATGTTACTAAAATGTATATAACTTGTCTGTACTCTCAAATATTGACAGACATCGCTCAGTTTAATTCAGCAATAGTGGCTTTTAATGGCTTTTAAATTTCATCAGCCCATCAACTCTTTACAGCACAAACACAGTGGTAATGTTACCAAAGCAACATTTGTATTATTCCAATTGTTTTTCAATAATGTAAAAAATACTACACGTGCTATCATTGCGAATTCTTTCTCTGTTAGGTTTATAGAAAATAAATGATGATGTCAATGAAATGTAACAAACCTATGAGAAGTAAATATTGCAATATAATTTGTAACATATTTGTTATTTTCCTTAATGATATCTTTTTCTGAAATTTCTCTGAAAATACTTTGCAAGACCTTGTAACTGGACAATAAAGTGAACTTTTGAAGAAATAGTGCGACACATATCTACACAATAATTTTCAAATGAAGCTATTGACCTTTTTTTAAAAAAGTCCTTGTGCTTGTTCTGGATACACATAAAAGTATGTTTTTATTTTATTACACATTACGAAAGTCATTGTCAGTTATAAAAGGAAGAAAATAAACAGAAAGGCAAAACTTTTCACTTAATGTCCAGGATTCAACTAAAACGACTCATCAGCCTTGATAACAAATTTTAAAATTAAACAATATTCGGGAGTAATTTTTCTCCCATAGTACACAGTTTTATGAATTGAGACAACCACGAAATTTACATTAATTGTGTTTGTCTGCATGCATTTTAAGAAAGGTTTGAGAACTATATATGTCTGACTATATTTGATAATCACTGTATAAGCATGCATGGAAGAATAAGAAGGATCGGTTTTCTTTAAGAATAACCTTTATTGACTTGAATTGAATTTTGCAACGTTGTATCAATTTACAAGACGAGTGTGCATTTTATTTCTCGGTTCAAGGTAAAGAGTTTACCAGTTTAAGGCGGAAAACATTGACATTTTAGAAACATCAATCATGGATGAGTCTGTACTATTCCAATCGATATTGCATTTAGTATCATTCTCATACTGTCATGAAAATAGAAGAAAACAGGAACTGCTATGACCAAAACAACTACGACTGCTAAAGCGCCACATCAGCATTCGTTTTATGCACTTCATGGGGCTGTTCTTATTACTCATAAGAGGAATATGGGCGTATTGTTTTGGTCATTGTCCGTCTAGTAGTTTGTCGGTCTACGGTAGACCTTTTTCCGATTGATAATTACAAAACGTTTGGTTTCACAATAATCAAATTTTATAGAATGATTGATCTGTAATCAGAAAGTGGCGGGTATTGTTTTGGAGTCAGTATCTTAAAGAACAAGGTCACAGTGACTTACAAATTAAAAAAAAGTTTTTACTATGTAATACAGTTGTCAAACTTCAGATGATGATTACCTGAATTCAGTAGATGACCCTATTTTAGAAGGTCGGTGGGTCAAAGAGTAGGGTCACTTTGACCTCGAGATTCAAAATAATATCCGTTCTATAAGAGAATAGTTCTTTGGCCTAAAGCTATCTTACTTCATTGGATTGTTGTCTGTGCTTATTACCTTGCTAAATTTCTATAATGAACGTGTCCGTCTTTCAATTTGGACAGAACCATTAACTGTTAAAAGGGATGCATACTAAATTGAATGGCGAACAGTGCAGATCAAGATCAGACTGCACGGATGTACAGGCTGATACTGATCTCTGCACTGGTCGCAGAGGCAGAATCAATCGTGTCCATCATAATAAGTGTTAATAATGTAGTGACATTTAATTTTTATAATATAAATGTTTAGTACGACAAATAGTCTGAAATTAAACATCAAAATATTATTATTAAGTTTTCTAAAGTGGAAAAAGTTATATTCACATCTTGTAGTGTGTGCCGATAATGTGGAGCCCGATTATGTTATTACGCACTGTAATTAATAAGCTTTGGGCGCACTCGTATGATGAAATGTTTGAATATTGAGAATACGGCTTTCAATTTAACATGGTTTTCCATTTGCGTAGAATGGAGAAAAATTGATGGCCAAATTTGAAACTAAATTATCTCAGTGACTTGCATATATTGAATATTGAATAATTCTAAGTGGCGATTGCTGCAGTTTTTGTTCAGAATTACCATTGGAGTCATTTAGTATGCTCTGGAGGTTATGCACACATGAAACATGTGATATCACGTAATGGATAGTTGGTATTATATTTTGGATTACTGGAAGTTTAGGCTAAGAGAAGTGTGTTGGCTGTCTAGTTGGCAGATTTTATTGCAGAAGGGCAGTTGTTTTCACCCTTGTCTGTAAATGTGAACGGAGGGACACCTGGGGTGGGTGGTGGGGACGTCCTTCGCCGTCAAAAGCTTAAATGTCGTTATATGACATGTAACATAATTGGCATTTTACGTTAAACCCAGCTTGAAATGTTTAAAGAATTGCTGTTTAACCATTTTCCACAATATGTGTATCACGTTTTGTAACAACCTAGAATTGTGTGTGCCATAGTTTTCAACCCTTCAAACCTATATAGCTGTTACGAGGTCATCTATGTACATTTTCTGAAATGTTTCAAATTGTTGTCGAACATTATGTGTACTGATATTCTATACTTATTGATACGATGAATGTTTTACTGCATGACGTCCCAATTGTTTCTCAACATTAGTCTGGGAAAAGCGTTTGTTGAATATAGTTCGATCGTGTAGTACAAACTTTGGACAGCCTACGTATGTAAAGAGTCCTGACAAAATGCATTCTTTTCGCTTAAGAATAGGCACTTATTTGTGCGGAAGTGAATAAAAACTTCTTTGCGGATTCTTAGTATGGCAAAACATATTTTAATGTATGTTGTTGACCTAAAACAAGGTTGCCTTAAATTGCGAGTTTTTGTACTTGTGGGCCTTTTATCGGTGAAAAAGTATAAAAAACGGGTACCATATTTTGCTCTATTTTATAACATACCAGACACATATATTGCATTTTCTCGATTTTTATCTCTTTCTCACTCACTGAAATAATCTCCTATGATTACATAACACGCGTGTTACTGGTTTATGTGCGAAACTATGCAGTAAATATATTTTTGGTAGGAAAACTAATTATCCAAATATGATTTCCAGCTGGAGTTTCGTCTATTCTATTGTTGCATTATATCTATTTTGCACCTCATTACAATATAAAGCTACACAAAAATCGCCCATTCCAGTGAGCGTAACTTGGGAATGCACACGCGTGTCATATAGTAATGCAATTATTTTATCTACACAAGTCGTCTTGAAGCTTTTATTAAATATCACATTTGTAGTCTTTAAGTGCCATTTGGCGTGAGTCAGCAGACTCCCGTTACATAGTCTAGATGTTGTTATATTTTCTGATCCAATGGATTTTTTTAGTCTTTGCACTAGAGTTTCGCTTACGCCGGTAATAGAGGGTGTGGGGATGTTTCACATCAATTAAATCTCATGGACAGACTCAGTAAAACCGGGTGCATTTTAATTTTCTAGATATCGTTTAAGCTTCCAAATGATCTCATAAATTCTATTACTAAAGCACTGATTTGCAAAAATTGATATGAAACATGATAATTCTTATAAAATTTCGAGTGCATTATCCTTATTTAATTACAAAAAAATCAAAAACTTAAAAGAAATATTCAACTTGCTTTCTTACAGATTGATGTTTTTAAGAAACAGTCAGCAAGTTTTGAATCTAAAGTTTTGAAACAAACTGATGTCAAAGATTAAAAGACCTAATGCATATAGAGTTAGTTTTTAGTTTTAAATTATATCGTATCAGCAGTCCACTTTGATGATGACGAACAGGTATTATCTACCATTACCTATTATCTTTTCTAACGAAGCAGATATTTTTGAATTGTTTTTGTTTCTTCTTATAGCTACATAACAACAAACAAACTACGCTATAATTATGAATGATAAGATTTAAATTTGTGTTTAAACATCTGGTCACATCCCAACAATGGGTCTTCTAGCAACGCTGATGGATGAATGAATAGTATTTTCGATTTCGGTTTCCTACTGAGAGTGGTTGATTATTGAAGCACATGGAAGCGCAAATGTTCCGGAGTAATAATATTTTTATTCTACCGTAATAATGACTTGCTTATCGCTTCACATAACTAAAACTTTTTACCGTATTTGTTAATTTATTTCTTGCCGGAAAAACAGACTGACAGACCGTCTGAAAGACAGACGGACAGCTCTAAACAAATGTGTCTCTACCACTACATGTGGGAGGCATAACTAGAATAAAACCAAATGATATTTTTTGTAATGAATACAAACGTATAACTAAGATGAATATATTGTATATCCTTGCTGCAATGAATGCAGAATTGCTTTAAAGTAGTTCCCTATAATTGACTAATGAAACAATATTTCCATTTTACTCGATACGAAAAGGGAGAGGCTGTGAACTATATGTATGATATAAATACGTACTACTATGCATGCATAATTCATTTGAATGGTAGCAATATGTTGTAAAGACCGTACCATAGCTCTTCGCATTTTTCGATTTTTTTAAAAAAGTGGTTTTTACAAGAGCACCGGTTACGATTAAAAATGTAAACAATGGACTCTGTCTATAAATTATTTGAATGGATGAATGATCGTTGATCTTAGTCATAATACTGATTGACAGTGAACGCTAATGACTCCAAGTGTTGCAGAAAGGTATTTAGTTTGTAACTGTAATTTGCTATCAATTGATATCCTCTCGAAACTGGTAAAGTAATTGCTTATATTTGGACAAAGCCCACAGTCTTTGCCATTCGCCAGCTGCTAAAAAGGCAAATATATAAGATTAAGTGTAAGTTATATTTCACTGGTACTACCAGTTAGTATTTTCATACTTTAAAAAACACGTGAGAGAAATTTGGGCAGTTTTGACAGATTGAAACGTTTACAGTATTAGATTATATTTTTCTTTACACGAAAATTGCCGTTAGGTAACAAAGCGAATAGGCCGATAACCCGGAGTACGCCGATTATGTGTTATTGTCACAAAAATGTTCCAGTTCACGTAATGTAATCAGTGCACTTAAGCTGCCTAGCTATGGCTACTGCTGTTATAGGGAAGTGGTAGAGTGCCTGCCTTAGGTGTGAGAGGTCCTGGGTTCGAATCCCAGTTACAGCTTAACAATTTTCATTCTGCTACAGCATCTTTTTGCTGTTAAAGGACTGTTCCAGTTGTTCTATATTTTTAGCACACAGTATCATGGATCATTATTTAGAAATCCAGGTCACAGTTGAGTGTTAAATCAAATGCACCCAAATAGAAAATATCCGCTATATTATGTCCCTTTGATGTTTCTGCTCTCCAGGTTCAAGAAGAGTTACATTTCCTTGATCACAAAATTTTCTTTTACATGAAAATATTAAATACTCATAACTCTACGCTTCTGGTTAAAATATTGTCAATATATCTATTTTTGAGCAATATATGGACATTTGTCTTCATTTCAAAGCTTTTTAACTTCATACCTATGATTTGAAAAACTTAGGTACTATCTCTATATGGTGTCATCTCAAACAAGGTTAAATTGTGTGACGCCTTCTTCAATCTGACTTAAGTACTCGATCTTTCTAAAAGTAAGGTCTGATGACAGCCCATTCAAAAATATTGCTTTTCTTATTTTCAGCAATCTATTTTTATTTGAAACAATCAGACGACTTGTTTCAACAAGCGTTTGGCTAAAAGGGACTGGACTCTAGATTTTGGCTGAAATATTTTTTCTTTAGAGTTAAAGTTTCGTCATATTATATTATATTATATTATATTATATTATATTATATTATATTATATTATATTATATTATATTATATTATATTATATTATATTATAAGAATATGAGATTGTGCTTCTGAACTATTTTTTTTTAAATCTGAAATAAAAAAACAATCACGCCTGAGTCGGGAATCGAACCCGGGCAGCCGCGGCAATAAAACTTTTCTGCGTTCTTGACCAGTACACCACAGAGGAACACGTCCTTACCAATAGTTAAATATAAAGCTTTATAATTAAGGCATTTTACCTCCGGTATTCCGTTACAAACGCTTTTCAATTTTGAATGGAAAAAATAGGAGAAACATCTAATTCTCATGTGTTCCCATAAGCTTTCTTATTTAAAGGAAGAAGAACACGAGGGCGCAGCCATAAGAATTATAAGCCCGTGATTATCGAAAACTCGAATCCGTGGTTAAATAGAGATTTTTTTAAAACTGCTACTGAAACATTCACTTTCAAAATGTTGAAAGCACGGCTCTGATTGGTGAACGGGAGTCTCAATACCCTGTCGTAGCATTAATAGATGATTTTAATCAGATGGACGCCTTCTTGTAATTTCCAGTCTGAAGCTTGATAATTGGTTAATGATACGAATCAAGTGGAAGAAATTGTGATATTATTAAGTGACAGAACAATTGTATATAAGCTATATAAACAAACATTTTACCCAAACTACTTTATATGTTTGAACATAATTGTATATAAATGTAATAAGTTATAGATATACTAAACAGCCAGTTAATAAAACTACAATTTTATGACTGCTTGTCTACGCTGTGAAAAATTATTAAGCCTTAAAATGGCAGCAACTCAGTTTGTATTTGTTTACAACATTTAAACCTCATTTATTCATAGCTAATGAAGCTATAAAACCTTTCACTTGACATTTTCATTTTGTCCATTATTAAAGCTGAAAGTCATTTTATCTATAGATTACTTTTAGAAATAATAATTGATGTCCATGGTTACAATTTTTATTAAATGATTTGTCACATATTTTCTAAAAATGACACAATGCTAGTTTGCCACATTTGGTTCCGAAAGTTCTATATTTTCATTTATAACCCAGAGTAGAAATTGAATACTCCAATGTAAAGAGCACCAAGTGTATCAACTTATCTGGCATCTAACTCAAACAACCAAGTTTACGAATGATTGATGTTTTAAGTATGAAGCTATGCCACCTGAAATGGTTTGTTCTGTCAGGCCGCGTGACACATTTGTAGACTGGCAGTGTATAAGATGGAAACTACATACATTTACTGCATGCTAATCTAACTTATACCCGGGCTAGAGAGGATATTTTTTGAAATAGTAAAATAAAAAATGTAAAGAAAAAGTGGAGAAAAATGACAGAAACAGAACATATTTTAAAAAGTCAAAACATGGTTAACTTTTCGGTATCAGTACAAGGATAAAATACATAGGAGTCTGTAAAAAAATTCCATTACTGCTCATGAACAGACTCAATCAAACCGAGTCTGCAATTTTCACTGTTTCCCTTGTTCTCGGTGCTTCCGAGGGATCACTTTCCAGATTTTATTTACTTCACAACAACGGGTGTTAAGTGCTGTTTGGCGGCCATAAAAGATCGCCCCGACAGCATCTCAGTGTTGTTATATTTCCTGGTCTTTCGGGATCATTGATTTCAATTCATTTAGATTTGAAGATTGAATACTGCTTAAGCCGGTGCTAGGGGGCGTGGACAGTGTTGCAGTTTCCATTACTGCTCATGAACAGGATCAATCAAACCGAGTCTGCAATTTTCACTGTTTGCCTTATTCTCGGTGCTTCCGATGGATCACTTTCCAGATTTTATTTACACCGGGAAAAATGAGTCTGCAAAATGTCATATAAAGCTAATATGTTCCTTTAATAGTTAATGGTGTGTCTAAGCTATTGTTTGCCTCAGACAAATCCGACCGGATTTGCAGAACCAGCAATGCTTCCGAAAAACATTTGCTAAATTATTACTTCTGATTGACATAATGCATCTATCATTGTAATGTCAAGACTGACTTTCAACAATATCGCAGAGCAGAACGATTTATAATCATTTCAATATCAATTAATATCAATATTAAATGACGTTTTAATATAACAACCGAAACATTGAGTGCATTTTTGTCGCACTTGGTCAGAATGACGAAATTTATTTCCATGCCATGTTCACAATCCATGCCACTTAGAAAGAATAATACCGATGCTTTCAACGTATTGATCGCTCGTGTTTGACCATACAGTGACCGCGGACAGCGAACATGTTACAAAACTTTCTGTTTCAGAAAAATATCGTTTGTTTATAGTGTATGCTTTAGTCACATATAACTTCTAAAGTATGCAAGTGTTGTTTTTAAATGTATGTGTGCGTGCGTGCGTACGTGTATGTGAGCGAGACAGAAATATTATATTCATTTTATATAATGAACAGCATTGCTGTGATTGGAGCACATTCCGGATTCATATCGAAAGAAAACACAGACACCATGATTCATTTCGGAAATAAAAATTAAGGAAAGACAAAGACAAAATAATCTTAGTACCGGCATTTTGTTCAAAACTACCCTGCCTCAGCTTAAGGTTTTCGCCTGCAAAACAAAAATCTTTTTTCACATTAACATTTTACACCAAAACTGTAAAGATAATTTCCAAGCCGATCAACCTCTGTGTTCTTAGTTTGTTTTGTCCCTCTTGTCAATTTATTTTACTTTTCTTACGAAATTTTGTGCAACTGTACCTCATTTACACAGCTTCAAGGATTTGGTTCGGGAGGCTACGTTTTTGAAATGCTGCTACTCGGTGATCTTTTTCGCCGGTTTATTTTTTCACTAATAGTATAAATCTTGATCTAAATGAAATATTCATTATAACAAAAATAGTTTACAATGTGGTAAACATGCCACACGTTGCATCTCATAATTAGAATTATGTTGGGAAAGATAATTATCGTATGGATCTTTCCCGCAGAGACTTCATTCATTCATTGTTGAACTGTTTCGTTTGTCAAAATAATGAATTCATGGGTGCAAAAAAATAATTGGCGGATAATTTTCTAAATTGATACACATACTTTTGCGTTTCCTTCTCGCTGATTAATAAATTATGCAGCTGCTTTATTTTCGTCGTTTTGGATCCTTAATAATATGAGAGTTATTTGTAAACAAAGATAACCTTACGTAATTATTATCATAACTGTACCGTTGCTATTTCCAGGATATTCCAAGTATTATTTCCTATTTGTTTTTATTCAACTACTTGGCATTGTCTCTCACGAGAAAAAAACAACATTTATTTGAATAATACAAAAATTCTAATATCTTCTTTTGCCTGCAACGAATTATATTTGCATATACTTTGCCAAAATCTATCAATATAATGTTTTAAGTCAGGTAATAAATGATTATACTATTGATGCATATTTATTGTCATAACATAAAGAGTTACTCCATATACGGATTCGTATTTCCAGGTAATAGACTCATTTTCATGTCATTGACGATCTCAATATCTACTGAAGCTACTATATTCCGCTGTTTTATTGGACAAAGCTCCGTGTTTATCCTTCCAACGCGTTTTAACATTAAAAAACCCTTTTTGTTATGGAGGTCCACCACATAGATCAGTTGATGTTATGTATTTTATAACTGATGCCAGTTTTGGATCATTCTTGGTGCATCATTATATATGATATGTTGAAGAAACTTTGGAATAAGAGTCTTCTGTTAGATATAAGTGATGCCGTTTGCATGCGATTCATATAAAGCTGACACTTAATGCAACGAAGACTAGGTCAGTGAATACATTTACGTTCAAAGTAGAGATGATACCTAAAAATTCAATTTTTAGTGTAAAATGATAGCTAGTGCTCAAATGAACTAAATACATCTATGGTTTTCCTCCTGGCTATGTTAAAACAACAATATTTGGTATATAAAAAATGACCTTCTATGTATTACTGATACTGTTGTTTCTTATTTGGATGTAGCTTATCCTCATGTACATTGTTTAAATTGGGAGAAAATAAAGATATCTGTCTGTCCGGTTGGCTGGCTGCCAGGCTGACAGTTTTCATCGAAAGTCTCCATAGGTAAATAAATTCAATAGAGTATCAACACTTTGAAAGAGCCTATGCTGAATTTTCTATTTTCTTTCAGTAAATTCAAAATACAAGACTGGTCAAGAGTCTAAAACTCATGACAAAAAAAAAGTCTGAGTGAAAGAGAATCACATGCTCTTTAATATAAGCTTACTAAAATCATAGCAAAAATTGATCAGAAAACAAGATAGATATCAAAGATTTTATAATGTAACCAAACCCGTACAACATTTTACCATCAATATTTTTCACTCATGATTGCACTCAATGTAGATGATAATTGTTGATATGATTGTAAATGAAAGACCCCCACAAAAATCTTTGTTCAAGTTGTGTAAACAATTTTTGTCGAAATTAAGTTACCCGCTTACATTATTTGCAACAATAAACAAAAACTATCTTATTATTTGCTTAAGCTAGTCGACTCGTAACGATAATCAGAACAGAACAGAACAGAACTTTATTAATAATAATATGACTTAAACATACGAAATTCCTCGTCATAATAGCCATATACAGCATGCAATAATAAATTATCTTACATACACGTACTGTGAGATTCAAATATGTACAGACATAAAATATATGGACTAGGCGATCCAATTTCTGCATTCACACTAAATATTTCATAGACAAATAGTACAGATTAGTATCTTTAAAACAATTCGTTTTCAATCGTACAAACAATTCAAATTATGTCATTTTAAACGATTTATTACAAAATATAGCCAATATATTTAAATATTTTAAATTTCATGTATTTAAAAGTTCTATGAATTTAAACATAGTATTTGGATGATTGTAATAGTAATGTGGTATATACCTTTTCCTTAACTCAGAATATACAGGGCATATTAATACCTTTCAAATCGTTGGTTGCGTTCACATAAAGAACATTTTCTTTCAGATCTCAATATATGTCTATGTCTACTAGTTTCAATGTTTAAATGATGAGACGACATTCTTAATTTAGCATACTATTTCGCAGTTTAACACAATTCATTTTATTTAGATATTTCAAATGTCAACCTAAGTTCTTTAACAAATAACGAGAAATTTGGTTAATTTAAACATGTCTTGTCTGCAATTGCTGGTGTACAGATGAAATAATCTTGTTCGTAATATTGGAATAAACATTTTGATATCAACCGATTCAGGATATAACTATACATCATTATAAGCAGGTTGTAATAAATGTTTTACTTTAGAAGCCCAATTGGCCACATTCTTATCTCTGTCAGTATCATATCTAAGTGAGCTAAATACAGTTGTTAATAAACAATTATTACTTTTCTCGAAATGTAATTTCAAATGATTCAACTATTCTTATTTATCTAATCATAAACAATGGAAATCTACCGGTTTCACCATACAATGCAGCGTTGCATGTTATCATTTTTACATTAAGTAACCATTATAAAAAATTCTGTGTACCCTATCTAATTGTTCAGATTTCGTAAATCCCAATACTTTGTACGAATAGTTAAAACTGATGTTACAAGGTTATTGAATAGATTAAACATTATGTTGGTAGGTATTTTTAATGATATTGTGACTAAACATAGTGAGCTCATCGCTTTTAAAGCTTTTTCGGACAACGTTTTATTGGCATTCATAAATGATCTGCCAGTAGAAAAAAAAACAATACCGAGATAATTAGTGACTAACGATTTCAATATCATATTTAAAAATATTTCTTGTGTTACCGTAAGCTCCACCCTTTTAAAATATCATTAGCTTCATTTTTGTTCTATTAACTCTAAGCTTCCGTTTATCACAATAAGTTTCAAAATTATCTAAAGATTTTTGTAAGCCTTCTGCTGTTTCTGAAAAAGCTACATCATTAGAAAAATGTAATAAATAAATTGAACTGTTCTAAAGTGATACATGCACTAGGATCTTGTAGTATATATAGTACTACGTTATTGATGAACAAAGAAAATGACAAAGGCGACATTATCTTCCTTTATAACAAACCTATAATAATTATCACAATCGAATACATCAGATAAGTCATTTAAATGTTTAACACATAGTTTAACTTCATTATAAAGTGAACGTAACATGAAAAATTCATTAACTTTATTTCTAATGAATTTAAACCAAACACCGTTTCAAAAACATTGTGTGAGATCTATAAAAGCATGTTATAAAATATAGCATCAATGGTACTGTAGTTTGCTTTAAAACCTTTTTCTATAAACCATTTCTTCAAGCTTCGATTTATAACAATTGTTAATAATTGTGCAAAGCAGCTGATCAGAGTAATACCTCTGTAGCTATTAGCATCTGCATAAAATTATTGTCCCTTTGTAGATATTATGATACCTTTTGACCAAAATTTTGTAAAACGCTGTTTATCAAGAATATAATTAGATAAAATTTCTAATGGCGTATTAAATTTATCTGTACCTTCTTTAACCCTTCGCCTGCTGGCGAAAAGTGATTCTGCGACCATTGCGACCAGTGCAGACCAAGATCAGCCTAAACATCCGTGCATGCTGAACATGGTCGTCACTGTTCGCTGTTCCGTCAGTAAATTTTCAGTGAACACCCTTCGAATAATAAATGGTATTGCCCAAACTGAATGATGGACCGGCCCATTTTAGAAATTTAGCAAGCTATGGTTTAATATTCTCTAATAAAATATTATCTGTAAAACATGCTTTATCTCTGCCTAATGATTTAATAGCTGGACAAATTTCATCAACGGTACTGTAAAACGTTGAGTTACTCGGACATTGCGAATCGAACTCATTTTAAAACTCTTGGCACTCTATGTCATCTTAATTTCTAAATTCTGATGTTAACTCTTTAAAATGAGCTTAAAAATTTTCAAAACTTATATTTTCGCCTTCGTCTGCTGACTTTTCTCTTTTAAAATTTTTCCAAAAATCTTTAGGTTTTCCTTTTTTCCTCCATTTTTAATGACATAGTTCTTATATATTTTCTTTTAAAATCATTCTTAATTAAATCATATACTTTGTTTCAATGAATTATGATTATCATAAGGTCAAAGTTTCGATCCCCTGTAGGGACTTTGGGATATTCTCCCCAAGAATAACTTTAATGAGAAGGTCTGAGAATGGAACTCTATGGAACGCCAGAAGTGACTTTTAAATGGTTTTGATTTGAAATTACAAACTTCAATCTCAGGTAAATATGACCGAATTAAGTTCCCAATACTCTCTCGTTAGTTAATGTAGTAAAATGCTTTGAGTTACGGGATCAAATACTTATGTCACATGAAACAGAACGGCATAACGAACACAGACAATTTATTTACAACTGCATGCACATTAATATACTATTCGGCCAGACATTCATGACAGGTTATGACAGTTCAATTACCTTAACATCAATATGTGTACATCAATATGTGTCATTTTCTATCTCCGAATTTTCTGGTCATAGACAATAGACCCGAATACTTCGTTAGCGTTACGTTATGGGAGCTAATAGGTGTGAAGTGCAGGGTCTAGTACACGTTTATATGGCTCCGTTAATATTGACGATAAAACTGTTTTTTGGACACTTTCGGATATATAATTTATATCAGTGTGTAGGATTTTAGTTGGACTATAAAATGGATAAAGCATTTCAAGTGAGTGATATTTGTATTTCCTGCAAAGAGAAGATATTTGTTTTTGCATAACTGGCAAAATTGGTCAGATTTATCGAGCTCACTCAGCCGTTACATAATTGATTTACCCGTACATCGACTGTATTGAAGATCTCTATTGTGTATGAACAGAGCGATAATCTACCTGGGTCAGTATTGATGATTTATTCTACGGAAGCGTAGGAGGGTCAAATTTATAAGCTAATCGGAACTAGTAACAATATATTACAATATATACACTCAACTGACCGCCGTTATGGGAATTGATGTCTCCTTATATCGTGCCAGGATTGGTATATATGCTCTACACGTCAGAAAGCATACTAGGCGTCAAAAATATGGCAAATATTCTGCAAACATTTCTGGGACAGACATCCATTGGAGAAGTTTAGCGTGTAATCTGTACTGCTTGTTTAGCATGCTTGTACTGTACGGAGTGATATGTGGCCATAGATACGTTTTAGATAAATATGCAGTAACATCAATAAATGTTTGTGAAGGCTGTGACAGGGCATCAAATATATCACCAGGAACTACGTCTTTATGTGGGTGTTCTCAGTATGGTGTTCTGTATGGATCATATTCTGAACGATTGCTTGTACTGGCGTCAGATGTTGAATCCAACCCTGGACCAGAAACTGGAAGTAGTATCAGTGACGAAAATACACAAAAAATTTTGAAAGTATATCGGAAACGAAAGATGAAATTCGAGGAGTCAAAAATGAAGTCCAGAGTGTTAAAACTGAATTGATAAGTTTGAAATCTGAAATGAGCTCAGTTAGATCAAAAGTTATAGCTGTTGAATCTGAACAGAAACGCGTCGAAGATAGGGTACGAGGTATGCAGGGTAAATTAGAGTATTTGGACCTAAATCAAGAAATATAAGAGTGATACGGCTTCCCTCTCATTAGCTGATGATTTGCGTGAAATTCGGTTAAGTTATATTGAACACCAATTAAATATTATTGAATCAGATAGATTGATAGGCTCTTTGCGAATATTTGGACTTGAAGAGATAGAAACAGATGATAGGCCATTGAAGGCCATAGTTGAGGAAAAAGTACTGGGTATTGCGGGTGAAGTCGAAAATTTCGATGCTGACACTATAAAATATGTTAAACGCATTGGTAAAAAAGATGGAGAAAGTGCAAGGATGGTAATTACACAGTTTGCACGTAGTGAAGATAAATTTAAACTCTTTAAATATCGAGATAGTCTTAGGAGAAATGGCATCCGTATTTCTAATGATTTGTTCTACATTCAGCGACAACAATTGAAAGAGATAAAACGAAAGGGCTTACGTGGGTATTTCAAAGGTGGAAATCTGCATACTTATAAACCGGTTTCTAAGGATGAAGATTATAATGGAGAAACTAGAACTTTCAGGCGTGTAGTACGTAACAGGCAAGGTGGTAATAGCGGCGAACCTGATGTTGAAGCCATGGAGTCGGTCTCTTTGGAGGTCAATCACACAAAAAAATAGGATAAAGGTCAAAGCCCAATACATACAGGAGATACACTTAATTTATTGACATGGAATATAGAAGGTTTTAAATCAAAGTTAAATAATTTTGACATCTTGGATTTTTTGAAAAGTCATGACGTCATTGGTATTCAAGAAACATGGGAGCTGGAATCAGATTATTGTGAACAATATTTTCCTGAATATAACGTGTATTCCTGTAGTGCTAAAAAATCAAATGCTGGTGGAAGGCATATGGGCGGTGTTACTGTCTTAATTAAAAGTGATATGACATCTTTTGTGAAGCGTGTATGTGAATGGTTTACTTTTGGTGTTATGCTGTTGTTTGATAAAACATTACTGACCACAGATAGAGATGTTTTATATGTTTCATTGTATATACCACCAGAAAATTCTCCGTTTTATGATTATAAGGATATGACGGGGTTACAAGAACTGGAGGATTGTATTATTACAAATCAATTACTTGATACAGAATTGTTGTTAAATGGTGACTTTAATGCCCGAACTTCTAACGCTCTAGACTATGTTACATGTTCTGTCAATATACCAGAATTAACGGAATTTAGAGATATTATTGACAGTGAGGTAGTTATTGCAAGGTCTTCGTCTGACACCAAGATGAATAAATTCGGTCATGAGCTTATAGAATTTTGTAAAGTGTATTCCTGTATTATAGCAAACGGTCATTTTGGTGTGCATCCAGAGAGAAACGGCTATACCTTCGTTAATAGTAATGGTTGTAGTACTATTGACTATTTTATAACATCTAAATGCTTGTTTGACCTCATTCAACAGTTCCAGATTTCACCGAACACGGAGAGTTGTCATATGCCTATAAGTCTAAGTTTGAAATTAAGTCATGGTGACACACCCGTGACCACTGACGAGAATTTGCACTTGTGTTACAATCTAAATGATGACAATTGTAAGGAGTATTTACAATGTTTATCGGAAAATATACTGAATGGTTTTCAACCCGATAGATAACATGCTAGACGACAGTAATATTGATATAAACGTTATTGTAGGCGAATTGGAAACGGCTATAGTAGATAGCAGTGCTAGATTTCAAAAATTAAGAAGGCCGATTATTCGTAAAGAAAATAAACTATGGTTTGACAGTGATTGTAAAGCTGCAAAATTACAGAGTAGAAAAGCTTGAAACAAGTTTCGGTCCAGCCGATGTGAAAATAATCTGAACGACTATATAAATAGCAAACATGTTTATAAAAATTTGTGTAGACGGAAACGTTACTTATATAATAAAAAATATGTGTCTAAAATAGAATCTGTTGTAAATAATTCAAAGATGTTTTGGCGTGAGTTGAAGAAATTGACAGATAAACCCAAGTCGCAACCAAATATATCTTTGAACAGCTGGTTTGAACATTTTAGCAACCTGTTTGCAGCGAATGTTGCTGATGACAATATTGATTATGAACAGGACGATAGAGATATTGATATGAATATAAATATCGATGAGATCGAGGACTTAGTGTTTAATTCTAGTATAACAGATGACGAGATTGTAAATACTGTAAAGTCTTTAAATATACACAAGGCATCTGGTGGTAACCTTATTCCACAGCATATAGTTTATGGTGTAAATGTATTATTACCTTTTATACGAAAATTGTTCAACAGATTATTTACAAAAGGTGAATTTCCAGATGAGTGGGCCAAGTCAATAATTATTCCGCTGCATAAGAAGGGAAGTGTTAGCAATCCAAATAACTACAGGGGTATTGCTTTGTTAGATATTTTAAGTAAAGTCTACATATCAATAATTACCAAAAGGTTAACTTTCTATGTAGAAGCATATAGTAGAATATCAGAATGTCAAGCTGGATTTAGAGCTGGTTATTGTACAGTTGATAACGCCTTTATACTGTATTCTATTGTTAACAAATATTTAAGTGTAAAAGGAAAATCGATATACGTAGCTTTCATTGACTTTCAGAAAGCCTTTGATTCGGTTGACCGGTCAGTATTGTATGATATATTGAAAAACAATGGTGTTCAAGGTCATTTATACAAGGCTATACAATCCATTTATGTGTCTGTTAAAGCATGTGTTAGAACACAACAAGGTTTTACCAGTATATTTTCTTGCCCTGTTGGACTACGTCAGGGGTGTAACTTGAGTCCCATCTTGTTTGCCATGTTTATAAACGAATAGGATACTTTGTTATGTCAAAACAATACTAGAGGCATCCAGTTATTTCCTGATACTATGGAAATATTCCTACTTATGTTCGCAGATGATATTGCTCTTTTAGCAGATACTGTAGTAGGGTTACAAAGGCAATTAAATATTTTAGAAACCTTTTGTAATTCAAGTAAACTTACAGTAAATATTTCTAAAACAAAAGTACTGGTCTTTAAGCGAGTTGGACGATTAGCGAGGAGAGAACGCTGGTTCTTTGGTAATAACGTAATAGATATTGTGAATGGTTTTACCTATGTTGGCATATATTTTTCTAACAGACTGTCGTTGTACAAAATGGCTGAAGCTATGCCGGTTAAAGCGAAAAAAGTTCTGATATATATTTTCAATTCTCTACAAAATTTGCAATGTTTACCTTATAAAACGTTCTTTAAAATATTTGATACAAAAGTTGCGGCTGTGTTACTATATGGTTCAGAACTATGGGGACTAAAACATATGCGATGTGTCGAATCAATACAGGTATATGCGTGTAAACGCTTTCTTAAAGTGAACAGAAGTGCATGTAACGATACTGTTCTTGGGGACGTTGGTAGATTCCCCATGTATATATATTCAGCTAAACGTTGTATCAAATATTGGATGCGTTTGCTTACTTTGCCTAGAAACAGATATATCAATTTGTGCTATGAAATGCTTTTATGTTATGATAATTTAGGTTATATAAATTGGGCTACAGATGTAAAACAATATTTATATACTAACGGGTTTGGATATATTTGGGAACGCCAAGAAGTCGCTAACCCACGCTATTTTCTGTTTCAATTTGAACAAAGGTTGAAAGACCAATATGTTCAAAACTGGAGGACTAGATGCAATGAAAGTAGTAAACTTTGTCATTATATACATTTTAAACCTTTGTACAATGTTGAAAAGTATGTTACTGTTGTAGATATAGCAAAATTTCGATCCTGTATGGCAAATTTTCGAAGTTCTTCACATAATCTCATGATTGAAAAAGGTAGACATATTGGTTTAGATAGAGAACATCGTGACTGTCCATATTGTGAAGCTGTTATTGACGAATTTCATTTTGTACTTATATGTCCTTTGTATTCAAATATTCGGTCATTATACATTCCATACCACTTTGTTAACAATGCTACAATACAAAACTTTTATGATCTAATGTCAACAGAAAGTGATGAAATTATTAGAAACCTAGCAATGTATATATATTATGCTTTTAAAGAAAGAAGTAGGCTAGTTTCAGACTTTACTTGAACATGTATTTGGTACAAAACTATACTGACATGTGTTTACTGTATAATACATAATTGACAAGTACCTTATAATATTATTATGTAAATGTAAATGACCTTTGCTTCACACATGTGATTAGATGTTATATGTTCTGTATTTCTCTTGTGTATGGGCCGGAGGCCTTATTATGCAATAAAGAATGAATTGAATTGAATTGAATGTTATACACATTAAGGAATACAGTAACATATCGAATACATTTCACACATCAAAATATTCAAATTTACACTTACGCTTTATGCTTCCTCTTTCCATTTATTTCTAAAGAAAATGAAAAATAATCTAGTGCATAATGATTTCATTGTTAACATTTATCATGTAGATAAATGGACTGTCCTTTAAAGATTTCAGTTCAGGCTATGCGTCTTAACTTGATGTTAACTTTATCTCATATGATTGACGGCAATATCATGACGTACCTTGACGTCATGACGTTATTCATGTCGGGCATAGTACTTTTCGTAAACATGATTTAGGTTAAACTTTTAACGCTTAAGACATATTTTAGATGCATTTTCAAAATTACGAGCAGTGTAGATTTTGGTGGCATAGATTGTAATACTGAATCATAGCGGAACATAGTGGAAGCGTCAAGATATCTAAACACACTTATACAATTTCTACTGATAAAAACCGTATTATTTACTCTTATCGAATATTGAATAAGGTGTGTATATTTCCTTTTTGTAGTTTGAAAAATAAAATATCTTTAGCACTTAACAAGAACGTATAAATCTGGTAAAATATAACATGAGGAAGCCCATTCAAAAGTTTGACAAACGTATCTTTTGTTGAATTTTTATCTTGCTTGTATATTTGTTGGATGTTTTAACAGGTGGTAATAAAATGTATAGACTTTATATTCAGTTTGTCGATTTCTGAAATCTTCATAAAGTTCAAATTTGCGTACCGTGCGCTGTAATGAAATGATAACAATTATAAAGCGTCATTTTTTTCCTTTCCGGAGCGATAGAGCCTTTCTGAAAGTCATTTATTTTACGGTTCATCAAATATTTTAACTCTACTATTTGAAAATTTTCAATATGACAGCTTTTATTGTCACCCTATCATCGGCTTCGGCGTCCGCGACAACATCACAAAAGTTTTGCATATTAGCATGTTTCTTTTTAATCTGTTCGGCCAAATGCTTTCTAACTACGCACATTTCTTTGGTAATACTATCATAAGATGACTTCACAGGAAAAGATACACAACTCTAACTCTTATTTTGTCAATATTATTTTCGTTTCTAACTTAGAAATTTTGGTTTTCAAAATGTACTGGGCAAAATGCGTTTAAGCTCAACACATGTCTTCAGCATAATTAGATAACCTCAGAGAGCAATCAACACTACAATTATTTGATAAGGTTACGCCTGTTTCAACACAACGTCTTTCACATCATGTGATAATCTCACATGACAAGTAACATAACCCTCACTTATATTTCATTAAAATTATGTCCCTTTCTAACATAAAAATGTGAAAGTTTTTCATGTAAGCACATTTTCCGAAACTACTAACCAAATGCTTTCAAATTCTTTACACATCATGAAATGACATTACAAGGAGGTTTTAATAACTACGGCTTCCATTTTGGTCCTTTTTCATATAGAAATTTTGATGGAAGTTTAGCATACGTAAGCAGGTTTTATTCAGGAACTATTTTACAGAATGCTTTTAAATACTTCATAAGTCTTCGGCATCGTAAAATAACCATTCTGAACCAAGTTCAACATCCCTGACTTATGTGTTACAAATTGATGACCCTTTCTGAACTAAAGATTTTGTATGCAATTAATATTAGGTTTAAGGGCTTCAAATAGACGAAGACACTGTCATTAATCAGCTCTTATTAATTAGCATCATATCAGTTGATAATGCACGGTGTCGAATTTTCATGTTTTCTTAATTTCTAATACTTTATTCCCATTTCTCGAATAAAGCCAAATTCACTCATTGGCAGAATCAGCCGTGAGCTAATATGTCCCAAATGATGTACACAGATGTTTTAAAAATACGGCATTTTCACATTTGTTATGAATATTGTTTTGCATATTACTGTGGAATAATGAAAACGCTCGGAAATATTAATGAACATTTGCACGCTTTAATTATAAAAATTGAAACGTAATTTACTTTGCGCATGACTGAACCTGCAGGTTCCCATGTGGTTCTGGGACGACTTCAGTATGGAAATAATTGTGTGTGTGTTTGTACGTGTACGAAGTAGGATTTTTTCGTTTTTACATGCGAACATCATAATGATATGAAACTTTTAGTTTGTCTAAAAAACATATGAACAATTGTCAACAGGAGTGCATTTCTCTCCACTATTCTGGTTTCTTTACAAAGTAAATATTATCAGAAATGTTCCATTTACTTAATACTTATTATAATGCAGTTCTGTTATGTTACAACTTCTGCAAAGGAAAATGAAACATAATCGACCATAGAACTAAGTAGTATTTACAAAACCATTAAGTATATTTACTGTGCAGATTTAAAATGTATACGTATCATCAAAATATCTACCGTTTTATATTCAGGATATAGGCATATATGTTGATCAATTTAAAGATTCATGTTGATACTATGTTTCACAACCCTTTTTCTTACATTTTAATCATTCGATGAACAAACTCCTTCAGAAAGTCCTAAATCATTCACTACTCAAATGTAGTTTGTTGCTGCATTAAAATTAATATTTGTTTAAATAACAATTATTTTCTGCTCCTGCTGAATCGTAACGAAATTGTATCTATCAGAACCCAGCAGTCGTTTGTTTGTTTTGGGTTTAACGCCGTTTTTCAACAGAATTTCAGTTATGTAACGGCGGACAGGTAAACTAACCAGTGTTCCTACATTCTGTTTCAGTACAAACCTGTTCTCCGCAAGTAACTGCCAACATCCTCACATGAATCAGAGGTAGAGGACGAGTGATTTCAGACACAATGTCTTTTATCAAATCGTCACAGAGAACATACGCCTCGCCCAGGGTTCGAACTGCCGACCCCAAAATCCGTAGATCTGCGCTCTCCCTATTGAGCTATAGCTCAGTCGTAATAAAAGTGTATTTATATCAAAACACCTGATCATTGATATGTAAGGTTAATGGCAGCTTTACATAGGGTGCTAATGTAGCACAAGCACAAACAGTTGTATTTATGCAAAAATAACAAAAGCAAACATTTTCCTCCTTAGACATTAAATACAGCAACTGTCTTTGATGACTTGAAGGGATGTGATCTGACAGACAGCTTTATATTGTATTAAATGTTACTCTCCCTGTTCCATAAAGGTAATAAAATTATCCGTGGTTATTCCCATCTTTCAAAAATACGTGTATTTTTGTCTGGAATTTATATAATAACAACATATTAAACGGTTAATATTAATGTTACGATACTTACTATTAAACTGATAGAAATGGAATTGCTAAATGAGTGTTTTGTGTGGAAAACAATCTGCTGGGTTTATAAGTGGAATATTTCATTTTATACCTAACTCGAGAAGAAACTCACCAAGAAAGGTTTAAACAATGGGCTTGATGATAAGAGGAAAACGAAAGAATATCGATGAGTTCAAAGTTAATGTATTAAATATATTGTGTTGTCTTTAGATAGTCAGGTTTCCTTTTCAACTAGAAAAAATGCTGCAGGAAATATACCACATTACTTTATTTAATAATAATAATAATAATAGTAATAATAAAAACAATTCCAGTTATAATAAATACGAATGTTCAATATGTTATATATTTTCGCAATTTCACACATTGACTGGAGAATTTTGGTCAGAGGCCGGGAGAAACACATACAAAATAGGTGGATTTCGTCAAGAATGTAGAAAATAATTATTGATGCCGTGTTAAAATCAAATAATATAAAACAAACAGAGATTTTGTCTTGAATAATGTCACTGTTTTTCGTTCAGATGCTCCATACAGGGATTCTATGCATTATACATGTATCTGTTTGTTTACACAAACGCTGAAGTGATTAATAACATGCCCGCTACACTAAAGTAACCAATGTATTTGTCTAAAACGATATCAAATTTAGAAGATTAGAAATAAATTATTATCACAATTTGTAAATGATTATTAAGAGTGTTGCCCGAAATCTTTTTTCATTCCGTGAACAGTCATCAGTAGGTTAATTAAGACAATACACTCAAAGGACTTTAAAACGCTTCGAATACGCATTTGTAAAATTCGATCAAATGGAATTTTTCATTTAATATGAAATATGCATAACAAATAAGGGTATTAATTATATATTAACAGCCACTTACGCTCAAAAAGCTCATATTCGGATAGGTTTTTTTCCGGATACATGGAGATTGGGTTGCTATCATCGGAAAAGAATATCGAATATCAGTTTAAGCCGTTACCCCATTAAACGACAAAAAAAAAAACAGTTGTTTCAATGATAAAAGGTTAATTTAATTTTTACGACGCAAAACGTCAACAATTGTGACGTTGGAGTAATTTCAAACGTTTAGACATTACAGGATACAGACATAACTTGAATCTTTTGTGATACATTGACAACTTCGCTCATCCTGCCAGGTTTGTGAAACAAACATGTTTCAATTGCCCCAGTTTGTTTGTTTGTTTGTTTTGGGTTTAACACCGTTTTTCAACAGTATTTAAGTCATGTAACGGCGGGCATTTAACCTAACCAGTGTTCCTGGATTCTGTACCAGTACAAACCTGTTCTCCGCAAGTAACTGCCAACTTCCCCACATGTATCAGAGGTGGAGGACTAATGATTTCAAACACAATGTCGTTTATCAAATAGTCACGGAGAACATACGCCCAGCCCAAGGATCGAACTCACGACCCCGCGATCCGTAGACCAAACGCTCTACCTACTGAGCTAAGCGGGCGGGCCAATTGCCCCAGTGCCCTATCAAATTCAGCATATTATTTATAAAATGATAATTGCTTTTGTATTGTATTTCTTTTGTAGAGATAAGTCATTTTTAACAGTAATTATTTCTTTTTCAAAAAGTTTGATCAGCATTTAATTATTTTGAAATATGATAAAATGAATACCTAAGATAATGACTGCATAATCCCTAAAATATGAACATTTTAATGGATCTGTTATTTCTGTTACTGATTTATCACAATTCAATATAAGATAAGTTTGATAACAATATATTTTCACTACGACATTGCATTGGGTATCAGACTGTTATTTCTTACTTTAATAATGCTGCCAATATAGGACGTACACATTTCATTTTTTTTACTTAAAAATTATAAACATCGCTCATTTCAAAAACTGAAATGAATAAATGTTTCCTTGTTTGTATTATATAAATGCATATTATATTTTACGCGTAATTTCAGACCACCCCACGAACATTCAACATTGTTTGCTCATCGACAGCATGTTAATGTAATCGTCACCATTTCTTATTTCTAGTGACAAACCCGCTTTGCGTTGCATGCTCTCTATACCCTTATTGCTTCTTGTCTGATCCTCAAGGCTTTGGTTCAGAATTCTTATTGGGATTATTAATTGTTTTCTTATTGAATAAGCCTAGATACTATGAACGTATAGATTGTTCTGTATGATGTAATGGATATTTGATATTATTCTAATTGCCTTAATTTGGGAAGTGAACGTAAACGGTTTAAGAAAGCATTGCTAGACATAGAAAGTCTGTGTATGTACTTGTTTGCTATTTGAAATAAGAGTTACCTCATTTGCTTGAGGATTATTAAATTACCCGCTTGGTGCAATCTAACGCAAGTTGAGGGTGAAAACTAAAAGATCTTTGCCAGTATATTTGAGAAATAACTGAAGTCAATCAAGTTCATTCAGAAGCATAAGAATAAACCAGTATTAGTGAAGCCAGTGCTTTAATTCCTCAATGAAATCACTTTGATAAATACAGAATAGTTTGCATATTATGATACCAAACCAATACAGAGATTATATTGTGTAAGAGTAATGTTTACACAACATTGAGGATTATTTCCTTTGTTGAGTTTGATAATCCGTATGTTAAATAACGTTTTGGATTACAGTGCACGCTACAGATTTCTAGTTATCGGCGTATTTTTTTAACCAGTCGTACATTAGCACGCGAAAATGGGGTTAATGATTCGAGCAAATCGGAAGAAAAGTAAGTACAATACTTAGTAACAATATTTATGAGCATTCAACCACACCCTTCTGTTTACACACAAATCATAAATGTCATTTATATATCTATGTAGTACCATGTCCGGTGAGGAATCATATCCTTTGCATGGTTTTGGTTTTCTGTAACAGACAGTTTCATTTAATTAGCTTTTGATCAATTTGACCATCCTACTTGTGTGTGTTACAGTATCTATAGTTGATGTACTCTGCGACAGGTTTAGATTTTAGAGTTTTCTGTAACTGGTTCATCTTATAAACGCTGTTGGAAATAAGGAGTACGTGATTAAAGGTAATGATCCAGCATGAAACCCAATTATCTTACGAGTTGAAATGGCAATCAATACAATCATAACAATAAATACATACTATGTAATATAAATAACAAAATTAAGGATAAAGAACCAATAAGAATTGCAACGTATTCAGTTTTTGTAGATACAGTATCCCCAAGGACAACACTACATCATATATAGATGATAGACATTCACGACAAATCATGGGACAGTAAAACAAACAGACGCACATACAGGGACATAGTTTGGAACAGCTTTGAATGTCACCATTGAGGAGTTTTAAACGGTTAATACTGAGCAGATCTTTCTTTGACCTAATTCCCACCATGTGTTATTGTAACAAAATCATAAGATGGTCAAATTTGCAGACAGGGATTGAAATCTATTTATCACAGAGGTACCACATTACAATGCAAAATATATGACGTCTCGTAGATAAAAGGTCAGTCTATATATATTTTTTCTATCTAACTGATCCTACGTGATTGCTGAATATGTAGCATTATCGTCAGGAAAATGATATGTCTAATTTAAGATACAATTAAACAAAACGCAAAAAGACAGAAAGAGATAACAAGTTAGTTCACACATTTTCAAAGGCCAATGACCTTTATGGTTACTGCCATCTTAAATATAAATCCGAACTGTGTAACGATTTTAGAAGATATATGTTGGTTTTGGATTCAAGAGGGCTCTGAGCATATGACTATAGCCCGTTGATATTGTTGTTTTGCGTGACGTAGATATGGATGTCAATAAATAACACAAAGAAAGAAGACAAATTGACACATTGTAAATGGATAACATATTGAATGGTTTTGTTATAGATCTAGAAATGTACATGCACTGTATTTTGTTTGAATGCTGGTGGATTCGAGTGGTCATTTACTCTAACATTGAGTATATATTCTGCATATTTTATTCCAATTTCAACTAAAGTTCTGTTGAACCCATACGATAATCACATGAGATCTTTTTCTCAAGTATTCTGGACTAACTTTATCTCATTTTCAAACAGCCATTCAGTAAAATGAATCTGAGAAAAAAATTAAAGATGTAGCATATTCTTTTACTGCTTCAATCTGATTATGGAAAACATTATAAACGTTTTTTCCCCTTTGAATCAGTATTTTATTATAAAGGCTTCATCAAGTTCTTTGAAATATTTTTGTCGGTAATGTGCCCAGGGCAAAGAATTTGCTTCAGCTCTGTATTCCCTACATTACTTTTGGAAGGTAAATGAAAAAAAATCTTGATTTAAAAATAAACAGATACGTCAAGCAGGTGCTTTTAAATTTGCAGGTTAATTTCTATCTAAACTCTTATAAAAACATGCAAATTAGGTACAATCCGCATGACAACAACAATAAGTTGTAGTTTGTGTGTAATTAAGTTCAAAGTGATTCTAGCATACGCAGTTTAATTGTAGATGATACGAATAGATATTAGCGATAAGATCTGTTAAAAATTAGATATAACATATTTCAGGTGAAGTTTGCGAAGAGCTTAGATTGGTGACGCAGAAATGAGAATAATGCTAAAAGTAGAAATTTGCAGGATATGGTATACAGAGTATACTACGTAAATCAAAACAAACGTTTATAATATTCCTCTAAGTTTTCTTGCATTCTGTTTCGTGTACTTCGCATGGGATTCACTTGGCATGTTTTTGACACTGGTCGTTCCAAGGCAATGTTCTTTATTTGTTTGTCTACTTTCATTGTCCGTTAATCCGCTGTCCGTCAATGCTTTTCTTCCAACTACATCTCTGCTAAATACATTCGGCGGATGTTCATGAAACTTTACCTTGCCTGGATGTTCATTAATTCTTGCATAAAAACTACTTTTTTCACTGGAACCGTCCATGTATTAACGGGAAAAAAATCGTGTGCAAACAAGGCAATTCATGTACTGTTAATACCCGATTTTTATTTTTGAAATGCTTTCCCAGGGACGTGTGTGTATTTCTGCACAGATTGACATCTGGTATCTGCGTCTTGTTTCTTTGTTGTATCAGTTACCAACGCCAAATGAGCTGCCCCAAATAATTTTCGTACTCGCTTTTGCCTTGTTTACCTCCAGCCCCCCCCCCCCCCCCCCCCCCCTTTTTAGAACTCGGCGTCGTTTCAGTTTTTGTAGATAACCGTGAATATTTAAGAATCGCGTGAAACGATTGTTTGTTTTTATGAATCATATTTATGATTTTGGTAAGTATCAGTTGGTATTTTTTTATCTAATTTCTGGAGGAATTTATATAAACAGCTTGAAAGTTTGACATTACGTTCGTACTCATCCGTACTCTAAATGTGTCCGTACTCAAAATAACTCGAATGTAAGGTTATTATTCTTGAAATTGGGCTCTTGTTTACCACATGTTGAAGTTATATGAATATTTTTGGTAATTTCATGTTTGTAATAACGAGAGATAAAAACATCGTGTAAAAGTCTTCAGTATGTGCTTTTAGTAATGTTGTTGATTTTTGGGCCCTGGTTATGGATATTTAAAACATGTTTACCGTTTCCAAGAACAACAAAATGGTAATTAAAAAATGTACCGGAATCGTAAAGTATGAAAACAATACATTTAGTCGTCGGGTAATGTTTCTTATGCAAGAATAGCGACAATATTCGTTTGTTTTGTGTATTAACGTCTGCAGAAGCCCTTGGGATATATTTGTGACCTCGACCTTCGGTCTCGGTCACAAACAATCCCGCGGGCTTCTGCAGACGTTAATACACAAAAAAACGTGTATTATCCCTACAGTGATATATTAAAGAAAAAACACCAACGAAATGCCTTTCAAACACACTTGATCCCGGAAGGATACAAGAAGACAGGTAGACAGACACTGGCCTACAATTGAGTCATCACAGCGGCTCAGTCGTATGTTCCCTGAGAAACTCCTCATCGCATACAGAAGGCCTAAAAGTCTGCGAGACATTCTAGTTCGGGCCAAAGTCAAGTCGGCTACAAATACAACCAGTTCAGGCCAGTCAGGTCCTTGTGGTGCCCCAAGATGCCAAACATGCTTCACATTTTCCACAATGTAAGGAGATTCGATTCTAGTATTAATGGTGAAACTGGAACCTCTGAACAAGGATTATATAAATTGACGGCATACTTGTAAACGGCATTACTCTAGTTTTCAAAAGGCCCCACAAAGATCATCTCTTTAATCTATGAATCATTCGGAACTAAAATCATGTTATCAATAAAGTAAATTACTCTCCTTTGAGAATTTATAGGTTTAGCGTAAGAAACAGTTTAACAATACATGAGTGAAAAGAAACTTTGTGGAAAAGACTTATAGGTAAATTGTCTCTCCTAACATATTTTAATTATCAAGAGCGACGCGACGTGTGGCATTTTAACCTGATTTTTGCCTCGTTTCAAGAAGACTACATTTTGAACATTCACTGGTCAGTCACAAGTATGATTTAAAGCTCCCGCAAAAATAGATATTTTGTTCAGTGCTGGTAATCATATTATCAGTGGCATGTGGTGGTTCATTACGTTATCCTTATGTGTTAAAATCAAAACTATATTTAAAATTTATTATCAATTTCTTCTATGAAGACGAACACATTTACCACGTTGCGATCTACCCGACACATTGATTCAGTACTGCTATGCATGATTATACTCTTGATACATTCAGAATTGTCCTGTAAAGATTATGGGTTTCGTAATTCCAAGTAACAGACAGACACCTACTTGCATGCCGTCATTGCTTCTGCTCTACCCGAAGTCATGGTTTCAGGATTTTAATTTAGCGTAATGTATCTTGCTCTTTACCATTTTAAGGCATTGAATACAGGCCTATCAATTGATTTTTCATTTAATAGTGACAAAATCACCAGCTTAATGGTTAAACAATGTTTTATTGTTAACTGATCTAGATTAAATGTTATTCAATAAATCTAACAAAATTACTATGGCTAAATGCTTTTTTTTAGAAATGAATAAAAATTTATAACATGAAAAACTGAATTGTTACAGGATAGTGCATGGCATGTTTTAGTAACATGCACCTTTTCTACTAATAAATCAATTAGCGAATAAGTACACCTATATTTTATAAGCGGTCGCGGTGTAAAAAGAGCGATTTTATTTCTTTCTAAAAGTATTAGATTCATCATTGGCGCTTAATGTCATTTTCTTCGGATTTGAACTTTTATGACCACTGACAATTCTAGTTTTCATCGCAAACATAAATTTAAAATGCAGACATGTTTTAATAAAAATGAGCTGAACGAAGTTAGCGTACCTCCAACAAATCGCTAAATCTAGCTGCATTTGATTTGTGGTTATTATATTATCATGTTTTATATAAATTTGAAAAATAGGTAGATGACAACGAGGAAAGGTGCAGAGTTCTGAAACCATAACTTCATTGTCAACAATTCTTGACTCATTCGCTATTTTCATTTGTCCTTAGTTAAGCAATATTCCCGGTTACTTAAGCAGATAATCCAATCAGATGTGATATAGTACATGAGCCATAGGGTTGATTGGTACCATCTGGGGGGATTCCCGAAAACAACAATACTTTTCGCGAAAAATTGAATAAACTTTCGTGAAAGTAGGAGAAAGTTTTCGTGAAAATATTATCTTGTTAACGAGACAATGTGTCAAAATAGTGCCCTGAACTGCATAAAGATAACCCAATAGTCCCCTCTACGGAATGAAGCGTGTTATATCAACCTCAATCACCAACCACCACCCCTAAGAGTGTCTACAACTTTTAGATATTTTATTATAACATTCATATGGGTTACAAAATTAACGTATTTTAACTCCCTTTATTATTTCTGTTAATTCAGTATCTGTTATCGTATGCAGTAGTTGGCACTATCGTGAATTTTTTCCACTTAGAACAAGAGATTCTTTTCGTAAAAAGTTTTTAAATTTTCACGTAAACTGTTCGCGAAAACTATCTGCTTAAGTGAATGCAGAAATATGCCACCATACCATTCTATTGAAAATGTATCTTACATCATTGATGGCGATGCTTTGATAGTAGATTTCATTGCAGATACGTACTTTTCCAAAAGAATCTAGTTTGTCGAAAGAAAACGACGTGGAACTGCACCAGCACTTCTGTTTTCTGGTCAAAAATACCAAAACATCCGCAGAAATGGAACTATTTCATGAGCAATGATGACAACAACAATCAGTTATGTTCAGACAGCTAAATGTTGGGACGTCAACATGTGCGCTCCGAAGGCGTTTTGGAGACGGACAGTCATTTATATTTGCAGTATAATTGTCGCCCAAAATATCAGAACATCAACAAGGTTAGATACGAAATGTTTGTCAAGAAGAATAGCAACCAAGACGGCGTCCTTAATAGTTCTGACAGCATAGACATGACCCTGGTGCCACCATATCAGTCCAGTCAACTAACAGTTACTTATTCATTTATTTATATTAATCAACAAAATTTTTAATATACATATCTGCGTAGCTATTGTAAAATTAATAGGAAAACTTTATAATAATAGACTCAAATTTGATACAAGCTCTTAATATTTTTCTACATTAAATTAATACGTTTGTAGTTTTACTCTTATTCATATCAAGCTTAAACAACCTTGATCTTTTCTTAAAGGTGTATATTTGACTACATGCCCAGGAGAATAGCCTTTATCTTCGTGGTGTTGTTAAAAACTGCTGGGACTTTGATGACGAACAACAGTAAGTGTACAACTTGAGTGACAAAAAGATCGTTCCCGATGAACTTGTTGACATATTGTGCAACACACTGACATAAACGAAACCAGTGAAACTGATGAAGATTATGCGCTTACCAATATTGACGATATCGTATAAGATTCAGACAGTGATGAAGAGTCATAACTAGGAATGTTCTAGTATGTTGAATACATAGAAAATGTGGTTAATTGAAAACAAAGAATAACCTTGACATGATATAGAAAGATAATGACTGAAAATAATAACGGCAGCATATTACCAATTAAGGTAACATATTGTAACGTAAATTACACTTTTACATTCAATTAATTAACATGGCAATTGATATCTAACCGAAAAAAAAACAAAGAAAAATATCAAACAGGGAATGCCACGCACTAAAAACGTAGCCTCCTCAAAACGAAACCCCCAGCACGCAGACGCGTGCACCAAACACACACACACACACACACACACACACACACACACACACACACAAAGCCAACACATAAGGACAAAACGAACAACACACACGCACACGAAGCCAACACATAAGACGAAACGAACAAACAAAGAAACACAGTGGGGCACCGCCTTGGAACGGTCAGTGGCAAAAACACCACTGGGGAGCTTAAACCGGTTTATGGTGCACCTAACCTCACTCTTACCCCCACCATGTTCCAAAGACATGGGACAGTGTAAATAAAAGTAATCCCCTCCAGGTGAATCTCTTACACACGTAATGGAAACAAAAAGGCATGGCATGTAAAACACAAAAATGCTCGTGTATAAATATATAAAAAACAAACCTTAAGAACCAAAAACGTATGTACTCAAAGCCTTTTCAGAAGACAGAGCAACAAGAGAAATACCCTTAAGGGCCCGACGAAACAGGCCAGAAGACAAATATCAAAACAGTTCAGTCCTGGTAGGATTTAAAAACTGCTTATCATAGAGTCCTCCCTCTCTTCCGTCAGACGCAATCAAAGATAGAAGCGTAGTGTCCAACTGTAAACGGGTTGAACACTAAACATGCTGTATGTCTCAAAACAGTTGGGTCGTAACCTCTTTTAATGAAACGTTTGATAATCTTTCCAAATACATTTGGAAAATTACCGTGACCCAAGATCTTACGAAGTTTATAAACCACATCCCCATAAAAAACGGGTTTAGAAATACCTTCTCGCAGAAGTGTCTTTAAATTACTATTGAATTTTAAAACTAAATCAGAATTACGATAATAGAATGATTTTATTGGTTAGTTAAAATATTTCTTTTCTAAACATAATACTAAATAACAACGACTTTAACATGTTTATATGAAATATCATGAAAATCTTGATTTTATGGTAACGTAGTTCACTGTATAAAAGTACCATTTGGTATTATTCAGCATAAAAATGTTTACTGTTTAAGCATAAGAACATTGATACAGAAGTAGGCATGAGTATGCACCTTTTAGACAGAACAGGTAGTAAAACATCATGTTTAAACAACATATTTTGTGTTTTTCGTCTACACGTGTATTGTCACGTAAATTACAATAACAACAAGGTGACTTTGATATTAAAAACTATTGGCCTGTGAATAACTGTCTAATTGTTGATTTAACATATCAAAACTAGTTCAGAAATTGCTTTGATTTAACGATATTCTTACTTTTCTATTCCATATCATTTACAGAAGTATCAATTGATTTCAAACAAATAGGTAACGTACATTAATATGCCTTAAATTACAAGCGCTCCAACAGCCAATGGCAGACAACTTGGTTTTGTGATATGTAGAATTATACTACCTTATACTCTATGTATTTAAACATGTTATATTAGTTCAAGAATGAGCAAAATACCTTTCTAACTGCATATTATAAAACAATATTTGTGTTCTTTAATTATGTTTAAGCATTGGTCTATGTTTGTCTGTAATTGCAATCACTAAACGCTAAAGAGGCAATATTTCAATAACAGTTTTAGTAAATACATAAAATACATAAACTGAGCTGTTTGTCTATCAATTTTCAAGTAAATATATTCCAAAATAAGAGAGAACTATTAGTTTGAAATAGAAAGTCTACTTATGTATAACGGAAGTTTGATGAAAGTCTATTTTGGGGTGGTGTTACTACATGGCTAATAACGCACAAAAAGCTACCACCACAGCAATGCTATCACATAGTTTCTGAATTTTCAAATGTTTACCTATCCAAAAATAGCATTAAGCTTTAATCCCCTCGGATGGTACCGCTAGCCAAAATTTCTGGGTCTGGCTCATCGACTAATATAAGAGACATCATTATAATGCATCACACTTTAGGGCCTTCTGTTTCTTCGCAGTGATGACTCAGATCTCGCTGTAATGCACATTTTTTCTCAAAAGTCTTAATATCTTTACATTGCTAAGTTATATAGAGTTCGTTTTTTTTTCAAACAGAATTTGAATAGGATGGATATATATCTTGAGCATTTTCTATTCAGTTTTAAAACACAAATATTATAACCGTCCGAAAAGCCATTTATATTTTACAAATAATATAATAAGGAAAACATTTGTACACAAATTCCATTTTTATCTATTTATAGTTGCACGGTCAATCATATCTTCAAGGGAATACTAGTAGATGATAGCACAATCATGATTCTGAAAACTAGTAATGATGCATTGAGCATGCTCGCAAATCAGATATCTACCTTAGCCAACCCGCTTAGCTCAATAGGGAGAGTGCTGATCCATGGATCGGGGAATCGTGATGTATATGTTCTCTTTTTACGATTTTATAAAACACATTGTGTTTGAAAACTTGTTGAAATGCTCATCAAACAAACCTAAGACAAGGGACTAAACTGGATCCAAGAATGACGTTTTTGACATTTTTGAGCTGGTGTATTATTTTGATGTGGTCAAGCGTTATGATAAAATGTGATAATTTTAAAAATTATCTGATGAGCGCGAAAGCTCGAACATAGAAATGTTACTTAGAGAGGTTCAACCACAACGACAGACATGATTTAATTTCAAGACTGATTTTATAAAAAGAAAAAAAGGCAGAACATTCTTAGAAAATTCAGTGAATAAAAAAATGTTGGGCCGTGTGCTTGATTTTTTTGCTAGACAGTTTTTAATTCATTGGACCTCAAACAAGTTTTCATAATGGGAGTCTATTGGAAAATCACAATTTTTAAAACATTTTCGCGGAAAAAATATTTTTTATAATGTAGGTTTATATGAAACTTCTCATAGTCGTAAATAAACATATGGCCTATTAAATGATGAAATAAAATGTATACTAGGTTATTGTGCTTGGTTTTGAGATATCTGCCCATGATTAAAGTAAACCGCACATTTGAAGCTGATTTTAAGATATTATTTTGAATTATTAAATGTGTCAGGAGTTTTAATTTCATATTTTAAATGACGTCACGCCATCAATTCCAGTTTATCAAACGTGCAGAACTACCTTAAATTAATTTTGACTGTATATCTTAATACATAAATGTGATAAATGTGATTTACATTGAGGAAAAAACTTTGATTTTTGACAAGTTTCTGTTTTCGTCTAAAACTAACCATATTGACTATGCTGTAATCTACCCAAGGTATCGATTCAGTCTAGCAATAATGATAGAAATGTTGAGTTAACTGTTATTGTTTCATACTTCCAAGTGACAAACTCTCGCGAACTTTGCGATGTGTGTCTTTTGCGTGTGCCATACCCTGCTGCTTTATTCAGAATTCGTATTGGACATACCGCCATTCTCTGTACACAAAATAATCAATTCATTCCAGACTGATTATAAATAATTGTTTTCATATTGAATAACACTAGAACTCATGGAGGTCTGACACTTAGACGCAATGGATATTGATAATTTCAAGTGCCCTGTTATTGGAAACAAATGTCAAATAGCTTTTATAGTTGTATACAGGTATCTTAAACAACAGTGAAGCAGTTTACTTTGGAAATGGTAAAAGGTAATTGTCACAAATTAACAACATGTTACTAAAATGTATATGACTTGTCTGTACTCTCAAATATTGACAGACATTGATCAGTTTCATACAAGAATAGTTGCTTTTAATGTCCTTTAAATTTCATCAACTCTTTACAGCACAGGCACAGTGGTAATATTTCCAGAGCAACATTTGTATTATTCCCATTGTTTTGCAATAATGTAAATGAAATATTACACGTGTTGTTATTGCGGATTCTTTCTCTGTTAGGTTTACAGCAAATTAATGATGGTGTTAATGAAACGTAACAAACGTATGAGAAGTAAATATTACAATATAATTTGTAACGTATTTGTTATTTCCCTAATAATAGTGTTTTCTGAATGTTCTCTTTACGAAAGAATGCTTTATTTGATCTCAAAAATTCTCTTCTACTGGCAACATTTAGGTTATAGGTTTTGAAAATACTTTGCAAGACCTTGTAACTGAAAAAAGTGAATGTTTGGAAAAATTAGTACGACACATATCTACACAGGAATTTTCGACTGAAGCTATTGACATTTTTTTAATCAAAGACCTTGTGCTAGTTCTAGATACACATAAAATTATGGTTTAATTTAAATTGTCATTCATATAAGGAAGCAAATAAACAAAAAGGCAAAACTTTTCATTTAATGTCCAGGATTTAGCAAATTAGACAGTTGTGCCTTGAGATAAAAAATAAACGGGAGTAATACTTCTCCGGTAGTACTTAGTTTTATTCATTATTTTTTTAGCACCCACGAAATCAACATTATTTATTTTGCCCCTTATAATCACAGGGGCGGTACTAGGTAACTCGAGAAATGATTGGACGACGTGAAAAATGTATCAATTTTGATGACTAAAAATGTCTCGGTTTTTGACATTGTTTAGAAGGAATAAAAATAGTGTTTATCAAATAAATAAATAAGAACTCCATAAACATTTCCGGTACAACAGTCTTTGAAAAAACACTAATTTCACTTACCTTTAATATATTTTTATACAGATTTGCAATTCGTAAACAGTTCAAAGTAATTGTCTTTGTATGCATGCGTTTTAAGAAAAGTTTAACTTCAATTTACAAGATTATTTTATTATCCCCCGCCTTTTTTCGAAGAAAAAAAGAGATAAAGAAATAGACTGAATCCTTCCATCCGTTCGTCCGTCCGTGACACTTCGTGTCCGGTCCGTAACTCTGCCATCCATATATGGATTTTTAAAATAACTTGGTATAAATGTTCCCCATAATGAGACGACGTGTCATGCACAGGACTAAGACCCTAGCTTTAAGGTCAAGGGCACACTTAGAGGTCAAATTTTAACAGGATATATTTCGTGTCCGGTCCATAACTCTGCCATTCATAAAGGGATTTTGAAAATACTTGGCACAAATGTTCCCCATAACTTTTTTATTTCTGGCCGTAGGGAAAACCGAGACCACTTTTCTGTGGTACAACATGCATGTTATATTCAACTTTTAGTTGTATTTTGACCTATATCTACCTAAGGAGTTTTGTGTAGACTTATAATGATTTTTTAGATGAACCTCCCTTTGTTGTTACTATAAATAACTTATATATAACTTTTTTATGATCGGCAAAAAAATCCATATGCAAATACAGGTGCTAATGTAAAGAAACTTGCATATGTTGTGACATTCTGGCACTCTTGTTTAGTTTTTTTACCAATTTGAAAATAGAATCACATTAAATCATTAGCATTTGAAAGCATTCACTAATTATAGATTTCCAGACATTTTCAAACTTCGTAATCTCATGAATTATAGGATAATTATATACAAATGTAGTTATGACTTATGTACATTGTTAGTATGTTGTATTGGCATGCAATATGTTTTAGGGAAAATGTCCCTAGGCGGGGGACGTTGGTAACTCTGTTACAAATTCGTGTTTCTCGGTTAAATGTCAAGAGCTTACCAGTTTAAGGCGGAAAACAATGATATTTTAGAAACATCAATTATGGATGCTTCTGTACTATTCCAGTCAATGTTGCATTAATTATCTCATTCTGTCATGAAAATAGACGAAAAACAGAAACTGCCATGACCAAAACGACCTTATGAAAACAACTTCGACTGCTAAAGCGCCACATCAGCATTCGTTTTAATGCACTTCATGGAGCTGTTCTTATCCCCCATAAGAGGAATGTGGGGATATTGCTCATTGCCCGTCTAACGGTGTATCGGTCTACGGTAGACATTTTTTCCGATTGATAATTACATAGCGTTTGGTTTCACAATAATGAAATTTTATAGAATGATTGACCTGTGATCAGGTAGTTGTCCGTATTGTTTTGGAGTCAGTATCTCAAAGTCACAGTGACTTTCAAATTTAAGTTTCTGCTATGTTATACAGTTGTCAAACTTCAGATGATGATTACCTGTATGCAATAGATGACCCTATTTTTGAAGGCCGGCGGGCCAAAGGATAGGGTCACTTTGACCTCGAGACTGAAAACTATAAGAGAATAGTTCTTTGACCTAAAGCTGTCTAACTTCATTGGATTGTTGTCTGTGCTTATGAGATGTTGTTTAACCTTTACCTTGCTAAATTTCTATAATGAACTTGTCCATCTTTCAATTTGGACAGAACCGTTAACTGTTCAAAGGGATGCATACCATAAAGATACAAACTGAATGGCAAAACAGTGCAGATCAAGATCAGACTGCACGGACATGCATGCTGATCTTGATTTGCACTGGTCGCAAAGGAAGAATCAATCGTGTTCAGTATGATAAGGGTTAATAATGTAGTAGTGAAATTTATTTGTTTTTAATATAAATGTTTAACACGGCAAATATTCTGAAATTAAATATTAAAATATTATTATTAATTTTTCTAAAACTTTGAATAAAGAAAAATACGTTGTTAAAATACATAATTTATTTGTACTTCACATTTCCTACAAGGGCTTGGAAAATGTTATTTGATAAGCTACGTAGTCGCTTTGACTGGCTTTTTCCGTGTAAAAAGCGTTGATATTTAAATGATGAAATATTGACTAGCCGGAAAGTTGCTAGTCAACATGTACAACAGCGCAAAAAGCCACAGTGGCAACAGTTATATTCACATCTTGTAGTGCACCCTTGTTACACGGATAATACGAAATGATATGATAATTCCAAAATACTACAAACTGGATGAACTGTCAAACTTGGTAAGGACATTGTTTATTTCAATATTTTCTAATTACTCATTCTGATCGTTTAAAGTGTTATAACTGATTCAAAATAGTTTACAGGCTGTACCATTTGCACTAAACAATTTGCATATGAGACATATTATTCACTTTGGAAACCCTTTAACAATGTTTACATTTTGCTTTTGAGAACGAGTTTGGCGATTCAAACCGTTGTCAACTTCATTTAATGGACTTTCGGTAATGAATGTTATTTTGTAATTTTCAGTTAATATATAAACAATGATATATACATGTTAGGGAGATTTTATCTTAGACCAAATAATCCAAATTTACAAATATATAAGCATACGTATTAGTCGATGGATACTGACCAAATTGATCACAGAAATTTCGAAGATAAAGCCCAAAATGTTATATGGATAATAGTCAACATTGTAAACTGACACGAAAAAGAAACGCAGCAAGTATTGTAATAGTCAATATTTATAACCTACTGATGTTTAGCCATACAAATTTATATGTGTAATCAAAGTAAACATAACAGAAAAAAAATTATCATCAAAAATGAATATCGTCTGAGATCATATTTCTTTCCATGCTTCAACGTCAGTGCAGTCAATAACGCGTATAGCCACCATTTCTCTGTATGACAGCCTATACAAGGTTGGACTTGAAGGTGGAATTTATTGTTGCCCATACTATGACTCTACCACCATTGTACGGATAAACCTCACGCACACAGTTATTTGCGAAAAGTTCGTTGCGGCGTCTGTATATTCTGACCTATCCGTCAGCGTGATGGAGATTAAATCTTGATTCGTCGCTAAATACAAAAGTTCCCCACTGACGTCGTCAGTTATTTAGAGCCCAGCGTTGCTTTTCTTGACGATGACAAGAGTCTGACATCGAGCTAGACGACGGAAATGAATCCCGCGTTTACGCAAACAATTTATGACTGTGTCACGGTGAATTGGTCGTCCGGAATTTCCAATTACAACATGTGACGTGGATTGCAACGTCACAAAGCTGTCACGTAAATGACGTTGACGTATCATATTATCTTGACGTATGCTTGTCAGACGCGGTGCAACTGAAAGTGGACGGTCACCAGCTGTTACTGTAATGTTAACATGTTCAACTAACGTCGAAATTGTTAATTTTGAAACATTGTATCTGTGAAATTCCACCGGTTAAAAATCCCAAAATTCGATTTCTCTCTGCCATATTTAGCCTTGGTATTTGAATAAGGAATTTAATCGGTGTTGAGTATACTCCTTGTAAATGAGGTAATGTATAGATCAACTTTATGCATCGAGGCGTTTCTGCACTTTTAGGTCATAACAATACTGCGGTAAACACCGAAAATAGCGGTTAATTCACGCCTAATTGGCCTTGAATTATACACAGCAAAGTTTGTATTGATTCGCCTTGTGGTAAAATAGCACGAGGTTCACGAGCATTTTGTGCAGCGCCATTTAGATTACCGGAAGCGAAATATGGAATATAAGTATTGATGTATGCTCTTAAGGTATTAGATCACTAATAGCGAACCTCCTTTTTGAAGAGTATTCAATTCCTACCATAAACCTACTTTGACAACAATTGTTAAGGGTGCGTAGGTTCAAGCCCTACTGGGACCAATTTTTTCCCCTTATTTTCCTTTTTTTCTAGTAAGTTTTTACTTCTTTCAAGGCTTATTATTGATTTCTTGTACAAAAATGGAAAAAGATGAATCTTATAAGCGATTTCTTGGTTTTCAAATTGAATTTACTATTTAAACAGAAGGTGTAGAGCTACACATCTTCAAAAATATCGAGTTACACGCGGTGAAAGTTCTCTATTTTGCTTTCACTCTTAGATTATATATTGTGGAAGAAATTTGGGTAGGTTTTACGTCTGTCCTAAGGTTATTTTTAAATGGAGTAAGCAAAATTCAAAACAGAAACACAGCATTCGACCTTATTTTTTCAATGTTGAAGTATGAATTCTGTCAGATTAAATCCGTTTACTTGAGGCATCATAGAAAAAATTATATTGACATTTTTATTTTGTGTTTTATAATTGTTTACCAATAGTTTGATGTTTCTTTTATTAAAATTAATGGTAAAATCAGTTCTCTGCAAACGTTTTGGATAATGGCTATCACTTTGAAATAGTTTGACTTGAGCTTGAGGAGATACCATAAGTTATACACAATTTATAAAAAAACGGCACGGTGAAAGTTGTTTAAAAATTGCAAAATAGTCCAAAACATGGTTACCTTTCAGAATATACCAAGCAAATGCCATTTTGTAAACATTACTATTAGTGCTCTAATACCTTAAAACGAAAAGGTGAGGAAATATAATTGTTGCGTTTATTTTTCGTATAAGTTTAGTTTGATGTTTGCATATGCTGTTCTTAAGGTAGAATTTTGTATATTAGACAAGTATACGCATGAAATGTGGTAACTTATTGCTGTAGCATGCTCAATGCAGTGTATTATTCACGTGGTCAGTAAAAGAGGTCTTGGTGTACCAATATGTACACCTAGGTATTCAGAATGTGAACAGGGTTTGTGCTATTAGTGATTATAAAAGGTAGTTGACAATCAAATACATGTATACATGTATTTCATATGGAATATGGAGACCGTGGGGTAAAAAAGGGACATCGGGGGAAAATAATACATATGCACATGTGTACTTGATACCAGGAAGGTGCAAGTTGTACACTGTGCCTGTTACCAGCATAAAAATGTTTACAGGCTCATATCATCATATTGTTACAAAGTAATTTATCAAAACATGTCCACGCACACAAAACTGGCCAATCTGTTATGGGATGTCAATGAAAAAAATCAATTATGGCTATTATCCACTTTCAAAGACAACGCATGTAGGGCATTATCCATGGTCATTTTTGGCTATTATCCATTTTTCATACACAGATCAATATAAATGGTTTTGACATTAAAACGGCAAAAGTAAACAACGTACTGTAAACTATGACAGATAGTGAAATGGTAGAGTCGTATATACAGTGAATTACAAGCAGGAAAAACAATTCTAAATATCTTTTATGATTTTTTAAACTAAACGTACATGATTTTTGTAAACTATTTAACATATTGTGTATTGTATTCACAAAAATACAGTAAAATAGTTCGAGTTCCGTGGAAACAAATCGCTTTTCGTTCTTTTTGCAGCATCTGGGGGATAAAATCACTTATCAAGCCACAGCAACTTACCGAAAAACGTGAAATTTTCAAAATCGTTGATCGGCCATTTTATAGCATGTTGGAGTTATCACATCATTTTGTATTATCCGGGTAACACGGGTGTAGTGTGTACCGATAATGTGGAGCCCCATTATGTTATTACGCACTTTAATCTTGGACCGTATTCGTATGATGAAATGTTTGAATATTGAGAATACGGCTTTTACTTTAACATAGTTTTCCATTTGCGTAGAACGGAGAAAAATTGATGGCCAAAGTTGAAACTAAATTATCCCCAAAAAAATCATAGTGACATTAAACGTATTATCCCAAAATGTGTGATATACTTATTAGAGATGGTACCTAAAAAGTTCAAATTCATCTTTACAGATTTTTTTTCAAGTGAAATGATAGGTAAGTGCACCAATTTGCTAATTATATTCACGTGTTTCCTCCTCTCCATGTATAACTAGAAATATTTGAGTTAAAAATGACCTTCTAAAAATATCTGAAGCAAAATGGACAACACAACTCTTGTATTGACAGTTTTTCATTGATTTGGGGATTTACCTAATTATAGTCTATATCAACAGTCTCCAAAGCTAAATAAATTCAATAGAATATAGTGTAAAGTTCGTCTGCTTTCAAAACTTTGAAAGAGCCTATACTGAACTTTCTTTTGTCTTTTAGTAAATTTAAAATCCAAGACTAGCCAAGGGTCTAAAACACCTGAAATCTGAGTGAAAGAGAATGACATGCTCTTTATTATAAGCTACCAAAACCATACCAAAAATTGACCCGAAAGAAGTTATTAAAGATTTTATTATGTAAACAAACTCCTACAACATTTTACCATCCATCAATATTTTCCATTCATGATTGCGCTCAATTCATGTGATAATTGTTATTATAATTGTAATGAGAGGCCCCCAAAAAAATCTTTTTTCAAGTTGTGTAAATAGTTTAAGTTGTAAATTAATGTGAATACCTAAAGTTACCCGTTTACCCTGTTATAATGCTGCGTTTATACTTAGCCACGATGTCCACGATTTAAAAAAAGCGCGAAGCTCCACGATTTATTGCATCAATTTTGTATTACTACGCTTTCCTACGCTTTCTTACGCCCTCAGTACGTTTTGTTACTACCTGTAGCGTTTTGTTACGAAACCAACACGATCTGGTCAAGATCTGCCACGACTTTCATCACGTTCTCTCAATTTCACTTACGATTACCACGTACGATTACCACGATATGCTATCACGTTTTGTCACGTTCTATTTAAATCCCTCACGTTATCAAGCTTTGTTAAGCTCTCCTGCGATTTATGGCCATGATTTGATCAAGATTGTCACGTTTTGAACACGATTGAAGTATAAATAGGAGGCATGGGTCATCCTCTCATTCTCTCCAGAGATTCCATAGAGGAACGAGCTATGCATCCAAGAGATGAAGAAGATGCCAAATTGGCAATTTTTATGTGCCTATATAGTTACTCGTCGGCAGCAGCAACAAGGAACGGAACAGGACAGGACAGGATAGAAGAGAGAGGAAGGTGACGAAGAAATAGAAGGCATAGGACCTGCAGGGTGAGACCTTGATTAAGTGTAAACCGAAGGCACCAATTGGGATAATACTCTTAACTTCTCAACATAGAACTCAGGCGTAAAGATGTTGGTTCCTACGTCAACTATGTAAGGATGCCTCCAGATCTATTTGAACTTAAGGAATCGTGTTTCCAAGTTCACCAAGATCCTCTACGATGGACCGTGAAGGTCTGATGCGCTATGTTAGTAACTGTTAAGTTTTGCTGCGCTCTACTACAGTTTCCACGTTCTATCACGCTCTCTCAAGTTTTCACGAAAATCGGGATAATTGTGGAAAAATTTTTGACTATTAAAAATTTTGTCACGATCCTTAGAATCATCACGATTCCACTAAGTTCCCTCAAGATCACCAAGATTCGATACCCCGACCCTCAACGCTCACCACGCTTCACTCAAATCGTGGACATCGTGGCTAAGTGTAAACGCAGCATTACAGCAATAAATAAAACACATTATAATTTGTTTAACGTAGTGGACCTGTAACGAAAATCGTCAAATTTCGTTGTCTCCATATGCTTTTTCAGCATTTTTCATTTTTTTATGGAAAGCAATGATCGTGTGAAGCTACAGGTACGTCCAGGGAATATCGAATTGCTTACATATACATAATTACACGGACATTGCAGAGAGTCATTGCCAATCTACTACTTTGAAATGTTGTAACTACATTTGATGTTACACTAATTGCAGCAAAGTACTCTTGAACAGTCAGAGAAATGCTTCCAAACTAGTAAACAGTAAGAAAAACTTTCAAAATGATTATTTGAAATGATGAATATAACAACAGTCTACCTATTTTGCTATACATATGTGATACCAATTTAACTTCTTTATGTATTTTCTCATTGTTGGATATACATTTTACATTTTAAAAGATCAAATTTGTGTAAACCAAGTTATCATCATTGAAAACAAAACGTATCTTTGGCTAAGAAACTCAAACTTAAATATCTGAGGAAATGTTTCTTAATGTCGCAAAATTTCTTGACAGGAATTTATGTATTATTATACACTACTAAACTTTCTAGCAGGGCCTCGGCAACGGATTGTTATACGAATTTTGGCAGTGGCACAAAAGACAAATTATGCACACAAAAACTCATTTTACAACTTCTGGCGAGAAGAAAAGGTAATAAGTATAAAAAATAAAGGCAATAAAACAGAGATTAGCATGATAAATAATTTGCGGTTCCCACAAAAGCTACAACATCAGAAACTTCATTCAAACTTTAACAAAACGTATAAAACCGAGATATTTACCGTTTGCAAACATACTTTAATCGTCGTCCAACAATAGCGCCAATGTGCCAATAACTTACAGGTGTGTGAAGAATTAGCGTAGTCACTTTCGTGTTTTATCTTCCACTAATTATATATAGTCTTGATTGTAAAACACATACCATGTTGCATTTGATAATGAGTCTGTCTGGAAAATCAATCATCCATCAACTCTTTCCCACACATACTTTTTTGCTATTCATCGTCTTTCAAAACAAAATATTAGCTGTATTTTCAATATAGGCAATGTTACATATTTAGACAGAAGCAAAGAATTTTGGCATAGAAATGCAGCCATCCATTGTTGCAGCTAAACAAAATTTATCTTAATCTTAAAGTCTGTAAAATATGGATTTAACTCAGCACATTGAAATTGGCGACGTAGTTTTCTTTTTATTTTAAAGAGTTTTGGATAAAAATCTTCTATAAATCTTCTATATTGCTTCTCGTATTCTTTTTGTTTCCCCTTCGTTTGTTGATTTGAGTACTCCATCGCATTTTGTCTGCATTGCAGTAACTGCTCTAAAATCTGCCAACATATTGACTTACTCCTACAACACCAGACAATGCAATTATTGCATGCTTAAGGGAACTGTCATCAACAAAATATATTATAATCTTCACAGTTTATAATTTCTCAGTGACTTGCATATATTGAATATTGAATAATTCTAAGTGGCGATTGCTGCAGGTTTTGTTCAGAATTACATTTTTTTATTATGCCCTAGAGGTTATGCACACATGAACCATGTGATACCGCGTAATGGAGAGTTGACGTTATATTTTGGATTATTGCAAGTGCAAGTTTAGTCTAAGAGACGTGTGTTGGCTGTCTAGTTGGCAGATTTTATTGTAGAAGGGCGGTTGTTTTCACTCTTGTCTGTAATAGTAACGGGGGACACCTGGGTGGTGGGGACATCCCTTGAATGTCGCTATATGACATGTAACTTAATTGGCATTTTACGTTAAAACTAGCTTGAAACGTTTAAAGAATTGCTGTTTTACCATTTTCCACAATATGTGTAGCACGTTTTGTAATAACTTAGAATTGTGTGTGCCAAAGTTTTCAACCCTTCAAGCCTATATGTTTTACTGCATGACGTCCCAATTGTTTCTCAACATTAGTCTGGCAAAAGCGTTTGTTGAATATAGTTCGATCATGTAGTACAAACTTTGGACCGCCTTTTTATGGAAAGAGTCCTAACAAATGCATTGTTTTCGCTTAGGAATAGGCACTTATTTGTGCGGAAGTGAATAAGAACTTCTTTGCGGATTCTTAGTATGACAAATCATATTTTGATATATGTTGTTGACCTAAAACAAGGTTGCCTTACATTGCGAATATTTGTACTTGTGGTCCTTTTATCGGTGAAAAAGTATATGAAAAAATGGGTACCATATTTTGCTCTATTTTACACCATACCAGACACATATATTGCATTTTCTCGATTTTTATCTCTTTCTCACTCACTGAAATAATCTCCTATGATTACATAACACGCGTGTTACTGGTTTATGTGTGACACTATGCAGTAAATTTATTTTTGGTAGGAAAACTAATTATCCAAATATGATTTCCCGCTGGGGTTTCGTCTATTCTATTGTTTCATTGTATCTATTTTGCACCTCATTACAATATAAAGCTACAAAATCGCCCATTCCAGTGAGCGTAACTTGGAAATGCACACGCGTGTCATATAGTAATGCAATTATTTTATCTACACAAGTCGTCTTGAAGTTTTTATTAAATATCACATTTGTAGTCTTTAAGTGCCATTTGGCGTGAGTCAGCAGGCTCCCGGTACATAGTCTAGATGTTGTTATATTTTCTGATCCAATGGATTTGTTTAGTCTTTGCAACAGAGTTTCGCTTACGCCGGTCGGTAATAGAGGGTGTGTGGGTGGTAATAGAGGCTGTGGAGGTGTTTCACATTCAATTACATCTCATGGACAAACTCAGTAAAACCGGGTGCACTATAATTTCTAGATCTCGTTTAAGCTTCCAAATGATCTCATAAATTCTATAACTAAAGCATGCATTTCCAAAAATTAATATGAAACATGATAATTCTTATAAAAATTCGAGCGCATTATCCTTATTTAATTACAAAAAAACAATAACTTAAAAGAAATATTCAACTTGCTTTCAGTCAGCAAGTGTTGAATCAAACTGATGTCAAAGATTAAAAGACCTAATGCATATAGTGTTAATTTTAAGTTTTAAATTATATCGTATCAGCAGTCCACTTTGATGATGACGAAAAGGTATTATCTCCCCTTACCTATTATTTTTTCTAACGAAGCAGGTATTTTTCAGCCAAACTGTTCTAGTTTCTTCTTATACAATGTAGTTACTTGTAACCACAAACAAACTACGCTATAATTATGAAAGATAAGATTTAAATTTGTGTTTAAACTTCTGGTCACATCCCAACAGTGGGTTTTCTAGCAACGCTGATGGGTGAATGAATGGTACTTTTGATTTTGATGAAATGTTCCGGAGTAATAATATTTTGATTCTACCATAATGATGACTTGCTTATCGCTTCACAACTAAAATTTTTTAACGTATGTGTTAATTTATTTCTTGCCGGAAAGTCAGACTGACAGACCGAATGACAGACCGACTGACAGCACTAAATCAATATGTCTCTACCACTACATGTGGGGGGCATAACTAGAATAAAACCAAATGATATTTTTTGCAATGAATACAAACGTATAACCAAGATGAATATACTGTATATCCTTGCTGCAATGAATGCAGCATTGCTTTAAAGTAGTTCCCTATAACTGACTAATGAAACAATATTTCCATTTTACTCGATATGAAAAGGGAGAGGGTGTGAACTATATGTATGATATAACTACGTTCTACTGTGCATGCATAATTTATTCAAACGGCCCTGACGTTGATGGTAAGCAATATGGTGTCGTCTCAAACCAGGTTAAATTTTGTGACGCCTTCTTCTATCTGACTTAAGTACTCGATCTTCCTAAAAGTAAGGTCTGATAAGAGCCCATTCAAAAATATTGCTTTTCTTATTTTCAGCAATCTATTTTTATTTGAAACAATCAGACGACTTGTTTCAACAAGGTTTGGCTAAAAGGGACTGAACTCTAGATTTTGGCTAAAATATTTTAGTTTCGTTATATTATATTACATAACATTTCATTACATTACATTACATTATAAGAACATGGGATTGTGCTTCTAAACTATTGTTTTAAAAATGTGAAATCAAGAAAAACTCACGCCTGACTCGGGAATCGAACCCGGGCAGCCGCGGCAATAAAAATTTTCCTGCGTCCTTGACCAATACATCATAAAAGAGGAACACGCCCTTACCGATAATTAAATGTAAAGCTTTATAATTAAGGCAGTTTACCTCCGGTATCCCTTTACAAACGTTTTTCAGTTTTGAATGGAAAAAATAGGAGAAACAACTAATTCTCATGTGTTCCCATAAGCTTTCTTATTTAAACGGAAAAACACGAGGGCGCAGCCATTAGAATTATAAACCCGTGATTATCGAAAACTCGAATCCCAGGTTAAATATAGATTTTTTTAAAAAACTCCTACTGTACATAACATTCACTTTCAAAATGTTAAAAGCATGTCTCTGATTGGTGAACGTGAGTCTCAATACCCTGTCGTAGCATTAATAAATGATTTTAATCAGATGGACGCCTTCTTGTAATTTCGAGTTTTAAGCTTGATAATTAGTTTAATAATACGAATCAAGTGGAAGAATTGTGATATAATTAAATGACAGAACAATTGTATATAAGCTATATAAACAAACATTTTACCCAAACTATTTTATATGTTTGAACATAATTGTATATAAATGTAATAAGATATAGATACACCAAACAGTCAGTTAATTAAACTACAATCTTATGACTGCCCGTCTACGCTGTGAAAAATTATTAAGCCTTAAAATGGCCGGAACTCAATTTGTATCTGTCTAAAACATTTATACCTCATTTATTCAGAGCTAATGAATATATAAAACTTTTCACTTGACTATTAATGTTGTCCATTATTAAAGCTGAAAGTCATTCTATCTACAGATTACTTTTAGAAATAATAATTGTCCATGGTTAAACTTTTTATTGAATGATTTGTCACATATTTTCTAAAAATGACACAATGCTAGTTTGCCACATTTGCTAATCCTTGTATGGTTCCGAAAGTTCTGTATGTTCATTTATAGCCCACAATAGAAATTGAATACTCCGATATTAAATTTACCAATTTTAAAAAAATCAGTTTGAACGTCGCAAAGGAAAAAAAGTACCAAGTGTATCGAATTATCTGGCATCTAACTCAAACAACCAAGTTAACGTATGATTGATGATTTAAGTATGAAGCTATGCCCTCTACGATGTTTTATTCTGTCAGGTCGCGTGAGACATCTGTAGACTGGCAGTGCATAAGCCAAAGTGTGCCATGGAAACTATATACATTTACTACGTGTTGATCTAAATTATACCCGGACTACAGAAGAAATTTTCTGAAATAGTAAAATAAAAAAAGAAAAAAGGTAAAGAAAACTAGAGAGAAATAGAACTGAAACATAAAATAGAAAAAGTGGAAACTCCACAGGTCGCTCAACATGCTCGGTTTGATTGAGCCTGTTCATGGACGGTAGTGGAAATTCATGCTACCGTCCACGCCCTCTAGCCCCGGGTTGAGCAGAACTCAACATTTACACATGCTACAAGTACAAAATACAATTTAGAGACATCCGCAGATGTGTTCATACGACGGTGCACATGGAACTAGCGTGTAATTTCATGAAAAGCGGCGTATGGTCCACAGTTAAAATAATGGATTTGCCCTAAACGAGAAAACAATGGGCAGAACTAAACAAACTGGAATTTAGAAAGGGGATCTGAGGTTATGGAGCCTGTATATCACAGGAACTGCCAACAGACAAAAAAAAACACACTGTTTTTAAAGGTCAAAACATGGTTATCTGTTCGGTAACCGTACTGAAATAAAATATATATGAGTCTGTAAAGCTTACACCGGGAAAAAGGAGTCATATAAAGCTAATATTTATTGGCAATCGCAGACTGAATGAGTTAATAGTGTGTCTAAGCTATTGATTGCCTCAGACAATTCCGACTGGATTTACAGAACCAGCAATGCTTCTGAAAAAATGCTAAATTATTACTTCTGATTGACCTTACTGTAATGTCAAGACTAGCTTTCAACAATAGCGCGATGCAAGAAACGATTTTAATCATGTCGATATCACTTTATATCAATATTAATGTCGTTTTAATATAACAACCGACAAATTGAGTGCATTTTTGTCGCACTTTGTCAGATGACGTAATTATTTTCAGACTTCCAAAGGCACAGCACTTGATTGTCCGCACGTGTTGACATATATTGGATATAAGTATTCAACAGTACAGCGCCCGCGGGCAGCAGCAAACATGTAGCAATGTTTTCTGTTCCAAAAACCACGTTTGTTGACGATAAGGTATGATTTAGAAACGTATAAAACGGTGAGAGTGTGCGTGCGTGCGTGCGTACGTACGTACGTGTGAGATATGATAGAGGATTAAAACTTAAAATGGTTGTGTTTAGAGCACACAATTATATGCTATTTAATCTGACAGACAATTCATGTTGTAATTTTTTAATTGCGTAATTTTCGTCTGTTGCGTCAATCAAGTCTTTGAGAAAAATATGTAATTATGTGATCTCAGAAAGACTGTTTATTCTTTTCTCCAAACAAAATGTATATATTGTTAGGTTAAACGTAACGCCTACATCATTATAGGTCATAAGGCGACTTTCAATCGGAGATCCCAATAGACACTGCCTGTATTTTTGCAAGCTCGAGCGGGAACCTGAGTAGAATCACCGATCTTCTGTTAACTAACTTGACGTCTTCCTCACATGAAGAAAGTCTACAGCCAAGTGAGTTTTGGAAACCACACCGCTGAGGGGCAAGGAGTTCGATGTCAGCAACCTAAGCAACTCTGCCACGGAGGTCCTTTAAATCTGTGTTATATATCTTGAAATTCTCTAATTGCCACTAAAGCTGGAAAAAAATCTATTATGAAAATTTGTGATTCGTGTAATAAACAAATTAAAAGATACAACCTTCAATATCCTAACTTAAGATATCGGGTGTGAAACGAAATCTAAATAAAGGGTTAGGTACTACCTTCCCTTGAAATACATGTAAGATTCCGGATGTGCAGTGAAATTAAAATAACGGGGTAACTAATACCGTCCCTTGACCTAGGAAACCGTTTAAATAACGGGGTAGATAATATCTTCCCTTGACCTAAGGTACCGGATGTGAGGTAAAATCTAAATAACGGGATCTGATGATGATAGAAGGAAAAAGAAAGAATGACGGACCGATGTTTTTAAAGTTATCTTGATATGACTTTATCAATTATTTATTTATCTCAATGTCTCACAGTCATTTTCCAAACTATTTTTGTTGATAAATAAACCGACCATACTTCACAAAGCAAATACATTTTTTTTGTTCAAATAAGCTACCATTACAATTATTTGGAGACTCGATGAAATGGTAACGGTTTAATTTTCAGACCAAACAACATTATACATCGTTTAGTTAATTTTATTTTTGTACACTGGTGTAATACCATCTAAAGTTTTTAAAGAATTATGGAATTTTTTTTAATTTGTGAATAATTAATTGTACACTATATTTACACTTCATATGAAATCGACATGTCACCGGGCAATGTATTTTTTTGAGACACGGGTTTATTCTTTCCCCACATCGCAAGATGACTGATGGAATGTACATTTTTCTATTAAACGACATAACTTAAATGATTCGGTGTAGACGTTTTTTGGCGGTCGTATTGGCCCGATACGATCAATCGGCTAGTCATGCCAAGCCCTAGGAAATCTCTTTAATTACGTTTGCATCTTCTTGTTCTTCACTTTAAATTACATCTATGTGTTTTCATTTCTAGATTGTACAATTTTCTGAGCTTTTGCAAATTTATGTTATACAAAATCTAATGTCTCTCTCTATTGTCATATCTTACGGCGCTCAGCAAATTTCATTGTACGTTCACACAGTTATCGAACACTTCACTGTAATATGTATTTCTATCTTATTTCCTAGAAGGCGGTGGCTTAGGGTCAATTGGTTGGATAGAGTAGCAATCCCTTCAATCCCCTTATTGTTTTCTGCAATACAGCTGGTGATATAAAAAGATTGCAAAATATCTGGCCGAGTATATCACTACAGTATCCCTAACATGTATAAGCTGGATATCCGCTTTGTTTACATGTTCCCTTGTTGGAATCCGCGACGGGTGGGGGCTGCGAGTGATGAATCTGAAACATTTAAACATGGAAAATACAAATAAAAATAAACGACCGCATTCGGAAACAGTCTCTGACGACAAGGAAGGTGAGAATTCTTCTCATCGACCATTTGGCTCAAACACTATTTACCCTAGATTTCTTCTGATTCAGTCCACCGACGAAACATTTCAAATGTCAAGTATCTCTCCATTTGTGATTGAGAAAACACTCGAGAGTGTCGCTGGTGTTCCAAAATCAGTTAAGAAACTGCGTACAGGGGACCTGCTCGTGGAGGTTGACAAAGCAGCGCATGCACATAATTTACTTGGCATGACGTCTTTTTAACTACCTATGCAAGTGTATCCCACACCGTTCTCTGAACTCCTCAAGGGGGATCATTCGTTGTCCTGATCTTGCAGGAGTATCGGAGACGGAAATTGTGCGAGAACTTGCTGCGCAACATGTCACTGCTGCTAGACGCATCAAAATAAAGAAACTAGGCAAAGAAATCCAAACGAACACTATCATCCTAACATATGGCGTTCAATTTCTTCCTTCTGTTATCAACATTGGCTATCGTCGTACAAAAGTTTCCACTTACATTCCAAATCCTCTTCAATGTTATAAATGTTTCAAGTTTGGCCACAATGAAAAGAACTGTAAAGCTGATCACATTTGCCCAAAGTGCTGCCAAGATGGCTATTCTCTGAAACATGACACCTGCAGATATCCATTGCGTTGTGTGAATTGCGGCGAGCCCCATTCAGCCAAGTCTCGAGACTGCAAGACATGGAAGATCGAAAAGGAAGTTCTCCATGTCAAATTCAGACAGGGCATTGGATTTCCTGAAGCTAGACAAATTGCCAATGCTAATTTCGTATCTCCATCACTGACATCGACATATTCTTCCATAACAAAATCTAACTCAAGCAAATCAACTCAATGTACTATGCGTCTACGCAAACTGATTCTGTGCCTGTTCCAAATGCTCAAAACGAAAACCCAAAAGTTGCAGCAAAACCTGTTCAGACACCAGTAGTTCAAAATGCAGCTGCTAAACCAAGGCTGCCACCAGCTGTACAAAATGTTCCCAACTACGCAAATTCGCAATCATCAAAGCAAAATGTTACATCAAATTCTAATCAACGTGGGCTGAGTCAACCGGTTGACAGGGGAGGATGATGACGATCCGCCATTATTTGCTCCGTCCAGTGTAACTAGCATAAAGGAGGGGAAGATCAAAAGCTTCCCACCTCCTGAGTCAATGCAACACTAATACTTTAAATTTCCAGTCGTTCAGTTTTTGTTTACCATTGTAAATGGAAAGTAAAATTATCCAGTGGTAAATGGAAAGTAAAATTATCCAGTGGAATTGCCGTGGACTTAAAGCAAATTATAATAAAATTCTCCTTCTCTTATCAAAATATAATCCTTCACTTATGTGTCTTAGTGAAACATTTTTAAAGGAAACGGACAAAATAGCTTTCAAAAATTATTCAGTGTATAACTTCATTAATACTAACACTGATAGAGCTTCTGGTGGTACATCTATTATTATTAATAATGCATGTCCGCACAGACAAATTGTTCTAAATACAAGTATTCAATCAGTTGCAATAAACGTTACATTGCATCGACCAATTACTATCTGTTCGATTTACATACCTCCCAAATTTAAACTAAATCTTGAAGATCTTGATGATCTTATAAAACAATTACCACAACCTTTTTTGCTTATGGGAGATTTTAATGGTCATCATGAATTTTGGGGCTGTTCTGACAGCAACACTAGAGGTCAAATTATTGAAACTTTTATTGAAAGAAATGCCCTCTGTTTATTAAATGATAAATCAAAAACGTATCTTCATCCTGCAACAGGTAACTTTTCTTCGCTTGATTTGACAATTTGTCAACCGAACATCTTTCTTGATTTTGAATGGAAAGTACTGGATGACTTGCATGGTTGTGACCATTTTCCAATTATTATTTCAAATACTTATAATCTGCCATCAGACCACCCTTCATATTTCAAATTTAATAAAGCTGACTGGAAGCAATTTGAAACATTATGTAAAAACGATTTGACTTCGGAGAATTTTACTAATTTTTATGATCCTATTGATCGGTTTTCGGTTCTTCTGTCCGATATTGCTGACAAGTCCATTCCTAAAACTTCAAGAAATGGTAAACATAAAAATAAGCCTTGGTATAATGATGATTGTAAGACCGCTGTTCGAAAACGTAGAGCGGCCATTAAAAAAATTGATATACGGCCGACAAAAGACAATCTTCAAGCAGTTAAGATTCTGAGAGCAAAAGCTCGCAGAACTATAAAACAAGCAAAGAAAAGATCCTGGCATTCATACGTTTCCAAACTTAATTCTAGGTCATCGGTTAAAAAAGTCTGGGAAATGATTCGTAAATAAGTGGAAAAGGAAAAACTTCAAATGTTTCCCATCTTAAAAAAGCAGACCAGTCTATTGCATCTAGCAAGGAGGACATTGCCAATACACTTGGTGAAACTTTTTCAAAAAACTCTTCATCAGACAATTATGATAAAAGGTTTCAAAACATTCAATCAACTAAAGAAAGTAAACCTTTAAGTTTTGATTCAAATAATGATGAAGATTATAATAAACCTTTTTCGCTTACAGAATTGCTTGACTCTTTAGACAAATGTCATGATACTGCAGCTGGCCCAGACCAAATTCATTATCAACTTTTAAAACAATTACCACAAGAATCATTAGACCTCCTACTTGAAATTTATAATATTACATGGAAAACTGGCATTTTTCCAGATTCCTGGAGAGAAGCTATAGTTATTCCAATACCAAAACCCGGGAAAGATAGCATTAACCCCAGTAATTATAGACCGATTGCCCTTACTAGTTGTTTATGTAAAACTCTAGAACGTATGATCAATTCTAGACTAGTCTGGTATCTTGAATCTCAAGGCCTAATTACTAACTTTCAAAGCGGGTTTCGCAAGCAGCGCAGCACAACTGATCATCTTGTTCGGCTGGAAAATCTTATTCGTGATGCATTTGTTAAAAAAGAGCATCTAGTGTCTGTCTTTTACGATTTGGAAAAAGCTTATGACACTACCTGGAAGTATGGTATTATGAATGATCTTAACGACTTAAGTTTAAAAGGTCGTCTTCCAACATTTATATCACAATTTTTATCTGATCGCAATTTTAAAGTACGTGTTGGTTCAACCCTGTCTGACTCATTTGAGCAAGAACAAGGAGTTCCACAAGGTTCTATTTTATCTGTTACACTTTTTAGCATCAAAATTAACAATATAGTGAAATGTTTGTTACCAGGGACAGATCATTATATGTTGATGATTTTTTTATATGTTATCGTTCAAAAAATATGCGTACGATTGAACGCCAATTACAGCAGTGTTTGAATAAACTTCAAACGTGAGCCATGGAAAATGGTTTTAAATGTTCTCAATCAAAAACTCAGTGTGTCCACTTTTGTCAATTACGGAAACGTCATTGTGACCCTGAGCTTTTTCTAAATGGTACAAAAATACCCGTTGTTGACGAAGCAAAATTTCTTGGTGTTATTTTTGATAAAAACTTTCTTTTATACCACACATAAAACACCTGAAAGCCAAATGTTTGAAATCGTTGAATCTTTTAAAGGTAATTTCAAATACTGATTGGGGAGCAGATCGCAAGGTTTTGTTAAGACTTTATAGAGCTTTGATTAGATCCAAGCTGGACTACGGTTTTGTTGTTTATGGTTCTGCCAGGAAATCGTATTTACAAATGTTGGATACTATCCATAATCAAGGTCTTCGTATTGCTCTTGGCGCATTTAGAACATCGCCTGTTGAAAGCTTGTATGTTGAAGCAAACGAACCCTCCCTTTACACGAGACGTGAAAAACTGTCATTACAATATGCTCTGAGGGTAGCTGCCAACAAATCCAATCCTGCTCATAAAATCATATTTAAACCCAAGTACCAGGATTCGTATGACAGAAAACCAAAACAAATAAAACCTTTTGGATTTCGCATCAGCAATTCTATGAAGGAAACTGATTTTGAATTTGATGAGATAAAAGAAAACTTAGTTTTGGATACACCACCATGGACTCTTAGTTCTCCAACAGTTCTTTTTGATATGAAAACCGCCTTGAAAAAGTCTAATACTAACCCTGAAATATTCAAGTCCAAATATAATGAAATCAAGTCGACTTACAAAGATCATTTTCCAATTTATACAGATGGTTCTAAAGACGATTCAAAGGTTGGATGTGCCGCCGTTACCCATCTACATCAATCAAAATTACGTTTGCCAAATAACGCTACAATATTTTCAGCCGAGGCAAAAGCTGTTGATTTGGCCCTTAAATTTATTTCAGAATATAATGAAGAAAGGTTTATCATCTTTTCCGACTCACTTTCTGTATTACAATCAATACACAACCGTCATACAGAAAATCCTCTAATTCAAAATATTCTTGTCAAGGTTCATGAATTATCTTTTAAGAAGTCCATCATATTCTGTTGGATTCCTAGTCATGTTGGTATTCATGGAAATGAGGATGCTGATACCGCAGCAAAGATATCACTTTCATTAAATCAATCTAAATTGAAATTACCATATACTGATTTAGGTCAAATATCAACAAATACATTTTAACTAAATGGCAGTCTTCATGGAACAATGCTTCGTTCAATAAACTTCGTGAAATTAAACCTACTTTAGGTGAATGGCACCAGGGAAATAGATCTGTTCGCAGGGAAGAAGTTGTTCTTTCTCGTTGTCGAATAGGTCATACTCGGTTAACTCATTCGTATCTTTTGAACAATGAAGATCAGCCTGAGTGTGTACCATGTCAAACACCGCTTTCTATTAAACATATTTTAATCAACTGTGTTGACTTCGATCCACAGCGCAATTCATACTATAATGTAGAATCGTTAAAAGAGTTATTTGAACAAGTTCCTGCCGACAAAATTTTGCAATTTTTGAAACAAATAGGCATATATCATAAAATCTGAACTTTATTTGATTTATTTACATGTTTTACATTTTTTATGTTTGCAATTGTCTTTTTACGCTATATATATATATGTACCTTTTTACAGTTTTATAGATGCTTTACAATTAACGTAATTCATTTAACTTTATTTTTCTCGGCGATATATGACCTTTTTGTGTCGATTCGCCGTAAAACCCAACTCATTCATTCATTTAAATGAATTATTTCATGTATTAACGTTTTGTTAGACATTCTATCCCAGCTTAGGAGATTCCCCTGCAAAAACTGTTGTTGTTTTTTCACATTTTTCACATTAACACTTCACAAAACATGTCCAGATATTTTTCCAAGCCGATGGCTCCCTGCGTTCATCCCTTTTTGTCATTTTGTATTACTTTTCGCAAGTATATTTATGTAAACGTAGCACATTTACACAGCTGTAAGGTTTTGCTACTAAATGGTACGTTTCTTTAACGATGCTACTGCATGATCTTTTTCCCTGGTTTATTTTCCCACTATCAATTTTGATCTAAACGTTATATTCATAATTACGGAACGAGTTTACAATGTGGTAAACATGCCACACGTTGCATTTCATAATTAGAATTATATTGGGAGAGATAGTTATCGTATGAATCTTTCCCATAGAGACTTCATTCACTCATTGTTGAACGGCTTCGCATGTCAAAACAATAAATTCATGGGTAAGAAACATTAATTGGCGAAAACATTTCTGAATTGATACACATATTTTTTGCGTTTGCTTGTCTTTGATTAATAAATTATGCAGCTGTTATATTTTTGCATAAGTCATTGTGGATTCTTGATACAAGAGTTATTAGCAAACAAATGTGACAACACGGTATTAATATCATAACAGTACCGTTGCTATTTCAAAAATACGAATTTTGAATATATACTTCCAGGCTATTGTATCATTTCCCTTTTGTTTTTATTCAACTACTTGACATTGTTTTTCACAAGGAAAAAGAACATTTATTTGAAAAATGTAAACTTATTAGTTTCTTCTTTTGCCTACAATGAGTTATGGTTTACTTGTACATTGCTACAATCTACCCAGCATAATGATTTAACCCAAATAGTAAATGGTTATCCTATCAATGCATTCTTAATTGCCACAGGACGTAGAGTTTCCCCACATACGGTTTTGTATTTCAAGGTGACTACTTGATGCTTAGACACAGTTTATCCAAATGGAATGAACATAAAAAATATTTGTACTAATAATTAATTTAAGATTTTTAATCTTTATGTTTTACATTTCTTACATTTTTCTCTGTATAATCAGTCAATCCTATAGACTACTTTTGATATATAAAATACAGTAATAAGCATTATAAATGTTCAAGTTTTTTCCAGACATTTAATATCCTATTTGCTATCTGCATTTTCTCTGGAAATACTGTATCTTCATAGATCCTTTACATTGTGCATTTCTGTATTATATGTATAATGTTTTTGAACGTTAAATTACGCCATACTGTTGCATACGTTTTGACGTCATTGTTATGACGTCATGTTCTACATGACGTCATCAACGTTATTGATTGTAAACATTATACCCCTGATGAAGGCATTGAAAGCCGAAACTAGTTGGAAATAAATTAAAAACCAGTTTGAAGTTGTTCTTCCATTTTCAATTGTATTATAAGGTGACTAACTCACATTTGTGTCATTGATCGCCATGTCTATGTCTGATGAAGCTGTATATTCCTCAAATTATTTGGATAAAGCGTTATGTCCATCCTATCATTGCGTTTTGAAATTTAACAACCGTTCCAATGATTGAAGTCCAACACATAAATCATTTGATATTTTGTAATTTATATTATACTGAACTGGATCGTTATTACTGCATTAATTTGAATTGTGATTGTTAGGAGAAGCTTTAGAATATGATGTTATTTAAAGATTTAAGTGATGTCGTTAACATGTGGGTTCTATGAAACAAAAACATTGAGCAATGAAACATTATGTCAGTGATCACACGTGAGTTCAAATTTCTTTGCTCGTATCAAATATAGATAAGCATTTATAAATTTCGTTCAATAGCTGAACTACTACTTACAATCTTCATTTAAGAACGCAAAGCTGGTATTTGATAAAATTAAAATCTAATATCATAAAACACTAAGAATACCCAATTTTTATCGCAAGTTGTTGTGCAAAAGTACATAAGAATTACAACAGGAATGCTGTATATCTACTGAAAATGAATATTGTTTAAACCAACAGGAATAATAATAAAAGCTAGACGTATGAAAGTATAGAGATTTCACGAAAGTAAATGAACTTGTTTAATCTCTGAAAGGTGCAAATACATATGCAAAAGACTTTGAAGGCTATGATAGTTTCGCTTTGAAGGCTGCGTAAATTCAGTTTCCAACAAATAATAATGGTTGCATGGTATGTTTAGGTCAAGGACACCACTCTTGTATGTTCCTGTAAGTAGTATCGTCATGAGTAGAACAACATGCTTATAATCAAACTTTTCATTTGATAAGAATTTATTTGGAACATCCATTAACCGTTGACTCCTTTACATATAAATTCCTTCATTGTTTTGAATACACCATGCTAACTTATACATTATAGATTATAGGTAGAAGTACATGCTTTTCTCGTCATGTTTGCAGCGAATAAGTATACCCTTAATGTTTATGTACAGTAAAATGACAAGCGAAATTTGTAAAGAAATATATTTCTCTCAATATCAAGCAGATTGAACTTAATGACAGACTTGTTTAACTTTAGTTTTTAAGTATTTTATAGGCTGGCACATTTGACCTTGCGACATAAATGTATTTTAAGATTAGCAATAATACTTTCAAAATGTAAAAAAAAATGAAGAATAAGTGTAGGTGTTCTTATATATTGGAAAGGTATTCATTCATTGTTAGAATGTATTGTCTTTTTAATGTCTTACAGAAACATTTTCTGTATATGCCACGGCAACATTAATTCTCTTTATTTTGAAAGTTAATGGGTATGGTGAAATGCTTTTTGGTGTAATTTGTTGTACAGTTTGGCTCATCTCTCATAATTTGCTTTTTAAAGATGCATTAAGATGTAAATAAAACAGAAGTAGATGGCGTAATGGGGATGCAGTTTAGTTGAAAACAACTGTTGCAATTTCTGAAAATAATGCAATAATGTTATCAAACGAATTGTAGAACAACCAATGGAGAAATGTTCTAACAAGGGGATAATTAGATGGTGATTAATTCATGGAAAGGTCAAAAAAAGGATAAACCTAGTTGCAAATATAAATAAAGACAATTTAAGCCACATTCAGTAGGTTTTGTCAGGGAAATTTAACCCACCCTTACTGTTTTGGTTATATAAATTGAATCTTGTTTTGTACGCAAGAGTAGAGTCACGTATTTGAAGCACGCTATTTTCGAGACAAATTGCTCTTCATCATATTATCGAAAAGGCTATAGATATACTGTGTCTTTATTATGAATAAGAGTTGCATGCAGACAGCGAAATCATCACAAAAGATGGAAAGGGTCAGATTCTAAAAGGGGGTTATTGTGAAATTGCAAAGTTTGATGAATGGGTGTGGGTTCAAGTGACTGGTTCAAGTAAAAGCAAAATACCTAAAAGTAAAATAAATAAAACGGTTTAGTAGTAATATGGGTGATGGTATACTATGAAACAAAAAGCACTGTCAAGAGACTTAAATAATAGAAACTAAAAACTATTGGGACAGGGGGAAGGGATTTGGGATATTACGAGCTAGACAAAACAAGAAACTTTATCAAGAAACAGAATTCTAAAAATACATCCAAAATCTGTACTTAAAATTTCAAGGAAACTTCATTTTCGAAAGTTACAACTTAAAAATGTTGTCATGTAGGCCAATTCCACAGCTTTCGTTCCATTTTGTTTCCTTAATTTTTAGTAATTTAAGATAAATGCACCAAAATCAATCTTAACTACGGATGAACATTGCTATCGTTTTAATTTGTAATTTAATTTCTTTAAAAGGGTATGCTATTTTTTGGAAAATTGTTTCAATGACCGCTGGTAGATCTCATTGATTTTAACTACAATCTAATTAAGAATACAAGGCCCACTAGTTACAAGACTGGAAGTGTGCGTCCTTTTAAATATGTATTTAGTAATAGACCTTTACAACGGACACGGAAAATGTACACGTACTATACTATGGTCAAAATCTGGGGGATTTCTCAAAACATAAAAATTGAAACATAACCGCAGAGATGCGTTTTATTTTCTAAGACACCAAATTCAAATGTTTTTGCCTAATTATCAAGACACAGCATATTTTTATAATTCTTGACAGTGTTATACTCTGCTAGGAATAAATATTGCCTGTGTAAGGAGAACAAAGACGAACACACATATATCTTCATTTTACGAAACATTACCGAGTTCAGTTTAATAAAATATCACTTTCCTTTAATTTTACTTGTTGCCTGCCATTTGATAAAATAGTCTTTTAGTTTTGTAAATTAACGACATTTAACTTGTTAGTCTTACAACAATCAACCCAATCAGTAAAATAAATTTTGAACAGTTGATCTTTTTCATCTTAGCGGCCAAAAATACATTCTTAAGGTGGGTTTTAGCAATACACCAAGTCTGGTGACAATATGTCTCAGTCAGAACTAAATTCATATCCCGGTAGCTGTTTCTCTACGTAATAACCAAGTTTGGTCAAACTAGTTCAATCAAATTAGTATAGTAAATCGGTGAACAAGATTTATCGTTTAAGATACAACAACCTTGACCCAAGCAACCTGAAATGAATCTTAAGCTGGAGTTTTTATAAGCATGTAATATCCCCAAGATTAACCTCAAACGTTTGTCTCTATTTTAAGTATCAAATAAGTTTAATATTAGCTGCAGCTGCCAATATATCCAAAAAAAAAAACAAAGAAAAATATCAAACAGGGAATGCCACGCACCAAAAACGCAGCCTCCCCAAAACGAAACCCCCAGCACGCACAGAGGCCGAGAGTTTAGAACGAATAACAATCCCTGAAGGATGTAAATATAACAACATTGATTGAATGTACGGGGAGACTTTTTACGGCCGCCACACAGCCTTTTATGATTGGAACCAAATACCCGTTTAACTGAAATTCTGTTCCATGTTGTTACAAGAAGTAGACTTTCTTTATAACTTAGCGCCATCTCGGAAGTATCGTTAGCTCTTTCTTCGACTCAACTCACCTCGTTTGCCACCAAAAGCAGGTGGAGCCAGTGTTTACAGGCCGTGTTACAGCTCATTTTGATTCTAATTTTTCCTCCAACACACTGACATTTACACACTGATCACCAAAACATGAGACGTTAAAATAGATAAAATTTGTATTATTCAAAACACCCAAACCCTAAACCCCTCACCCTCCCACAGACCCCCACCCCATCCAAGATACACTTCTACACCGACCCTCAGTTATTCATTGTAATTTCTATCCATATTCCTTTCTTTTTTTCAATTATTTTTGTTTCTTTTTTTATTGTTTCAGTACAGCCTACCCTTTCCCACATAATAACAAATAGGTCAAAGATCTGTATTTTTTCTACGCATTGACTGCTTTCTGTAAAATAGAAAAGGTGGAAACTCCACAGGTCGCTCATTAGCCTATACAACATGCTACTTTACTGGGCTAAACCTTTATCTCACTATGCGCTTTTATTTATAATCATATATATTCTTAATACAAGTTCCTAAAACATGTTTGAGAAAACCCCCCAAATTTGAACGAAGTACAGAGTACGTTTACATTTACATTCCCATGTCCGTGTCCGTGATAAAGGTCTAATATAAACAACGGTATCTACTTGTAGCAGTGAGCACAATGCCCAACTTTAAAGTTATGTCTCACTGGAATATCACGCCGTACATTCATGTTGCCCCACACAGTCACATTATACTGACACTGGACCGTCCGGTCCTATTACTAAACGCAAAGCAAGGAAAATACTAATACCATTTTTTCACGTCTTTGGTATGCCGCGGCCAGGGAGCGAACCCACGACTTCAGTTACCAGACTCGGATAGTGTTCTTGGTTCATATATTTGATTGCTAATATATATAATTATTTATATTTACAAAGAACACCTACTTGGCAAAAGACAGCAACAAAACGATATAACATTTCTGTTGTGTTTCTAGCATTAAAAAAAGAACAAAAAAAAACTGCAATGTTTCTATTCTTGTAAATATTAAGTGCATTAATGTTTACTACGCTACCGTTCACCAGACATATTGATTCACTCATTCAATACAAGATGATACAATTGATGCATGCTAAATTGTCATCTCATCCACGACATATTAATGTAACCGTCACAGATTTCTATTTCCATATGACAATCTTACTCTGTGTTACGTGCACTCTATGTGATTATTGCTTCTCTGGTCCGCGCAGCTTTTGTTCAGAATTCTTATTGGGCTTATTAATTGAATAACTGTAGGAAATATGGAAAAGTAGATCACTTGATATCATGTAACGGATAGAAGGTATTACATTGTGGTTTACTGCAAGTGCCTTAATACTGGATATTAAAAACAGTTGTCTATAAATTTGTAATATTATGTGTTTTGAATATAAGTTAATCGTTAGCAAAAGCATTTTAAATCCCTTATGCATCGTTCGGTAAAATGTAATTCATTTACAGGATGCGAAATGTTTCATCTGACCAGGTTGCTTTTTCTTGACATATATATATCAATGCCATTCAGCATCATTAAGCTATGACATATTAATTTGATGGTGTGGAGGCAATGTGGATTTTTTATAGAAGTGCATGTACACCCATTTAAGGTAAAGTGGGGAATTACAAAAAAAAATACCTCGGATAAATTTGGAATAGTTAACGTAAACAGTGCAACGTTTGTATTTTTTCGATGTCAGCAAAATCGACGATTACAGTAATGATGTTCTTTTGCAGAAGTTGTTTAGAAGTTCATACGTATTAAATAATGTGAAGGATGTCAATTCGCGCTAAGGATTTCCAGTTTCCAACTGTCGTATATTAGCAAGAAAAATGGGGTTAATGATAAGAGCTAAACGAAAGAGAAGTAAGTAGAATATTATTGGCAACATTTTGAAGGGAATTCTTGCGGATGCCGCATTAAACATTACATACATGTACGAAGATAAGACCATGGTCATATGTTCAGACATGGTATTGTGTAGTAGTACCGGTTTGTCCTTTGTATGGCGATAAAGTTAATGTGAATAAGCTAATTATGTCTCATTTATTGTCTGTCAATTTGTACGTGCTCTAATGTGTATTATAGCACTTTATATACTTAGAGAATAATAAAGGTTAATGTAATTTGTGATTCTTAAGAATTCATGATTTTTGAAATTAGAAGTCCATTATGGGGGTGAAAGCTCAAATGAGCTTTACACTAATCAATTATCAATTAATTTACTACTAATTTGTGTTTTTGATAATTATCAAGTTTACGCTGTTACTAGTTTTATTATATTCCTGTACATTAACTTTGAATATATTTTCCACCTTTCAGATATTCGTATTAGTTTCTGATCCTCTTAGTAAAATAATGTCTCTTAGCACAGTTTTACAACTGATTTGAAACATGCATGTAGGTTTAAAGCTATCAGAATTTTCAGCAGAATCTAATGATTAGGTAAAAACATGTTTAGACTCTTGTGAAACTATTTTGGAGTACTCGCAACTTCAAAGTGATTCACATCTCCTGAAAATTAACTGCTAATGACAGCGCAAAACATAAGTTAAATTGAGATATTATGTGAAGTATAACAATTAGGGTAGATACTAAAAATAAGCAGCATTGTGGAAGAATTGTTAGATTTTATGCTTTGAATACAACGGCCCGTCTGACAATATTTACGGATCACGGGGTAGTGAGTTCGATTTCCCAGCGAAGCGTATTTACTCCGTTTCGATTCGATAAAATGTATTGCACAGAATGCGTGACCACTGATAAGGTTAACTACCTGTCGTTACATAGCTGATATATTGTTAAAAACGCCACTGATGATTATACATGTCTAGCAATCTGTAACTTTTATTTCCATCCGTTTTTACTGTTCAGATCAATTCTAACACGACCCAGTTTGTTTACCTATTAAACAAAGAAGGCTGAAAATTGTGTATTATGATACATTTTTATTTTTTCTGACGTCACATTTATTACGTCATAGCGTCAAACGAGATAGCGGCGCTGGAAAAGATACCAACAGAAAACAGGCATATATTATATGCATGTCGTCAATGATGTGTATAATAATCCTTGATAACATGTTAGAATCAAAATAATATATCCCAAACAATGATTTGCTCTTGAATAAATTCATTGTCCTTGAGATGTGCCCTCGTGATATAATTCCTTCGCATCTAAACTCCGTACAATGATTTTATTCAACGCCAAATCACTGTTTTGGATATATTACTTCTTAATCAATACATAAAATAACGCTAACACGGTGTATGAAGCCGACCGTACAGTAATTCGGTTCAAGCCGACCGTACAGTAATTCGGTTCATTATCTCATCTGGTGATTTACAATGTATACACAAAAAGAAATTCCGGTAAATATTGATCATTTTGTTTGTCGACACAGTAAAATGTGTACACTAAACCTTCATTTCATGTCATATCATCATTCAGTCGTCACGGTTTGAATCTTGTATAAAACATAATTACAATAGTCAGACTGGCTAGTCAAGTAAACCAAATGCACTTCGACTGACGAGAATACGTAACCTCACGGAAATTGCCGAATGTCATTACGGGTTGACTGCCTGGTTCACAATTACACGGCTGCTAAATAATGTATGGGTTGGTGAGGAGATCAGGGGAATCGTCCGTCATGCTTCCATGCAAGGAATAATAGATTTCAAAGATCCTCTGGCCAGCCAGAACTAGATGCAAAAGCTCCAGCGGAAAGTATTTGGAATCTGTGCGTGTTATTACCATGTCAGGGACTGGCTAAAGACTGTGTTAAAATCAAAACACGATTTATCTATAATCATTTCTTCTATGAAATTAAACGCATTTACATCGCTGCGATCTACCCGACATATTGATTTAGTCCTTAACACCTGAGAATTTTATTGATACATTCTAAATTGTCCTGTTAAGCTTCACGGTTGTGCATTTCCAAGTGAATTCTGACTTCTTCATTGCATGCAGTCTGTGTGATTATTGCTTCAGTCCTGTCCCGTTCTGTTCTTTCAGGATTCTTATTGGACATACTGCTGTGTCTTCTACATCTAAAAAGTCATTAATGCATGCTTATTTATTGTTTCTGTATTGAATTATTCTAAAAGCTAAAAGTTATAGAGGTATATCATGTAATGCCTGAACGATGTTTAATTTTAAATGTTATTCAGTAGATTAAACACGATTACAATCGTTGTTGATCTCATACTTTAGATATAACTGTACAGTGCTTTCGCATATGAACAAGAATTCACAAAACAAATTTAACTGGACACCCAATGTCAAGAATATTTGACTAACAAATTATCCTATTCAAACCTATAAACGGTATTCTCGGGTAACTTTGAAAGGACAACTGTGGTCAAGAGGACTGCTTTGCCTTTGGTTAAGAAAGCTTCAAATCACTTGCCCTCACCGCTGCAGGCTTGAAACCCCGCTTAATGTGTAGAATTATTTCGTGTTAGGAAGCCAACAGGCTGATCTTCGACAAGTTGGTAGTTCTACCAAGATACCCGCCTGTGACTGTTGGCCATGTGAAGCCTTCCTCCACCATGAAAACTTGAGAGTCGCTGTATGGCGTATAATTGTCTCTATCTGACGGTGAATGAAACAAAAACGAAAACAAAAGCTTGTGTCCACTATTTTTGTTCACAGAATTCTTACTCGACATTCCGCGGTACTCTGTAGACTAAATAAGCCTTTCACTGCAGAATTATTGTTTTCATATTGAATAACCCTAGATGATGTTTAAGTCTGACAAATTGATCATTATATAGCATGTAACAGATCACTGGTGCTATATTGCGGATATTCCTTTGTGCCTCATCAATGGATTTTATCAAAGTGTCTTTGATTATATCTTGTGTATGATAATTCCGAAAAAATAGGGATTGGTTTGATAATAATTTAAATGTTCATGATTAACGTATTTTAAGTGTTATCAATGGGTTAAGTATGATCAAATTCATTGGTGCTATATTTGCTCTTACTACTAGTACTTCTCAAATGGAGTGGAATCAACTGTACATTTATTAATTCCATTATAGAACAAAACGCTCGTTATACATATGGAACATGTATTTTGATTATGTATTTAAAAAGCGTATATATACATTGGATTACAAGGAATGTTTAGAAAGTTAGATGCACGCTGGTAAATTCCAGTTTTCATCGTACCGTTTTCTAGCAGTCATTGAACTATTCCGCTTTAAGAATGGGTTTAATGATACGAGCTAAACGAAAGAAAAGTAAGTATGATGCATGTATCATTAATTTGGTTTTTTAAAAGTTTCTTTGTGTTTTCCGATGCTCATTATACCTTCAAGAGAGGATTAAACCTCAACGGAATATAAAACATCATGAATCTATATTAATAATCTGTACTTTATGAATATGAGATAAATGCAAAAAAAAACATAGTTTTAACCCTTACCCTGCTAAGTTTCTGAAATGAACTTGTCCATCTTTCAATTTGGACAGTACTATTAACTGTTAAAAGGGGTGCATACCAAAAGGATACTGACTGAATGGCGAACAGTGCAGATCATGTCCGTGCAATACTATTTATTGTTTAAAGGGGTGTCCACTGAAAATTTACTGACTGAATAGCGAACAGTGCAGGCCATGATCAGCACTGGTCGCAAAGGCAGAATCACTTGCCGCCAGCAGGCTAAAGGTTAATGGCGAATTTATCTATCAGCCACGAGCAGTCATGTTTCATAGTGTGTTCATATTAATGGAATACGAAGACCCTTGTAAAACTATACTTCCCTTACGAAACTATTAGTTTACATGTTTTACAGAATTTCTGATGCATTATATATCGAACTGTCGAAGCAAAATATTCGAGAAGTCAGTTTTCGATTTCTAGTATTTCATATATCAATATAACATAAATATCTATCATTTTCTAAAAAAAATAACATTACCGGCTTATTTTTATAATCACTCGCTTTTAAAAGCATTTACCACAAAGAATAAAGCTGAGTACGAATCAAAAATGTGTCGCACAATCCACCTTTTCAATTTTCTTTTGATTTTAGTAGCCGGCAAAGTCTGTATTTTCAAGAGTAGTGTTAGTGAAGTCAAAAACATTATTATCATTTTCATCCAAATTTCTCTATCAATATTTTGATGATTGTGCAATTTTAAGGCGACCTGTGTACCGCAGTGCTAATGTGGAAAATGTATCAATTGCATGTACTAAGTAGACTTTGCCAACGGCATTAAAGTTATAATAGAGAGTTTGAGTTTCAAACTTCGCCTTCCCCTTCAACGTCTCTCATATATATTTTGGGTAAAACGTCACCGATATGCGTGTAGTTTATTTATATCACACGTTGGTACTAAAGTTTTACATGTAATATCACGTAAGCCTAAGACTTCTCTTTATTACTATGCGAAATAAAAAGCTTAGTTTTAGGATTTCTGCTTATTAAGTTATTTGATTATCCATATATATAATTAAACTAAATTTGATGGAAACACTATCAATAGGTATAAGAATAATGAAGTTTTGTCGGCTAATGATTTTAACTAAATACATTGAACTGAACCTGGAAGTATGAAGTTATCAATGATTTTGAGAACTTTGAGATTTATTCAAACTTTAACGTCTACGGCATATTTGTGTCCCAGGCGGTATCGATTATACCAGATGGGCCTTTTGTCGTATGAAGTGAAGTTTGAACGTCCGAGTATGTGATATCACGAAAGTCGAAACTTCATTCTTTTTACATCTACTCTGTCCACATACGCGGCATCAAAGACTGAAATCTTGATGGAGGCACATAGCATGACAGTCATTTTACTTGAAAAATAAATAATTACGCGCGATTATTATTTGGTGGAATATTTTATTTTCACATCCAAATAAAATCAATCTGTTTCTGTCGGACACTTAATACGACAATTGCGTTTTAATTATAAACATAAAATGGTACTAGTAAGACGTATCAGACAATTTCAGATCTATGATATCATGATGAGAGACGTTTCCTGTTAGCCGTATGGGATAACTCCATTCTTGAAATGCACGGAACCAGAGTCTGGCAGAAGAAAATTGTGGGGTTTAAATTCCCCCTTTGATGCTTACATTTTACAAAGAAAGTCGGTCTTGAAATCGGTGTGACCTACCCTAACCCCTAACACCTCACCCTCCCCCCCCCCCCCCCATGAAATGGGTGCCCCCCTCTTTAATGTTGGTGTCCCTCTAACCAAAATTCCTTTAGGAGCGCAATATTGTCCGCGAAAGAACGATAATAACCTTTTTATTACATATCCACTATAAAATGATTAACTTATATCTAAATTATCGTTTTGTCACGAAAGACAGGAAAAAAATACGGAAAAATTCTCCCAAAACGCAATAAACAAATCAAACTGACGCGCATTAATATTTTCCGCGAATATGCGTCAAGTTGTTGTCGCAACGTGCGCTCGGACGCACGGACGTCACGCGATTCTTTCCATTACAACGTTAAGAAAATACTCCACCTCCTATATTAGTCCAATCATTTCCGTCTGATAAATTACTACGTGCCAGTATTAATAGGTCAGATTAATCAAAGTGTAAAAGTAAACAAAAAAGTAGCATAAATTACAAAATTTAAACAAACACACAATAGCAACAAAATCTAAATAAACGAGATCCGCAATGGACGTACCGTCAGGGGAGGTAAATAGAGTCACGGATTGGGACTAGTCCGATATTAAAGGTCCAACGTCATGATATGGAAAAATATTGCACGATCGCGGTCCATTGAAACCCAATGGAAAATAATTTTAGGTATGTAATAATCATTTTTATTTCCTCTCATGTATGATTTACAATCGTGCATTGTATACTGACTATACTGACATAATTTTATATAAAACCTAAATGTTTGGAGCAACACTAACGAGTTTTTACATTGTTCGCATTGTTTTATCGTTTTATTTATTTATTTATTTATTTATTTTTGTTTGTTTGTTTGTTTGTCTGTTTTTTTTATTATTATTTTTTTTTTTGGTAATCACTCTAATATAATATCCATGGGATGATTATATTAACTGAAATGTTTTTAATTTTTTCATTTTTAAAACCACTTGTAAAATTCCTGCCATTTCGGACAATTGGTATCAAAATGCACGAAAAACACGATCATAATTACATATAAATTGAATTGGCGGATTAAAAGAAGTAAGGTTCATTCTAATGTTTGAAATCTGAAGGAATTTTAATCGAACTTCAACTTCATACGTTAACTTCGCAAGAGACGTTGAATGGGAAGGCGAAGGTTGAAATCTCAAACTCTCTAATGTCAAGTAAAGAGCCTCATTTATAAAAATGCAATGACAATGATGAATATCATTCAGACACTCCGATATTATATTTTATGCATGGACCATTTACATATAAAGCTGTATGGTTTGCCAATATCAATAACATTTCACATTATATGCTGTATATCTGCACTTACGCCAAACACTAATGGCGAACGGAGCTACAAATGTATATCATTTTTTTTATATTCCAAGGCTTATATAACCATGTTCATTAACACATCGCCGCCTTATTTCCTTAATTTGGCAAACTTTAGATTTTAGTGTCTTTAGGTATGTCTCTATGACATTTGTATGATGGTGAATTTGTGGCCTTGTAGAAGTAACGGTATGCGAAATTACAGTATTTTTGTAAATGTATGACCTACTTCAAATAATAACTGTTGCAAAATATCTTATATTGAGTTGAAAGATTAATTAAATATAAGTTTATATTTTTATAAGCATTTAGGATTGGAACTTTTTATTCCAACAAACTGAGTATCGTTTACAAAGTCTAATTGTAAGTTAGAATGTTTTATCAATATATTTAATTAGTGATAAATCTCCTAGATGTTTGAGCGTTGTTTTATGATGATTCCACAGAAAACAATTAGTACAGGTTGTCCTTACGGTATTAATGCAAATTTGCCTATGACTAAAGAGATCTACAAGTTGTCGAGTGAATTTGGATTTTTTCACATCTCAGCATTGTTGTATTTTGACTTTAGGAAGTAAGTAAAGATGTCGTTTTCATACATTAACACACGGGCTGCTTTATGCATCTGGTAGTTTCAGACACGCAGAATTACCTTAATAGTAAACAAGACTCAGTAGAGCTAAGTGGTCTTTTAGTTTGTTTGATTGGACTCTCTATGACCTGTAAATTTGATTATAATAAGCAATCATTGCAAAGGTTGTGTTTTTGTGACCGGTCATTTGTTGACATTCAAATCTTTCAACTCTGAATACTGCAGTGGTAGAGCTAAAAGGTTTATCCTATGCGGTTGTTGACAAATACTTACTTTGATGCAAATTTAGTAACTTGTTGATATAATTCGGTGGTTTGAACTGCACAGTTTGAATCAGTTTAAAATATTTGTTTGAATTGCTACACAAAAAGGATTTCTTGAAATTTATGCCAAGTTATTATATCAGTACCAGTCGTCTATCTGTAAGACATCGTTAAACGAAGCCGGAGATAAGACTCCACATTTGTAATAAAAACCAGATTTGTAATAATTATAACATTTCTCGTTTTTATTACAAAAGTGGTTGCAAAGGTTCAACCACATTTGTAATAACCAGATTAGTAATAAAAATCGCAAACTTTTTTTTTCTCGAGATGTGTTTTCCCACGTGATATTCAAGCTAAGGCATGCGTTATTAAGCACGTGCAGGTCGAATTGAACTGTCCTGGGTCATTTAAGACTCCAAATGTTTTACCTGAAATCCTTGTTCATGGACATATTTTACTTTAGAAAATTATTACATTTCTCCTTTTTATTACAAAAGTGGTTGCAAAGGTTCATCCACATTTGTAATAACCAGATTTGTAATAAAAATCGCAAACTTTTTTTTCAGGAGATGTTTTTTCCCACTTGATATTCAAGCTTATGCATGCGTTATTAAGCACGTGCAGGTCGAATTAAACTGTCATGGGTCATTTAAGACTCCAAATATTTTACCTGAAATCCTTGTTCATGGACATATTTTACTTTAGAAAATTATTACATTTCTCGTTTTTATTACAAAAGTGGTTGCAAAGGTTTAAACTGTCCTGGGTCATTTAAGACTCCAAATGTTTTACCCGAAACAAAAGTGGTTGCAAAGGTTCAACCACATTTGTAATAACCAGATTTGTAATAAAAATCGCAAACACTTTTTTCAAGAGATGTGTTTTCCCACGTGATATTTAAGCTTATGCATGCGTTATTAAGCACGTGCAGGTCGAATTAAACTGTCCTGGGTCATTTTAGAACTCCAAATGTTTTACCTGATATCCTTGTTCATGGACATAACTATGTTACTTTACATTTCTCCTTTTTATTACAAAAGTGGTTGCAAAGGTTCAACCACATTTGTAATAACCAGATTTGTAATAAAAACCTAAACTTTTCTTTTCCGGAGATGTGTTTTCCCACGTGATATTCAAGCTTATGCATGCGTTATTAAGCACGTGCAGGTTGAATTGAACTCTCTTGGGTCATTTAAGAAACTCGAAATGTATTACTTGAAATCTCCGTATAAATATTTGTCCGAAGACACTGAACTGGCATTTTTAAAGGTTCTAGCTTGATGGAAGATGTCGGAAAATAGTTATGAATCTAATCCAGAAATTCTTACGTATATTATCTTTTCAAAAAAATTTTACTTGCCAAAAGGCCTGTAAACAAAAGCCATTTCATATCAGCAGGTTTTAGTGGATTCTTTATGTAAGCTAATTCGTACCTATACATCACACATGCGCAAAATAATTTCTGTAGGGATTAATTCCTCAAAATTTCATAAATACCATCTACTTTTAATTCTTAATGACCCTAATCCCGTTGTAAACAGTTGTCATCTTGGGGTATTCAAGATCATCTTTAGTGAAAGGTCGTTTTTGCATTAAGCCTATACTCTTACAGCTTACCTGACACATGGACATAGACACGAACACCAATGGCAAATATTGGACTTCAGCAAAATCATTTGATGTAGGAAATAATCAAATAACAAGCTTATTAAGATTTAGCTAAATTTATTAGGTCTATATCCTTTAGACCCTTTAAAGACACATGATCACAAATAACGCAAAATTACACAACAAGTATCGTAGTATCGTAAGCAGGCATGAAATAAGGCACAATGCTACAAAATCAGGGTTACAACATAGCTTTTAGTATCAGTCATGTCAGTGTCTTTGACTCTAATGACCCCAACACCTAACGTCTTTCGCGATTCACGTGCTGAGTCAAAGCAGGCGACAGATGCAAATAGTTACAGACACACACACACGCACACGCACACGCACAACCTGGCTGGTAGAAATATACATAAGAGCTTAACAATACTTTTATATGTAACAAAATCTAACTTAAAATGTGGCATAAATATGTAAAAAGAAAAAAAATACTCATAACAGAGTTGTGGGGGAAATCATTACTAGTGTAAAGTGTTATAGTAGAGATCCAATTTCAGTTTCCAGTCAATACCTTTGAAAGTTACTGATAAATTGAACTTTATATAAAACTGTACCATAAAGGTTCTCGGTGCAAACGAAGCATAACTCTCTCTTCTATTAGGGGTTATGGAGATTGTTTCTACTAGTGTAATCTTTGATATTAAAGATCTATTTTAAGTTTCAAATCAATAGCTTTCAAAGTAACAGAGATGCCATAAACAATAACTTTAATCTAAAAAGTCTAAGTATAACACTTTACACTAGTAATGATTTCCCCCACAACTCTGTTATGAGTTTGTTTTTTTCTTTTTATATACATGTATTTATTTCTGCCAGGTTGTGCGTGTGCGCGTTCGTGTGTGTAATGTTCGTGTGTATGTCTGTCTGTAACTATTTGCATCTGTCGCCTGCTTTGACTCAGCACGTGAATCGTGGAAGACGTTAGGTGTTGGGGTCATTAGAGTCAAAGACACTGACATGACTGATACTAAAGGCTATGTTGTAACCCTGATTTTGTAGCATTGCCCCTTACTTCATGCCTGCTTACGATACTACGATACTTGTTGTGTAATTTAGCGTTATTTGTGATCATGTGTATTTAAAGGGTCTAAAGGATATAGACCTAATAAATTTAGCTAAATCTTAATAAGCTTGTTATTTGATTATTTCCTACATCAAATGATTCTGCTGAAGTCCAATATTTGCCATTGGTGTTCGTATCTATGTCCATGTGTCAGGTAAGCTGTAAGAGTATAGGCTTAATGCAAAAACGACCTTTCACTAAAGATGATCTTGAATACCCCAAGACGACAACTGTTTACAACGGGATTAGGGTCATTAAGAATTAAAAGTAGATGGTATTTATGAAATTTTGAGGAATTAATCCCTACAGAAATTAATTTGCGCATGTGTGGTATATAGGTACGAATTAGCTTACATAAAGAATCCACTAAAACCTGCTGATATGAAATGGCCTTTTGGCATGTAAAATCTGTTTGAAAAGATAAATATACATAAGAATTTCTGGACCAGATTCATAACTATTTTCCGACATCTTCTATCAAGCTAGAACCTTTAAAAATGCCAGTTCAGTGTCTTAGGACAAATATTTATACGGAGATTTCAAGTAATATATTTAGAGTTCTTAAATCACATAAGAGAGTTCAATTCAACCTGCACGTGCTTAATAACGCATGCATAAGCTTGAATATCACGTGAGAAAACACATCTCCGGAAAAGAAAAGTTTGCGATTTTTATTACAAATCTGGTTATTACAAATGTGGTTGAACCTTTGCAACCACTTTTGTAATAACATCGAGAAATGTAATAATTTTCGAAAGTAAAATATGTCCATGAACAAAGATTTCAGGTAAAACATTGGAAGTCTTTAATGACCCAAGAGAGTTCAATTCGGCCTGCACGTGCTTAATAACGCATGCATAAGCTTGAATATCAAGTGGGAAAACACATCTCTCGAAAAAAAGTGCTTGCGATTTTTATTACAAATATGGTTATTACAAATGTGGTTGAACCTTTGCAACCACTTTTGTAATAAAAACGAGAAATGTAATAAGTTTTTAAAGTAAAATATGTACATGAACAGGGATTTCAGGTAAAACATTTGGAGTCTTAAATGACTCAGGACAGTTTAATTCGACCTGCACGTGCTTAATAACACATGCATAAGCTTGAATATCATGTGGGAAAACACATCTCCGGAAAAGAAAAGTTTGCGACTTTTATTACAAATCTGGTTATTACAAATGTGGTTAAACCTTTGCAACCACTTTTGTAATAAAAACGAGAAATGTAATAATTTTCGAAAGTAAAATATGTCCACGAACAAGGATTTCAGGTAAAACATTTGGAGTCTTAAATGACCCATGACAGTTCAATTCGACCTGCACGTGCTTAATAACGCATGCATAAGCTTGAATATCAAGTGGGAAAACACATCTCCCGAAAAAAACAGTTTGCGATTTTTATTACAAATCTGGTTATTACAAATGTGGTTGAACCTTTGCAACCACTTTTGTAATAAAAACGAGAAATGTAATAATTTTCTAAAGTAAAATATGTCCATGAACAAAGATTTCAGGTAAAACATTTGGAGTCTTAAATGACCCAGGACAGTTCAATTCGACCTGCACGTGCTTAATAACGCATGCATAAGCTTGAATATCACGTGGGAAAATACATCTCTCGAAAAAAAAAGTTTGCTATTTTTATTACAAATCTGGTTATTACAAATGTGGTTGAACCTTTGCAACCACTTTTGTAATAAAAACGAGAAATGTTATAATTATTACAAATCTAGTTTTTATTACAAATGCGGTTGTAACAACTCCTTCTTTTTCTTGTTTGCTCATTGAGTTTAAAATGATTATCACTCAGTGCTAAGATTAATACATTGTAATAGGCAATTTCTTTCTAGTTTTGCTTTCGCTTTTTTAAGTAATTGTGTCTTAATTTCTGTTTTGCGTGAATCAAAGTATACTTATGCAATAAGTATGATTACTGACGGCCTGATATACGGTGTTTATCTTAACACAAGAACAACCAATCGTTTTACATGTCAATACCGAAAGCAAACATTCTTTTCCCATGATAAACACTTAGACATTAAATACATAAAGTCTTTTATGAATACATGTATTAAGTAGTTCCATCTGACAGTTTTATATAAAAGCTGTTGTACTTATTAATTACGTTATTACGTAATTTCTCTGTGAAACCTAAATGTACTAAGAACAAACGGTACTAAAATAATCCCTTGAAGACATTGTGTTAACATCTAATAGAAAGATATGCTTTTCATGTCTGAAATTTGTGTTCAAGAACACATTTAACACATTCTGATTGCGACTGAAAATAATTCAAACGTGGAACAATGTATTTATGAAACACTAGTGTGTGTTTAATGTGAAAATCAGTTCAGTAGTATAAGTGGAATATTACCCTTTTTAACAGTGACACGAAAAGAAAAACATCAAGGAGATTTAAAAAATGGGTCTCATGATGAGAGGGAAACGAAAGAAAGTCGGTGAGTTTAAAGTTAAGTGGTGGTATTTTCATTATCATTCTGAAGTCAAAATTTCTTAAGCTGAATTTTAGAAGATATTTATTTTCCAAGTTATCAACCCGGCCCTAATGGCTACTTTGATAAGCAGTTAAACCCTTTTCAATTTCAACTCGTGTTTAAACATTATTTGAAAATGACTAGATATTAAAATGCTTGTTCGATGACATTGCAATTATCTCATTTTCAGATTTATCCCAAATAGTGATTTGTCGTTGAATAGAATAATTGTTTGTAGTTCCGATGCAAAGGAATTATATTATGAGGGCGCAGTCAAACGCATCTGTACGACAATGATTTTATTCAAGATCAAATCTCTGTTTGTAGATATATTCTTTCAGTTCGAACACGTTAACAAGGATTATAATCTACATCTTTAAAGATATTCAACAAATATTTGCCTGTTTTGTGTGGTATTTTTTTCCATTGTGACGTACAACCACAGCATGTGTTGCATAAGAACACAGAGTTTCAATCGTCTTTGTTTAATAGGGAAAAAAGGGTTTGTGTTTAATTTGATTTAATTTAAATAGTTTCTTGAATAAGACCATTGGAAACTATCGTTTCTTATGTAGCATGAAAATCTGTAAATGTTTACCACTTTCTTTATTCTAAAACAAAAAGTTCGCACGAATTTTGTTTAGTTTAATCATATTTTATTGTAATCATCACACAAGACATTATGGTAATGTACATCAAGACACTATTATACAGATACATATGTAAATATATATATACAATAGCAAACTATCATTATACAAGACATATATATTACTACTGTACATTAGGAAGTATTCAGTAACTTTGCGAATGTGCGATAATACAAAAGGGTTGGACCACAAGTTTTACCAACATTAGAAATCGGTCCGTCCCTGGCTGTCAAATTAATGTTAGATTAAACTAAATGGCGGATTTTTTGTTTGGTCTGGAATGGAAAAAATATATATGCTTAACAAAATATAATTTTAAGTTATAAACTTACTTATATAGAAGAAGAGTTAAGACAGTAAATTTAATAGAAGAAAAGCAGGGAAAAAACAATCGAAAGAAAAAAAACAACAACAATAAAACTAACACAGACAAGCGTAAAATCAATCAGTGCACCTCATCGCATCCGCTGCAGAATACCCACATCCAGCCCAGCCCAGAGCCCTCTAAACAGATATATAGTCAAAAGATCAGGAGGCAGTGCTAGTGAAACGACGTGTATTTTTTATATAACTTTGTACTTCTAAAAACAAAGATTTGTTCTCCTCAATAGTAAGTGAATCAATTCCATGAAGTAATTTGTGAGTACTAAGAGGATGAAATCTTCGAGTATTGATAAATAACAATCGACGAGCATCGGCATAATGGCTACATTTAAAAAAGAAATGTTCCGCATCTTCAATACCATGTCCACAAGAGCAATCGGGATAGTCTCGTAAATGGTTATAAAATAAATCATTGTTTAAGTTGCTGCATCGGTTTCTAATACGAGTTTGAACTACATTATAGAATCGTTCTCCTATTAGATAAAAAGACGGAACAATTGGAGATTTAAATTTACTCTTCAATTTGCTCTTAAAAGATGTAAGTGTGTTAGCATTGCGTGTCGGGAGGTCAAGGTTATTCCATAGTTTTACTGAATCGGGTATAACTGATTTTGAGTAAATTTCGAGACGTCTAGGCAATGTTACAAAATTAGTGTTGTTTCTAAGTTCATAGTTGTTAGAATTGTGAACTGTTGGAGGAAAAATGTCTATAAGGTAATCTGGAAGCAGTCCGTTATTTCCTTTATAAGCTAATATTAATTTCTGCATAATTCTACGGTCTGCAAGAGAAACCCAGCCAACTTCAGTTAATAAATTTTGAATGGAAACGGAACGAGTCAAACCAGTAACAATGCGAGCTGCTTCATATTGAAGTTTTTCTATAGTGTCCTTTTCATATTGAGTACAGCTATCCCATACAACTGAAGCATACTCGAGTAGAGGTCTTAGATACGATAAATAAATGTTGTTAAGAGTAGACCTTTTAACTTTGAATTTTAACATTCTCATCGAGCCGAGTACTTTTGAAGCTGAGGAAGTGATATTGTTTATATGGGTGTGCCAAGAGCCATCATGACTTATTGTAAGACCTAGATGTTTGTGATCGTCAACGAAGTTTAGAGGGGTATTATCAAAGGTTAACGAAGGTTGAGCTATATCTCTAAAGGAGAAAAACATGACTTCAGTTTTAGAAGGATTGAATTTTACAAGCCATTGACTTGCCCAACTGGAAATTTTTTCTAGATCTGAATTTAAAACAGTTTCTATATAAACGGAGTCTGGTGAAGATATAGCAAGTGAGCTATCATCAGCGAATAGTCTAGCGGTACTTATAACAGAATCAGCAATATCATTTACGTATACAAGAAATAAAAGAGGGCCCAAGACCGATCCTTGAGGTACGCCTGCAGTTAATAACCTATTATTTGAAAACGATTGCCCTACAAATACTTTTTGCGATCTATTTTCCAGGTAATCTGTTATCCAATTGACCAAGTTTCCTGAAATACCATACTGCTTCAGTTTAAATATAAGGCCTTTATGCCAAACTCGGTCGAAAGCTTTCGATATATCACAGAAAACCATACAGGTTGCTTTCTTCTCGTCTAAAGATGTACAGATCTGGTTATATATATCTACAAGTTGGTATACAGTGGAGTGTCCAGGAAGAAATCCTGACTGATTTTTATATATAAGATTATTGGTGTTTAGATGATTGTACAAATACTTAAAAATCACTCGTTCCATTACTTTACCTACGCAACTGATCAAAGAAATTGGTCTATAGTTAGATGGTAAGATTTTTCTCCTTTCTTATAAAGCGGCATTACATTAGCAATTTTCCATGAAGACGGGTATTTATTTACGATGAGAGATCTATTGAATAAAGTGCAAAGTGGCTTAGCTATGGTTTTCGAACATCCCTTTAACATTTTATGACTAATACCATCAGGCCCACAGGCTTTGTTGACAACTAAGTTATCTAAAACGTCAATTACGTCTTGCTCAGAAATAGTAAAGTGGGAAAGAGTTGTATTAGACTTTGCAACAAACTCAGGTAGAACAGAATTGGAATCGTCGAGAGTTGATACTGATACGAAGTAATCGTTTAAAAATGTAGCTTTATCTACGTCAGAAATAGCTGTGTCATGATTTTCGTTTTCAAGGGGCGGAATTTCTTCTTCGGCTTTAGAATTTTCTTTGACTAGCATTTTTACTGTTTTCCAGTACTGTTTAGGATTTGTAGAACTTAAATCATTCATGGAAAATTCAAGAGTATTATAAAATTGTTCGCGTAGGTGTTTTTTCATATTATTGACACGATTTCTTATTTTCTTGTAACATTGCCAATCTGATGGTTTCCCAGACTGAATAGCAATTCGCTTTAAACGATCACGTTTCCTAGATGTAGTACGAATAAATGAATTATACCAAGGTCTGTCGTTGGGGCGGATTTGTATAATTTTAGTAGGAATGCATGTTTTAGCTAGATCTAAAAATGTTTTTTCAAAAAAAGATGTGGCTACGTCTAGAGAGTCTGAGTTAAGAGCTGACCAATCAGTGGTGTTTATCGAGTTATTTAACTTTTCAAAATCGGCTTGGTGGTAGTTCCACACTCGGCGGGTGTAACATGTCCTGGCCTGGAAACTGCTTTTTACATAAACATAAGTAGCAAAGTGATCGCTTATATTTGACGGCGTTTCAAAAACTCCAGAATCCAGCGGTATTACAGTATTTGTTAATGCAATTACATCAATTAAGGTGCTTGTACTGTGTGTTATTCGAGTTGGTGTATTGATTACATTTATCATATTATTAAGAATAAGTATGTCTCTAAATTTACGATTTGTTACATTTAACTGATCTTCGTTTATATCGCCAACTAAAATAATATTATCTGATATTTCTAAGGCCTGGTCAACAAGAATATCACATCTTTGCCAGAAGTCGATAGCAGAGTTTGGTGGCCTATAGACTGTAGCAATAATAAAGTTTTTATTATGATCTTTTATTTTAATACACAGAGATTCCGGTAAAATAGTTTCAAGGTCATTTAATCGTTTTGGTTGTAATCCTGAATTACAATATACTAGGATACCACCTGAGTGTGATGAAACATCTTTCCGAAACATATTTCCTAATCCTTCAAGTTTCATCTGCAAGTCAGAAATATTTTGCGATAAGTGAGTTTCGGTAAAACAGATAACATCGAAGTCAAGAAAATTGTCTTTGATATAATCTAATTTGTTGCGAATACTCCTTATATTCTGATGTAGTACAGAAAAACAACCATTGGATTCTAGACTAGGCCCAGGATTGGGATGGACATCACCAGACAAAAAAATAATTAATCGCGTGATCATTGCATAATGAATATTGTCTAAGATCAAGTATAGGGGGTACATTTTTAAATTAACAAAATCATCAATATTTGAACGAGCAGAAGTGTCAATCAAAGACACGTACATGAAAATGAAAGCAATAGAGCTATATGAAAATTTCAAACTCGAGTTACATACAAGTTGGGTTACAAGGTGTAACTTAATAATGATGTCTCGATAGAGAAAATGCAGGTATTTCGCAAAAAACGAACATAAATTGTAACTAAAAAATGCAGCTTTTATACAAGCACGCCCCCTAAAGTAATGCAATCCGATCGCCATTCTCCAGGCTCCTAATTCGTTACCTATGAGGATACAATGTCAGGGTAGTGAGGTCGAAGAATGACGAACGGATGCATAGAATGGTTAACAGAAAACAACCGAGACAGACCAGGACGCGGGGACACATAGATGCAGCAGGAGTACATGAGGGACAGCACGATTCAAGAACGCTTGTTACACAGTTCATTGCAATATTAACTATTGAATTAGAAAGAAATAAGAGAAGACAAACGAATTTTGTTACTGACAACTTCCTGTTTATCAAAGTACGTCGGGTTAATTGTTACTGACAACCACCTCATAGGAGGTTATTAGACAATATCGAATATCTAAAACAGATGCTTAAATATTTATTATTATGTTAAAGGTTCTAGCAATGCCTCAACCCCCCCCCCCCACCCCCCCCCCCTCCCCCATGCCTCTCCCCCACCATTCGCCGCCCCCCCCCCCTTTCTCCCGTTCAGAACATTTCAAAATAAGCGATAAAAGTCTTCCCGTTATACATAAAAGAGAATCCATACTGAATTGTGTTGGTTTTGTCTATCTTGTTAACAAACAACAAATGGCAAAACTACAGATTCTTAAATCGACAAGAAAACACTGTCAAAGCTCTTTAATAGACATATTTTCTTTCCGTTAGATCCAAAAGTGTTTTTCCAGGTTGAATATAAAAAGCAGCTGTCCATTCGTATTAATACTAATATTCTGTTTTCATACATTAGATTTCGGTTTGGTTTCATTGTAAGCTTTCGTTTCCCTTCAAACCTAGTCACCCTTTTTGATTAATTGATATATTCATGATTAAAAAATGAGGTTATGATCTAGTTAACATACCAGACATTGCTCTTGTTAATTAGAAATATGCTTGGAGAGACAATTATCTAATAAATATTTTCCACAGAGATTTCATTTATTCGTTTATTGTATAATTGTTTCGGAATGTCAAAACAATAAATTCACAGACAAAGGATGCCCTTAGCTCCAGTTTTGTCATAATTCTTTCCAAATAATGGTATTTTACTAAATACCACCCAACCCAACAAAGAAATATATTGATGATTTTTTCATACTTATGAGATAAAAATCATCTTTAATACGGTTCTAACAAGGACAATAGAGTAATACGTGAACTTCTTCCTTAACGACGTTAGGACAATTAAAACAAACTTACAAGCGATCGTTGTTTAAATCAGTACATGCCGGGCTAAATACGGAGCAATACCACTTCTAAAACAAACCAAGGCTCCTCTGAATGACTTATTGAAATCTAGGTTACAATATGTAAATCGTGATACTGCCCGTAATGGTGTAGGTGGAAATAAGCTTAGACTGTATTGTACCTTTAAACAGAATTTTGAAGTAGAACAGCATTGTAAGATTATTTTAAATAAATCATATCGAAGTGCACTTGCTAAGTCTAGGAGTGGTACTGCTCCAATACATATAGAAACTGGTAGATATAACGGTCTTCCTGTTAGTGACAGAGTTTGTTTTAATTGTTCCACTACAGTTGAGGATGAACTTCATTTTTTATTACATTGTCCTTGTTACAATACTATTCGTACAGGTTTACTGTTAGAAGCTTGTAATAATAACTTCACAACTTTAAATGATACAGAGAAAGTAGCCTTTTTGCTGACAAATTACTTTGTGCCAAAACCTGTTTTAATATTTTAAATAGAAGGAGAAATCTTTTATATCATTGAATAAGTATAAATGTATAAATATGTATATATGGTGTACTAACTTGGTTGTACAGTTTGTTTTTTTTAAATTACTAAAACTTTTTATGCTTATAAAAGTTAGTATGAAATTCTTTAATATTTTAGCTACTTGTGAATAGATTATAGTCTCTCATATTTCCGATTTAAAAGGTTTGCATGTTTTAATGTAGTTTGATGTTATTTTAATATGTACGTGTATAATTATCATGCAAAGTGAGACTTAAATAAACATATCTTATCTTTTCTTACAATACGGTCCAATGTAAAATTTGTGTTTGAAAGTCTGCAGAAATCTAACCATCATTCCTCCAGCCCTGCAACGAGTAGACCTGATTTACATCATCTTTCCATCTTTAATCTTTCGATAAATTAATCATCTACACATAGTATACTTGTATTCAACATTTCCCTTCCACCCTTTATCTGAAAACAAATTAATCATACGAGGTTGATCACATTGAATTTTTTTCAAACATTTGACATAATCTTAAAGCCCAATTTTTACATTATGTACATCTTTTTAGATGCGACAAGACAGTAATCGTTTTATTTATGCATTAAATATATTTCTGTTTCCTAATTTGCAGATGACTAAGTAATGACTATTCAACAAGGTGCTATGATGCAATGTGAGCTAGATTAACTTTTATTCACAACACGAGAATATTGAAGATATTTTCCAAATACTTTTTAATTATCTTTGTTATAATAATTATATACATGCTAATAATTATCTGTGACTTATAATAATTAGCAACTAGGCATTTTGTAGCACGATAACAAGGACAACGAGATTTATGCCAAAGGTTAGAGACGTACACATTATATTATAGGTTAACGCACGTGTTTTCGTGTAACAACACCGGCATGATCCTGAGGAATTGGTTAATGCACGAGCTCGAGGGATTCTGTAGATGTTGTTTCACGAAACAAACGTGCGTTTTCGCTATTCTTGCATAAAACACAAATAAAGTGCAGGAAATATAAAAAAACAAGACTATTGAGATGGCATAAGCCGATTAAAGTCGACCGTTTCAGGTTTTTATGGACACGTTTTATTTATGCTTTACATTACATGTCAACAGTAGGCTGCACAAATGTGTAAAGAAAACAAAAACGTTTACAAAAGTTAAGTGAAAGATATAAGATAAGCATGTCAACTTTTTCAATTCAAATTATTTAAAAAAGAAACGATTTTTTTTCTAAATGTTTTTGTCTTATCATTTTCAGGGATTAAATCGCAAATTTGAGACAAACATGTGTAATAATACACTAATATGGAACGTCAATACAGTCGCGTATCAAGAGAGGAAGCACTTAATCCATGTTGAAAGTAAAGTAAGGTTGAAAATTGATATTAATTAAAAGGCAGATGAAAGGACTTTATTAGTCTTCGACTGGGTATGATGTTTCTAAGATTTCAGTATTTTATAAAGGGTTTCCAGAGTTTTTGTTTACTTTAATGCTTTTGTTGTTGAATTTTCATACTTGTTTGCCACTACCTATTTTGGATAGAAATAATAATATTGATAATAATAAAATAATAATAATAATAACAGGATCATCGGCTTTTATGTCAATTAGTATATACAAAGCCAGTTGTAAATAGACCAGGAATTGTTTTTTCTTGAAGTTAATATGCATTATTTTATCCGTAGGACATGAAAATAAGAAGCGACAGACTCGCCCGCACTCTTGAGAGACATGTTGTTTTAACCATGACGAGAACTGACCTAGATTTTAACCATATATCAGTAAGAACAGTCTGTCGCTTCTGACTATTGACAATAAATAACAAATGCTGATTGAATGGGATAAGGCCTTGACTTTTATTATTATAATATCATTACAGAAAATTAATGAAATATCATGGCATATTGTATGAGATAGAAGTATCATGAAATGAAGCATGAAATGATAGATTTCTAGCCAAATTGCATAGAAACAAAATAGGCAAAGCTATGATGCTGAAGCTCTAAATTTATGATAAGTACACATGTACTAGACAATGGAAGGAGGAGATGCAAAATTGCAAATTCTGCTAGCAAATCCAGCTGCCGAAATTCCGAGGCCAAGATGCTCAACGAATTCTCAACATCATGATAATGGATTTAAAGGAAACAAAAATATGAATCCGGTGCATGTGCAAGAGAATACATAATTAGAATAAAACTGCCAAATAGATACCATATTTTTGCCATGTTTATGCAGCAATATATCAGCCACGATGTGAACAAAAGTCACGAATAACAATTAAACCTTAAGTCTTAAGTCTGATTTTTTTAAGAAGATGATATTTTGCAGCAAAATAAACAAGTCCGCTGCTGCCCGCGTGTTTACTTGATACAACTGAACATAATTATCATATTCTATAAAATAAAATATTTTCTTTACTGAATAAAAACAAACAGTTTCTTTTGTTACACAACCTTAAAGTTTCGCTGAATCTATTTCATTTTGTTAACAGGACTATTTCAAAGGGAAGTCGGGAAACTGCGAGCCGGCTACCTAACCCCTAACTTGGAGGGCGGAGTGGGGGGGGAAGTAGTGATGTCCAAATGCTGCAAACAGAAAGGTGTCTCCGACTTCCTTGGTCTATAACATTCGTTTTTCTGGTATTAAATGAAAATTGGACATGATACAGGTCTTAACATTTGGACAAATGGACAAATTAAATATACAGATAAATACTTTAATAAACTGGAAAAAAAACGCTGAATTTCGTAGATGAAACACTTTCATATGCATGAGCAATATCTTAAACAATCCATAATGAAGCCTTCATATACATGGTGGCGAACTTTTGACATCCATAAAAGGCACTGTATACCGGTGTGGCAATATGTGGCATGACCTGGTGTACTGGCGCTGAAAAATATATAACACGACAGCAGAATTTTTTCCAAAATTTGTTAGGGTGAGGAGGGTGGGTATTTTTATACACGAAGTGTCGACTTGTCTGCTTAGTTATTTGTGAAGGAATGAACCGGTTTGAAATATAAAATTGATCAAAACGACCCAACCCATGAACCACTCGTGCGTGAAAGTGATTAATCGAGGCACGTTATATTATATGGACTGGATTAGAGTAACAGAAGCAGAAATTATAGCTCATGCGTACCTACTGAAAAATAATATAGATTTATTTCTCAAGAGAACATAAATTCCTTAATTGTTAAGTTATAAGGTATACTTATGCTTTTACAGAGAAAATACGAGAAAAAATAAACATAAAACAAAAAAAAAAAAGCCAATAAAAATTTATCATTGTTTATTGAATGTTGTGTTTCCTGAAATTTGTCCTCTCATCTACAACAAGTTATTACAACCACCACACTTGAAAGCGTTAATATGCACACTAATATGATTATAGCTTCTGCTCTGTTTCACTCAGTTTTTGTTCAGAATTTGTATTGGATTTCCTAATTCTGCTGAATATATTGAATAACCCTAGAAGGTAGGGATATAACGAGCAATACATGTCATCTAATTGATAGTTAATATTATATTAATTTTTGGATTGCACTGATGCTGGATTTTAATAAAAAGTTGATATGCATGTATAAACGTCTGTGATTGCTTCTGTGAATAAAAATAACGTCGCTTGTGTAAGAATTAATTAAAACAGATTCTACATTTGGTGAATTTTTACGCAATTACAATGTGTAAAAATGTTCTTCTCTTTTTATATTCAAATACTGAAATACTGAAAGGAAGCTACATAATTTCCTTGAGGGTGGCAATACTAAAATAACCAGTCTACTTAAGAAATAATTATTGATAAATACGACATAGATTGTGTATTATGTCAACAAGAGGCTTTATAGTTCCGACTTACCTTCATGACTAAGAGGCATACTGAAATTTTTTTCCGTATTTCGACGTGAACCTTTCAAACAGTGACTGTAGTAGTACATAAGCAAGAACATGGGGTTAATGATAAGAGCTAAACGGAAGAGAGGTTAGTAAAATATCATATAACTATATGATAAAGAATCTACGACAATCTATTTAAATAGGAATTGCTGTTTACAGCTTGGTAGTAACGTATATTCTATGTGTTGTCATGCCCGTTGCATGGTGATTTAGCTAATTTTAAATGAAAATCTTCATTATAACTATATGATAAAGAATCTACGACAATCTATTTAAATAGGAATTGCTGTTTACAGCTTGGTAGTAACGTATATTCTATGTGTTGTCATGCCCGTTGCATGGTGATTTAGCTAATTTTAAATGAAAATCTTCATCTGACACTTTTTGAAGACATAGAGTTTCAAACATATTCTTTCTAAAGATATTATTTATTTAAATCATGTTACTGTGTGTACCTTCATATTGTTTCACGAATGTTGAAATATTTTGTTGAAGTGTAACATTTTATACTCGGGTATTCTCGGATATTATAGTCATAACTTCAAATCGCTGTTTTGTAAACTGAACATGTTTGAAACGTTTTTAACAGTTATTTAAGACTTTTTAAATAGTATGTTTGAATACGCCAAAAAACTATATCTACTGAATATTTATTTTATAGGCTCTACATTTTTGTTTGCCGATAATGCATATATTTGCAGTAGTTTTGGAAGACATACGCATTTTTATTCTCAAATAAAATTTGTTTTAAAAATTTGGTGACATATAAAAACATCACAGCACATTTTGAATTTGCATGTGCATTGGTTACAAAACTAATGTATTTAAATGTAAATTAAATATAAAGATGTTGAGCTGTAATTGAATGGATATATAATTATGTGTACAATTAACTTCAAAGTGATACACACATGATGTAGGTTACCTGCTTATAAAATAGTAATCTAATAAATGTGTTTTGATTAGATGTTATATATTTTGTTTGAAGTATCAAAACCGCTTACAGTTGCAAAAAGTAAATATAGACCGATATAGAATACTTGTTGAATAGATGGTGAAAGTAGAAATTGGTATATCTAATATCATATTAACAAATACGTATATATCCTACAACAGTTTTGTCTGTTAATGTGCAAACTAGTTGGTATAGGAGTCGGAGAAGGGAGAGAGTGAGGGGAGAACATACACCTTGCCCGTTCCCCATCTCATAGCCACATCAGTTACTTTTTACAGGAATAAAAGTACAAAAATATTGAAATAAGCCTGCTTGAAAATCTGTTAGATGGATTGGTAAATAATGGTGACTTTTATATAGTAGTCTATTGGTGGCAAAAGAAAGAATGATTCTAGATAGAAGTCTGCGTTGTTACCTTATTGTGTTATCACTTCCATTTCCTTAACAATTTTCCCTTAACAAGTTAGAACATGATTTGAAAAGAATGCAATATGCTTCCAGAGTTCGAAATTTTTTGGAGTACATAGATTACACAGAGCTTAAAGTAACGCGGTGTCAATGTAATTTCTTAAAATAATTCTGACAGCGCACTTACAAGAAATAGCCATTGAAAAGCTTTGAAGTTTTTCAAACATGAGTTTGGCAAATAAGCGATCTTAATATTTTTATGAAATATAGCCTACTATATATACGTACCTGACATTTTCAATCATATTCACTAACAAAATCACCCACTGCATGCATTTGGATTTTATATGTGCGACTGTTTGTTATGCCATCCGTCACTTTCTTTTACATGAAACAATGAGAAATACACGTCTAAAGTCTATTTATATCAATATATCAATAAAGTGCACTTTTAATATTGTATTCGATCTGACAAATAAATCTAGTCGTGCACTTAATATTCTGAATTGCTATTTCAGGTATAAGAGTTAGGGTTATTAGTAACTGTTGCTGTTTTGTATTTCTAAGTGACAAATTGCTTTCACCCTGATCAGCTGCATTTGTTCAGAATTCTTGCTAGACAAACCACCTAAACAAATGAGGTCTGACCTGCCCGCCTAGCTCAACAAGGAGAGCGCAGATCTACGGATCGCCGGGTCGTGAGTTCAATCCCAGGGCAAGGCGTCTGTACTCCATGCCGACTTGAAACATGTAACAGACATTTTGTCTGAAATCATTCGTAATCCACCGCTGACTCATGTGGGGAAATTGTTAGTTACTTGTGGAGTTACTTGCAGAGAACAGGTTGGTACTGATACAGAATCCAGTTCCACGACCTAGGTTAACGGTCCGCCGTTACATATCTGAAACACTGTTGTAAAAATTATTTTCCTTTAAGGGTAAATGCCACAGTTGCCTATATGTATATAGGGCAAACATTTTCCTACGGGCAGTATTTCTTTAGACTTTGTGTACTGACTGGCAATCAAGTTTAAAACGGAAATATGCAACTGTGGCATTTACCTGTAAGAATAAATTGCTCTAAATAAATATCGAAAATAATGTGTACATAATTTTTTGAAAAACGCTGATATTGATAATTTGATGTTCAAAGTCGCCTTACACGTAACGTTAGGTAGTGTGATGCACGCCGATAGTTTCTGCTTTTAATCCTTTATTTTTCTTATAGTCAAACTACAGTGTTTAAAATGCTTAATTGATAAAGGCTAAACGAAAAGTAAGCGTGGTATTATGAATTCACTTAAAAGATTTATTTTGTATAATGTCTAAACAATTTACATACTCCAAGAATTAATTTATGGACTAATACTGCTGAAGGGTCACTAAATTATGATAAAGTTTCTTTTTATTTTCTAACACTATTAAGTACAATAGTGTTCTTTTTGCTTGGAACTGTATAGACGTTTGGGCTGTCACCTTCTGGTATCAGGCTGAAATATCTGCACACTATGTAATATCGATCAGCCATCTTTTGTGTTACATACGTACAATTCAATATGCTCTTTAACAAGATTATGACAACATATATAAATAGTATTTGAAGCTTATTTTACTAGTTTGTTTGTAAGTGTCTATGCCATTATTTGCCTTATAAGTACCAGACTGGTTTGACAGAACAAACAGTGCGTTTGATTAAATGACTAAATCATAAGTCACTGTCCAGACACCAGCGACTATATTTGATATGCTCTTGGATTTTGGCAATGGCAGAATAATTTAGAAACATAGAAGATGTATAACTACAGAATAAAACACCTTTTTACTAAACATTGTACAAGATTATATCGCAAAATATCACGTTTAAACATAGTTTATTGCTCATTCAATATTTACAAGAATATATAACAATTTTACAAACACAAACAAATGAGCAAATGGGTCGGGCCACAAGTTCTTACAACATCAGAAGACGGTCCTCCCCAAACTATTTGTTTTAAGGAATAAACTTTGTGTAAATAGTTTAAACCCGACATCTATAAACGATATCAATACACAGCTTTCGCTAGAGGACACGTATTAAAATATTCAAGGGAAAATATACTTGGGAGTAATAGGTTTATATCAGTCTATTTTTTTTTAATGACACCGGACAGAGAATTTGATAAAAGATGATTCCAAAGAATGTATCGATGCTTGAATTGTGAGACTTCTTCAAGATTGTTTGAAAAAGAAATGACAACTTCTATTATCATATAGGCTGAATTGTATATTTCCTTCTATTCTTCGTACAGACGGTTACATCTGAGAAAATGCTATGTTATGATTATTTAGTTAAGAGTATGCAATGAATAAGAATGCGTTTTCTTAACATGTTGAACATGATTCAGATTCCCTTTACTTGTTGTGCTCGTAGTACCCACTGTCGAGCTTAACGCACGTACCTATTGTAGTACTCATAGTACCCATTGCAGTGCTCCTAGTAGCCATTGTAGTGCTCCTAGAAGCCATTGTAGTGCTCGTAGTACCCATTGCAGTGCTTCTAGTAGCCATTGCAGTGCTCCTAGAAGCCACTGTAGTGCTCCTAGTACCCATTGCAGTGCTCCTAGTAGCCATTGTAGTGCTCGTAGTACCCATTGCAGTGCTCCTAGTAGCTATTGTAGTGCTCATAGTACCCATTGCAGTGCTCCTAGTAGTCACTGTAATGCTCGTAGTACCTATTGCAGTGCTCCTAGTAGCCATTGTAATGCTCATAATACCCATTGCAGTGCTCCTAGTAGCCATTGTAGTGCTCATAATACCCATTGCAGTGCTCATAGTAGTCATTGTAGTGCTCGTAGTACCCATTTCAGTGCTCCTAGTAGCCATTGTAGTGCTCATAATACCCATTGCAGAGCTCCAAGTAGCCATTGTAGTGCTCGTAGAATCCATTGCAGTGTCCCAAGTACCCATTGTAGTGCTCGTAGTACCCATAGCAGTGCTCCTAGAAGCCATTGTAGTGCTCGTAGCACCCATTGCAGTGCTCCTAGTAGCCATTGTAGGGCTCTTAGTAGTCATTGTAGTGTTCGTAGTACCCATTGCAGTGCTCCTAGTAGTCATTGTAGTGCTCTTAGTATCCATTGCAGTGCTCCTAGTAGCCACTGTAGTGCTCATAGTACCCATTGCAGTGCTCCTAGTACCCATTGTAGTGCTCATAGTAACCATTGCAGTGCTCCTAGTAGCCATTATAGTGCTCATAATACCCATTGCAGTGCTCATAGTAGTCATTGTAGTGCTCGTAGTACCCATCTCAGTGCTCTTAGTAGCCATTGTAGTGCTCATAATACCCATTTCAGTGCTCCTAGTAGCCATTGTAGTACTCGTAGAATCCATTGCAGTGTCCCTAGTAGCCATTGTAGTGCTCGTAGTACCCATTGCAGTGCTCCTAGAAGCCATTGTAGTGCTCGTAGCACCCATTGCAGTGCTCCTAGTAGCCATTGTAGGGCTCATAGTACCCATTGCAGTGCTCCTAGAAGTCATTGTAGTGTTCATAGTACCCATTGCAGTGCTCCTAGTAGTCATTGTAGTGCTCGTAGTACCCATTGCAGTGCTCCTAGTACCCATTGTAGTGCTCATAGTACCCATTGCAGTGCTCCTAGTAGGCATTGTAGTGCTCATAGTACCCATTGCAGTGCTCCTAGTAGCCATTGTAGTGCTCGTAGAATCCATTGCAGTGCCCCTAGTAGTCACTGTAGTGCTCATAGTACCCATTGCAGTGCTCCTAGTAGCCATTGTAGTGCTCATAGTACCCATTGCAGTGCTCCTAGTAGTCATTGTAGTGCTCGTAGTATCCATTGCAGTGCCCCTAGTAGCCGCTGTAGTGCTCATAGTACCCATTGCAGTGCTCCTAGTAGCCATTGTAGTTCTCGTAGAATCCATTGCAGTGCCCCTAGTAGCCACTGTAGTGCTCATAGTACCCATTGCAGTGCTCCTAGTAGCCATTGTAGTGCTCGTAGAATCCATTGCAGTGCACCTAGTAGCCGCTGTAGTGCTCATTGTACCCATTGCAGTGCTCCTGGTAGCCATTGTAGTGCTCGTAGAATCCATTGCAGTGCCCCTAGTAGCCACTGTAGTGCTCGTAGTACCCATTGCAGTGCTCCTAGTAGCCATTGTAGTGCTCGTAGAATCCATTGCAGTGCCCCTAGTAGCCACTGTAGTGCTCGTAGTACCCATTGCAGTGCTCCTAGAAGCCATTGTAGTGCTCATTGTACCCATTTCAGTGCTCCTAGTAGCCATTGTAGTACTCGTAGTATCCATTGTAGTGCTCCTAGTAGCCATTGTAGTGCTCGTAGCATCCATTGTAGTGCTCCTAGTAGCCATTGCAGTGCTCCTAGTAGCCATTGTAGGACCCGTAGTACCCATTTCAGTGTTCCCAGTAGCCATTGTAGGGCTCATAATACCTTTTTAGCGCTCATGAATGATAGTCCACTACATGTTGAATTAGTATCAGTCCGCCCTTATCTTTATCTAGCTTTCTTAGTTCTATTAAAACTAGAAAACTAACGTCTATGAATTTTGAAATACATTTTAGTGGAAGATTCTTTAAATCTAAATCAACTTTGATGCATAGCATCACAAGTCTAGCTGTTTCTTTTCACGAGACTGATAAACCCATTGATATAATGCTTTAAATACTGTTGTGTCAAGACTGTCATTAAAAGTGAAAAAGCAAAATACGATTTATATTCATTTTGGAAATGAAGCCCCGAAGAAATTACTGCACCCTTATTGTACATGTAAATTCGGCAGATTGTATTTATGTGGTAGTTTTTTTAATCTAACACTACTAATTTTAATGATTGCCGTTGACTTTGTTACTTTATATATACTAACTGAAATTTGTATATTTTTGTGATATATTTCATAATTCTAAATTTAATGTTATATTCATCAAATTTCATGCAAATTTAGACAAATATGTATTTAAGAACGTCTAAATTTCAGCAAAATCAAATGTTGCCAAAGACATCATGTAATTGATTTTACGACCGCTATACATTTTTTAAATGTCACAAAAATACACACAAAACAATTAAATAACGAAAATACCTTTTATAATGCGATTGACTTTTCACTGAAACATGGTCAAAAATCAAAGCAAATTTTGACTTATTCTAAATGTATTACAAACTAAAGATTTTTTGTTATGTCAAAACTTCTTTCCTTGAGCAAAATCCGCCCTTTTATAACTTGTATCCATTTATTAGACTTTCTAAACATAGGTTGATGTTGTAGAAAAAAATAAAGTGATACCATATACATATTTTTTAAATTTTCAAATATGTTTCCCAACATACTTGTCTAAATATGTGAGAAATTTGCAGCATGAAAACAACACTTGGGTTACGGATACATGTCAATCGTAAGAGACTTCGGTATAATTATCATTTAAAGCATTATACTTCTTATTTCCCTAGGATATACCAATACGTATATAGCCAGGAATCAATTTATAAAAATATTATTATAAATAATAGTTTTATAACATTTCAACTATCTTTCTATTTACAGAGACATGGTCGGTCCTTTTAACATTTTAGACCGTTGATGTGATAAAACTTGTTACATTTTGGGGATAACGAATCTTCCTTGCCAGTGATATATATAAACCTTAAATAAAAAATTCATTTTTTCATTTTCTTACTTCCAAGTGATACATTTATTTTGTGTTACATGCTGAACGTAACGCCATTGTCATCTATTTTGCATCGTGATGTAACTGATCTGTTACAGCTAATTTCATCTGAAACATTTAGATGATTGGCGGTTTCAAACATGCTCTTGTAGTTTTTTGAATATCTATAAATGTTTGTTGAAAAACTTTTTACTATGAACACGTATTATACTCAGTTATCAAACTTTTGACGCCGTTGGAGTGAAATAAAGCCATTATATAAAGCCATTTGATAATACACTAGTGTAATAAAGCTGTAACGTTGACGTCGTTTTAAGGTAGTAGAGGTGTAATAGAGTACCTCCTTTTTGAAGAGTATTCAATTCCTAACATAAGCCCACTTTTACTGCAGTTCTCAGGGGGCGTAGGTTCAAGTCCTACTGGGACCAATTTTTTTTTCTCTTATTTTCCGTTTTTTTCTGGTAAGATTTTACTTCTTTCAAGATCTATGATTGATTTATTGTACAAAAATGGAAAAAAAATAATTTGATAAGCGATTTCTTGCTGTTCAAAGAGAATTTACTACTTAAACAGAAGGGGTAGAGTTACACATCTTTAAAAATATTGAGTTACATGTGGTAAAAGTTCTCTATTTTGCTTTCACTCTTTAGATTACATATTGTGGAAGAAATCTAGGTAGGTTTTACGTCTACCCCAAGGTCATTTTTGAATGAAGTAAGCAAAATTCAGAACAGAAACACAGGATTCGACCTTATTTGTTCAATGTTGAAGTTAGAATTCTGTATCATTAAGTCCGTTTACTCGAGGAACGCTAGATAAAATGATACTCATATTTTTATTGTGTGTTTTATACTTGTTTACCAGTAGTTTGATGATTCTTTTATTAAAATAAATGGTAAAATGAGTTCTCTGCAAACGTTTTGTATATTGGTCATCACTTTGAAATTTGTCTCTACTTGAGCTAGAGGAGATACCGTAAGTTATACAAAATTTTGAAAAAACGGCATGGTAAATGTTATTAAAAAATTGCAAAGCAGTGCGAAACACGGTCATCTTTAAGAATATACCAAGCAAATGCTATTTTGTAAACATTGCTATTACACCTCTACTACCTTAAATATAGGAGACGTTGGTCGAATTGACTTTGACTGTAATGGGTAAAGAAAACAGAAGTTTTGATGTTTCAGCAGAAAAAGCTTACATGTAATAAAAAGAATATTACATTTGTGTCTTTTCACATTGAATTTATTAAACTCGTTGAAAAAATTGAAAAATTGAAAAAATGCTCGACAGAGCCTCGCGTTGTTATATTTTATTCAACTCGTTTAATAAATTCAATATGAAAAGACACTCCTGTAATATCCTCTATGTAGGTTTATACTCAAAGGCTGGACGCCATTGCAAAAGCTTTTAAATGACTCTTAACTATCGCTTTGTGATACGAAGAAATAATTTTTGAATATCTAGTTTATCACTTATTTTTATAAGCTCATGAATAGTGATAGTTTTATACTAACTTGTTTTACCTCGATTGTGATGAAAGCTTCAAGCTTATTTGAACCAGTCTCGAGTCCGCTTCCTGGAAATGATACATCACCCAATGTCAAATTTCTTGCATCGGTTCTTTAATCCTAGCACTATGTTGTTTAAAAAGATAACACGAAATGTTGAAACAGCACAGTTAATTTTGATAAAAAAACTAGCACAATATAATATTCTTTACGGAACTTGAAAATTGAAAACAGAATTGGTTATGTTTGCAACTGAATGCGGTTAACAACTATGAATGTAATTACAAGGTGACTCATATTCAAAGAAGATCAACTGCTTTTAAAAGAGTGTACAATAATAATTACCTAACAGATCTGGTTTAAATAGACGTTATTGGGGATACATATTCTTTTTTTGAAATATAAAACACTTTGCAACCAAAACCAGAACATTTGAACTCTGAACGTAATTGTAAAAGTATCAATTTTATTTGAAATGTCTAATTCAAGAGTAGATAGACGAATGGGAAATATGTACACTTAGCATCAATTGAAAACGCTTTTGTTTCTGTTTTGTTGTTTCATGAATAAAACATTTTGTTTTTAGTCATTTTAAATTTTGTGGGTTATACCCTACGTATCCCGACTTTAACATTCCCCGATCATGCTCCTAACACAGTCCAACAACAGTTAAAGAATGTGAGTGTAGAACATTCACCTCCCCGGCCGCCGCAACACCCCTGCCCAAGGACACCCAACCCCTACCCTGTTCGAGCTGACCGCTGCGGTCACCAGCCCCACCCAAACCCCTTTGATATTGTTGCATTAAATTTTCAAAATTTAAATAATCGAATAATACCAATTTCAAGATGATAATTATCTATTTGTACGGACTGGATAAAAATCATCAAAGAGTATGGAGAGGGGTGGGATTGTGTCCGTCTTCGTCAAATTCAGCATGGGGACTTTGTAGGTGTGTTTGAGGTGTGCACCTGATGGAATTAATCTGTAACCCCGTCGAAATCTTTATTTTTCAAAATCCATGAACGGAAATGAAATGTCTTTTCCACTAATCTTTATTAAACTTTTCATTTTTCATTTTTCAATGCGACGTTTAGTGATATCATCATGTAAGCTAATTCAGATTATGTTATGAAATGTCCATACAACATAAGTTTTAAATTGATGGATTATATTAATTTCTCATTTTTCATTAACCTAATTTGTTCAAATGAAAGAGATCAATATGGCTTAGGAATAATTTATTGCCTGCTTATTATGAATCTCTTATTATCAGTTATAATGCACATTAGTTGCGGATCTGCAAAGGATTACAATATCATATTCTTTGTCGTGGTAATTTATATTAATATAGACTCGTATCGTCCAAATTTAAACAATAGGGTAGTTAACAGCCTGTGGTCATGTCTTTTTGTCCTACGTAGAGTGCGCATGTGCTAAATTTTATTTAAATTGCTAAGGAAAATGCCGAGTGTAAATTCATTTATAGCACCATTGTCAATGTATTTAAAATCTGTTCGGAGTTCAACCAAAATATTGACTGACGACGACATTTGAAATTCAAATCAATATTTTTGCCGGAAGGATATATTATTACTTTTACTTTATCTACAATCAAAAGGAAACTTTATTGTCGTTACTTTTGCAGTTCTTTATTTCTGCTTCTACTTTGTATGATATATTTGATTTAATATTAATTCCGTAATGTTGCAATTTGATAAAATGTAGAAAACTTTGCTTCAAATCGTGAAAATAAACACTTCCAGATTTCGTCTATTTTTGTAATGAATACAAAGGGAATATTCAGGTTGCAATTTACTTGTCATATTGATTCAGTCATTGCAGTAAGTATCCGGTTAAAGTAAAGGTTTCGTATTTCCAACTGACAAACTGACCTCTAAGTTCCATGCAGTCTTTGGGATTACTGCACCTGATTCTGGGCTCTTATCGAACGTAATGTAGTGCTCTTTACAAATAATGATTTAGAAAAACTGCAGTCTAAAGCTAATAGTTATTGACTTTTGAGAACAGATCATCCATGGGTAGGTAACCTTCAGAATTTAAATTGTGTCCACTAAATCTAACTCAATTACTTTGGTTGAATGCATCTTTAAAAGTAAATATACCTGTAAAAATTGTTTACATGTTACACTTCCAATTGATGAATAAACTTCCACATTTTGTTAGTTTCATGTACCGACTCTTTTCAATTATTCAAGTATATATTATTTTTATTATTTTATGACACTAACAAAATGGAAGTGGACTAAGTGCAATAACGGCTGAGTAAAATAATTTTCTCTGAATCACAAAGTGACTACGTTTGTTATTGATAATTGCTTCATTAGAGTAAAATTTGAAATTTGAAAACAGGAATATGGCAACGGGGAGAATTGTAGACAACAGAAATAATGATGTATGAAGAAGTAATGTGGCAAGTTTTTGCCTTCTTAGAAATGTCCAATCAAATTTCTTGTACTCTTTTTCATTTTGTATGTTTTGCTACTTTATTTCTCCATCATTGCAAAATGAGCTTACAGTCTGTTAAACACATATGAGCCGCGCCATGAGAAAACCAACATAGTGCGTTTTCGACCAGCATGGATCCAGACCCGCGCAGTCTGGTCAGGATCCATCATGTTCAACAATTCTCCTCTTTGGCGATCTTATCAGTACATCTACGGCACCTATTCTGATAAGACATCAGACAGCGCAACTGATAAATCGTATTCCTAATCTTACATTGATTTATATAGGAAAATGATACATTGATCATAGAAAATGTCATAAATTACACATTTCTATTAATTTTATTATACCATCCCTGATATTTCCTTAAATAACAATTCAATACCTTTACGATGGTATATTTTTCTTCAAAATAAGACAATATTTGGTTGCTTCTAAATTCATTTGAAAAAAGTATCTCAAATTCAATATACTCTCTATACATATTTGGCAGAATTACACGATAACCCTGTTTTTACTAATTATTTTTGATGGAAAAGTTAAAGTTAATTTACCATCCCTGATATATTTGGAAAGTTCTCGTCATGCACATTCTAGATATATATTTTATTATAAAATAAGTTATTTCTTTCTTGCTTCTAAATGAGTTTAAAGACAGGGTTTCAACGCTTTCTGTATATTGACAAAACGTGCTAAGTTTTACGATAAGATAGAGCCGTATCGGGATAGGAATACATGTATAATTATTTAATTAATCAACAGAGTATAGCATGATTTTTAGGTGCGTTCCGTCTGACAAATGTTCTTTTAAAATATTTTTTTTAAGTTTTCATGGCATTTTCCTTTGAAAATACTGAGATAATTATGTTTTAAAAAAAAAATCGAAAATAAAAATGAAAGCAGCTCTGTTGTTGCATTATAGTAATAACCAAAATAATAATACAATATATTTATTATGACTTATTTTGACAAAATGACTGGGTGTTTCAGTAAATAAGTTGAATTTAAATCTAAAAGTGTCATTTTGGTCAAGAAGCATCCTCTTTCTTGTATATCATCGTGGCACGGGACAGCGTATTGTATTGACAAGATATTAGCGTTATAAATTTTATGGTCATGTGCCTTAAATCAGTGTACGCAGAATTTAAATTATGTTAATTAAATTTTAAAGTGACACGTGTGTTGCCATCCTAATCGCGGCATGTATGAATGAAAGGAATAACATCGTGACACGTGCCGATGTATGACATATGTATGACATAAGTATTTGAATTTAAACGCGTGATTTATGTCAAAGTAGCGGATTGTATCAGTGTATTAGAATTAAGAGAAAATTGACAAGATATTGGCTATGATTTGTAGGGGTTTTTATTATACGCACCTTGTGAAGTGTTCCAATTATTAAATAAGATTCAACTATGGAACAACCACTTGTAAAACAATCTCGCAAAGAAAGAGTTGACTACAAGAAACTTAACGAAGGAAGTGCTCTTCCAAAACATATTCAAAAATGTAGAACTAGTATCAAACCAAAAGTGTTGCCACAAACATATACTGTGGAAAGGATTATATGCAGGAAGAAATCACCTGACGTAAGTAGAAATTTTATAATAATTGTCCTGTTTGAAACGGATTGCAATAATTGTGAGATAATTTAATGTAAACCGGATAGTTACTTCTTTTAACGATTATGCTTTACCCATGTGTTTAGAAATTAATGACTTGACAGAATTTGTTGCAGGGTTATTTTCATGCTCAGTGAAATAAGCAGCTTAATCATCATTTCGAAATTGCCTGATATGTTCCTACATTTTCCGAAACTAAATGGCTATAATTTTTTATAATGTAGTACTAAACTTAAATGCCTTTTAAAGAATTAATATGAGATTACAAAATTGATAACAGTTTTCTAGTGCGTGCCGTTTTACGCCAAAAAGATGTTTATCTCTTAATTAGATGTAATTAACAGTGGACAGATGCACATGTGTTTTATAATGAATGGGGAATCGACAACTAATAATTACCACCTGTGTTCATTTGGGCCATCATTTTAGGTTTTATTATTATTTTTTCATGTTTTACCACTTATTAAAAATAATAAGTAACAAGGAAAGAAAATAATTCTCAAATTAAACTACGTATAATTACGTATTGTCCGTAAGTATTGACCTGGCACTCATGAATATTCCGTATGTTTCCGTAAATTAATTTTCGGTGTCCGAACCTAAACAACGATATAACTATTGAAATGCCAATTATACCATCACGTATCATGTGCAGATACCGCTCTGTGGACAAAGCGTTTTGCCACTAACCTCAGGGTTATGTGTTCGAGTAATCTGTCTGACATTTTTTTCCGTAAAAGACGGAAAACGTGTCACACTTATCATAATTTATCTACGAAAAACTCTACTTTGGTGACCATTCTTCTACATACATAAAACCGTTCTACAAAATGTCGTTTAAAATCTTCAGGACCGGGCAAACATTCATAAAATAATATAACTATAGATACAAATACAATGAATTATATTTTATATTTCATCGTAAAAAACAGTAAAAACAGCAAATTCTAATGTATGTCCAAAACATAAACTTTGTCAGTAATTACATTTTAAAGCATTCTTAAGAAATATAGCATTTATTCAAGATATCATTTTTTTGTCAAGCGATCTGGAGGCATGCCGCTTTAAAAGCCAGAGGTAGGCATATTAAAATCGCACCATCCGTCCGTGAGTCCGTGCGTCCGTGTAAATTCCAGGTTGTCATGATATTTTTCGGTCTCAACCACAGTAAAAGTTCTGCATACAAGTTGCACAAAAAAAAATAACGTTAAAATGTTGCGCAACTATAAAACATTACTTTTTTTTTTTCAGGGGGAACGTTTCTTAGTGAAGTGGGAAGGCTATCATCCACAAGAATCTACATGGGAACCGGCCAGTCACATTTCTGATGAGCTTGTGGGATCATACATGTGTCCGTCCGTGTGCCGTACCCGACTTGAAGCCGCTGCCTTAACCTTTGAGAGCACTATACAACAATGCCTGTCCACAAAAGCTAACACAGTGTCTGCATTATTTCCATTGGACATATATCGCTATGTGTTTGGAACTGATAAGTCAGTCGTAATAACGTCTGCAACTGAAATTGAGAAACTCCCACTCCGAAAAAATTGGACATACAAAATAAACTCTTCAGGATGTGGTGTCATGGTATTATTCCCATTTAGGCTGACACCACGATGTTTCATGAGACCAGTATATGTTCGAAGTGACACGACAATATCCAGGATGACCATGCCAGTGGAGAAACTTACAATAATATGCCCAGCAGAACCGACCATTCCGCTATGAGATATGAACAATAAAGTGTAGATTATGGACTCGTGTAAATTTATAAATATCTAGCATCTGTGTGTACTCAGTGCATGTACCATTTCATGTTTATTTTTGAAATATATCCATGTAATTTGTATGTGATTTCTATTGTAATAAACAAAATGTCTGTATATAATTGTCATAGCCCAATACGTACAGCTTTACAGCTAAAAGATGGCGTAAATTTCTCAACATCTGTTTCCCCAAAATTGAATCAAGACTTCTTAGAACATGGGACTGTTGCATTGACTATCAACATAACGAACAATTTTCTCAAAGAATTAAAATCAGCACATGAGCAGTCAGATCTAACTTATTTAGATATCGTCAATACTCAAATAAAATGCTTCCAGTTACTAGATTCTGAAAGACTAGAGGCTCGTTTCAGAAGTACAATCCACGAATCAGTCGTTGAAAAATAAAATAGCAGATTTAAAAACCTACGTTTCCAAATTAGAGAAAAGCGTGCCGAAGCCTCGGAAAGAGTATGACGAAGTTACACCTAAAAATAAATCACGAACATTAAACAGCGTAGCAATTGAGGCGGAAAAAGCGCTATGGTTTTCTGAAACATTTGGTCTAACTCCAACATCAATCAATTTTCGGTCAAAAGAAAATAAACCTGTGACGGTAACGTTTGACAAAAAAACTCGTTACGGACAGTTAGATTCTAGTGATAAGCAAAAGTTACGGGAGTTAATATATATTCTAGACAAGTTCAGCATTAGTGACGCAGGTTACCACGAACTTTCAATGTCAAATGAGAGTCTTCCGAGGAAACACCATATTGTTCAAGAACGCAACGCTTTGAACAATATATTTCAAATAGAGAGAACACCAGGAGAAAAACCAGGGGCTTACGTTAGTATAAAGGATGAGATAGAAACTTTCATTAGAAAAAACAACATAACAAACGCTAAACCTTTGAAGATTAAGCTGTCAGGAGACGGATCAAAAGTTAGTAGAATTTCCAGCTTTGTCACCTTCACATTGTCATTTCCAGATATTGATAAAAAGTATCCATTGTTTCTGCAACGCACAGAAAATTGCTAAAATATTTTTAAAAAAAAACAAACAAAAAAAAAAAAACACGTCAGTCACAACATTCACATTCCAAATATGGAATGCTATTCATTTATATTTAATTGGATGTATATAGACAATCAAGTATGTAAGAGAAGATGTCTGGTTACTTGATCACTGTCCGAGATAAGAGATATCAAAGCGCTATCGCTTTTAGCTCACAAGGGGAGAAAACGCTAACAGCGAAATTGACTTAATCGTAGTATTTGCACGCTTCCTTCCCCTGATAAGTGAGGAAAATTTCTCAGTATGTGCTGTTCGCTAACAGTTTTTCGAATTGCAATAGGCTTTGAAAGCGAACAGCATGGATCCTGACCAGACTGTGCGGATGCGCAGGCTGGTCTGGATCCATGCTGGTCGCAAACGCACTATGTTGGTTTTCTCATGGCGCGGCTCAATTATTATTTGCATTTGGTTTTTTGTTTGCTTCTATAGAAAATTAATTAGCTGTTGAATATTATTCTTAGAGGTATGATTATTCATCATTGCACTTCTTCATAAATCAAAATAATATATAAGCTTGAATACGTATGTTGATTGAATTAGCAAATTTATTATGCATGTTTGTTTATTTCTCGTCAGTCATCTTGCTATCGGAAATGTGATTTATATGTGAGACATTTTTGTATTAACTGTTTGACTGGTATACCACGTATCAGCCTTTTTTTATATCAAATAAAGAAGAATAAACGATTGGTATTAATTGATCCAATCAAGCTCTTTACTTGATACTTCTAAACAGATCTATAATAGTTATCAGTCAGAGTTTTGTATTTCAAAGTGATAATAGTATTTCTGTATAACAACGAGTCCTTGTTGTCATTGCTTCTACACTGGTCAGCAGCTCTTGTTCATAATTCTTATTGGACAAACCACCATATTCTCTGTACACAAGATGAGCCATTCATTGCAGACTATTGTTTCCATAAAGATACTGAGTTCTGACAAATAGATTTTCATATCATGTAAGGGATATTTGGTGTTCTATTCTGAACCAGTCTTCCGCAGTGCAGCATATCTGGATTATAATAATCTGTGATTAAATACATACATTTAGAATGATATTGTAATAAAGATGATGTCTCTAATGCTCAAAATTTAAACAATTTAATGGCAATCAAATATTTTATTATAATCAAAGTCATCGGCGCTATGAATGCACATTTGCTCAAGCAGTAACATTTTATGTACCTTTTATTTGAAAACGAGAGGTGCTTGACACTAATTAAATTAATCTATTTATTCGCTTAATTTAAGAACAAACTACTCTATATAAACATTTGATAATGTGTACAACATACATTTAGACTCGATTTACAAAGTCGCGTTTCACATAATACCAGAAAGTGCGATGTACGCCGGAAGTTTCCACGTCTAATAAAAAGTCAAACATCAATTTTTAAAAATGGGTTTGTTGATACGAGCTAAAAGAAAGAAAAGTAAGTGTGATATTATCATTAATGCAGTTCAAAGAAATATCTTTGTGTTTCCACATATTTTGCATAATTTTTATTTCAACAATATTTTTTATCAATTAACAAATCGGGGACATTTTTGAAAATTCTTATTATTTACATTTACATTTAAGTCCTTGTTTTTAAAAGATATCTAGTGTCCATCTTTAACAAAAATACTTCATCTTTAGATATTTGTTTCAAATGTAGAAAATCATCATCAAATTTATTTTACTTTACTACATATATGAATATATTCAATTATGTACATATATGTAGAACTACATTCATAGTCAAATGTCAGGCAGTAACCGTTGTTTGTTAATACTATTCCATTTTTAGTGGCAGTACACATTTATACTGTGTTTACCTATGTAAACTATGTATACATTGTGTGTTAAAAAACCTTGTGCATATTATATATATGTTAATAACTAAGTATTCATTGTTCATATTTTCAAATAAGGATTTTATGCCTAGTAAAGGTTTATTTCTACCGAACTGCAAAAAGTTTACTTTGCGATGCATAGCTCTATGGCTGTGTTTGGGGTGCTCTGTGCTTCCGTGAATTTTATTCTAATCTTTCATTGTTTTGTTTAGAACTATATACCATTTGCCCATATTTGTATAATGTATCTATAACCTTTAATTGAGTTCACAATGTTGGAGTGTGAATGACTCTGGGTACAAATTGTCCACAAATTCAAATGAATCTATCAATGGAAAAAAACATATTTTTATCATATTACAGCACATTACATTATAATTTTGATTGTCCGTAAGTGAAAACATTCAATTTGGCTTATTTTAAACGGAAACAATTACAAAATATTTGCAAAAATGTCCACCTCTCTTTCAAGTTTATTTGCAAAATAAATGATTGCCCTCTGATTGTTGAAAAAAATGGCACATTTTGCGGGAGGGTATTTCGTACATGATGTTACCTATTTTCTGCTTAAGGTTTGACCCATGTAATAGTGTACCTCCTTTTGAAGAGTATTCAATCCCGACAATAAACCTATTTTGACTTAAATTTTTCAGGGGGCATAGGTTCAAGTCCCACTGGGACCAAATTTTTTTCTTATATTCCTTTTTTTCTAATAAGTTTTTACTTTATTTTCGAGACGTATTATTGATTTATTGTACAAAAGTGAAATATTTTCATTTGATAAGTTATTTTTTTGATAAGTTTTAAGTGAATTTACCTCTGAAACAGAAGGGGGCAGAGTTAGACATCTTTAAAAATACTGAGTTACATTTGGTAAAAGTTCTCTATTTTGCCTTTACTCTTTAGAATACATATTGTGGTAGAAATGTAGGTAGGTTTTACTTCTGCCCTAAGGTTATTTTTGAATGAAGTGAGCAAAATTTATAATAGTCCACAGGACTCGACCTTAATATTTCAATGTTGGAGTTAGAAGTCTGTCTCATTAAATCCTTGTTCTAGAGGCACCCTAGACAAAATGATATTCACTGTTTAATTTTGTGTTTTATAATTGTTTACCAATAGTGTGACGTTTCTTTTTATCAAAATTAAGGGGATAATGAATTCTCTGCAAACGTTTTGGACAGTGGCCATCACTTTGAAATTTGTCTCTACTTGAGCTTGAGGAAATGTCATGAATTATACAGAATTTATAAAAAAAACTGCACGTTAAAAGTTGTTTCAATTTTGCATACAAGTCTCTTACTGGATACAGTATATTGCTGTAACATTGTTTTGAACATTTGAAATCTTCACCATTAGGAGGGTCATACCTTTACGGTGTTCAGTTTGGACAATCGTGACTTTTTATTGAATCCTAAACCGCGATGCACGATGGTACGATGACGAAAACGCGATGGTGCGATGGCACGATGATGAAACAACGATGGTACGATGGTGAAAACGCGATGGCACGATGATAAAATCGCGATGGTACGATGGTGAAATGTCGATGTAATATCGCGTTTTCATCATCGTACCATCGCGTTTTCACCATCGTACCGTCGTGCCATCGCGTTTTCACCATCGTACCATCGCGTTATCACCATAGTACCATCCCGTTTTCACCATCGTACCATCGCATTATCACCATCGTATCATCGCCTTCCGGTTAGGTATGCGTAGTTCCGTGCACTTGCATTTTCGTAAACAATAAATCAATGTATTTTGTGAGAAGAAATTTACCATTTCGATTCTGCTGTTTTACAAAATGTTTCAAAAAATAGTCAGTCCTCAGTTTATTAAAACTGTGTCAAACATTCAAGGTCACGTCCTTTATATTTTATGTATGATGGAAGTAAATAAAAAGCTTGGTGTAATAGTCACATTATATTGTTCAAACTCAGCTTATTCTTGTTAGGATGTAGAAGGAACACAGTGTAATGTGAAAATGACATTTTATCAAGCCTGTTTTGTATTGAAACAAAATCCTGTTAGAAATACTGTTCGCTGCGCATGACCACCGGAAGGCGATGGTACGATGGTGAAAACGCGATGGTACGATGGTGATAACGCGATGGTACGATGGTGAAAACGCGATGGTACGATGATGAAAACGCGATGGCACGATGGTGATAACGCGATGGTACGATGGTGAAAACGCGATGGCACGGTGGTACGATGATGAAAATGCGATGGTACGATGGTGAAAACGCGATGGTACGATGATGAAAACGCGATATTACATCGACATTTCACCATCGTACCATCGCACCATCGCGATTTCATCATCGTGCCATCGCGCTTTCACCATCGTACCATCGTTGTTTCATCATCGTGCCATCGCACCATCGCGTTTTCGTCATCGTACCATCGTGCATCGCGGTTTAGGATTCAGTAAAATGTCACGATTGTCCAAACGGAACACCGTATACCTTAGTTCAGTTAGCGACGAAGGAGATAAAAACGAATTTCTGCTACTATCTTAAAGACATCCAATGGGGCGTATGCAGTTAGGTGAACTTTTTGTACCCTATTTGTTCAATCTGATATAACCTTTCCGACTAATACTTTGTGTACAAATATACTTTAGTTTGCACCGAGGGATATTCCTTGGGCATATTGTCTGCTTTTTACTTTGTAATATGGAATATTATCGATAATGGCAAAACAAACAGCTTAATAAGTAAATGCTATATCTGTTACATTTAATATCTACGTGTCTGAATGATATACAACATTGTCGTTGATTTTATTTTTTTGAGGCCCCATTGGTAATATAAGCCAGTTAGAACATAAAGAATTAATTTGCAAAGATAATAGTTCAAGCTTTGCGTTCTATAGATTCGATGTAAACAGATGTAAACATTAAAATGGAAGTTATAAATAAAAAATTGTGCAGTCTGTTATGGCTGCGCTACACAGTTATCGCAACCATGAAAACACGTCAGCATATCACGCTGTAAACTACTGAGCCTTAACTTTATACATTTGACGTACGGCTGTAGACGTTTTCTGGCGTCACAGAGTAAGAATAGTGGCATCCTATGTGATATCAGTTAGTCATCATTAGTGTAATTACACATATATGCTATATTTAACATGCTATTTCACAAATGTACAATAGCATAAAAATGATTATCTTGTGAAATCCTTTAAAGTATTAAATGACCACGATCTGCTAATCGAGTCAGTATTGCTTCTTACACGCTGATTAGAATGTTTAGTACACTCGGTAACTAAAAGAAAGATAAAGTATCTGTCAGTCTATATGATACGTAGATACGTATATATTTTACTTACGCTCATTATTTATCATCATTTTACTATCAAAGGTTAAAGGGGCTTCCGTATAGGTCGACATCACAGTTTTCTAAATTGCACAATTTATCAAATATCAAAATCAGAAATCAGTTTTATTCATTGTGACATTTAATATTTATGATGATAGTATTTCAAAGAAAAGGTATTCTCCTTCAGAAGGATCTGTCTTACAGCTCATCCCTAATGTATCATTTACGCTTTAAAACGTTTTAAATCCCTATCGGTGCTTAACCGGAGGCGAAGTATGCTTTCACAGCACGTCTGTCCGTCCGTCAGTTAGTCACATCAACAGGGACTACTTTAAAAGTACGGGGTTTTTTCGTTTGTTATACATCAAAGAAATGTGCATTGGGAGTGCTTATGTATTAAACAACCATGTGTAATACTGATTTTTACATTACATTATAAAGCGGTTTTAGGCTATACAGAACTGGAAAAGTTGCGCGCAATGCTGTGCAAAAAGCATACATTTACAGCTGGTTATTTATTGTATTTCGCGGATTCGGATAAAAAAAAAATGTGTGTGAATGTTAAGCTGAAATCGGGGAAAATAAGTCTGCAATGTATATTTTAATCTCATTTGGCTATTTGACATTTTTTTAGTGTCTAAGACATTATTTGCGCTAACCAAGTCTGCTATTATTTTGCTTGGTTCCGTGCTAAGCTTCCAAAGATTCCTCCTGCAGATTTCAACAGTAGCCTTTGAGTACTCTGTGGCGGCTGTAAAAAGTCTACCGTACATGCACTCAGTCATAGTACATTTTCTGATCCTTTTGGATTATGGAGTAGACATTCAGTTTTTATTTAACTGAATTCCGCATAAGCCGGTGCTAGGGAGTGTTGCACATCTCATAACCACTCAGGAACGAAGTAAATCAAATCGAGTCTGTTATTATTTTGCCTGGTTGCGTGCTATGGTTCCAAAGCATCCTTTACCAGATTCCATCAGAAGTACCAGACTTGTTTGTCAGTTTGATTGTATGAATAACTTAATAGTCGCCGACTGTATTGATAAGCTGCAGGGTTTTGTCTATGGTAGAATAATCTCTTGACAAGGAAGATATAAAACTGTGAATGTACCATATGCAAGATTAAATCTCGAAGTATAATCATTTTCATCACGAATTATTTTTATTTGAAATGTACATTAAGTAAGCCCAACAGCTTAGACCAAACGTAAGAAAAACCATTAACTAGGGGACAAGTATTGAAATATTTAAGATAGGTATTTTTGGTTTGTATCAGTCTAGTTGTTTTTCAATATGAAAATAAACAACTAATTTGAAAAAATAACAGATAACTTCAGTGTATGTATGCAGTGCTTGAACTGAGTGACTTCTTCAAGATTATTTGGAACAGAAATAAGAAGTCCTTCCTAATATCATGTAGGTTGCGTGATACTAATTTCTTTATTCCATATATCAATAATCGAATCATCCACAGACACCATTTTCAGTACGTAAGACGAGTCCTTTCATAGAAAAAAACATTCAAAGCCAGTAAGTATAACATGTCTTCTTACAAATATTCTAAAGATATTAAGATGTTATGCTTAATTAGCAAAAAGTATATCACGAATAAGGATACATTTTCTAAAACAGAAATTAGGCCCATTTTACTTTCTTATGAGTGTAATGCTCGTTTAATTATTGTTGTACAAGAAAATACATATGTGACAATATCTGTAAGTTGTCTGCATAGCGCAAAATTATACTTGTTACTTTTGATTAGACTGATATACCCTTTGATATAATTCATTACATTTTGTTGTGTTGAGATTGCTGTTTAGGTATAAGTGAAAATACGAGTGAGCCGTGCCATGAGAAAACCAACACAGTGCTTTTGCGACCAGCATGGATCCAGGATGCGCAGTCTGGTCAGGATCCATGCTGTTCGCTGTCAAAGCCTATTGCAATTAGAGAAACCGTTAGCGAACAGCATGGATCCTGTCCAGACTGCACGGATGCGCAGGCTGGTCTGGATCCATGCTGGTCGCAAAGTCACTATGTTGGTTTTCTCATGGCGCAGCTCAAGTGACGATTCAGATTCAGTAGCATAACTTTTGAAAATATATCCTTGACGAAAAGAGTGCAGTACTATTATTGCACTCTGGAAATTAGGTAGATGGTAAAATATATTTTACTAAGAATTCTTTCTTGTATATTTAAAGTCTGAATCCGTTTCTTTTAATTCCATACAGTAAACTGACAGAGGCGGGTAGTTTCCTGGGTGACAACACTCAATTCACCACGCCATGTTGTCATGTACGTGTATTTTACCAATACTGACAACATGCATGTCTTGATTAAACGTTTTCTAATTCAAGCGCTGCCGTAAATTGATGCTTCTTGTTGTTTAGGAATATTGTAACTTCTATCGTATGCATCACTGCAACAAGAGAAGCAACATTAAGGTGAGAAAAACCAAACCGTTATATATATATAAAAGATGTTTAATTTTTTTCATGAGTATGGTAGGTAGTTTCGTGGAAAGGTATAAAAATATTTCACGAGTTGCGTAGCCACGAGTTAAGCATGTTTTTTTTTTCATACCATGAGATGAAACTAAATATCATATACAAAGTCATGCTTATTTCGTGGTTGAAAATGTTATGTGTTTACAATTAGAACTTGTTTCTACAACAACAATACCTTTTTCTTACAGCCGAATTCCAATTTTAATTTCGAAATAAATGAGAAACGTTTCCATTATAACAGCAATGAAGATAAAAAAAACATGAAAGTGTAACTGTACAAGTACAACTCGCTGTATATAGATTCAACATATGGCGTCAAGAATTAAAACTGAAACGATTTTTTTCTGCTAGTGTCCTGTTGTAAGGGTTTATATGCCATGTACTCGTATACACGCCGGATAACAGTTTTCACACTTTTGCAGGATAGATATTTCATTTTTCATATGCAACGTTTTCTTTAAATGATCCCTAAATCACGGTCCAAGGATACTAAATGTAGAGCATATGTTTCACTGCAAGGAAAATGTAGTAAATATGTCTCATTACAGTAAAAAATTAAAACAATAAGAATCTGAGTTTGTTTCATCAATATTTCTCGATATATCATTAGAAAGTATACAATAAGTGACTTTTCCCGTAGTTTGAACATTTTTCATTTCTATATGAAACTGTTTGTGTTTTATTTTATTGGAGATTATGTCGTTTCGTTTGTTTCAAAGTTACAATCAGTAAATTACATCCAGTACTATATAATGTTATGACAACCTTGAAATATATTGAAATACATCCATTTTATTAAAAATGTATCTGAGTTTCCTTTTTTACATCATAAAATTTCACTATATTCCTCTTTTACATGACAATATATCACAATATATGTTCTTGCTATTGCAAGTACATCGAATTAGACATTAATATACATTCTGACTGTGACAATATTGCCATTATATTTTACGACAGATCATTCAAGACATCAGTTGCAAAATATAATTACTTCGCTTGATGTCAACTGCTCCTATAGCCTTTTGATCCTTTAACATGCAAATGATTGATTTAAAACCCGTTCTCATTTAATATTCAATATGTGCATGCTGTGAAAGACTTCTCACATCTTTCTTGATACCTGAAGTTAATATTCTTTGGAGTCCAATCTTATTTCATTATTTGATAAAGTAAAGGACATGACCTTTTCTTCATAATCATTGCATTGCATTTTACATGTTAAACAACATAGAGCGTATCTTAAAGGCTCATCATAAATTTGGGGCACATTATCCGTTATGAACCTAAAATACATTCATTTCTTGTTAAATCCTATTTTTTATAATTACTTTCTTATACATTTGTCAAAGGTTTAAATATTGCTGAATATACTAGAATGTTATTTTAAATCTATTGTTTTTTTACCTCCCTTTATGGCTCTAACTATAACAGTTCATGTGCAATATTAAAAGAAGTGCTTTTCTAACCATGTAAGTACGCATGCATAACATCTATTTCGAAAGCTGTTTCATCTGTTTTTAAGACAAAAATTTAAAGCATTATGGACCTTAAAATGTTTCAAGATATATTCCCAAACTTTCATTTATACTTTGTTTCATTTGTAAATACTAAGGTAAAAGTAAAAAAATGGTTTATCATTTCTTAATGTTTTCCTAACATTGCTATCAGCTCTATCTAGGAGGATCGCATATAACCGCCTCGGTAGCCTAGTGGTAGAGCGTCCGCTTCGAGTGCGGGAGGTCGTGGGTTCGATCCCCGGCCGCGTCATACCAAAGACGTAAAAAATGGTACTAGTAGCTTCTTCGCTTGGCGCTCAGCATTAAGAGGGTAGTGCTAGGACTGGTCAGCCCGGTGTCAGTATAATGTGACTGGGTGGGGTATCATATCACGTGTCTACGGCGTGATATTCCAGTGAGGCAGCACTATAAAGTTGGGCATTGTGCTCACTGCTACAAGTAGACACCGTCGTTTATATGACTGAAAAACTGTTGAAAAAGACGTTAAACCCAAACACACAAACACACAGGATCGCATATATATGCTATTATATATATCCTATCATATTACTGACCCGATTGAAAGGTTATTTCGGTGGACATATTTTAGTCCGCCCTTAAGACTAAGCAAGGAGAAACCGAAAGTATTTTGTTACATAAGATTGTAATGCATAGATATACAATATCATGTAATTTGTAATGCGTTAAAACAAGAACAACTGATACTGGAGGAAAGCGTACAGATACACAATTTTAGGGAAACTGTGAGACATATTCTCGTAATAAGCATCTGCTGAAATTCTGCAAACTATCAAGCTATGGGTGAAATTCTTTCCCCTCGAGATGCTATTATGTAGAAGAGATACATTATCGTTATTGCAAAGGCAAATTGTTAGTTGTCCAAATGTTAAGTCTCATTTACGTTCCTCGTAAAATATTTATCCTTAAGGCAGTATGTAAAAACGCAATGCTTGCATCTGTTAATGAGATTGTGCACAGCATAGAAATGTTTTAAGAAAATAACAGTATTGTCAGACTTTAAATGTTTTTGTTACTTCCGCATATATTTTTCAAAGGATGGCAAGGAATTTTAATAGATTTTCAATGAAATGTACGATAAGATTATTTGGAAGCATAGAGCGCAACCAAAAGAAGTAAAGTTTTATTTGTTAAAATAATATGTGCAGCACCTTACACGCCCCTAGCACCGGCTTTGGCAATAAACATGGAAAATATATTTTTGGTAATATGTCGTCAGTCAAGGATTTTAACCCTTACCATGCTGGACACGATTGGTCTTGCATTTGCGACCAGTGTAGATCATAATCAGACTGCATGCACATCCGTGCAGTCTGATCATGATCTGCACTGTTCGATATTCAGCCAGTATCTTTTTGGTAAGCACCCGTTTTAAACAGTTAATGGTACTGTCCAAATTAGGAGATGAACAAGTTCATTATAGAAATTTAGCATGGTAAGGGTCAGAGATGAAAGACCTAATATGTCCATCTTTCAAGCACTACATTTTGATGTAGTGCAGAGCATCACGTCGCCAGAGAACTGTCGGCTAATATTTTGAAGATTGGATTGAAGAAAAGGCTAATAAAGCTATAATGCTATTGCGGTGCATTGCATGCCGTTGAAAGGCTGAAAAACGTCGCATCCCAGATGAAAGTTACCAAAAACCCTCTTACCATCTTTTTTCTTTGTTTACAAAACACACGCTAAGCCTCGTTCTGAAACCCACGCGCCAGCATCCTAACGAATAAGAACGGAAATGAATGGAAATCTACGACAGCATATATCTTCTAATGAAAGGACCATAGTTTGACAGTAAAGTAAAACAAAATCACGAAATTTATAATATTCATATATAGACTGTGTTTCTTTTCTTGTCTTACAGACAACAGACAGTAACAGAAATTGCCCTTAGACCGTGTTACTTCCCTTGTCTTACATGAGCTCATGTAGATCTCTTCTTTTGTCTGCAGTAGTATATTCTAAATACACGCAGCGTGACGTAGACACAGGTAAAGACTCAGCCAATCAGTGCTCGCTGGAAATCTCTAGCAGTCGTTAATTTGTTTGTGGCTGAATAGGATGGGGATAAGTTCTTTATACATTTTTCCTATTTTCATAAAAAGCTATCTTTTAAAATAATAAAAATCTTATGCGCTTTTCAGCTCCTAATTCCTTTATGTAAGCTTTTCATTAACTGCTTTATTTTTCTTTTATTTACAATATCATTTTTCATTGTCACATTTTAATAATTTCTCCTACCAACTGAAGAACCTTAAAGCGTATCAACTATAGTCGCCGACTAATAATAATGTCATGTTTGCACATAGTAGTTTTAAACAGACCTTGGGGTTTCAGACACGTTTCATTTTATATAATATTATGTTTTGTATACTGGTATCAGTGTTATTCTTTTGAACAATAAATATAAATATTTAAGTAATATTGTAAGAATAGGAACGTGATGTACATGTATTCCACTGCATCTGTTACAGACTGGCCGTTCAGCAAATTTGCACCGTTTACTTAAAACGTTTCCATTACTAAAGATCTTTCAGAAAAAAAAGGATTTTCATAAATATTTCAGCTATATCTTATCCTGTTTAAGGTCAATTAAGACCATTAAATCGGTCAAGTAATACTTGTCAATTGTCAAATCCTCAGAACGTATTTAAAGAAAAAAAGAAAGATAATACATGTATAAACTTTCTTAAATAAATGTACATTTTGTTCTAAATTTATGATGTATGTTAGTTAAACGTTTTTGGGGCTGATTTAAGAGTCACTCAGTTTAGATCATATGGCGACATTTCCAGCTTTGATAATGGAGAAAGACCTCATGTGGGGTATATTCACTGGCTTTCCGTAAGCCAGCTGATATTGCAGAGGTATTTTAAATTCAACAAATATACAAACATTACACATAAATTCACTATATATAAATCTCCGGCTGATCGACATGGAAACAGATCGTTAATCTAGATTTAGCATTTCGTCCTGAATTGTATCAGTTTAGGTGGTGTTTAATCAAACAGACGGCATTTTGGTATTTTAAGATTTTTAATTTTCCAAGTTCTTGGTCAAATACAGCTGTTATAGTCCACGGCCTGTCTGGGAAACCCGTAACAGAGGATATACAATGCACTATGGTAACGGCCTATTTTCTCTGCTTATTTAGGGCATAGCATGTATCAGAGGTTGGAATACGAAAATCTTTTAACAGCAAAATATAACGATAATTCTACAATTTACATAATTTGTATTAGTTATGTCACTGGGTCATTAAGTGTGCGAGATTACACATCGTACATGCAACCACCTGAATTAAGTAACTTGTTTTTTTGTGTGTGAAACGACCGCTTCCAATGTCGTCCGAATACTTTTATTGTATTATTCATTATATATACTCTAAACGTAAGTTTTATAGCACGATATATGAAATAGGCTCCTGCAGGTAACATTACTTGAAAAAGTATCCATAAAACTACCATGCTGGTTGTTCTGTACCTTTCTTATTTTGCAAGTACGTATTATTTATTCTTTCTATCATTCAAACAAACTATTTCAATCAATGGAAATTGGATCATAAAATATTATTGCAGCAATTTATATGACATGGCAAGTAATATGTGGTACACATCAATGGTTTATCAGTAGATCATCATATTGCTTTACTAAATGTTACTAAAGACCTCCACTTCCACGCGGTCCTTTGGGCAATACAATGGTGGCTTAACCTCATTTATACAATTCGTGGTATTGGTTCATATGTGGCCCGGGGCATTTAGGCATTTCAAAATTAGCATTTGAAGTGTACCATTGGTCGTTCTCTCCAGGTCCCCGTTCGTGATAAAAAAATGCCCAGACGGGCACCTGGGGTCTTATTTCAGTCGAACAAACTATTCCACCATCAACAAATATACTTTCTGTTCATGTGCATGACATGTAATATACATCATAATAGTTTATTATCAGATCATCATATTATTTCACTAAATGTTACTTAGAAAGCTGTCCTTTGAGTTGTACAATGTAGGTCTTACCTAATTAATGCCATCTGTGTTTTTGGTTCAGATGTAGCTCGTGACATTTAGGCATTTCCAAATTAGTATTTGAACTATTACATATGATATAAGTGGCAATTCATCATATAATGGCAAGTTGAATCATTGACACCACTTCAATGATCATGTTCTAATCATGAACTGGCCCCGTGTTCACAAAACATTTTCAGTCTCAGCTGAGTTTGATAATGAAACTTTATTTGTCATTTATATCTAAATAGCATGTTAAAACAAATTTCAAGTTAATAAAAATTTTCAAATACTTTCAGTAGTGAGGTCAGTTTCAGTTGGAACAAAGTCTTGAAGTTTTAGTAAAATTGTATTAAAATTTCAAACTCAACTCAGCTAGACCGAAAAATGTTTTGTGAACACGGGGCCTGATAATTTCACAGGCAATACAATAATGATGGCAGAGTGCGCGTTACATGTTATTCCTGCATGAAAACTACTTTTTTCAGCGGATCAGGGCATGTATTATCGGGAGAAAATCATGCATAATCAAGATAATTCAAATGGTGTTTGTGATGTTTTTTTTTTCTTCATAAAAAGCATATATATTTAGGGAGAAGACCAGTTTAATTTCGTACTAAAAATAACTTGCACAAAATGATATTTGTGACTATCGTGTCCTTGTTTACCTTAATCAATATAAAGAATATCGTTAATGTCATTTTGTAATAAAGAGAATTAAACATTATTGATTAGAATATTGATCACATGCTTTTGATAACTTCATAGATTTGTGCGTTCCAGTCATGGATAATTAAAACATGCGTACGTTTTCTAAAAACAGCTATAACGGCAAAAAAAAAAAATTGTACCGGAGTCAAAATTAATTAAATCTGTAAGAAGATCCTTTGGAAGAATAGAACGCAGCCAGGCAAAATAGTGGCAAACAGTAACCACCTTTATAAAATGATACAGCCATTTAGTCATTGTGGGTTGTGCATGTTGGTGACCTCAACCTTTGGTCTAGTTCACCAACAAACCTTGGGCTTCTGCATACATTTAAATACAAAAATTAACAAAAATTAATAACCCCTTTATTAAACGCAACACTGAATAAATTAAATTGACCTGCATTAAGAAAACACAACATACTCATTACCTGGTCCACTAAACGTCATTAAAAAGAAAAGTATTATGCTTTCAGCCAAACATGAGCTAGAATTAGAATCTATGCCTTTTTCAAAAATCTTAATTTCCTAATATGTTTTTGTTTTTTGTTGTTAAACAAATTGATCGTTTTGCATTAAAGCGTCTTTATCAAATTGTATTACTTGCTATACTTGGTGTTCCATTTTAAACGCTTTCAACATTCATTATGCAATTAAAGGAAATCTCAATCTTTAACGCAACAAAAGTGTAAACAATCAAACGATGTTGGTTAGATGTTTACGAAAAGGTTATTATATCACAATATCACAAACATTGAAATAGAGTTAATTTAAAATTCCACGGATATCGCTCAGTTGGATGTGTGAATCCATCCATCAGTGATACACATACTTCCACCAGACCAAACTGGGCGGTATCAAGCGTCTTTTTTACAGAACGAGACCTGTAAATATTGACTGTCGATTTAATCATTCTCTCTGTATAAATTTCTTTAGATTTTCAAGCTAAGTAAACAGGTACCTGTCTGAAACATTCATTACGTACGGAAGAGTAATAAGTTATTAAAAAATCTCCTGTCCGGACGAATGCTTTCTGTGTAGCAATTCGATCTCCACCTATCGTTTCCTGATTCACGGTTATTTGTGGAGAACAGACAAATCCTGCTACTGAATCTAGGGTTCTAGTAATTTTAACTTATCATTGAAACATAACCAAAATCATTTTGAAAAAATGGCATTCTTGAAATAAAAAGTAATCCAAAGATCAAGATGTTCTATCTTTCTTTTACTGTAATAATGAGAACTATAATCACGGTTTTAACTGCTTGAACAACAGAGTTGAGTATATAGACCTATTGTATTTTCACTCTTATTCATCTGGGCAAAAATGCTGACACTTTTGGATTTCAAAGAATGTTTGTTAGCCACTTTTTCTCGACTCACAAAAAAAAAATCCGCCTGTCCGAAAAAAAGAAAAGAAATATAGTCTTTATTTCATTTTATTTAATAATGTCGTATATCTTCTCGAAAGATTCTTGGTCATGGAAGTGTCCTTAAAAAGCAAAATATTTTTCTCAGAAATATTATCACCGGTTTTTGTATCTCGCACTTGTGTGAAAAAAACCTATAAAGTCCGTAGGTTCGGACTGACAGATGGTAGATAAAGAATATGTTTGAACGAAACTGCTGGAAACTTGTCCACGATGTTGTTTAAAATGATAAAAAGTAAAAATGTTTTTCATGCATACTTACTTTAACAAAAAGAGAACAAATAATCACTCACTCGGGTTCGTGTCCGATTCATGTGTCAGGTACTTAATCTACTGCAGCACGCTTAGCTCAATAGGAAGAGCGCAGATCTACGGATCGCGGGGTCTTGGGTTCGATCCCAGGGCGGGACATATGTTCTCTGTGATGATTTGATAAAAACATTGTGTCTGAAATCATTCGTCCTCCACCCCTGATTCATGTGGGGAAGTTGGCTGTTACTTGCGGAGAGGAGGTTTGTTCTGTACAGAATCCAGGAACACTGGTTAGGTTAGCTGCCCCCTGTTACATAACTGAAAAACTGTTGAACCCTCCCCCGCCCACCACACACACAAATAAATAAATAAACAAAAATCTAGACGTACGAAAATCACTTAACTTATTATTGATAACATCCGATGTTTTTATTACTATTATTATTATTAAATGTAAATGTTTAAAGGATGTACGAGTGTTTTTGTCAGGATATCCGCCATTTTGAAAAAAAAAAGAATTATGCCGAAAAATGAATGCTAAACCACCTTAATATGGCTAATAATATGCCATTTAACCAAACAGATTCTACGTGTTGCGAAAATTAAATTTACCCTTAGTTTCGGCGGAATTCACCTTAATCTAATGTAAGGTGCACAATAGGGTAGGGGTCGGTAGTTTAAAATATCTATTTAAGTGGAGCAAGTTTGGTTCTGATACTTTTTGACTGATATGTTTAATTAAAGCTACAATTGAAATAAAAGTTTGCAACATAGATTTATTTTATCTAGGAAGTATCAACTGAAACAAAAAAGGACTGAAAATATCAAAATTCACAAGTTTTTACAGATTTTTTTTTCTAAATATCTGTTAGATTTACGGTCATCCCAATTTTTTAAAGCCTTAACAAAAGACTTTCTGTAAATTTAAATAAGTTTTTTTTTCTAATGAAAAGAGTGGGTGGGGTAATTACGTAAACATGTGAACATGAAAGAGCTCAAATAATACTGATATCACCATGTATTAATAGTAGCCTGTAATTCCTGAAATCCCTATATCATTAAGTGGGATATTGTATATTTTATATGTATATTTTCGGTGTTCATGTGAACTGAACGACATAATAGAATCGACAAATTAAACATGGATTTGCCGATCCTATTATGTCGTTCATTTCTCATGAAAACCGAAAAAAATGCATTTCTTAAATAAATAGAGAAAGATACTTCATATTTGTTGTGCATGATAAAAACAATTGCTATACTGCATTTTGTTTGAAATGCGAGCATACTTTTAATGCTTGTAACAAATTCTATTGATAGTCAAAAATAGTGTTTCGTTGGTAATATTCGCATCTTTGTCGTTTAAAACTTGCTTGTTTTATCAAGTAAAATTAAGCTAAATTTTAACTCGTTAATTGCAGATTTTATTTCATATTCCAGACGCGACTTCATCAATCCTAAAATATTGAATCTGGTGTTCATTCGGTGAATAATATTTTGATTTCACACAGAAACAAATAAATATGCCCTTATTTCATACTCTGCTCTTTCTGAATCAAACATTTATGTCGTGCCATGGGAAAACCAACATATTGGGTGTGCGACCAGCATGGATCCAGACCAGCCTGCGCATTCGCGCAGTCTGGTCAGGATCCATGCTGTTCGCTAACAGTTTCTCTAATTCCAATAGGCTTTAAAAGCGAACAGCATGGAGCCTGACCAGACTGCGCGGATGCGCAGGCTGGTCTGGATCCATGCTGGTCGCACACCCACTATGTTGGTTTTCCCATGGCACGGCTCATTTATGTATTGAGACACCTGTATTTGATGCAGACATTTTACTTACTACAACATGCTAGGTCAATGGTGTTTTTACTTAGTGTGCTAACTGGTATTAACAGATTAAGTGCAAGAACAAACACTGGTGTAACACAGCAATCAGAAATGTAAACATTCTTTTCCCTCGATAAACGTTTATACATTAAATACAGCAAGTGTCTTTGAAGACTTTAAGTTGTTCCATCTGACAGACAACGTTATATTGTAATTGTTTATTGCGTCATTTCCGTGCTTCCATGTAAAGAGCAAATAAGTAATAAATAATCCCGGGGAAAGACCATGTGTTCCCTTCTGTCAGACAGATGTACATCATAATTATATGAAAAAAAATGTAAAACAAAAATTTCCTGTCAAGACCAGTATAAAACCAATGAAACTAAGTCGGACAAAATTGAATTGTAAGGAAAATGTTTGGCTGATTTGACAGTAAAAGACTGTAGTTATTCTGTGTAAAGTGAATACTTCCTATTTGTGAATCAAGATCAGGGATACGAAATGAAATTTACAAAATGGGTCTGATGATAAGAGGAAAACGAAGGAAAGTCGGTAAGTTATCGTTTGATAATTGTTATTACCAAACTGACTTAATTATTATGCAGTCAAAGTTAATTTTGTGAAATTCAAATAATATGTCAAATTTTGTTTCAAAAGCGATAAACACAACAAAATATAACTGCAAAAATCTTAAACATTTCTTTAATTTGATTAACAGACACTACGTTTTCAAATATTACAGAACGATTTGCAATAAATATACATTTACATAGATTTTAATATTCCTTTTTTTTCCAGAATATAAAGAATATACACTTTATAATGGGGACAATTCAATTTTGTTTGTGATGAATGGTCACAAAATTTCGCGAATCTATTTTTGTCAGATATGTTGCTTGATTTAAGAAATCATGTATAAAAAATCGTGATTTAACGTTATTAATACATGGAAAATAGGTTATACGTCCGCGGAAGCGTAGCCCGAGTGAAATATTCTGGCGACATACATGTAGGGTAAAATGGGGTAACTGGGACACTTAAAGAAACACTGTTGAGTAATATTTTAGAAAGACAAAATACATACTTGATTTATTGATATTTCAGTATGCGCAACCTATGTAATATATGACGAATATAAACTTTTACAAATACCTGATAACCTGTGATTAACTATAAATTAATTAAACATTGGTCAAGTGTCCCAAGTTACCCCACCCAGTTGGGGTAACTTGGGACATTTTAGTTTTATTAGAATTTATGTATATTACAGTCGCATTTATGACAAATGAAACCATTCATGTCCACAGATCAAAAACGAATTCTAAACTGAAAATATAGCTCCGTATTAATTACAATTGATGACTGTTTTGTAAAACAAGGATGCATAAAGAAATCAATATGTCCAAGTTTTGCCTAAATTAAATTATGTCATTACTTGTTTCAATATATGCTTATTATATAAATCGTTTAAAATAGAAAAATTTTATAAGTGTAAATAACTATGTATGAATTAAACATAAACTTGACATAATCCATTATGTACTTATATATGTGATTTTTACACTTGAAACTGATCAAAATTTTAAAAGTCTTAAAACATAGATTTTATCAAATATTAACGGGACAATTAAAATGTGTGTCTTTTTTTCACAAAGAAATAAGGACATTTACTAGCTTTTTGCATACAGGAAGACTCGGGGAGGAGGGGATGAAATGTGAGGGGAATGAAGGCAGGGTTAAGGAGATCTAGACGGACATATGGGCATACGCTCTCGGAAACTATTGGCAACTGTACCTAAAATGTGTTGTCTGGCCAATATTTTGGTGTTTGCTTTAGCCTGAATATTTGACACAACGTCATCTTTTAAAGGAGTAATTAACTAAAAGAACTACTATGTTGGCTTGACTGTCAGTTGGTTCCTGCGCTTCACCTAGTATAAATACTACTTATTAATATAAGATTTGCCGACAGTTTCTTTAAACATGAAAGAAATATCAGTATTAGCCTATTAGACTATCAAAAATTCTAAACTCACCAGATTTTACGCGGAATGAGTGGGAGGGGTTCACGGAACGATCTCCCTTTAAATAAACGTATGTGACTAAACAGTGACTTAGATCATGTAAACTTGGTATCGGGTAGAAAATTCAGTAGTTGCACCAGAGTTAAGCTAATATATATATTATGACCACGCCTGTGAACTAGTGGTATACTTACAGAATATCAGAGTTTCGTCATTACTAGACTTTCTTTCCTATTTTCATTTCATTTGTGGAAAAAGATTAAAAGTTGACAATTTATAGTGGTTATGTCCAGTTATGTACAACTTTTTATGTACTATCCCCATTTTCTTCCAGCATCCAGTTCGTTCAAAAATAAAATCATGGAGAACTTTGTTCTTAACGACAGTGTCCAACTTGCCCCAATACATTAGGGTAAGTGGGACACTTTTGAAAAGGAACGTTCAAAAATAAAGTATGTTGTAATTTCTCAAAAACAAATCCCATTGTATGAAATAGTAATGTGATACCTACATTTTGGCCACTCTTCCCATAACTGAAGGTATCAACACATACCAATATAAACATTTTGGACATGCCATATTTCACAAACAAGCACCTGTTTTATAACGTTGTTGTCTGACGTCAACGCAACGGTTCATGACAGGCCACTTTATTATTCAAAATGAAAGTCAATAAAACAAAATCATTATACATTTTTATAGAATTTTAAAAAAATAATGCCATGTCCTTGATTTTGCAATGATACACAATACGCTTCAATATTTCAAACAAGTTAAATGCGATATTACATGTATACGAGAACCAGCTTCTTGCGTCAAAATTGACGTCACATTTATGATCAAGCCGTTACGGTACCGAAATTAAATATCTTTAAGATCTTATTGATATGCCGACCACATATAAGCAAGTATATCTAGAAAGTCAGACGACTATTTCCACTGTGCGTTTCACTAGACAGGAACATAACGAGAATATTTTAATGCACCATCTGAAAACCGATTTTAAGTATATTCATTCAAGTAAAACATGATTTTCCTGTACATTATTTCGATTCTTATATGCCTTTTATCTAAAACAGAAGATAAATTATAGTACTTAGCGCTTTCTTGGTCGCAACAAACATTGACATCATCGCCCGTAAATGTGGCATCATTTAAGCTTAAGAGGGTTTTAACAGAAGCAAGCACATTATAACTAAGAAAAAAAAAGTTATAGCAAAACCGTGTTTTGACACTATTTATGCACGATGGGCAGTAATACGTCGGACGTAATAATTTCACGAGGGCGCAGATTTTCTATAAATTGATTCATGAATAATGTGTAGAAAAATCGTGTTTACCATTATAGATACACGAAAAAGAGATTATACGTCCGCGGAATATTACGCTCTCGTAAATTGTTACGCACGACGTAAAACCGCCCATTGTGTATAAATAGTGTTAAAACGCGGTTTTCTTTCAATTATTTCTTAATTCTAACACGATCCGATTCATTTTCCTATTAAACAAAGAAGGCAGTAAACAGTGAATTATTATACAACAAATCACTGTTCTGACGTCACATTTATTACGTCATGGCGTCAAACAGCATAGCGGCGCGCAGGAAAAGAAACCGATTGAAAACGGGCAAATATTTAATGCATGTCATCAAGGATGTACTTAAAAATCCTTTGTAACGTGTTAGAATCGAAATAATATATCTCATTTAGTGATTTGCTCTTGAATAAATCATTGTTTGTCGTTCAGATGCTGCGCCCTCGTGATATAAATCCTTCGCATCTGAACTCCAAACAATGATTTATTCAACGACAAATCACTGAATGAGATATATTATTTCTTAAATAATATATAGAAAAATCGTTTTTTAACATTATAGATACAAGAAAAATAGGTTATAAGTCTTTCTTGTCGTAACAAAAGCAATGACGTCACCGTCCACTAACGTGACGTCATTTTAACTAGAATAAACGATTTGTCCGATGCGATTACTTCTGTCAATATTTTTCAAGAAACAAAGCCAAAGCTTACTTCATGAAATTGGTCCCAACAGCTTGAAAATGTTGGTAATACACCACTCTACAAACAGAGGAAAGAAATGCAAATTTGGAGTATTATATCAGCTTCGTTTATATTGCGAAACAGGGTTTGGTCTTGTTTCCGTTTTGGCATCGGTTTAGACATCATTACCAAAGAAAGAAACACACTGGTTATTGTATCATTATTGTAACATAATAATATTCCTTGTGCAATTGACATATTTTCGAAAAAGGTCAGACGCCGCTATTGATTTCCCCACAAACCTCCATCGGGACACACGCACCTATTTTTATCTTACCCTGTCGTACGATAACAGATGGCTGTACATTTTTTTCTAGTTAATGACATGAACAAAACATAAAATCTTTGTATTGGTCGAGCTTAAATATTTTCTTGCAGTGCTCGTTGAAAGAACTCTCCTGACCTTCAAGGTACTCTCCTTAAAATAAAATGTTGTGGACAACATATTTTTACAGAGGGTACTTTACACAAAAAAATCCAAAATATTTTTTTCTAATAAAGAGATAATTACATTTCACGAAAACTATTTTACAGCAGTTATTAATAATAGATTTTCACCAATCACCTTTTTGCCAGATTCGTGTTGAATGATGCTCCCCACTTTTTCAGCCAGTCAAATATAACTGTGCAAATTTCATCATCTGATCATATCATATTATATGGTAAAAAATTGAAGATTCGAATAGATTTATAGCTTTCTATGTTTGTTGTGACACAAAATAAATGCTTAGTTAAAACATATTTCCGTTTCCATAAATCTTTCAATAAAATCAAAAGACATATTGAGAGTGAACCAAGAATGATAGATACATAGTATAACAAAAATCGGGGAAAAATATTACGTACGATTTCCTGTTTACCAAAGGGCATTATTTTAATCCTTGATGATAACCATTTCACGCTAAAGTGCCAGACAAAACCGAAAACAGATGCTTCAACAATTTATCATAAGATTAAATATAATTCTTTAAACATACTGCGTTCCTGTGTGAACCGTTTGAATAAGAGTAGCTGTAAAATACATAGTTAATAAAATACATTTTGTATTTGCAAACTGGGCTCATCAATGATAACGTAAAGAATAAAGACAATGGAATAAGACACATACCAAATTATTCAGTTAACATATATGAATAACCTTACAAACTGATTGATTTGACCTATTTTGAATCAAGTTTAGCCCACAAGCCATAATCTTTTCAATATGAGATAAGGGTTTTTCTGTCATGTCTTAAAGCAAAGTCAGAAAACAACAGAGAGCCTTTTGTTAGTTCAGAGTGGTCTTCACCGATTTTCATTGTCCGTCTCTCGTGCAAAAAAGCGAAGCAGTTGAAATGCCAAAATCGGCCATAATATGTCATCTAAGCTTCTGAAAGGACATATAAATAACCGTTTGAACCAAAATTATATTAATTTTATCACAAACGAGTCAAACATGCTTTACCTTCATTGATACAAAACCTGATTTAAATTTAATTCAATGTATCTGCTATGTCGTGCTGACTTGTTCAGAATGAATACTGAATATACCACCGTATAATGAATAACCCAAAAAAGTATGGAGGTTCAATATATCATTTTGTTTCACCTAATGGATAACTGAAGTCATATATGGATCATTGTAATGTACGAAAGACCGGTGGTGACTTCGAACTTCATTCTTCACAGTTCAAACTTCACACTTCATATATATACACATACAAATAATAGGAAAGTCTGAAGTGTGAAATGTGAAGTCTGAAATATGAAGTTTTAAGTGTGAAGTGTGAAGTATGAAGTGTGAAGTCTGAAGTATGAAGTGTGAAGTTTGATGTATGAAGTTTGAAATGTGAAGTTTGAAGTGTGAAGTCTGAAGTTTGAAGTGTGAAGTCTTTTTCGGGCGTTTTTTTTTCTATTTTTAAAACAACATAGAATTACCGAGATTGGGCATAATGAAGTAGAATAATGATTTTGGCTGAGTTACTTCTGACACCAGGGGCGTAATTTGAATTAATATCGTAGAGTATAATATACTGTACGAGAAGAAGATATTAAAAAGGTTTTCCTTTATAAGTCCGTTTAAAAGTACTGTCCCTCGGATGGGATAATTTTGAATCCAGTGGCATAATTTGAATACCTTTAATACTAGAAGACCGCTAGGTAATGCCACACACCATATATCTAATTTCTATGCCTTTGTGTTTTACACATGAAGATTTTTAAACATATTTTTTCTTTCGTTTACTATGGCAACCTGCATTGAATGAAATTGTTTTAGCAATGTGTATGTGCGTCACCCATGTATCATTCCCGTGATATTGTTTAAAAAATTATCCCAATAGTTTTTCTCAAGAAGATTTTGAACGGACGGACGACAGACAGTGAATTCCCCATAATTTTCGAATATCAACAAGTGATATAATCAAACTTGAAAAGTCGTTTTACTTTTCTGGAACATTCAACAATCAACAATACTTAAAACTCAAATAAGAAATGGCATACAGTTCGTTTTTGTAAACATCATGTTTTTAAACATTAAATATTGCGTTTTGTAAGCTAAATTCAGAGTTCCATATTTTAGTGTGTCTTGTATAAGGAAAACGCGAGCTCAAGCTAAAACAAAACATAATCAAAAAGTAGAAAGGTCACTTTGTAAGTAGAGAAATTTTGGTTTGAAAACGTGTAAACACGTATGACCTAGTAATCGAACTGTACTAATAAACTTTGATAATGTGGCAGTTGAGCCAATACGTCCAGAGGTGCTCAAAGATGCCTGTATTGGACAATAAACAGAGTCGATTGTATTCAGGTCAACTGCTACATTATCAAAGTTTATTATACACATCTATGCCAATACACAATAAGCAGATGACGTCAAGTCACGTGATGTTTAAGCTACGAACTGCGAAGCGTGCAGTGAAGTGTGAAGAATGAAGTTTGAAGTGGGAAGTATGAAGTGTGAAGTCTGAAGTTTGAAGTGTGAAGTATGAAGTTTGAAGTATGAAGTGTGAAGTCTGAAGTTTGAAGTCTGAATTGTGAAGCCTGAAGTGTGAAGTTTGAAGTGTGAAGTCACTACCGGTCTTTCGTACTAATGCCTTATTGTTCATATTTTTAAAATTTCTTTATTCTATAAATGAGGCTGTTTGTTCGCAGAAAAAAAACTATCTAATAACAAGACTTGGCTACTTTGAAAACCATCGTATAAACTTGACAAACCTTATTTAAACCCTTAACGAATAAACCGCTTTATATAGCGATGCGCTCTTAGCTTCAAATATATATACATCAAGGTCCGAAAATAATAAAATCAATTTGAAATACCGATTGAAATTAGGAAATTCTCGGAACTTTGTTCCCCATGAAAATTGAGAATTTCAAATTATGTAGTAAAGGTCTCAAAACACTCAAGAGCTTTAACTTCCTCTAAATAATAGATTCATGATTACAAAAACGACTTTATAATCTGCTTAACACGCAACACATTTCATTTGTTAATTAGTTTGTTAGGAATAATAATTATCTTTCCGCTGAGAAGCTAAGTTCTGCGGCGAGTTTTCTTGTCCTTTGTTTCGCAGGACTTTATTCCAAACTTTTTCATGACAACTAACGTTTGTTTACACAAAAAACAAAGCTAAATTTGAAATAAAAGTCATTACTTCTCGACATATTGAATTTGACGACGGCTTTTTATCTGTTTTAGTCTTATTTTCAGATAGCTTGTTAAAAAGATTAACAACATTCGAAAAAGAACACAACTTTCTTTCTAGTTCAAAGAATTTGAAGTGCTACCCTCAGTCAATAATAAAGTCTGCCCGGAAACACACACTCAATTTGTCACTCTGACGTAACTTTTGGCAAGTATAAAAGAGCGATGGGGGTCAGCCCAAGTGGAGGTTGTAAACAGTTCCCGTACAGTAACTAGCGTTGTTATTTTTCTCTCTTTTCTTGGATCATGAAATACAATTAATGTACAGATTCATTATCTCTCAGGAACAGACTCAATGAAACCGAGTCAGCTATTTTACTTGGTTGCGTGTGGTGCCAGAATTGTTCCACAGTAATAAGGTCTTCCTGTCGTATTATCATGGCCACTATATAGTATGAAAGTGTATAAACAAGGACCACGGGTAATGGTTTCTGTTACTTATAGATATGATTTTTAAGCATTTAGATAAAATGATAAACCCTCGATGGGTTTTCATTCATTCCGTAATGATAGGGGACACCACCGCCAGTTGTATGTCGATAAGATTAGGTTAAATATTGTCGATGAAAATTCTGAATGTTAAAACCTTAAGACTGTCCTGGGTTTGTTTGATATAACAGCGGACATAATAGTCGATATAAATTCAAAAATATTTTAAAAGCTTCTAATCGCTTAAATATTTATCACACTTTACAATGCTTTTAAGCAAGTCACCAAACGCGTTTACAGACGTTACGTTTTGAAGACAGTATGCCGTCATTGGGCATGCCTTGTATATTGTATGACAATTATGCGACAAATAATGTACATCACTAACTTGATATTATGTATTTGAATATTTAGAGACCATTTGAAAATTTTCATTCAGTAATAACTTAAGTTGTTTTGTTCGATTCATTTAAGGTAGTTCTGCACGTTTCATAAACCGGAAGTGATGGCGTAACGTTATTTATCCGGAAAACATAGAATAAAACCTTGATTCGGCGTACGGAAATGAAAATCATTTTATGAATTGATTAACCTGTGAGTAAATTTATTACAATGACACTGTTACTATCTTTGTAAAGTTAAAAAATGATATTAAAACATTTGACACATTAAATAATTTAAAATAATGTCTTAAAATTGGCGTGAAATGTGCATTTCATTTTAATCATGGTCAAATATCTCAAAAATAAACGCACGGACCTATACATTTTATTTCACTATATTATAGGCCATATGTTTATTTACAACTGTGAGAAATCTACATTTTAGAACAAATTCTATTCGGGAAAATGTAATGAAAGTTATTAATTTCCCATTATGACAAATTGCGTGATTTTCAAATCAATCTGGCAAAAAAAATCAAGCACACGACTCTATCATTTTTATTTGCTGAATTTCTTAAGTATAGTCTGAAGTTTTGAAAAATCACAGTCTAATCCAATTCTACATTGTACAAAAAATTTCGACCCTAACGTACAGAAATACCTAAAGAAAGAATATTGTCGATTTTCTTGTATTTGTCTTTGATGTTCGTTGATAATTGGTAAAAATCAAAGCATTGAACTACTGATGGGGCGACTATATGTCAGTCCGGGGAAATTTTGGGTTCGAATCCCGCTACCAACCTGACAGTTAATGATTGTGGTCTAGTCCTGTTCCTTCCCTAATACTATGGTTAGGAAAATTGACCACCGAAAGAAAAATTGACCGCCTTAATATAACCTGAAATACTGTTGAAAACGGGTGTTTAAACAAAATTCGCTTACATCTACACCTCTGAAACAAATTGGAGACACAGCATTTTTTAAAATATTACTTTCAGCATTCAACATTCAGCAGAATGGTTCTAAAATGAACTTATTTAGTATTAGTGTTATTAATGTTCTGCTGTTAGGACTATTTCGGGGGCGATTGTTTACTGGTTGCTTGTAGGCAGATGGTATCAAGAGAATCAGAACCGTATTGTTAACTCTGGGGCTAATCGTCCCAATTATATTTGTAACGAATATCTACTTGATGCACTTTTATTCAGTATGATTTAAAATATTTTTGTCAACTCATGTCTGTTAACTAATCTGACATAAAAACTCAGAGGGGCATCCATAGCCATGTGATTAATATCGCTGGCTTCTCATGAGGTGTATAAGTCTTCACGTGAGGAAGACATCCAGCTGGCTAACAGAAGATCGAATGTTTTCACTAGGTGCCCGCCCGTGTCTGTAATAGTGCCTTGAGTGAGAATCTTTGTCTTTCTCTACCATTAAAAGCTAGTAAAGTCATCATATGACCTAAACTGTGTCGGTGCGACTCTAAACCCAACAAAAATAAAACAAAACAAAACTAAGTATTCTTAAGAAAACATCAGTATTCCTAAAGATTAAGAAAATATACTTAGATCAAGAGCATAGGTTGATTGAACATTTCAATTTGTACAAATATTATTTTTTAACTGTAAGATTTATATGTTTGTTGAATGAATATACCCTATTGAGAGATCGGAGAAATGCTTTCAGAAATCGAAACATGAACCATTTATTTGGTGTTCCAAAATGGAAACCAAATTGAATCAAACAGTTTTAGATACTGAAGAATCGTTTATGTTCTATATTAGTTTTATAACGTTATTTTCTCTAGAAAATTCAACTTCCAATTCAAATGGAATATTTCACTATGAAAATCTAAAGAATCGAGTAATCTGAAGAATGAATAATCTTACAAGATTTTTTAAGAATGGATTATAACTTAACATTCTTGAAAACAGTAGATTTGTTTTGAAAGTACACTTCCTTGCACGAAATTGTCTGCATACTTTCATTAAAATAAATAAGAGATGATAGATTAACGATATTGGATGGAGGCTTATATCAACAAACTACACAAATCGGTTTCAGGGACACAAACATTTCTAAAAATAGATGAAAACGTTTTAAATAAACGTTTAAGCCATTATTCATAAATAAATACGACTTGAAATTGATAATGTCTTTGACGCCTTTGGATTGCACAGCCTGGATGAATGCTTTTTGATGACTGTAAATACTGTCTAGAATACTAAGACTTATTTTGCTTTTACCTTTCATAACATTATTAATCACAAAAACATCAGAATAAACAGCCAACAGGAAAAGCCAGGTCCCAAGAGAGTAAAACAAATATCATTAGAGGTGAAATGTTGACAACACATAGTCCCAAGAGGCAGTCTCATCACACGACAACTCATAGCAGTGTATGGATGGACATGCTAGCGACCATCACTCACACACACATGCACGCACGCACGCAGGCGACAGAGAGTAAAACAAATATCATAAGACATGAAATGTTGACAACACATGGCTGCTAATTGCTGATTGATTCAAATTGGTTTACAGAACAGAGTAGCCTCCGTGGTAGGAGGTTCATATAACAGAGTGGCCTCCGTGATTGGAGGTTGATATAACAGAGTGGCCTCCGTGGTTGGAGGTTGATAGAACAGAGTGGCCTCCGTGGTTGGAGGTTGAATACGAGTCTCCATACTCCAGCAGCTGTTTGTTTTGTTTTGAATTCAGTTTTGAAATCTTACTTCTTTGACTAGTCTTAAAGTCGTTTTTATTACAACGTACCTGTTATAGCATGCAAGATAATTTGCATAAAAATGTAACAAAGGATACACATTTACTTTGTATAGCTGATATAATATTTAATACATCATGACCTATATAGAAGGAAGCCACACACATTCCATGGTTCATATCTTAACATCATCTGTGCTTTTGTTAAGCAAACCGGTGTGAATTTTGCAGTTTTTTCAAGTATCTAATTTGAAAGCATAATTACATGCTAAAAGGTATTTTCTCTACTACTCAAGAGCAGACTTTCATCATAAAGAGTGGAACACCTTGAAGCTAATTATATGGATAATTGATACGTCTGCAGAATTAAATATTATTATATCTTCATCTGAGTTTTATAGCGTTAAAGATCTTTTAATCATTTTGAGCAGATCTAAAAAGTTATTACACCTAGAGTGTAGGAACTTGTGCCCCTGTAACCTGTCCGTTTGTTTTAGCATCAAATCAACTGAACGTTTCTTACACGAGAACACAGTAACGTGTGAAGACGCGAACCCGTCAATTATCATGTTCAAAATTGGGAGAGAGCCGATGAAGCTGTTATTTCCCCTGAACAGCTATTAAATCTACGGGATTTACTGTTAGTTCCGAGACACATACCCAAAGAGATGGCTTTTAAGTTTCTTTATTTATGTTTAGATATCTATTCGTCACTTTTTACAAACTTCGTCAAGCTAATATGACCTTTCCTGAAATCAAACTTTTACTGAAATGCAGCTCCAATTCAATTCAAAGTTAAAACAGACAGAAACGGGTGTGACATACTTCAATATTGTGATTTTTGTATGCAGAAAATATGTCAAATACGCTCTTAATATTTACAATGTTCTTATGTAGTTAAAGAGGTATGGTGACATATCCACTTGCTCTATATTTTATTTACCCTATCTAACTTCTAATGGCCCCTGTATGGTTTTGGCAATACTTATATTATTGATAGCACAGTTATGAAAGTCCTTAGATATTTAACAAATATTGTTACATTCATGTTTCGGCATCTACACATTTTTAAACAGTAACACAAATACATATGATTGTTGTTTATTTTGTTCAACGAGCATAAATCATTTAAGATCAAATAGGTGTAGATATCAAATTTTCACAGACATGATCACGGTTGAAAGAAGTTGTTTTGATTTCCTGCTTTTAACCAAAACATTTCGGTAGTAAATTTCAGACATTTTACTTGTATCTTTTTCTGACCTGTTAAAATTTTGGTTGATATCTAAATACAAATAATGGTGTTCTTTCAATACTCGAATTGTTGCAATTTCGTCATGTAACTAGAACTTTTTATCGAAAATTCATAAATGTTCTTTAAAGGTCCAATACTAAGGAAAGTGAACATTTTAATTTCTTTTAAAAAGCACAGAAACTATTTCATTTTATTGGAAAATGAAAGTTGGTATGTAGAAATTCGAAATAAATCGCAGTATATGTACAATTATTTTTCTATGAGGTATGAAGAAAGTTAAAAAGACCTGGGGGGTCATTCTGTCGATTCATTGAAATTTCAACATAATACACATACATTTCTTTGAGTTCCAAAGACCTTCTGTAAATTTTGACCTGCCAATCTTCATTATTTAGTGTCTTGCAGAAGTCTATGCACTGGCTATGAAAAAAATTGCCAACTCACTTTCCCTTAGTAATGGACCTTTAAGTGTTATGAAAGATATGCCACGTACATAATTTAAAGAAGTGTACAATTAAAATGTCACAACATAAAATTATCTCGGGTTGTCTTTATCTATTGAACGAACTTTGTTTAGATACTGATTTATAACAACAACATTACATACATATTCTAATACTGAAAGTTGTATTCAGGGGTATAGCAGGGCGACATTTCATTGTCTGTATTAGGATTTTTCCTGACCATCATTAATGAGTTCAGTACATATAAAGATCGGGTATATTTACATATTTACCAAGGAACATGGTTTTAATGAAACTGCGCCGCGAAACTTATTATTTCTGCAAGCGTTACCTTGTATGCCAACTGAAAATGTTGCAAATTAAGTGTTAATGTAAACTAAAGTTCTGATTAATATATGTTTGAAGGTGGTGATTTGCAATATATTTTGTGAGTTACAACTTTTACAGTTGTTTGAGCATTATTTCAGGAAAATTGCACAGAAACAAATTACTAGAGGCCCTGAAGAGTGAGTACAACTTAGTAAAATCAATAAATCAAATCGATAAGAAGATCCGTTGAGATCATAGAACGCAACCAGGCAAATGAAATAAATTGCAGACTCAGACTGACTGAGATTGCTGTTGTGGGAGGTACACCCTATCACACCCTAGCACACGTTCAAATGAAAAGCTGTTGTAAAATAACTTAGAATGGACAATGATTCCAGAAAGACAAAACAAGAAAGAAAAAACAATAATTATCATGGGTCCATAAAGCCGAGTGTATTGATATACACATTATATAATTAATATACAGCTTGGTTGCCTTTTGTGTTTCTTAAGAATTTTCTCATTGGTTTGAATAGCTAGTAATTGCAAAGGCTAGTCGCTGGTCACCTGTTGGCCTATACATAGATGCACATTCTTCACCCTTGAGCTGGTAGTGCAAGAAGGCGATGTTATTTGTGTTAGATGCAAACATGGTATAAATGTAACTGTACAATTTGCTATACCGCTGATAGTGCTAAAATAAGGTGTAATTTACTTAGGTCTTCTCTGCTAGCTTATTGGTTATATGGCTTAGATGCAAACCTGGTAACTTTAAACTTTGTTATGCTGCTAGTAGAGCTAAATGCTACTGCAGATGCATGGAATAGCTGACCACGTATTTGTGTCTTGAAACGTCGTTCATCTATTGCATTTGATGTCGTGTTGTATGCTCGTTTAGAATATTACTGTGCTATAAACGTTTATCTCTATTCATTAACTATTATCACTTTTGCATATTTCAGTCGCTGTGGAAGTAAAATCAGACCTGATGCACTCTGTGCAATATTAATTAGACGCGTTATTTGTTACATTACACATTCATGTGATTGAACATGCCCTTTAACAAATTTGTGATAGCAGAACTAGCGCAGTTTAGAATCCTTTGAGAATTCCATGACCAAGTTTTTCTGATCTAATCAATATCAATACTGCCTCTGGTTGACTGCCTAACGCGTACAACACAAGTTATAGCGCAAGGATGTACTAGAGCCGTCGTTTTATGGCTTGTTGTGTTTGTCTACAAAGCTCATTAAGGTATCATATTAGACAGATACAAGTTTATCATTTTAACAGTAATAGTTGACAGTGCGTTTAAATGTAAGTTTTATTTGAAAGATATATACTACACCCAATAGATTCATTCAATAAAAACAAAAAAAAAACAACAAATAACAAAGATAACATTCCAAAAAAACACATCTTGCAGTTTCTACCCGATTTTACTAATCTGAACACTAATTATTTGCATCCTTCTAAAGGTAGCCAATAAGTAAGTTGGAAAGATGTACCTTTAACTTTTTTTTCGAAAATATATTTGGATAAGCAAAATATTTTAGCCTTCCACAGATTCGATGTTTTAGACATTTTCATTATTTTCAGCGGATCTTTTGAACACGAGGAAGATAATGTTACCAAGGGCGACAATAAGGGTTGGCAGCATACGCTATCATAATCAAGTACATCAGATATAATGTTATAACGGAAAACGATTAGTTGGGCAAACTCATATCCTAAAAGGAGAATAATATTATGATTCATCATCTTTAAGAAAATAATGACAATGATACACTGTATAGGCACACTTTTTATGACATATGTCAGTATTTTTACCCATATGCTAAATAGAAATAATCAGTTTAGTTAAATAGAATCTTGTAACATGATAAATCACAAAATAAATAATGAATTTCCAAAATAAATTGGCCTTTATACTAGTTTTCAATGATCTTACTCGTTGAGTGTAAAAATAAGGAAAATAAGAAAAAAAAACAAAAAAACAGGAAAAGTAAAAGGTAGTGTATAATTTGTATTTTATAAGTCTTCAGTTAAAACACAATCTTGTGTACGCGGTTTAGGTCAGTAAAATTATACTTGCATGTCAAAAAAAATCGTAATGAATAACGTCTTTTGGTCTATTTTTGTCCCCCAAAGCCAAGTGGTTCATGTCTCTGATGTCAAATCACTTGCCTGTATCCGATGTGTACTTCAAACCTCGCTGGTGGTAATTTTTTAATGTGAGAATTACATACTGCTGGTTTACGGAAGTTTGGTGATTTAGCGTCTAAAATTCTCCCCTGTCACCAGTTAAACAATGTACGACTGACATAAAATCTTATAAAGCACACATACTGGTATACGTAGAACTAAGATAAGCAATTATTTCGTATACCAGTAACCTATAAAGTTACTAAATAACCATATGTAATGATCTCATTTTTGTTTAACGGCGATTAGTGGGATTTATGTCGAGCAAGTCATCTTGAAAGATATATATTTACTGCTATTTGTTCTATATATCTCGCGGATAGTGATACAGTAAATGAGTCTGAAAGATTACTCTGGGGAAAAGCTATTCTGCAGAATAAAAGCTCATTTGATTCTTTAATATGGACTGTTGATGGCAGCAGTAGAGTTATGATTGTGTCTGTGCTCTTGTTTGCATTCGACCCATCAGACTGAATTGACAGAACCAACAATCTGTCTGGCTGAATTATTACTTTGGATGCAGTAGATTGGCACTTTGATACGATGTATTAATGTCGAGTCTAGTTTTTCAACAAAAGTGCATCATACTACAATGTGTGGTAAATGGTGACATTTGAAAATAAACACTCATTGAAATGAGTGCATTATGTCACACTTTGCAAACTGTGTAGATAAACTGATGTTTATAATTGACATGTCCCGTTTTTCAAACTGACATCAAAGGTGAGATTTTTCCGAGGTTATCATTTGCTGTAAATACACATCGTCATTTTGTCGGACTTTGTCAATAGGAAGTGTGACGCACCGTAACTTTTCAAAGTTTTAAGTTCCAATTGTTGGCGATTTTAGTCTTATAGATACTTGTAACTTCTAACGTTTGCAACTGTGGGACAGTTAGAAGATGTGGAAGTGAAAAGTTTTCCCTTTCTTTACAAATATACAAAAAGTGTAAGCAAAACGGCAATCGTATTTTTTTTTCTGTCATATCGTAATATGTCACAATATTTATTGCCATACATACTGCAGTTACAGCAGTCGCAGAAAATTAAACCTTATAAACATTCTAGCTGTGACAATTGCAATCGTGATATCAGTTCTTTCAAGTCTTCAGGCGTAAAATATAATTACTTCGTTTGATGTCAGCTGCATTGGTAGGCTTTTGATCCTTTAATATTCGAGTGAATGGTCTTGAATAGCGAGTCCCATTTAATCTTCAATTTAAGGCATGTTCAAAAAGACTTTACAGTCTGTTTTCTAGATACCTGAAGTTAATATTCTTTGAAGTCAAATCTTGTTCAATTATTTGATAAAGTATGGGACAAGTTCTGACGTTTCTTTATAAACATTGCACTGTATTTTACGTGTTAAACTACATAGAACATACATTAAAAATGCAGGTTTCCAGTTGCATGCCAAATATTTAGAAAATCTGAAAATATTTGAGTTAGTGAATTCAGAAGTGAATACATGTAATATAATTTATCTATCTTTCTAAGCTCACCAAAGCATAAATTACTCTAACTGACCTGTTGTGATCATTCGCCGTCAATTCTGTCTGTCCGCAAACATTTTTTCATCTAATTATATAAAGACAATTTATTTTGTAGGACTTTAGTGAACCTTGGCGTGGATGATCCTTGAGTATATTTTATGCATACTATTTCGATTAACAAAAGAATATGGAGGCCAAAGCAAAATTTTCTAAAAAGTACCTTGATTGCCATCTCCTCCTTAACCACTGGTCTGCTTTTGAAATAATTCCGTAGACATGTTCCTTCGATGAACCTCGTCTGAAAATGTTAAAAGTCAACTTGAATTGCAAAGCATAATAGCGACTGCCAGTGATAGGTATCATTTTGCATAAAAAATGAAAATCATCATCTTTGAATATGAAGGCCAAAATATTTGGCAGAAATATTTCTTGTTATACACGGTTAAGCTGTAAGACTCTGGCATGCGATATAAGGTCAGCAAGGCTCTCTTGTTTCGTTACATAGACTGTGCAATTATTTAATTTCGTAAGAATGAAATTTCGTGTATTTTCTTAATCCAAAATGACCGTTTCTTGGTGAAAATGAACGTAAATTCTTTTTCTTCGTTTGCAACAAATACATTTTGCCTTCCCCAACAACAAAATCCACTAGAATTAGTCCCCCGCGGATATAAATTACTTCAAACTATGTGTATACGATTGTCTGTGTTACAAATCGTACTTAGTCGAGTGAAAAGGTATTTGAAAAAGCTGTTTATATACAAATTTATCTGAATATCAAGAATACATAGGAGACATAAAAATTCTTCGTAAAAAAACAATGACAAATACGCAAGAAGTCAAGTCACGTCCCTTAAAAAAGTGTGTTTGATAGATATGCAACGAAAAAGATAGATAAGGTAAAAATATAGACAATGTAGAAAACGTTGACGAAACATAAATCATCATACAGAAGATAACTTTCCTTTCCCTGAATTATTTTCTGTGTTTGAATAGGAACTAAGACTTAACGTTATAGAAGTTTAATAGGTTGTCAATGCGAAGTTAATATCTCCTATGCGACAAAAGATGGTCTTTCTATCAGGTCTGCCAACAATGGGAGACATGATTGTTCTAGCAACTCAATTTGGTCCCGAAAAAACACTGATTATCGGTGTTGTAGTACTACCATGAACCAATTTGGACAAATTATAAAACAAGAACATGAACTCTCTTATATACAAGAGAAATTCGTAAATTACAGTTTCCTCCCTTCATCTATGGTTCTCGGGAATTGCTAGATGATTTTACAAAAATATGACATTCTTCATTTAGTTATCTTGGAATCGAACCAAAGAACATCATAAAAGAATCAACTGAAACAGTTGTCAATTATTCTAACTCTTGTAATAGTACTGTATATAGCTAAATCAAAACAAATTAAGAGTAGAATTCAGCGCTTTGCCAGTCTTTCTGTAATACCGTAGTCTTAACAAATTCCAAAAGCCAGAAATAATAATAAATGAGCCGCACCATCAGAAAACCAACACGGTGTATTTGCGACCAGCATGGATCCAGACCAGCCTGCGCATCCGCGCAGTCTTGTCAGGATCCATGCTGTTCGCTAACGTTTTCTCTAATAGCAATAGGCTTTGAAAGCGAACAGCATGGCTCCTGACCAGACTGCGCGGATGCATAATGTATAGGAAATCGTTATACTAATACATCAACAAACACATATAAAATTAAAAACTGCAATCATAATGTGACAAAAACAAAATTCTCTTAACATGTTTATCCATGTACAAGTACCATTAGTCAATATAACAATTCAACCGTTAACCTACGCACTCCTCGTTCTTTCAGAAGCTAATGAGAAGAAAAAGAATGCCCAGCGCAAAGAAAAGCCCAACACGATACAGAAGGTACCGTCATTATGTGACAGAGATAAACAAGTAAGTTATTTACTTTCATATTTACCCCAAGAGATATTTAGGTTGTAAGAGGAGACTGTTAACTGAAAATGAACAGAAAATGACACGCTGTACTCCTCCATTATTATGCTATTATATCATATCTCATTTCTGTATTTCCTTCCAGTCATCACATACATGAACCAGAGTGTGATTTAATTTGGCAGTTCCTCTCGTGAAATCGTACTAACAGCTTTTATCATACAAATTATAAATAATAAATGTCTGGTACAACTTAAGAAACAAAACACGTCACATTGCCACAGTAACTATTCTTTAGAATATCCTTTCAGTCTTATATATCACGTATCAATTAACCAAATTCAGATCAGCTCACGCGGAAAAACAATTCTACTCGATCCTCGAAGGATAGCCAAAACGAGAACTTGGGCTACGACTAGAAATTTCTTCGAGTCAACCACTTTCCGTCAAGGAATTTCGATATCTGATTCCGACTTGAAGGAAATTCTCGGAGTGACTTGAGATAAAATCCGGTTAGCGGAATATACACCTGTATTGGTTTCTTTTGTTCCCGAGTCACTTGACGAAATTCCGTCCAGTGACTATGAGACGAATTAATAATTACTTCGTATACAAATTTAGCTGGGTATTCGATTAACTTCGAGGACATATTTCACATTACTTTGAGCAAGATAATAAATATCATCTTACACAGTATTTGTGAATAATAATAATATCTTTTTATTTTACATTAAAATAAACCAGATTTTTCTGTTCACTTATAATATTTCATAACTTTATGACAGGTTACGGCAATAATTTCTTTCTGTTTTATAATTTCTTCCAAATAAAGTATCTAAACAATAGCAACAAAATCACCAGTAATACATGTATCTTCACGTACTTTATTATGTTTGTACAAAAAATATACTGAAATTATAGTATGAAAATACAAAGTCATTTTGATCCAATAATGTCCGCCAGTAAGTTAAAATACGTAAACAAATCAAGTGACATTCACTCTAATAAATAAACGATCATCGTTCGATCAAAAACTATCAAATCCGTTACGTTAATAGATAAAATGAATTAATTTAACAATTTAACATCAAAGGAATTAGACAGTTAACTATCTTCTATTAAGCCCATACTACTGTCAGCAAATTTGTTATTCCTTCTCCTTTAGATTTAGTCGGCACTTATTTCAATTTAATAGTTTATAAACATGTGGAAATAATTGCTATTCTTTATTAGGGAAAAAGCCTCTATAAAACATTGTATATGTGGCACCAGTTCACATCCCGTGTAATTGACTGGATTTTCAATTTTTGTGTTTGGAGATAACGTTATATTAACATGACGTTTTGTGAACATCTAGCTTTTCTCAAGAAGACCCCATGGGCCCCTTGGTGCATTATTTCATGTACAATCATGCGCCTGGGTAGAACCGCCATCGTTTCGTATGCCAGATGGGCCTCTTCTCATGGTAGAACGAGGTTTCAAGCTCACAGCGGTTAGAGCCAAGTGATTCAGTTTCAGTGAACTTTACCACTCGGCCTTTGAGGTCAGTTACATTGTTGTACTCATATAAACTTGACTTTTTCTCCTGATGCCAAGTAACAAGTGTCAATTACAAGTGTCTGAAGATATCAATTTCCTAAAATTAGGAAACAAAAAATAGTCAACCTCTCTACAACAGTACCAACTGCCTGTTTTCTCGAGCAAAATTGCTGAGGCAGTAGAAAAAAATACTGAGAGACTGGTCTGAACAAAATGAAAATATCTGCGTTTGTAGGTAGATGGTTTCTGTTCAAAGCTGTTGTTTTGTTTACAGATTGAGTTATTAACATACTTAATTGAGAATAATACAAGAAAGTATTTAATATAATTATGCGTTCATATTTTGAACAGGAATCTTCTTGTTATGTCATAGCTAAAGTGATGATATATTTTATGTTTCTCTAAATATACTTACGCTATAAACCATGTTGTTAAAAGCTTAAGAACGTGAAGGGAATAAGCGCTGACGTAGTTATATTGTTTAACAAGAACATTATGATGTAAATAAAGTGCTTTTTATTTCGAATAAAAGCCAACAAATTATCAGCAAATAAATAGCTGTTAACAGAATAAATGTTTTTTACGCGTTTCCGTATTTTTCGTAACTTAGGTTTCAAGAATCTGACGGTTTACTGTCATGCCAGCTTGCCTCAGCGAGACGTTATAACGTTACAACGAAAACTAGCTTAAACAGGAAGTGCATGGCTTCCAGCTTATCATTTCATAAAACTATGAATGCAGGCGAAATACAAATGAATATCAAAGGCGATTGCTGCTCAATGTTATCATAATAGATAATATTAAGAGGAATCGTAAACAACTCTACAATTTATATAACACAGCTTGCTCCGATATTCGCTGCTGCTACCATTGGTTGTGCCGGTGTAATGAAGTATTTCGACCCCATAGATAATGACCCCCCGGTCATTATTCTATTGAAAAAGTGACCCCGGTCAATTATTATGACTCCAGATCATAGTACTATGATCCCCCACGTGAAAATAAACTGAACCTCACGAAGAATGTTGACTCCCATAAAAAAACGACCCCGGTCATTGGTCAAATTTAGTGATAACTCCTGTATCTAAGGCCTAAATTGCTGCATTTTATGCCCCCACTCGGGGGAGGGGGGGGGATATAGATTTGCTTGTCCGTCCGTCCGTCCGTCCGTTTGACCATTAGCCCCAGATACCATCACTTGACACAGAAATCAGAGCATTCCGCAACGGGAAAAAGGGATTCTATTTCTAGACGCTGTATTGTGTATACATTTTTTTCAGGAAAATAACAATTCACAATACGTTCACAAAACACACCAGTGTCAATAATCCTGCAAACTTCGTATGAAGTAATTCTTCAGAAGAAACTGCACAAGAAACTGCTAGCATAGAACTTAGTATTAATAGAAGTTGCAATACTTAGCATGGCAGTTAAGTACGGTAGCGGCAACAATAGAAGTAGTAGTAGTAGTGTAGTAGTAGTAGTAGTAGTAGTTGGCAGTGGTATGGCAGCAGCAGAGGAATAAGTGACAGCAACAACAGCAGCAGGAGAAGAAGAGGTAGATGTACAGACTGTATTAGTGGAAGCAGGTATAGTAGTATCAGTAGTAGCATTGTAGTAGTGGTAGTAAAGTAGTAGTAGTAGTAGTAGAAGAAGAAGAAGAAGTACATGTAGTAATAGCAATAGAAGTAGCGGCACAAGTAGTAGTAGTACAGTCAAAATGTTAACTATTTGCAATGGAGGGTATTAGAGTTGTAGATCTAGTAAAATTGTCCGTTAGGTTTGGTGGGGATCACTTTTTAATAGATATTATCGTCGAAAGTCTTTTTAGGAGCCGGTGTTTTACACGGAAAGAGTAACTTTTTTAAATAGAATAATGTCCGGAAATCGATATTGTATGAGAGTTCGAATGTAGTAATTTCGGCAGTGAGTATTTTACATGGAAGGAGTCACTTTTTCTACAGAATAATAACCGGGGTCGTTATTCTATGAGATTCGAAGGGAGTCATCTTTAGGGAGTCAGTATTTTACTTGGAGGGGTCAGTTTTTCTATAGAATAATGACCGGGGGTCGTTATTCTATAGAGTTTTCAAAGGGAGTCAGTTTTTTATAAGGGAGTCAATATTTTACAGGAAAGGAGTCACATTTTCTATAGAATAATGACCGGGGGATCGTTATTCTATGGGGGTCGAAATACTTCATTACACCGGATAAACCCTAATGTCAGTCAGAGTGTTTTATTCTAAAGAATATGAAATAACGAAAAAAGTAACAATTCAAAGTAGATCACATGACAGTGAACAATTTTGGATTAAGTCTTTATGACTGACGATGGTTTGCATTCAGAACAAACGATGCTTTCCTATATTTAGATGCGTCATTGTTTTCGTATTTGTAAGGAAGACAACTATTCTGCTATCACTGAAATGCATTTTACAATAAGAAATTGTCGCAATACACAAAATAAAGTGAATGATCTGTGCATGTAAATGCGTTGAGACAACGATGCTATTTTGATACTGAAAGCTCTCTTTACCATTTAATTGATTAAATCGATTAAAAGCATCATCCTTTCCCTGTGTTTTAACAGATCTAACTCAATAATGTTTACTTTCGCAAAGAGCATTGTTTTTACAAGACCTCATGTTGTGTTAACAAATTGTGCATGGAATGTTTCACAGTTTGTCATTTTTTCATCATTTTTATTTTATTGGAAGAGTCTGCTATAAATCAGTCTAGCGCTTTAATTATTTTTTATAGCCTTGCAAGACTGTGTCTCATTGTGTTTCTCAATGTGTTTGTTTGTTCCCATTGTCTTTTTGTTTTACCTTTTCTTGTTGTTTCGCGCATATCCATACATATATTGCTGTTGGGCTTTGTTGCTCTTGACTGTTCCTTTATGATCGTTGTCCTTTTTTTATATTGACGAATTTGTATATTTATATGCAAACGACCAAATGAAATACGGTATCTTTCTCCACAATGTATATGAGTCTTTTGCAATTTAATAATTCCTTAATGTAGTCCATTTGCATCATTTAAATTGTGTTTCGGTTAAATCAAGTTGAGAAAACATGTAAGAGGTTGATAAGTTCTGTCCACAAAAATGCTACAAGTACATTTACTTATCAAAACATTTTCTGAACTCAAAAGTACAGTTTAGGTAGTTGCAAAGAAATTAAATAAACTATTTGTTTTACTCATTGTTGCATTGATATGTTTCTAAAAGACATCATCACAAACGTGGGAAGAAATAACTCTTAAACATATGCAGCGAATGTTATGTAAAAAAATAATTAGAATTCCACTAGCAAAACGGAAATTATTATTTTTTATTCAAAACCATATTCCTAGCGGCAAATTTAATGACTAAATTCGAATTCATTTCAAACGCAGGGCATACCTTCATGCATTTATCTTTACTGTAATTTCTCTTACAACTGAGTTTGATACTATTTCCGTTAGATATACACGAGAAGCTTGTGTGTTTCGTTCATCAGTAAAGTTTTTACTTTTGCAGTCTGCAGAGAGACGCCAAATGTTACGAAATGGTAGCTTCATTGTATGTTTTTCTTCTCTAGACTGCTATTGAACATATTGCTTACTGGGAAAATGTTTAGAATAATTCATAATGAAATATAATGGAAGTGAAAAAAAAAAAACATTGCAAAAATGTTATCTGATTCTTTTTTTATTTTCTCATTCACAGAATGGTATCCCACAATAATACAGTAATGGAAGCAGACAATAATGAAATAGTGAAAGAAAACCCGTGTGTTGATGTATAAAATTCAATTACTGCCCATATTTCAATTCACAATTTTGATATATAATATGAACTTAAGAATATCCACATACGAAACTTGTGTTGTTTTTTTATCAGCAGATTGACAGTTTACATTCTTCTCTTAGACGCAAAATGTTTTTACTTTTAGTGATAGTGTAAATACCATGATATCTCTAGATTAGTGTAAATCAATGTAAATGTAGATATTTAGCGGTCTGTGCAATAGCCCTCAGTCCCAAAGCATCGACTTTAGCGAATATATACAACTACTTGAAATATGCTCGTGCAAAAAGTAAATGCAAGTACTGGAGGACTTTTCACAGCCATCACATAACACGTTGTGATAGTTATTAAAATAAACGAGAGGATCTTTTGGAAGCAAAGAACGTAAACCCAAAAATGTTATCTTTAAGTAAACATATATTAATGTACACAAATGTAACACGTTAATACTATTGAATGAACGTTGTCAATGCTGGCTATGATGTCTGATGTTTATATCAAAGTAGTATGTCAATCAGCATATGTGTTTAGAGGATAACATACTATCGTTTTCTAAAACTGTTGCATTATAAACCTAGAAATGCTTCAGTTTATTTCTACAATAGATTTACGTCATTTAGTTTTAATCTGAAAAAATGTAGCCAGACAGGAAGTGAAAATGTGTTTTTTCTATGACCTTATAAACAATGTGCATTATTATTTCTTTGTTAAGGTATAGGTCCATGTATCGGAGAAAAAAGTTTGAACGTCATCAAATCATAGAAAGAAAGCATTGTTTTACATGAAAATTAAACAGCGTATAAAACATCTATATTATTCTACAAAACCATTGTCAGTTTACTGATATATGTATTAAATTCCGGAAAGGGACTGCATGAAGGGGCCACACTTCTGGACAGTTCAGCGCCTTTAAAAACTCACCATTTTTTAAAAGCTGTTACATGTCTTCGTTTTGATGCATTTGCAACATCGTGCGAGTGTTCAAACTTTACATAACTAGGTAAAACATCGTTTTTGACAATTGTTTACACTTATTTCTTTACAAATGGCATTCGTATTTAAAGGGGGACAACTCACTTAGACTATTTTAAGTATCCAACTCTGTGGGAAAGAACAGTAAAACATGTATTAGACAGATAAGTTGTGTGTCAAGATGCTGTTCATTTACTAAAAAAATCTGTTGTTTTGTGATATACTGCTAAACCTTAAAGAACATGCGAACACTGTATTTAATTAATGAGACATGAAATACATACTACCATTTGATTTTTCAAATAAATGCGTATTTCAATGTATATCTTTCACCAGCCTAACGAAATAAAACTCGCATGTTTATTTACTTTTACTCATGATTTCCGTTTTCTTACGCTGACTGTCAGTTATACGAACAAAGTAGGCGTTCATGCCAGAAAATGGTAGTATTGTGTTCGACTGACAAGACTATGGCTTTTAGTTAAAGAAACTGTTAAATCTTGAAGAACATCTTTTGGAAGTATAGAATGCGACCAAGCAATATAATAGCATACTCAGTTTGAATGAGTCTGCTCTTGAGAGAAATAAATTGCGCAATTCACACCTTCTCACATTATATTTTCAATAATTGAATTTACTTTATGATACCAAAGGAACAGAGAGTACAATAACACCGACGAGATAGATACTAGTAAATGCAACGGTCTGTATGAGTACTCATTCAAAAGATAATATTGTAATTTTGTGAGGAAATAATGTCTCAGATATCCAGTGTATCGTCAGGTTTTAACATTACCTCAAAGTGATGTAATAAGTGAATCTTAAGTATTTGCTCTTATGTTTACATGGATCTTACGTCTTAATGTATAGCCTGCGGGCATTTATTTAAGCAAAGACTTTTGATGGATGTTTTAGTGACTTTGTATTCAAAAAGATTCTAAGTAATAAGGCCAATAAATGGTGATAACACAATAACACTTGACACAAAGTCAAAATACATTTAATTTGACTGAAGTACAAAGAATATTCCGCGATCACAATAGTCAAAGGATACTCTAGATCAAAATGCAATATTATTGAAACACTGCTGTATATAATACTTTTCCTACGTGGAAAGATGTGTGTTAATCAATTCCATTTTCAACGGAAATCAAGCGTAAACACATTTACTTTTTATTATAACATGCGGAGAAAAATGCGTTCGGCATTAATTTGCCTAGAAACGTACTTTTGATATGAACGATTAAATAAAAAGTATGTTTGTTTATTATAGTGTCAGCCCTACAGAAAGGGCAAGCCGTGGCTTATGAGACAACTACATACATTGAACAGCATAACTTCACGATTTTGTTTTAATGTCAGACACCAGGCAGGCAGGCATGCAGGCAATCGGTAACCATTTTTAACTAGCTGGCAAGTCCCGCCTCGACCTCCCAATTGCGGGGCAGGTGCCTTATCCATTAAATAATAATAATATAATGCTAATATGCAACATTGTCGTTATACGGGCAAATCTTTGTAGAAATTGATTTAGAGCACTCACTGCAATAACAATGTGCCCGCGCGGTTAGCTCAGTAGGTAGAGCGTTGGTCTACGGATCTCGGGGTTGTGAGTCCGATCCTCGGGCTGGGCGTATGTTCTCCGTGACTATTTTATAAACGACATTGTGTCTGAAATCATTAGTCCTCCACATCTGATTCATGTGGGGAAGTTGGTAGTTACTTGCGGAGAACAGGTTTGTACTGGTACAGCCTCCAGGAACACTGGTTAGGTTAACTGCCCGTCGTTACATGACTGAAATACTGTTGAAAAACGGCGTTAAACCCAAAACAAACAAACAAAAAACAAAGCAATTACAATGTAGATTTCTTTTTCTTTCTCACGTTTTAATGTAACTATTTAATCAATCTCAAAAACGGTAGTCAAGAATCGGCTTGTGCACATGCAAGTATAAGTCTTCCGCAAAGACTCCCGATGGTGCTTCACACCGTTTGAGGTCCATTAAAGTATTGAAATCCTTTGGTGTGATTACTTTTCAGTGATTTAGCATAATGGCCAATTGAACTTGATGTGAAAGTTAATCAATTCTGTGTGTTTCTTGCTTTTGCTATTCCACCTTTTATCAAGCATATAGTTATTCAAATCTATTACAAGCACTATGTTATAAAAAAAGGGTAGTGGAAAAAAAACACTTTTAAAGAAAGTTGCTTGGGAAATTCGAGGATTTCTGGATTAAGGCCTAGTGATTTTTAAATGCAGTATCAGTCAGCTTATTTATCTCAACCCTGCCTAATGTTATAAATCATAACGTTGTGAAGAATAATTACGAGCTAATGGAGGAAATTCATTTCAAAGTGAACTGGTGTTAAAATACTTTGCAACAGGTTAGAAGGTTTCTGGTAAAATGATTATGATGTAAAACGTGTTTTGCTGGTTGCAGACAAGCAGGATCAGTGAAACGCATCGTATAATTAGAAAGTAATCGACAGTTCTTCATACATTTACAAGAGTGCTTAGTAAGAGAATATATAAGAAATGAAGCAAGAAAGAGATGAATCTGACAGTTTTAATGTAATCAAACATATTATTACGTCATAGGAATGAGACAAGGCAGATTAAAGGTACGCCATTGTTGTTTTACCTATCAATTAAATGAATCCCGATCCTGCTTACTAAGGGGAAACCTTACAGATAAGAACGAGCTATCTCAGGGGTTTTCTCAAAAGTATTTTCCCATCGGTATAACTTGTATTAGATCAGTCATTTTTGTAGAGATAATTTTACTGTGTGTTCATCACCAAGCCATAGATAAATCATTTGTTTTTTGCTAAGTTTTGAGTCACAACGACACATTTTAGATCAAATACAACCTTCCTGTCCAAATAAATATGAATGAAGACAAAGTGCCCATTCGGAACCAGCGACAATGTTGGCATAACAGCCGACATGCTGCATGTCAGCTGGATGACATCTCCTTATCGCGACCAAAGAAGGAAACAACCCTGTGGCGGCCGAAAACAGTCTCCACGTACTCTGATTCAGTGTTGTTATACTTTCTGGTCCTTTGGGGTCATGGAGTCCATTCCGTATCTATGTAATAGAATTCCGCTTAAGCCGGTGCTAGGGGACCTGACAGGTGTTCCACTTTCCATTACCTCTCATGAACAGACTCAATCAAACAAGTCTGCTATTATTTTGCTTTGTTACATTCTATGCTTCCAAACGGATCTTTTGACAGATTTTATTTCCAATAATAGACAAAGTAAGGTCACGGAGTTGACATGGTAACTAAAATAATGATATTTGATAATATAGAAATGACGTGAAATTAAGCAAAACAATGCAAGAGTAACGTTATGGACGGAATACCATAAATGTATCACCTGTCACCTACTAAATCAATGTTTTCTTAAGGGTAATGTTTGAAGGATCCGTTTTTTAAAATTTTATTAAAGCGCCCATATTAAAGCGCCCAATGTGCTACATGTTGTCCTATTTGTAGTAGTACTGCGTGCAGTTATTGATAACCGAATATACGTTGGCGATTTGAGTTAATATCCTGTTGAAAGTTCTGTCATATCTTTCATCTTTCGCCGCTTGGTGTCATCATTCTGTCCTGTTACCTTAAAAGATTAGTCGTGACCATACCTGTTTCAGCACATAGTACTGTTTAAACAAGACTGGCCGAGTTGAAGTGTCTGCTGCGGATCAGTTTGAGATTTTAATTAAATTTTGCCATCGTTCATATTACTGTTTGGTCTACTGTTTATTCAACCACATCTATTAAATCGGAAAGACACAGTAATTTTCATTTGTATAATTCTAGTCATTTTTAGCGTTTGTAAGAAGATTTATAATTTTCGTATGCATCAGCACTTTAAAAGAATGTGCTTATCAAGGCGTTCGTTTGGTTAACGTTTCTTACATGGACATGTTCTCTTGTTTTGTCTTTGAAATTTCCTTTAATAAATCTTGGTAAACGTCATTACCAACATATAAAACGACACTATTTTGGGCACAGTAATAAACACTTACATAATCACTGTAAGTATTTTGATAATACAAACTGAAATATATCATTCTCCTATTGTGCTTCTTTAAATTGGCAAACTATGCGAAAAACAGTTAAATATTGCCATGTCGCTCTCCGTACCTTTTACTATGACAATTTAATATGCATCCGTTAGGTTCGTCATAATTGCAATTACATTTTCCTTGTAAAACATGTTGTTGCTTAAGACATCTAATCTTTTAAAGGTAATTTCATCATAACTTTCAACGCCATGATTTTTTAGCCAGTCTCGGTGTAGGAAAATGAATGAATAAACCATAACATTGGTAAAATCTCTTTTTTCACTATTTTCAATCATACAGGTAACTTTTTTTTTTTGCAATCTAACATTTTTAAAATTTGTTGAAAGTTATTAAATAAAACCCTTTCTGGTCAAAGTCAAGTAGCTTTTTGGCAATGTGATAGTATTGTTAATGTTTTGGCAAAAGATTATGTAAGTAGCAATCTCGTAAAAACATAAATAATTAAATTATACAAGATTGTCATTGTGTTTAAATATTAATGAAGTACAAAGATTCATTAATAAACTGTTTCTGTAATGCTTCGAGTACGTTTTGCACGATAGGGGTTTAGACTTTTTGTAGACATAATTATGTACAAAACATTTTTGAAGCCATTTCGTGCGAATAGAAATCGCGAGAGAGAACCATCAACAAAGCGTATGACCATTGTAGATGCGATTTAATGAGACACACGAAATCAAGCTGATGACGTTTTAAAATGCTTGCCTACGGATTTCAGTGATACAGTCGCAGATGGGAAAGGTTTTAACTGTATTATTTCTTTAGACTTAACTAAAAGATAAAATTACTTTATACCAATTAATTATGTTTTTTAATTTGTTCATTTACTGTTACTTACATATAAAAGTACTAACAAAACAAGACGGATACAAATGAGGCGAGTCTTTATCGTAATTACCTGTAGGAATAATGGGAAATTATCCACACTTTTCAGCAAGAATATCATCGAGTTTACATATTTCGTCAAAGTGAGATAATGAAAGAGTAATGTAATTAAAAGAAGCAACAGCTAAGTATTTTTTCAGGTGTAAAGACTTTTCCGTTGTTTCTTCAAAGTAGATGTTTGATCTGGTCATTAGCTAATATTATGACATATAGCCTCTGGACGCTGACATCAGAAAATATTATGTTTGCCTCGTTCAGTAACTCTGCTTTTTGTTAGCTTGTGTGTTATATGTTTGGATAATTGCAGTTACTATCTTATCGTCTAAATTCGTAATTGGGATTTTCCAAAATATATCTTATTAACAAAATCATACATACGGAACAGAACCTCACACGATATTGGCTGTATAAATTGTTTTGATGTACCAGCAAACCCGATATTTTACACGGGACACTATCATTATAACGAACGTTTAATAGTCATGTTTTGATAACTTTTATTCAAAATTTACGTCACAATTACCGGTTATATAGACCGATTACACAAAAACAGATCCATTTGTATAGCACAAAAACTATTTCAAAAAAATTCTATTGCGCTTCACACAGTCATAGGTTATTTACAAATTCCATTCTATAACAAAACAAAACAAATTTAAGCAGTTCAACCATAAAACATTCTAATCAGTGAGGCAGAAGGTGAAGTATGTCTAAGGTCACTGGGAAGATTGTTCCACCATTTTGGTCCAACAACAGCAACGGAGTCTCGTTGTTGTTTTTGGGATAGTAAACTAAATGTCATTTGAAGGACTTAGTCTGTATTTTCCTTAAACACGCTTTAACAAAACACCCAAATAAGATGGAGCTTTTCCTTGCACAGCACGAAATACATACAAAATTTTTAACATAATTCTAGCCCTTACAGGCAGCCAATGATGAGATTGTAGAATTTCTGTTGTAGGATGACCATCACGAGCATTGGTAACAGTTCTGGCTGTTTTTTTTTTTTTGTAACTCTCTGAAATCTGTTGATCTGATAGGCAGGGATATCGGTGAAAAGGCCATTGCAAAAGTCAAGATGAGAATGAATAAGTCCATGCACCATGATCTCAATGGACCTTTGTGACAAATATTTACGAATGTCTTTCAGATTTCTTAGCTGGACATGCGCAGTTTGACATTTCTTTCTTATATGCATATCGACATTAATAGAACAGTCCATATATACACATAGATCTCTTACATGATCAACACACTTCACTGTACATCCACCAACATTCACACTTGAGATGTTCACTTTTGCTAATTGATGCTTAGTTCCATATATGATGATCTCAGTTTCAGTTTAAACTTGAATTTTGTCAGCCACAAGATAACATCATTAAGACATTTATTTAGTTGTTGAAGAACGCTTGTCTCATTCTGCACATTTCCAGCTTTAATTCTTAATGCTATTTTATGGTCGTCTGTATATCCATACGATTCATTTGAGTATTTCCGAACAACTTTGTTGAGAGCAGCGATATACAAGGTAAAATGACAGGACCTGCACAGGAGCCCTAAGGCACACCAAATTTCAATGGTTCCCTGTTTGAAAATGCATTATCAACAACCATTTGCATGGTCCTTTCCGTTATATAGGATATAGTGTTTTACCCCGTTTAATGGAGTGTCTTTAATCCTAAAGGCATCATGAAGAATTCATTTGACGTACTATTGGAATATCGACGGTATAAAACTCGGCGCGGAGATCTATTATAACCACGATTGTTACAAGATTCTTGTCAATAGTGTCTAATAAATAGCTATACATTTGATCCATTGCTGTTTCTACACCATGACATTTTGATATGCACTATGATATGCTGGAAGTAGGTAATTTACTTCAATATGCTTAGTTATTTGTTTCAGGGCTGATTTCTGAAGTACTTTTGATAGAAATGCCAAGTTTGACACAGGTCTATAGTTCTGAAGTTCTAAAGGGAGTTCTTCTTCAACAATGGTCTTATCACTTCTCTACTCACTTGGAAATACACCAGATTATAATGACCTATTGATAATTTATTTCAAAAACAACTGGAATATTTTCTATCAGTTTGTGTAGGAAAAACATCAACTTCACATGTTGTTGACTTTGATTCTTTGATTAGTTTAATGACTTCATTTTCTTTGAGCGATTTAAACTCAGTCATTGTCGGTTCACTGGCATTTGAGACTAGATATTTGATGTTCCAGGGGTTACATTATATAAGTTATTTCTCAGTTTAGCAATTTTATTAGCAAAGGACCGCAAAAAAGTCATTGGCAAGAGTAACATGATTGGTGTGTGGTGGTAATTGGTTGTCCCTCGTGCGACCGAGCAGACAGGAAGTTACCCCGTACAGTTTCTTTACATCACCTTCTGCCTCACTCATTTTAGACTGATAGTATTTATTCTTTGAGGTCGCTATGGCGGCATTGTAACTATTTCTGACTCTTTTGTATGGTTTTCTGTCAATCTAGTTGTACCTTTCAAGTAAATATTTTCAAATTATATGATAACAATTTTTTGTATTGAAATGCAATATTACCTGGTCAAGCTCATGTTTACGAGAAAAAAGCTAGATCACAGAAATTAAGTTTAAGCTAAACTATTTGAAGAACAGATAAATTTATTGCATCCATCCGATTGTCGGCGTTGACGTCGCTTCCAGATTGTTTATTTGTTCATTTAAACTGTTATCGCAGTAACCACGAGTGGGAATATATTTTGCTCAGGTGAGTTTTTCTGATCACTCAATGTCCGCCGTCTGTCTGTCTGTCTGTCGTCTGTCTGTCCGTCAATATTTAGCTTGTGTATGCGATAGAGGCTGTATTTTTCAACTGATCTTCATGAAATTTGGTTAGAATGATTACCTTGATGAAATCTAGGCCGAGTTCGAAAATGGGTTATCTGGGGTCAAAAACTAGGTCACTAGGTCAAATCAAAGAAAAACCTTGTGTATGCGATAGAGGCTGTATTTTTCAATTGATCTTCATGAATTTTGGTCAGAATGATAACCTTGATAAAATCTAGGCCGAGTTTGAAAATGGGTTATCTGGGGTCAAAAACTAGGTCACTAGGTCAAATCAAAGAAAAACCTTGTGTATGCGATAGAGGCTGTATTTTTCAATTAATCTTCATGAATTTTGGTCAGAATGATTGCCTTGATAAAATCTAGGTCAAGTTCGAATATGGGTCATCTGGAGTTAAACAGTAGGTCATTAGGTCAAATCAAAGAAAAACCTTGTGTATGCGATAGAGGCTGTATTTTTCAATTCATCTTCATGAATTTTGGTCAGAATGATTGCCTTGATGAAATCTAGGTCAAGTTTGAATATAGGTCATCTTGGGTCAAAAATTAGGTCACTAGGTCAAATCAAAGAAAAACCTTGTGTATGCGATAGAGGGTGTATTTTTCAATTGATCTTTATGAAATTTGGTCAGAATAATTGCCGTAATAAAATCTAGGTTGAATTTGATTATTGGTTATCTGGGGTCAAAAAGTAGGTCACTAGGTGAAATCAAAGGAAAACCTTGTGTATGCGATAGAGGCTGTTTTTTTTTTCAATTGATCTTCATGAAAGTAAGACAGAATGATTGCCTTGATGAAATCTAGGTAGAATTTGAATATGGGTCATCTGTAGTCAAAAAGTAGGTCACTAGGTTAAATCAAAGGAAAACCTGGTGTATGTGATAGAGGCTGTATTTTTCAACTGATCTTCATGAAATTTTGTCAGAATGATACTCTTGATAAAATCTAGGTCAAATTCGAATATGGGTCATCTGGGTTCAAAAACTAGGTCACTAGGTCAAAATCAAAGAAAAACCTTGTGTATGCGATAGAGGCTGTATTTTTCAATTGATCTTCATGAAATTTGGTCAGAATAATATGGGTCATCTGGGGTGAAAAACTAGGTCACTAGGTCAAATCACAGAAAATACTTGTTTTTGCTCCAATTTTAATGATAATTGGTCAGAATATTTTTTTCTATGAAATCACTTGGTCAAACATGTTTACACTGTTATGGTGTATTATGGTGTGTTTCTCAGGTGAGCGACCTAGGGCCATCTTGGCCCTCTTATTTTGCACTTATGATGTTTGTGCTTATGACTACCAAAGGTCTGCAATCAAAACAAACGATGTTTTTCCATATCTAGATACTACCACGTTATTGCTTTCGTTTATGTAAGTAAGACGACTATTCTCCTATCACTGAAATACGTGAATACTATTTTGCACAATAAGAAACTGTTGCAATAACAATGTGGATAAAATAGGACTTAATGTTTGTGTATATAAATGCGTTGAGACAATTTGAGACTTATTTGAAGCTGAAAGCTCTATCATGTTTATCAGTTGTTTGATTAAATCCATTAGTAGCATCATTCTTTCCCCGTGTTTTAACAGACCTAACTCAATATTGTTTATTTTCGCAAAAATCATTGATTTTACAAGACCAAAACTTGTGTTTACAAATGGTGCATGGAATGTCTCACAGGTGTTATTACGTTTTGCAGTTTTTCTTCATTTTAATTATAGTGGGAGAGTCAGTTATGAATCAGTCTAACGCCTATATCGCATTGTGTTTCTCTATGTGTTTGTTTGTCTCCATTGTCCTTTTGTTTGACATTTTCTTGTTGTTTTGTACACATCCATTATATATATTGCTGAAGGGCTTGGCTTGATGCAGATTACGCTTTTGAAATATGACTGTTCCATGAGCATCTTTGTCCATGCTTTTTTAAAATTGACGAATTTATATGACAAATAAATCGAAGGATACAATATCGTTTTCCAGCAAGTTTAGCAATTCAATTCCTTAATGTAGTCCATTTGCATCATTCAGATTGTTTTCAGTTAATCATGTGAAAACATGTAATATGTTGGTATTTTTTGTCAACAAAATGCTACAAGTAAATTTACTTATCAAAACATTTTCTGCCTTCAAAAGTACTTTAAGGTGGTTGCAGAGAAATTAAAAAGACTATTTGTTTCAACGCATAATTGCATTGGCTAGTTTCTAATAACATCATAACAAACGTTGAAAAAAACATATAATAACAAATTCATTTAAAACGCAGTGCGTAACTTTATGCATTCATCTATTCAGTACTGAGATTTCTTTTCCGAGTTTTGCTTACAATTGAGTTTGATACTATTACGAGAAGCCTATTTATTTCGAAAATCGGCAAAATTATTACTTTTGCAATCTACAGAAAGACATCAAATGTTATGAAGTGGTAGCTTCATTGTATGCTTTCCGTCTAATGACTGCTTTAAACCTATTGCTAATTGGGAAAATGTTCAGAGTAATCAATGATGAAACATAACAGGAGTAAAAAACGTTATCTGATTCTGTTTTATTTTTTCATTCATAGAAAACATATTTGTAATTTCTATCCTGAATTCATACAGTAATATAAGCTAGACCGAAGGCTAATGAAATAGTGCAAGAAATCCCGTGTGTTGTTTAATTTATTTTCATTTTTTTCAATTCACATTTTTGCCAAAAACTATGGCTGTTAGGTTTTCCACATGTAGGACTTTTTTTGATCAGCAATGAACAGTTTACAGTCGTCTCTTAGATGCAAATGTTTTACTTTTAGTGATAGTGTAAATACCATGGTATGAAAATCGTAGACTGCAGTTAAAAATGAATGCTAAAAATGAGCATTTTCGTATTTCATCTATTTTAAGACAGACATTATTGAAATACACGTGTAAATAACGTGTATACACTCCCTTGGTATGTGTTAAAATAAATCAATAAATAGAAGTTATTTATGAAGTAAAGATAAATGTCGTCAATTTATTGTCTGGATATGATCTTTTTATAATTTCCAATGTACGTCAAGGCTAATGTTTCTAATGTAAATGTAAATGTAATGTCTTATGTGCTACATTCATCAGTCCCCTACACCGACTTCTCTGAATGTTTACTAATATTTTGAATATGCTCAATGATCCCAAAGGACCAAAACCAAAATGCAAGTGCTTGAAGACTAATTACAGCCACCAAATAACACGTCGTGATAGTTATTAAAACAAATAGTTAAAGATGATCTTTTGAAAGCATAGAACGCCACCAAAAATGTTATATTTAAGTATACATATAGCATATTCCTCTTGAAATATACGTACATGTACTATTAAATGAAAGTTATCAATGCTGGACATGATGCCTGTGGTTTTTTCTTCTTGTCAATCAGAAAGAGAATTAGGAAACATAACGTTTGTAAAATTGTTGTTTGTAAGCCTTAAATGCCTCAGTTTATTTGTACAATAAAATGCTTGTTTAACTTGATCATACAGAGGTATTAAATCGATTTCATGATCCCAAAAGACAATAAACTAAACTATACCATTTAGTCTTAATATGAAACATTTCTCCCAACAGGTAGTCAAAATGTGTTATTCTATGATCTTTTATACCATGTATATAACAATGCCTATTTTAGAGAACACGCGAACACTGTACTCAATTAAAGTTAAATGAAAGACATACTATTATATGATTTTTCAAAGTATTTCATGTGCCTTTATTTGCCATGCTAACGAAATTAAACTCGTTGTCTATTTCTTTTACTCATGTTTCCGTTTGCGAACGCTTACTGTCATATTTTCGAACAAAGTATGCGTTGTTGCCATAAAACGGTAGTAATATGTTTGACTGATGCGGCAAGAGAAACAAAAATAAATTATATTTATTTAAAGAAACTCTGGAATCTATAAGGCAAAATGAAAACATAGAATGTGTAATATAGACTTAGTTAGATTTAGCCTTTCCATGAGAGATAGTTAAATGTGCAATGTACATCAAACCCTCTAAACTCGGCTTTAAGTGGAATTCTATCATCATTTTTTAAATATACTTCATGATACCAAAGGACCAGGTAGTATTATAGCACAGAGTCTGTACTGTAAGATAATTCTGTACTATCGTGTGGAAATAATGTCAAAGTTTTTTTAGTATATCGGTCGGTTTACATATTTCCCGAAGTGATATAATAAAGACATAAATAAATCTTAAGTGTTTGCTCTAATGTTTAGCCATTATCTAAGACATGAATCTTATGACTTGATATATAGCCTGTGGGCATTTATTTTAGCAACGGTTTTCGATAGGAATTATAGTGGCTTTGTATTCATAGAGGTTCTAAGTAATAAGGTAAATTAATGGTGTTCTGGAAGTGATATTACAATAATATAGGTTACAAAGTCATAATACATTGATCGAAGTACAAAGGATACTCCATATCATTATCATGTAATATTCCTACATGACAAGAGGTTCTTTAATAGTTCAATATTCAATAAAAAAGCTAAAATACGCTTACTGTTTGATAATATCGTGCGGAGAAAATGCATACGGGGGTATCACTTCATTATAACAGTCCTCTAATATGCAACCTTCTCGTGTGTGTTCGGGTTTAGCGTCTTTTTCAACAATTTGTCAGTCATATAAACGACGGTGTCTACTTGTAGCAGTGAGCGCAATGCCCAACTTTATAGTGCTGCCTCACTGGAATATCACGCCTTAGACACGTGACATGATACCCCAACCAGTCACATTATACTGACCCTGGGCTGACCAGTACTAGTACTATCCTAATTATGCTGAGCGCCAAGCAAGGAAACAACTAGTATCATTTTTCACGTCTTTAGTACAATTCTAACCAACGACCTCCCGCACTCGAAGCCGGCACTCTACCAGTAGGATACAGAGGCATTTGTAACCATATAGTCAATCTCGCAAGCGGTAATCAAGAAACTCCTTGAGCACATGCAAGTATACAGATGTCTCCGACAAAGACGCTCGCTCGCTTAGCTCAGTAGGGACAGCTCAGATCTACGGATCGCGGGGTCATGAGTTTGATCCCTGGATGGGATGAATGTTCTCCATGACGACTTGATAAAAGACATTGTGTCTGAAATTATTCGCCCTCCACCTCTGATTCATGTGGGGAAGTTTGAAGTTACTTGCGGATGACTGGTATGTGCTGGTACAGAATCCAGGAATTCTGGGTTTTTTAACTGCCCGCCGTTACATAACTAAAATACTGTTGAAATACGACTTTAAACCCAAAACAAACAAACAAAATCCACAAATATTGAAATCCTTCGGTGTGATTATTTTACAGTCTCTATACTTTGATCTGGGACAACGATCGTGTAAATGTTAGTTAAGTCAATACATTGGCGGAAATGTAATATCTTTTCAAAAAAGTAACTAGATAAAACCTTTTCTTGTCAAGTCAGGTACTTTTATGGCAATGGTATATGTTTGAAAAAGTTTTGCCAAACTTTCGAGGTAAGTCGTAATGTGGTTAAAATTACACATGACTTTGCTTATAGAGGAAGTTCAAAAATGCTTGTACAAGTAAACTGGTTTTGAAATGCATAGATCATGTTTTACACAATGAAGTTTTGAATAGTTTCTCTTTTAGAGAAGTGGACAAACACTTCTTATAGAAGTCGCTTTGAAGCAAACTATCAACGTAGCGTATGACCATTGTAGTCACGACTGAATAAAACATACGAAAATATGTTTATTGAGTTTCAAATAATTTTTGCCACCGGGTTTCAGTGATACAGTCGCAGATGGGAAAGGTGATATATGTATATTTTCTAAAGACTTAGCTAAAAGATAAAATTACCTTGTACCAATTAATTATGTTTTTTTTTTAATTTGTTCATGTACTGTTACTTACATATGAAAGTACTAAACAAACAAGATGAATACAAATGAGGCGAGTCTTTATCGTAATTAAGTATTTTAAACAGCTTTTACCAGTAGTAAAAATGGGAAATTATCCACACTTTTCAGCAAGAATATCAGTGAGTTTCCATATTTCGTTCAAGTGATGTAATGAAAGAGTAATGTAATTAACATAAGCAACAGCTAATTGTTTTCTTAGGTGAAAAAATATGATGTTTCTTCAAAGCAGATATTTGGTTTTATAGTTAGCTAGCGTCATGACATAAACCTCCGGACACTATTAGCAAATAGTTTGATTGTCTGTTCAGTAACTTTGTTCCGAGTTAGATTGTGTGTTAGTTAGTAGTTTAATTGCAGTTATTGACTAATCGTTTCAATTCCTATCTATGATTTTCCTGAATATATGTTATTAACAAAATTAATGCATACTGAATTTAATGCATCTAACTAGACAGGTCGCATTATATTGGCTGTATGAATGGTTTTGATATACCAACTAACTTGATATTTTACACAGAGCAGTATACAACACGTTTTATTGTTATGTATTCACAATGACAGCTGATATAGACCAATTCTAGCTATAATAGCAATATCTTGTATTGAAATGCAATATTCGCTGGTCAGGCCCATGTCTTCGAGAAAAGAGCTAGACCACAGAAATTTATTTTAAGCTTGAGTATTTGAAGAATATATAACGTTAGTGCATCCATTACCGTTAGTCGGCGTTGTCGTCTGTTCCCATGTAAACTGTTATCTCAGTAATCATTGATAGGAATAGATTTTTTACTTCTTACACTTGATCACTGTAATGATATGACATGTTAAGCAGACATTACAAAATTATAGTGTACTTTTTTACGCCCGTTTCGGAAAAACGGGATGTATTATGTAATCCCGCGTGCGTAGGTAGTCTGTATGTCCGTCCGTCAAACCGTCCGTAATAATTCGTGACCGGAGCATAACTTTATAAACATTAAAGGTATTGATTTTAAACATAAAGGTAGATGGCGATAAGTCGATATTTAGAGCGTTTGAAGCTGCTCTGTAGGTCAAAGATCAAGGTCACAAATTGAGCTAAAATGTCAAATCTGTCTATCATATTTTGTATCCGAAGCTTACCTAGATGACCATGCAAGGTATTGACCTCACACGTAGCATGGTGGTAGATAGCGATGAAACAATGTGTAGAGAATACGAGCCTTGTCTGTAGGTTTAAGGTCATCGTCACCAATTGAACTCAAAGGTCAAATCTGACAATCATATTTACCGTCAGGGACATAACTTAACCGTTCAAGGTATTGACCGCAAACTTGGGATGTAGGTAGGGGTTAATGAGTCAATGTGCAGAATGAATGAACCAGGGTGGTAGGTCAAAGGTTATTGTCATATCAAGGTGGAATCTGTCCAAACATATTTCGTGTCCAGAGCATAACCTAAAAACTATTAAAGTTATTGACTTGAAACTTTTAATATTGACAGCTGGTAATGAGACAATGTGCAGACTACAATAATCTACGTAACACACCCTCATTACGCCCCCACCACCACACACTCACCCCTTCCCCTCAAACAAAAAGAAACTTTCATTTAGAGTCTTGCCGTTTAGTATCCTGTCACCACACACAGGCGCGCGCACACAATGCACACACACACCCTGCTTCCCCTCTCCCTTCACACTTTTTCAGACCCGTTGTTAATAGTTTTGTTAACAGTGTACTTAATTGAAAAGAATGTAATGAAGCTTTATGGCATTATGCGTTCCTATCTTGGAACATGAATCTTCTTAGTTATGTCATAGTTAAATTGATGATTTATTTTATGTACTCGATATAATTACGTAATTCACCATGTTGTTAAAAGGATTAGAACGTGAACGGAATGTGCACGCGTAATTATATTGTCTAACAAACAAGAACTATATCATGCAAATAATAATAATAAATTTATTCCGAATATAAGACAAACTGTTATCAGCAAATAAATACTTTTACGCATTTCGGTGTTTCTCGTGTCTTGGGTTTCAAGCTTGGAAAGACAAAATTGCCGTTATACATTCATGCCGTCTGGCCTCAGCGAGACGATTTAACGATAGGATTTTATCATGAAAACTAGTTAAAACACGGAACATTGGCATAAACAGGAAATACTTGGCTTGCAGCTTCTGCTTTCATTGAAAATACGAAGCATTGGCGAAACACATTAGAATTTTAAAGGCGATTGCTGTTCACTGTTAACAAATCAAATATCGTCTGTTATAAAAGAAGTCGTAAACAACTCTGCGATTAAAATAAACTTAAAACTCAAGTATATGCTGATATTCGCTATTGTTACCATTGCATATGGAGGAGTGTCCACGATATAAATCAGAATACAATATTCTGAAATAACATGAAATAGCGAATAAAGTAAGAATTCAAAGGGGGCATCATCTATAGAAACAATAAAAAGACGCCACATCATGTTTACGAACACGGAAATGACTATGATAGAGAAGAGTTTTGGAACCTGTTATTTTGGTAAATGACTACCAAAGTATGCACTCATAAATAACAATATTTTCTAAATTACGAAACCAGCTATTCCTTTCGTAAAGTATTCCCGTATCACTGAAATGCATTTATGCTAACTTGAACAAAAAGACAAAATCGCAGTACACAGATGAAAAAATAATACTGAATGTTCTGTGCATGAAAATGCGATGTGATAACCTGATCCTAATTTGAAGTTGAAAGCTCCGTCATATATTTATCTTTGATTGATTTAATCGGTTAGTTTTGTCATCCTTTCCCCGTACTTCAGGAATGTTTACTTTCGCACAGAGTATTGTTTTTACAAGACCTCATGTTGTGTTTACAAATGGTGCATGGAATATTTCACAAGTGTTTTGATGTTTTGACATTTTTTCATCATTTTGTATGAGTGTAAGAGTCTGCTATGAATCAGTTAGGCGCTTGTATTAATTTTGCAAGGGGATGTCCATCGTAATTCTGTATGTATTTGCTTTTTCTCCATTATCTATTTTTTGCTTTGTACACATACATAAAAATTGTTTTACGGCTTTGTCTTAGGGAATTTGCGTTCCTGGAACGTTACTGTTCTTTAATGGTCTTTGTCTCGTATTTCCTATCGGCAAACCATTAAAAATGTATATATGAGCTAATTTTTATGTGCTTTTAAATAATAAAGTCACCACTCCATAGCCATTCGTTTAACTTAATTAATAAATAAAATTAATTTAGGATGTAAAAATAAATTTAGACAAATGATTGTCTGGATATGATCTTCTTGTACAATGTTTTACTGTAGATCCCTTTTAATGTACTCTAGGTTAACCTTTACCCTGCTAAATTTCTATAGTGAACTTGTCCATCTTTCAATTTGGACAGTACCATCAACTGTTAAAAAAGGTGCTTACCAAAAAGATACTGACTGAATGGCGAACAGTGTAGATCTTGATCAGATTGCATGGTCGCAAAGGCAAAATCATTCAAGTCTAGCATGATTAAGGTTAACGTAAATGTTTGTTCTTTTGTGTAAAAACCTTCCTGCCCCTATATTTTACAAGTTCTTTGTATGTGCTCCATGGTACAACATATCAATTTTTTACACTGTTGCATGATCAGCGTAGAAATGCTTCAGTTTATCTATTCTACAGAACCACTCGTGTCCCTTTATCCACGTTTTAAGTAGCACTTGATTACACGAATAGATTCCACAATAAAAGAGCATACTCTACAATTTAGCTTGAATATGAAAAAAAAAACAATTCCGGCCGGTGGAAAAAATATGTTTTTCTATGTTCTTATATGCAATGCGCGTATCTATTTTTTTAGAGAACATGCAAAACCTGTACTTACATAAATTGAAATGAAAGACATACTATTATTTGATTTTTCAAAAAATGTTTGTCAGTTTCTACGACAAAACTCGTTTATATATATGTTTTCTGTCATATATTCGAGCAAGTTTTACGTTGTTAACAAAAAACGATGGTAATATATGCGATAGATGTGGAAAACGAATCCAAGGAAAAAAATATCATTTAATTAAAGAAAGTATGAAAACTATTAAACAATCCTTTGGAAATATGTAATGCGACCAAGCAAAATAAATGCAGACTCCGGCGAGATAATGAAATGAACAATATACCACCCACCCCTAGCGCAGGTTTAAGTGGAAGTCTTATATTAGCAGTTGAATTAACTCCATGACAGTATAATAACACTGAGGAGACAGATAATTGCAAGTTATCCATGATATCTTTAGGTTTTCATATTTCCTCAAAGTGATATAATGAAGGTATAAGTAAATCTTGTTTTTTCTCTAATGTTTAACAGTTATCTCAGACATGAATCTGACGTCGTGACAATAACCTCCGTTCATTTATTTTAGCAAAGATTTTTTCTTGGCTGATTTGAATGACTTTGCTCTCAGAGAGGTTCTTAGGCATCACTTTGAATAGAACAGTCCTCTCTGAAATAAACTTTTATACAGACAACGGAACGATACAAGAAAAATAAATAAATAAATGCAGTCATCTCGTTAAAATCAATTCAAACAATTATATGTTATTTCAGTAATTAATTTAGAGCACTCACTTCAAAAAAATGTAGTTTTCGTTTTCTTTCTCATGTTATAAAATAACTATTAAATCGATTTAAGCAGCGGCAATCGAGAATCGCCTTGTGCGCATACAAGAATCCGGTATTTCACGCAAAGACTCCCGTTGGTGTGTCACGCCGCAAGAATTCCATTAAAGTATTGAATCTCGTTTGTGTGATTCTTTTACAGTGATTAAACATAATGGCCAATTGAACTTAATATGAATGTTAATTAAGTTCATAATTGTGCGTGTGTTTCTTGCCGTTGCTATTCCGCCATTATTCAAAGGTATAAATATTCCAACTACGACATGCAATATGTTATGAATGAAAAATGGGTGGACAAAAACACTTTTCAGGACAGCTGCGTTTGGGAAATATTATAAGAATCAGCTATTTGTCTCATCATCCCAACCTAATGTTATAACATACTGTAAAGGAATTGCAAACTAATGAATTAGAAATTCAATTTAAAGTGAACCGGTGTTAAAATACTTTGCAACATGTTAACATGTTTCTGGTTAAAAGATTTTAATGTAATAAATATAATTGGCTTTTCGCAGACTAGCAGGATCAAAAGCATTTTATAATTAGAAAAGAATTGAGAGTCCTTCGTGCACTTACGAGAGTTCTTAGTTATAGCCATACCCGTAGATTTTCTTGACTATTTTTGTAGATATGCATCAAGTAGAAAAATCACCTTGCTTAATCTTCCTTTACAAGGGATCATTCATGTACGCTTTCGTTACAATCAAAGGATTTTAAGCTTTGGTTCTAATCACTGTCAAAGTAAAATTTAAAAAAAATCAGGTTTACGGTAGCTCATTGAAACAAGGCGCATAATCATTTTTATTTCATTTTTAAAGGTTTAGTAAAAGCTTCTTGATTTCCAATTAATAAATTGATATACCTAGTAGAGTTCTGGCAATAGGTTACCAACACGTTTTATAGAATATACCGGGTTTAATTTTATACAACAACACACAGAACCTGTAAAATATGACCATAACACACATTGTACAGCAATTGCCCGTTGACATTTCTTGTCTGAACATGTTTTAACTATGTGTGTTTGTTTCCACACGGTGAAAGATATTATGTAAACACAATAAAATCATTTTTTGTTTTGATAATGAACCGTTCCAATCTTCTTACTTGCGAGCTTTAATCGTTCAAAGTGGTGTTCCTTACAAGCTGAATTTTTGTGAATTTTGAATGTAACAGTTACATGTACATCAGCAAAGTTGTTACTTGTAAAATCTGCAGTAAGACTCCAAGGCTTTTAAAAGTAATTTCTTTACAACGTTTCTTTTACGTTATCTGCAATTATATGGTAACTTATTTATTCAATATATCCAGTAACAGCTTGTGGGAATGGATGGTAACTTTACAGACTTCTTCACTGCACAAATAACACAACCTACTAGTTGTTTGATGTTTTTGTTTTCACAAATTAATCCCCCTTTTTGACTTTTCAATGTTTGGTTGTTACATGTAAGCTAATCTGACATGAAATGCACCAGATGTATAACTTTCATTTGCTATTACCCAAAGTAGTGCCCCTTTTTCCTGGCCAAGATAAGGGGTTACCATTGGGAATGGAAGAAGACCAATGATATGAATCAGAATGCTATATTTTTGCGTTTTTAAGGCAGAGAACTATTTTTGTATTACTGAAATGCCGTTTACGCTGTTTTGTCCCCCCCCCCCCCCACCCTCCAAAAAAAAGGAGTAGCAATACACAGTCGACAAATAAAACTGAATGTTCTGCGCATATAAACAAGCATGAATTTACAACAGGGAAAGCCGCATTCTAAAAACGCAGCCTCCTCAAACGTTAACCCAGCGGACGCGCAAACGACCAACACACACACACACACACACACACACACATGCACAAACACGCACACACACGCGCACACAAGGACAAAACAAATTAATAATGGAACACGTTGGGGTACCGCCTTGGAACGGTCAGTGGCAAAACCACCACTGGGGAGCTTAAACCGGTTTATGGTGCACCTAACCTCACTCTTAACCCCGTCATGTTCCAAAGTCACTGGACAGTGTAAATAAAAGTTATCCCCGCCAGATGAAACCCTAACATACACATAGGCAATAGAAGGCATGTAATGAAAACACAAAAATGCTCTTGTATATATATATAAAAAGCAATCCTTAAGAACTTAAAACGCATGTACTCAATGTCTTTGCAGAAGACAGAGCAACAAGGGAAACACAACTAAGGGCCGCACGAAACAGGCTAGAACACGGAAATAAAAAGAGCTCAGTCCTGTTGGGATTTAAGAACTACCTATCATAGAGTCCTCCACCTGTTCCGTCAGACACAATCAAAGAAGAAAGCATAGCGTCCAACTGTAAAAGGGCTGAAAACCAAACATGCAGTGTGTCTCAAAACAGTTTGTTAAAACGTTTAGACAATTTGAAACTAATTCGATGCTGAACGCTCTGTCATATCTTGATCTTTTGATTGATTTAATTGATTAATCGCATCATCAGTTCCCCATATTTCAACAGATCTAACTCAATAACGTTTATTTTCGCACGGAATACTGTTTTGCTTTTATAAGACCTCATGCTGTGTTTACAAATGGTGCAGGGGATGTTTCACCGGTGTGTTGATGTTTTGATGTGTTTTCACCATTTTTGTTTGAGCGGAAGAGTCTTCTGTGGATCAATGAGGTGCTTGAATAAATTTTGCATCTTTGAAGGAGTTATTTTCATCGTGTTTCTTTATGTGTTTGTTTTGTTCCCGTTGTCTATTTGTTTTATTTTTTCTTGATTTGTAGATATCCTTAACTACATTGTTGTCGGGCTTTGTCTTAGGGAGGCTGTGTTCTTGGGACGTCAATAGTATTTTGTCTTTTTGTTAAAGTTTTGTTTTATTGTATGCCAACGATAAGATCGAAAAAATATAATTTCCCTGTTTATCTAAGACCTTTTACAATTAAGTAAGTTGCTTAATATATTCCATTTCCAGCATTAAAGTTGTTTATCAGTTAAAATAGTAAGATAGTTATTTTAAACCGGTAGGAATGACGTAACGTCTGGACAACGTAGAATGAAACCTGGACCCGGCATACGAAAGCGAAAATAATTATACGGAAAACATACTGGCAAAAGGTTTGTTAATTTACAAAAATGCACAAACTTTCTTAAGAAGAAATATAATTTTGAAAATGTTGACACGTGATGAAATTAAAAAAGTGTCATAAAGTCAGTTTGACATTTACGGATACCTTTTGTCAAGAATCTGAAAAATGTTCACACTGACCTGTACATTCTATTAGACTTTATTGTAGACAGTACTTTAATTTACGACTATTAGAATTTTCATTAAAATCTGCATTGTAGAAATGTTCGCAAAATGTCATCAAAATAGTCAAGCACACTGCCATATTTTTATTTGGCGAATTTTCTTTGCTATTCCAATAGTTTTAATAAGGGTTTAGTAAAATTTTACGTTGTAGGAAAAAATGATCCACACATGCAAATCTAACTTAAAGCTAATAGTTTAAGTCCTAAAATATAATAAAATGTTAATAAATTCTGTACACACCAAATTTTATAAATACATCTGCTTATCAAAGCCTGTGACTGCTTTCAAAGTTAATCTCCGTGGTTGCAGGGATTAAATGTTTTAATACGCATTATTGCATACTATTATCTAGTTTGATTTTAAAACACAACATCACAATATATAAAATATATTTATATATGGATTAAGGCTTTGCGAGCAGAAATTAGACTTTTTGATAATAAGCACATTTCGTGCATTAAAAATACAAAATCAGTTCAAAATTCATTTAAATTGCAGTATACCCCATGCTTCCTTACATCTATGTATACTGTGTTTTCTCAATTGATATTGCTTACAATTTTTTTGTCACAATTACGTTAGATATACACGTTAGTTTAATACATCAGCAAAGTTATTACTTTAGCAATCTACAGAGAGATGCCAAATGTTTTTATTATATACTTTTCTTACATTATGACAACTGGGAAAATGTTCACAATGATTAATAATAAACATAGTACATGTAGAAAAACAAATGAAAAAAAAGTTACCCGATTCTGTTTTATTTTATTTTGACTTCATTGAAAACTTATTCCATTTTCTATCCTAACTAAAAGCTCTACAATAATATAAGCAAAAGTGTTACATATATATAAAATGTTTTAAGAAATCCCTTATCTTGTTGTCCAATTTCCCCCTCAAAAATGTTTGCCAGATACTATAACTATTTAGAGTTCCACATGAATACTTGTGTTTATTTTACCAGCAATATTAAAAGTTTACAGTCGTCTTCAAATGTTAGTCCAATATTTTTTTTATAGTGTACATACTAATGTAAGATAATAAAATGGTCTAGAAGTGACCGCCGTTAAAATGGATGCTGCAAAATGTGATGCCAATTTTTATGCACAGTTTGTTACTTTCTTTCATTAAATGTGAAATCGGTTGAAACTCGATATCCCAAACTCGCTTTTCTCAACATTCTGGCTATCTCGAAGATATTTTCTGTCCCGTCACGTCCCGAAAACACATGCAAAATATATTAAGTCGAATTTCGGTTATCTCGAAATAAAACTCTCGGCCCGATGGAACTCGCGATACCGAGTTTTAACTGTATAATGGAAATAAAAACATTAAAAGTGATGTATGAACCGCTTTGGGCATGAATAAAACAGTACTCTTTGTAATGAACTTTGATATCGATACAGACAAAAGAACGAGAAAATACTTATATACTTCCTGCTCGTTAAAAACATAACGTATAATTATATATTATTTAAGGCATCTATTATGAGTACTCATTGCAAAAAAAAATTTCGTTTTCTTTTTCTCACATTGTAAAGTATCTAATCAGTTTCAGCAGTAGAAATCAAAAATCGCCTCATGCGCATAAAGTAACCAGACGTTTTCTACCGATGGTGCGTAAGACCGCATGATGTCAATTAAAGTATCGAAATTCTTTGGTGTGATTATTTACAATGATTAAACATAATGGCCAATTTAACTTGATATGTATGTTCATTAAGTTAATAATTCTGCGTATGTGCCTTGCCATTTCTATTCCGCCCTTCGTCACAGGTATAAATATTTCAACTGCGACACGCACTGTGTAAAACTCAAAGAGGTATGGTCAGAAAAACACACTTTTCATGATAGTTGCTAAGGAACTATTTCTGGAATAAGGATAAAAAGCGTGATAATTAAATGTTATTATATGAACCAGGCTGTTTTGTCTCATCCTACCCTACTGTTATAAGTTATGACGTACTGAACAGAATAATTACGAAGTAATATAAAAGGAATTTCATTTCAAAGTGAACTGATGTTATAATACTTTGTAACAGGTTAGGAGATTTCTGGTAAAATGGTTATGATAAAATAAATATATTTGGCTGCTTGCAAACTAGTAAGTGAAGACTATTGTATAGATAGAATGGAACAGAAAGTTTTTGATACATTTGAGTTCTTAGTAGCAGAATATATGAATAATAAATGAAATAACTGGATGTTAATTTGCGGATCTGAAAGTGTTGATGTGATCTAACATATAATATTGCATCATAGGAATGAGGAATCAAAGTGGAATAAAGGTATGCAATCCATGTCATGTTTTAAATATAAACTTAAGACGACGTATCTTGATAGTATTTCTGTCTCATTGAGTGATATTATCAAGTATGTTCCAATAGTTACTTACCTACATATGCAAATAAAACAGTAATTTTTGCCACCCGTTAGAGAAAATGTAACTTTAATTTGTAACTTTAATTTGTAGGCTCCGTGACTATTTGATAAACGATATTGTGTCTGAAATCATTAGTCCTCAACCTCTCATTCATGTAGGGAAATTGGCAGTTACTTACGGAAAACAGGTTTGTACTGGTACAGAATCCAAGAACACTGGTTAGGTTAACTGCCCGCCGTTACATGACTGAAATACTGTTGAAAAACGGCGTTAAACCCAAAACAAACAAATTGATTTGTAGGATCACAAATTCAACTCTTGCACAAAATACTGGAATTGATAGTCAGCGCAAAGGTTTAGTAATACATTTCATTTCGGCTAATCACAATTCCTGTTTTCAACGAAACCAATATAATGTTTATGCACAATCTGTAGAAATTCACTTGAAAATTTATTATAATTTTTATCATTGTTTACAAAAAAACGCAAACTGTCCGTGTTGCGTTTTAGAGTCAGTTTGGTGCCATATAACCTATACTGTGTTGGTGCGCCGTAAAACCCAAATAAATAAATAAATACACTACAGTTCCAAATTTCTCTTGTGATACAGATGCATGCTACATTCTATAATAAAACAAGATATGTACCAAAAAAGACATGTACGAAACCTGTGTCACAAATAAAAAGATCAAACGATAACCAGTCATTCGAAATCCGTTTGCTTTATCGCTTGCTTGATTTATCCCTTATTTGCATTTTAGATGGTAATAATTCCTTGTAAATATTTCCGTAATCATTCACTTGTTATGTTTTAAGTTGTAAGTTAGCATATCAAATAATAATCGAAATATCTTTTTGATGCCAGATAAAATTTGTGCAGTCAGCAGTTACTTAGCACAAATTATTTGCTTCGCTTGAAAATGCAGTAAAACGCAAAACCTTTTAATTGTAATATGTTTGTTGCATTCAACGCCAGGATGTTTTGGCCGGTTACAATTTAGAACATGAACAAAGAACCATAAATTAGGTAAAATCTCTTTAATGTTATTGTCAGTCATTAAGGTAATTCTTTTATTCTTTCTGTCCCGAAGTAAAACGCTACTGTAATTAATAAAATTTTGTTATCAATAAGAACAAAATTTTTATACCATTACGTCAAACTTTGGCCTGACGTAACGACTTTCAGGTTTTCACGTGAAAATATTAAATCATTATATTACCGGATTAAGGTATTGCAATCCAATATCCTTTCTAAACAGTCACTAGATTAAAACGTTCTAGTCTAGGTGGTTTTCAAAAAGTAAATATTTAATGAAACATACTTGCATATCTTAGAGTTTATGTCTCAATTTGATATTTTCATTATGTTTTGCCGAAACCAAAACTGCATTCTGACAAACTCATAATTAATTAAATTATACATTATTACGTTCTTACTAGGCTCCGCATAATATTGCCTGTATGACTTGTTTTCATGTACCAAATTATTTTACATTTTTCACAGAACAGTATTATTACATTACGCGTTTGATAAACACGTTTTGTTATCTTTCATTCAAAATTGACGTCACAAAGACAACTAATGGAGAACAATTCTTGCTTATTTACTGTTATGATATGACATGCAAGGCACAAATAGGGGTCATGTGTCGTACAATGTTGATTTTGTGACAAGGCTATTGAAAAGACAATCCCGCACGCCTCTTGTAATTCTATACGGTATATTGTTGTTGATTTTGTTCCGCATTGATTTATGTCAGTTTTTGATGCATCAGTGAGTGGGTGCAATGGATTAATCTTTTGAGCTAAGTTGATTGGGGTCTTTTTTGTTTTTTGTTTGTGATATCAACTGGTTATGCAATTCCGATTTCAAAATTTAAATTTGATTTTGTAAAACGCTTGCATGGTTATTTGTAATCAGATGTACGTGCAATTCATGGCTAGTATTAAAAAGATGGTACGACAAGTTTTTCTCCCAATAATTACACAACGAACAACCAAGAGTGCCATGTTGTCAATATCAAAGTTGTACGACATCTTATTAAAATATTATCGCAAAACATTTCGAAATTCTGTTGACTTTCTGAGTAACACATTATCATGAGGTACTAGGGGTGGAAGAATGAACCTTTTGAATTTTGGAGCTGCCTTGAATCGTTTTGATTTTATGAGTTAAATGTTATAATTGCTCTGATGTTCTGTCCGTGAATACTTTAAATTTTTCTAAAATATAACATGACTGTAATGTATAATATTCTTAATGTTTTTTATCGTTACTAATGTATTCTCAGATTTTCATAAAAGTACAGAAAATTGCAATGATTTTAATTTTAGGATCCAAAATGGCTAATATTTACAATACGTTCTCCTGCTTATATATTTAGAAAGTACTTTCTTCCTAATTAAATGTATAATTTCTTATTCATTGAGTGAACTTAAAGTGTTTCAGTTAATTAGATTTAAGCAGTTTTCATTATAAATTTGTTAAAACGCCCGTCTTCTCGGTAATTTAGGTAGAAAATGTTCAGGCAATAGAAATGTAACGTAACGTATAAGGATAAGGTGTTTAACAGTATACACCTGCTGACCAAGTCATTCAGTAAGTGTTTCCTTACATGACATCAGTAATCAATTTTCACAATGTCATTATTAGGTTTTTGACTTAATTGTTTGTAAAAGTTGTGCTATTGTTTGGAACGGTATGTGCCTAGTCTAATTTACATGCATCTCTACCCTACTGCGCGGTTAAGGCGTATTACCAGTAATTCAAACCAATCATTGATATAAAGATTGGTGTTTGATATGTCTTGTAATGTTTTGATAGTCCTTGTTATGTCTTGTTATGTCCTAATATATCATGTTCTGTCTTGGTATATCTTGTGATGACCTGATGTGTCTTGTTATGCCCTGATATATCTGCCTATGACTTTATATGTCTTTTTATGCCTTGTTGTTATTTTTCTTGACATTTGTGATCATGGAAAACATTCGCTATTACTGTAATAGAATTCTGCTTAATCCGGTGCTAGGGGCGGGAGCGGTGTAGCACATTTCATTACCTCTCAAGAACAGATTCAGTCAAACCGAGTCTGCTATAATGCTGTTTGATTGCTTTCTATGCTTCCAAAGGATCTTTTCACAGAATGTATTGATACCAGAAAGCACTAGTAGAACCAGCAGCGAAATTGGCGCTTCAATGAAATAACAAACAAACAAAAAATCAGTAATTATTCAGTTTTAGCGGCGTTGAGTTAGACACCAGCTTAAGCTTTTCATTGGTCTGTAATCGCTCAAATATGATTCTGTAATTTCGTATTGAAATAATTAGAAACATATCAACAATATCCAAATAAACAAAATCGGTGAGCTTTTATATTGATATACCCTGATATACCCTACATTACCTTCGTATTGTGACATGTTGTTATTGTTGTTGTTGTGATGCAAATGATGGTTATTTTGCCAACAAACTTTAATGTCACGCTATAAACATTTAGGGTTATGAAATATGTTATTATATCTAATGATTACCAGTGTTTTAACTCGTAAACGGTACACACTTTGCAAGAAGGCTGCATTTGTTGTTATTTCACATGTATGTTTCATGTTTACGTCAGCCATGATCATTGATGCATGATGGGATTGTTAACTTCCGTTGTCATTAGCAACTGTTTCCAGTGTATTGTTTACATTACTGTAAATTACTAAGTTTCGGCAAAAGACTTATTTTGGTGGAAATCTCATGGTATTAATCATTTTAAGAAAGCCTTTTCTCTATGTAACAGTAATTTTCTATCAAAGTTTCGTTCAATTTTAGCTTGAGATCGTATTTTCTCTGGTTGGTTTGGTTGGTTGACAGCGTTCGTCCGTACAAAAATTGATCGTTTCCGAACGTCAGTCGAGCTATTTTCGAACGTCGAACACTGAACGTCAACTAAAACGAACCGTCGAAAATTTTCCGAACAAGTTCTTGTTCGTTTCCTTAGATTTAGTATAAATAGGGCTGGAAATGTTCGACTACAGTCAGTTTTACAACAGCTTTCTAGCATACGTTACGGCTAAAGAACAGTAATTTACGGAATTAAATGGTACTTAAACCAGTTTGACTTTCCATTTACTTCTTTGGACTAAAGCTAGAACACTATATAACTGGTCTGCAATATCTAGAATTTGATACGCATTTTTCGAAACGTAGATGATCTATTTTATAATTATTTTCGCATTTAATACTGGTCACTGACTCAAACAAGATCTTTATATAGAAAAGCCGTATTATAATATTTATTCACCAAACTTCGTCTATTTCTACGGAGGATTTTGAACGTCAGAAGTGTGCGCCGTTTCGAGGCATAAATTATACGTTCACGAACATATTTTTCATAAATATTGGAAATCATCAAGTCGTAAAGCCAGAGTATATAGGCATCTATTAAAATTAGTAAAGTTGGAACAGTATTTCTCTTCTTTCTATTGATAACTGGGTACGGACCCACTTAAGTCGCCTAAGCATATCTCCTACCCTCAGCATACGTACACCAGTATTACAGAAGCTTTACAGAACCATTACAGATGCTTGAATTTTGAGTGTTCTGTAAATTTGTGATCAAGTCTTTGTCTGTCTGGGTAAAAGATCACCACTACGAGCTCGCAGGATCATTACAGATACTAGAATATAGTATTCTGTAATTATTGTGACCGAATATTAGTCCGTCTTGATAACAGATCAACTGTACGAGCCCAGCAGCCGTTGACACGTTACCACAGATACGCACATTAATCGAGTTGAAACATAGCTGGACCGTAACAATATTTCCTGATAGTGACGTAATAGAAAGGCTAAGGCTATTAACATAAGTACATAAGTGACTGTTATGTGATTTGTCTGATGTGAAAACTATTGTGGTGTGTTCTTATAATAAGTTTTTTCTTCTATCCATGCAAGAATATAGGTTAATATTTACATTTTCTAACACTTATGTAATAAAAGACATTTAATCAACATAAGCTGCATTGTTATGTTAAGTGTTTATCCATTATCTAAAACATGAATCTAACCTTTCGGCATATAGCCTCTTAACATTATTTCTAGCAAACCATTTTGATAGTTGAGGTGAATGACTTCTTTCTCAAAATGTTTGAGTGTACCGTTGCTTTTGTATTTAATAAATTCTCTGAGGTACAATGGATACACCCAACTGTAATGGTACATTAATGAAACACGTGTAACAATTTGAAGAGAGTTGATAGTGAGTCGGACAATAACATTTGCAACCGAGCATGAACGTGCTTATTAACTGATAATGCCGTGTGGATAAAAATTCCTTGGAATGTACTTTATATAGAACATACCTTTGATGAAATTATTTTTAGCTTAAAAACAGTCGAAAATAAAATGTATGAATTAGAAATAACAATTATATGCAACATTTTTGTTTAGTTTTGAACTCATCGACAAGAAGGATTTTGGTTTCAAACTGGCATTTTTCATTGTAAATTTCAGCAAAATGGTGTAATAAAGATTCCAACAACTTCAAGTTTACTCCATTTGAAAATAAATCCATTTAAAGGCAGCACATCCACTTCGTGTTATTCCGTAAGTGATTGTGAACACCAAGACAAACATGTTTACGTTTCCTTCTCCTGTTTAAGAATAACTATTATTAATCATTTTTACCAGTGGTAATGAAAATTTGCTTTGTGCACATACAAGTATCAGGCAATTTTTCAACAAAGACCCCCGACTGTGTCACATTGGTTGGTGTGGTTTTCGTTTCTTAGTGATGAAACATAATGCCGGATTGTAGCTGGCATGGCTATTAATTAAGTTGGTAATTTTGCAAGCGCTCCTTGTTTATACTTCCTTACCTTACCTTACCTTCTTTATATAAAAAGTGACTTGCCCTTTGATATTTATTGAAAGATCACGGGCAGAGAACAAAACTTGCAGGATAGTTTCTTAAAAAAAACTTGGAGTTATTCTTGGATAAGAACAGAAGCTGTGATAGCTAAATATTATTACATATTTACTAGTATATAAAACTAGTCTGTTTATTCTCTTCCAATCCTAAAGTTATAATACATGACAGGCTAAAGTGGATCATTATAAACTAATAAAGATGGATATTTATTACAACGTGAACTTATATTAAAATACTTTACAACAGGTAATGATGTTTCTGGTAATAAGACCATGATGAAACTGATAGGCTTTGCTTCTCACAGACTAGTAAGAATGGTGAAAAACATCGTACAGTTGAGAATTAGTTAATTTAAAACCTCTGAATAACGCCGGAATTAAATGAGAATTTAACAGATTTTGATATACTCATTGGAGCCCTTAATAAGAGAGTATCTATATAACATATTAAATGAAGCAAGTTGATATGCATGAAAAGGTGGATCTGACAATGAAGACACAATCGAATTCTATTTAACTTTATCACAGAAATGGGGAAAATAAGTAGACTGCAGAGCAGATTAAAGGTATGTTGTACATTTCGCGCTTTTCAGTATCAAATTCAATTATATTATGATGCTATTGTTGCCTCAATGAGAAAGATTGCCAACTGTGGATACGAACATACAGTTATACCTAGTATTTTCTTACCCATGTAAAAATAAACTTAAGATTTTGTAAAAGCTTTACAGTATCTTAATATCTTGCGAAACTATTATCAAAATAATTATCCATTAACTTAAGGACGGTATTTGCGTACCTACCGTATTTACTCTTTTTTTTTAGTAGAAACAAATATCAGAAAAATACATAAACATTTTGTTAATATTTCACAGTACAATATTTTGCAGCATGTGTATCCAAGGCAGTATTTGTATCCAAGTAAACGATGCTCTGACAAATTGTTTATGACATTCTGTCCATATTTATCCACGAAGAAGTGTCAGAAAATGATTATTACAATATTTTGCATGAAATCTAGGAAATCCCTTCAGATTTCTGAAGTATATAAACACTTTAGATGTCCTTTTCTTCACCAGTTGTATAGGAAAGTTCATTCAGAGTTGAAATAATGATATTATTCTAGGACTCAATTGATAAATACCAATAACACAACGACATGTGATAGTTCATATTTTTATTGACGATTATTGCATTGCCACATATAAATAATTCCATCAAGTTTACTTTTTAAAAGTATTTCCAAGAATATAATTGAAAATATGAATGGCGGATATGGTCATGACGGACGTGAAATAAACCTCATCAGACGACACTAATGAAGTTTGTTCGATCCATAGATTATAGCTATGGAAAGACATACGCATAGGAGCGACCAAGAGCGGACTTTACAAGAAACCCTGGGAAGCCCCCACCCCTGTTGCACCAATAACGCCGCTCGGCGTCATATAGATCTGTAATAAATCTGCACCGCATAGGCACCGCCAGATACAAAGCATTACTAATGCTACTCTCGCTGATATAACCCTGTTTATCCAACAACCAGTGCAATCATGCTGCTATACTGCTTTGCTACTCATTGACATGGCGCTAGATAGAACCGCAAAGCATTACTAATGCTACTTTCGCCGCCGCTCGGCGATTGATATAACCGCAAGGTACACCGCAGTAGGGCCAACCTATTAATCGAATCACCAGTGCAACATGAAACTATACTGCTTTGCTACAGAATGGCCTAACAAAATAGGAGCTATTAAAGACCGCTTTAGTCAAAGCTAATCTAGCAAGTACTTTACAGCTCATTTAACCCAAAGATAATTTTAGAACCCAGAAAATAATTTTTTGAACCCTATAAACTGTTATCCACCTACAGACGACACTCTAGGCAAATTAGATTTATAGGGGGTAAAACAAATGTATCTATTATGTGAAATCCTGGCCGCCCCTATGCGTAAGAATTTTCCGCCGTCATGACAGAAAATATTTTATATAATGTATATCTATGTTAATCGCACGTTGTTAAATATATAGACATCTGAATGAAACATGAATCATTAGCAATATACTCTTATAGTTAAAAGAAATAACGACATTGTATATAGTACGCGTTAAAATACAAAGTAACATTTATTTGTAAATATCCCAGCACTATTTAAACTTCTTTCATGCTTCGTTTATAGTCATCATCTCCTCATAATTGGAACTTTATGAATATTAAAGTCACTCTGTTATCAAACACGTCACAAACTTAAATTATAAAATGTTTCCGCTTCAGTTCAGCAACTGTTAAACCTACTCTCCTAGAATAAGAATGGTATATTAGTGTCCCGTTGACTCGGTTCCTCCGAACTCTGAACAAAACGACTGTTAAGTATTTAAATATATTACAATTCCTTTTTCACTTGAACATTCGGCTATCTTAATTCCACGAGTCTTACTGCTCAACTATGGTCGGCTCGGCATGTAGGTTATGTTCTCAGTGAGGTCCAGCAAAATCAACTCATCCGTCTTTTTGTATACCAACGACAGTGCCAAGCGATGCCGGGTTTGCCATACATTGTGAAGAAACAAAACTGAAATATACAAAACTCAACGGCAGAAAAAATTGAACTTCATTTCCCTTATACAGTTACAAACTAGTATGACTAATAAAATAAAAGATTTTGGGTGCGGTGGGTGGGCTTCGATTTACCGGTATTGAAAGAGGACAGAAGACGGTGTTGCTTACATTTATACCTATATGTCACGTGACTTGCATGCATCGTCAAGGTTTATGAACAGCAGACGACAAATTAGGACAAGCTTAATAATAAATAGTTGACCAGTTCAATTTAGCCATAATAAATGAGATTAATATGTAAAATTAATCTTTATTATTCTAGGACTCAATTGATAAATACCAATAACACAACGACATGTGATAGTTCATATTTTTATTGACGATTATTGCATTGCCACATATAAATAATTCCATCAAGTTTACTTTTTAAAAGTATTTCCAAGAATATAATTGAAAATATGAATGGCGGATATGGTCATGACGGACGTGAAATAAACCTCATCAGACGACACTAATGAAGTTTGTTCGATCCATAGATTATAGCTATGGAAAGACATACGCATAGGAGCGACCAAGAGCGGACTTTACAAGAAACCCTGGGAAGCCCCCACCCCTGTTGCACCAATAACGCCGCTCGGCGTCATATAGATCTGTAATAAATCTGCACCGCATAGGCACCGCCAGATACAAAGCATTACTAATGCTACTCTCGCTGATATAACCCTGTTTATCCAACAACCAGTGCAATCATGCTGCTATACTGCTTTGCTACTCATTGACATGGCGCTAGATAGAACCGCAAAGCATTACTAATGCTACTTTCGCCGCCGCTCGGCGATTGATATAACCGCAAGGTACACCGCAGTAGGGCCAACCTATTAATCGAATCACCAGTGCAACATGAAACTATACTGCTTTGCTACAGAATGGCCTAACAAAATAGGAGCTATTAAAGACCGCTTTAGTCAAAGCTAATCTAGCAAGTACTTTACAGCTCATTTAACCCAAAGATAATTTTAGAACCCAGAAAATAATTTTTTGAACCCTATAAACTGTTATCCACCTACAGACGACACTCTAGGCAAATTAGATTTATAGGGGGTAAAACAAATGTATCTATTATGTGAAATCCTGGCCGCCCCTATGCGTAAGAATTTTCCGCCACAAAATATAAATTTTTAATGCACTTCTTTTCTTTAAAAATTTTTATTTCCCCAAAATTCTTATGATTTTAAGATATTCAAAAGCATATATCGCGAAGAGCATTCCAAGTTCTGCGTCAGATCTTCTCTACTTTTTCAAAATCACCGCTCTTTAATACTAAACATATGCGCCAATTTTCAATATTTATTATTATCTTCTGGTAGTTAGCAATCATACTCCATTACGCAGTTGCATAGGTAAAACAACTAGCGACATTTTAACCAAACACAGTTACTATTTTGAATTACTACTGCTCAAAATGAAGCTATTAAAAGCAAATCTAAGATTATTGCTTGATAATTTTTTACGTTCTCGTCTCGCAACTTTCAAATTTCCTTGTTCGCCATTTTCTAAAACTTCAAAGTTTAATAAAACAGCTTATTTCAATGTAATGTATTTTACGATAATATATTCAATGCCTGCCATTATTGTATGTAAATCATCTCTAAGAAGCGGAACTATTTTAGTTAATTCTATCTTTCCAATCCCTTTCCTTATGTGTGTAGTCTTGTCAGTAGTCATGCATAAATGTGCATTATGAAATAAATATGTTGAAACTAAAGAGGTGTACACCATGCCATTAAAGAAACCACCGGGAATTTGAGCAACTTGTGTCTATGAAGTAAAGACTATAGATTTCAACCTGTCTATTTTCAAATAATCATGATATCCAAATCGGACCAACCATCATAGCTAACTGTCACGCAGCAAACTGTATTTTTTAAAAATGGATAAAGAAGCTGCCCACCGACGTTTTGGCGACAGCGGGGGTAACTCTGGACACATACGTGTTATTTTCACATGGCATTTTAATAATGATAGGGTTGTTTTTATTTATTCATTCTTATTTGATTACGTTACTATAATAATTGTGCCGTTAATCAATCGTAGTAGGTCCAGCGGAACGGGCCAGTGCATGGATATTTCCAAATCGTACAGTTCGATTACTAGGTCATACCTGTTTACACGTTTTCAAACCGAAATTTCTCTACTTGCAAAATGACCTTTCTACTTTTTTATTATGTTTTGTTTGAGTCCGAGTTCACGTTTTTCTTATACAAGACTCACTAAAATATGGAACTCTGAGTTAAGGTAACAAAACGCAATCTTTAATGTTTACGAAAACGAATTGTATGTGGTATACTATATATAAAAGGGAACCTTAAAGCCCTGCTCCGCAACTATTCGAATTCTATTGTATGCACGCAACCCAAGAGCACAACAGGTAACAGATAAAGACCAACCACGACCTGGTAACATACTTTTTTCCACCACAAAAACTTTATGAAAGTCATTCTTAGAATACAGGTAATACATGTATATAACTATACTACAAGTTTTCAGGTGGACAATTTAGGCCTTTCCTGAACAAATGTATATTGACAACTTCATCTGCAAACTTATTCGGTCAATCTCTTTTCGGCATAGTTTCAAAACTATAGATGAATTGCTATCTTACTTTGTAGAAACAAAATGTGATTGAAATTTAAATACACTGATTTCTGTACATATTGCTACAGTAATTCAATAAAATGTTAAGCCATCACACACATTGTCTTGGCCTTATATTATGTCACTGTCAATTTGTAACTAGAGACTTGTTATTTCTCATTTTGCTTCATGCAAAGCATGTATAATTACCATCATGGAAATACAAAATACAGTTATTTTGTGGTGCCTCTTTAACGGCCACGCGCCACACTTTAGCACGCAAAAACGCATGTATTTTATATAGAATTTTATATAAAACAGACTCTATTTGACAGGCTTCAATGTTCATACTTAGGATTTTTATGCTTTTTTCAGTGACAATTTAAGGTTAAAAGGTAGGACAGGAGCAGGTCTTTAATTCATTTTAATTTCAAAACCCGAAACTGGCGAAAGTTACATTTTAGAATATGTCTGGGTGGAGGCATATTATTATTTTGTTTTTGTTGCTTTCCTATCAAATTTGTCGAAAGTTCCGAAAGTTTAAATGAAGTAAATATTACAAAATGTTTGATGTAACAGTTGTTGACCGAAGTTATTTCTAACCAAAATCATCCAAAAAGTCAAGAACTGCCAGTGTACTGTACCTATCTTTGTTAATAAATTCAGTAACATATTAATAAAAATTTAGAACAAAGAATCCTTTAAAACTTACTAAAACATCGCAACAACATGTTTATTTTTAAAATCCGCATAAACCATGTACGTGCGTATGCCACGTGTAGTTTGATTTCCAATATATAGACTGGTCCACCGATTAGGGAAAACAGCATGATTTACCTTGCCCTTTTAATGTAAAAACCGCATTAAACTGAATAACACTTCTACCCAAATAACGGACCATTCCATTATCAATACACACATTCTATTTATAAACCAGACAGGTCACTAAGAATTTCCTGACAGTAATTTAACTCTATATTTTTAAATTGCTGCCGTCTTTTTATTAATATATATTTTTCTATTATGTTTTTTGTATTTTCCGGCCGAAAGTCTGAATTTTGTGCCTGTAGTGTTTTAAATGTATTTATGATAAAAACGAAATAGCTATTTATGATCGCGCTGTATAAAAATTTACAGGTAATTTATAAAACAAGCGGCTATTTTTGTATAATTTTGCTTAACATTCTTCCAGTATCTTACTAGGATTGGTATAGATATCAGGTTATATGTATTGTCTAGCGGTGCTGGAAGTTTGGGGTAATAATATTAAATAATAAATGCACTACGCCTCTTTTTTATGTGACGCCTAAACTTTGCGATGGCACGATAAACTAAAAATTAGCCTTTGTTAAAGTCAATACAGACATTTTTTTGGTTTTGACACGCTTGTAAATGTATTCATAACGCAAAGGCATGCAACGTAGCCACCAATCCTGATTGATTGCCGACCACGACGAGGGAATTAAGCTTGCTTTCACCTAAATTGTTGGTCATAATTTTTCCGAAATGTACCCCCGTGAATTACTGCATCCTTTCTAATAATAAAAAAGATAATTCCGTAGTTCGTGAAGTTCGACATATTATAAAAGCATTAGACCATTTTTCTGTAGAGCCTATATCATCTTTACACACTTCGACGGCACTCATTTTTACTGTTACTAAACAGGGACAAAACACTACCGTTATCATAATCGGTCAGTTCCACCGCACCCTTTTACAACAAAACTGTACAAATCCGTTGCTTTAAAGAGAATGGTACATGCATGGTTATGTCATAACTTGTCTGCCTAAGCAGATTATCAATATATGGTAAAAATCAACTCGTTTTCGCTAAAATTATTGCTATTGCTAGTAGAATTAGCTACAGAAGTCGCCAGATTCAACCCGCCATCTACATTTCGTTATTTGTGTCTATTATCCTAGACGCTATCTACACTTTCCATGTTTCCAGCACGACATATATTCGTGACCAACTACGTGAGCACTACGTGGCATTATATCGAACACCCGTAAAATTTCGTCAAAATCAATAATCGAAGCGTTCATACCTCTATCATCGGCCGAATTATATTTGTCAAATAACTATCTCTGGCCTTTGTTTCTCTCCTGCTGAGGGGTCGTCCCTTCTCCGCCTTCCTCTCCGTGATCCTCGACCATGTGCAGACATAACTAATACAATGTTTATCCACTTCGATTTACCGGTATTGAAAGAGGACAGAAGACGGTGTTGCTTACATTTATACCTATATGTCACGTGACTTGCATGCATCGTCAAGGTTTATGAACAGCAGACGACAAATTAGGACAAGCTTAATAATAAATAGTTGACCAGTTCAATTTAGCCATAATAAATGAGATTAATATGTAAAATTAATCTTTATTATTGCACACGGTATCAGAGCATATGCATATTGCTTTTATGTCCGTCGAACTGTATGTAATAAAATGTTCATGGGATGAATGTGAAATATTAATTCATAACAACATCTTGAATCTTTTGTTTGTCATATGCTCATAAACAATAGAAACGGTATTTAAAAACTAGCGACAACAATACATTTCCGCACTGAATGTTTTCAGGCATATTTTCAAACCTAATGTGAAAATACCATATCAACAAAGCTGATTCAGAGAACATATATTGGGGCCTCCTTGACTGAGTGGTTATGGTCGTTAATTCGAAACCTCGCTTTTGGTGAAAAAATGGAAACTTTCGACTTTTATTTAAATTTGTTAATGAAGCGGCCAGAGTACCATAATTTAAGTTGAAGCAGTGGTTTTTATGATGAGATTTACCGTATATGTAAAAAGCACATAATTCACCAATATACTTTGTAATTACATTCAGACAATTGTATCATACAATTGTATCATGTTTTCTTGTTGAAAGTTCAGATGGATATTCATCAATATATTGATTTAATTCATAATCATCCATACCATGAAAAGCTGTTACTCAGTCATGGTTCTTTTAGCACACAGTACTGTTTTTACAAGACCACGTGCTGTGTTTACAAATGGTGCATGTGAAGTTCCACAGTTATTTTGTGTTTTTACATTTTTTCTTCCTTTGTTTCCCACTGGAAGTGTCTGTTGCGGATCAATCTGAAACTTGAATTAATTTACCAGGCTTCCCGTTGACAACGTTTGTGTAAGTGTCAACTATTTTTTCATCAACTTGCCAAACAAAATCGAGACTATGGTAAGATTCTGCTGCTCGTCTATGGTATCTGCAGCATTGTATGCATTAAAGGTCTTTTCTAATTCTACGTCTTAATGTTATAATCAGTGCAACTCATTGCAGTGGCCGTTCGACACTTCCGCTACCATCAAGCTACCTAATACCTCAAGCTTTAAAAGCGTGGTTGATATCACAATTTTAGTTGAAAGATTCAATAGCCGTAGCTCAGTCGTGGGACTTGCTTTGTAATGAAGCCGTCGAGCGATAACTGCAATTTTCTATCTTGCATTCAAAAGTTGTCTGTTGTTCAAACAAAAATTTGCGAAAAAACAATTGAAATCAATATACGAAGACAATGAGTCTTCCAGATCTTCGTAACAATACTTTATTGAGTTCGCTGCTCTCTATGTATCTGCGCAGATTGTATCATAAAGGTCTTTTGCAATCTCAATTCGTAACATATGTACTCGTAGGTATCAATGCGTGTCGTCTGTGGTTTTTATTTATTGCAGGAAAATTAATTTTGATAAATATTTTTTCTTTGTAATTTTGTGTAAACTTATTTTGATTAATGTCATTGCAAAAATAAAACATGAGAGCATTTTCAAACACTTTCACAAAACCCTGTTCAGATTGTAAAAACTAATAGTCAACTGAAACATACAAGTAAACTTTTCATGTACTTCTGAAACAACAATAAAACAACAATAAAAGCTATTAAAGATATACTGGAAATGGAAGCATTACCAAACGATATCTGAATTTTATATACAGGCAACTTATACCTACGACCCTCACGACAACGTACACCTTCTCTCATGATTTTTATAAACAGGTAAAATTTACCTACTCCATGTCCTTCAAATTTTAATATATGTGGTCAGTATAAACAAGAGCACTACCTACGGGTGCCATCGCTCGTCTGCAACTGCTGGTCAGTAGAATTTCTAAGTACAAAAAGGGCCATAATTCTGACAAAATGCAGTTAGAGTTATGGTTCTTGGCCTACATAGTCACCTAATAATGATAAACAAGTGTGCAAAGCTTCAAAGCTGCTGCTCTTATAGTTACGGAGAAAAAGTGGACTATTCAAATATTTTAACCAAGAAACTCAAATTTTCTAAATACAAAAAGGGCAATAATTTTGACCAAATGTATACCAGAGTTATGTTTCTTGACCTACTAAGTCACCTTATGATGACATGCAAGTGTGCAAAGCTTCAGAGCTGTAGCTCTTATGGTTTTTGAGAAAGGATGGACCTAAACAAAAATTTTAACCGACGCCAACGCTGACGATCAAGTGACGACAATACCTCATAGGTTTTTTCCAAAAATCAGCGTGCTAAAATAAATGTTTACGTAATGTTGGTTTATTTAACTGATGCAGAAATGATTTCTATACAATATTAACACACAACAAATATTGGCTAAAACATAACTGTTTACCAAAATTCATCTTTCACTCTTTTAAATATTCATCTACAATCGCATACTCATGAAAATACTTTCTGAACTTTAACATAAAATGAACATAACTGTGGAGATAAGTTTTACCTTAGTCAACAACCTGCCAATAAGTTAAGGGAACATTTTTAGATCATCAATCTGAGGTGGGAATAGAAGGCATATTATCCACACAATTCTACAAAAATATCGGTGAGATTTTATATTTTGCCAAAGTGATGTGATGAAAGACTGATACAAGTAACATAAGCGAGTGTAAAGCATTTTCTCAGGTTAAAAGAATGCTACTATAATTATTAAAATGTAGATCTTTTTTAAGATTTATATTAACATTTATTGTATATATTCTGACTGTTATAAATAGATTTATTGGCAAAAGAAATAAAATAACAATTGCTTGGAAATTTGATTCCAAAGATTGTTGAAATTGGCAATGAAAACACATCAAGTTTCATCAGAATTCTGCTTCTTGACGATTAACTGAAGAATTGATAACAACAATGTTTTAAATTTTCAAAAATCTTATACACTTTTGGAGATTTTGAATTGAATACATTTATGTATAATATCAATCGAATTATCTACATATATTCTAAAATGAAATCAAGGAAAACCCGGGCTATGGAATAAATGAATAGCACGACAGTTGGTGATCGCATTATGACGTCTACATATGAGTTACTAATCAATGATATAGATAATTCAAAGAAAAAATATTATTTGGCTGACTTATTTATATTCACTTGAAAGGCATATCTATCAGTCTAATATCATGGAATTATTTACGTGAACAATCTTCTGTACAATATGTTTTCGTCATAACGTACTGTCATGATGATTAACAGACATTGCATTTGAATGGCGTTTATGTTCATCATTTTCTAATATTGTGAACATTTCAAATTAGGACAGACAAAGAGGTATAAATGCAATAATTGAAGAAATAAAGCATATTAAGTTTCATAACTTACGAATTTTGATCTAGTTATGGATTTTGAGTATTAAAGACACACGTTATTTTCATATTGAACATAATTATCATGGTGCAAAACTCTTAAGGCCTAAAAAATTCTTTGTTTCCGGTAACATGCTAAAAAGATAGGGTGGGTAGGTCGGAATTTCTTTGTTTTTCTTTTTTTTAGTGAGACTTTTCGAAAATTATTTTTGTGTCAAAATATGAATACAAATAAGGTGGTTATGCCTTTAGAGCATCAGTAAGTTGATTTCTAACATCACTGACCTTGTTTAAAGCATGAAAGGTACAGTTTTGCAATTTTTTACTAAAAAGTTGAAAAATAAATTATCCAAAAACATTTAGGGTCGGGCCAAAACTTTAGGGTAGGTCGGTTGTTGTTATATTACTATGAAATTCGTATAATATACTTTGGTCGAATGTTTCGAATACATTATACCAGGTAAACACTAAGTTTCCAACATCATCAAAAGAAGTTTTAACACTCGTAAGATGCTGAATCATTGGAAACGATATTTTCATTAAACTTTTTTCATGTTAAGCTGAATTTTGCGATGCGATGTCTTTTAGAATTGATGGATAAAAACATATTCCCTTGAAATACCACGTACTATAAACTCGACCTTTCTTAGCAGTACGGAAAATGTTAAAAGTTAAGAAAACATACTAGAAATGACATCCGATTGCAAAACCGTGATGTTCATTCATGACGATTAGTTCTTTTGATTATACAGGTAATATTTTCTCACTCTAGCTTGACGCCTTATGTTAATGTAATTAAATCAAAAGTCATCAGTGTAGTAACAAAAAGATAAGTTAGTCGATGGAATTTCCTGACGAGACGGGTTTTTGTTGATGTTGTAGTTAAGTTTTTATAAATGGTTTGTCAATACTACTAGGTCAGTTAAAACAACATGTGTAAAATGAAATCTATGTCTGACTATCTGAAACAATTTTGTTTTTATTGTATTATATTTAGTGAGAATAAGCTAATTATACAATTTTATTGACTTTCTTCCTTTTGTAGTTTGAAGCCAGGCAATTCTTAAAATAGTACATCTTTTTTCAAATAATATTTTGTTTATTTGTTTGTTTGTGAAATTTAGGCATATTGCAATACACTGCTGAAACATTTGTTTAGAATAACTGATGAAATAAAGGAAGGACAAAACAAAGCAAAACAGTACCAACAGCATTAAGATTTTTCTCCTTTTGACTAAAACATGAAAATATCTCTGGGTATGTAGTAACATCATGGCATTATATACATTTAACATATTTCGTGAAAGGGTGTGTACACACTACTTCCAAAAACGAACTGAGAGAGTGAACAAATATATATTACTTTATCTATATTTCCGTGTTTCTTACGCTATCAATCCCTTGGCGCAATCTCTATAACTCTTGTAGTTAAAAACACAAAAATCAGCAAAATCGGGGACTTGATATGACAAAGGAAATCAAGCTAAGTTAGTTTTCTGAATAAGATCAAGACACATTTTTGCCATGGTATGTAATCAATCGAATGTTTTGTGGCAATGAGAAAATACTCAAAATAACCATGCAAGAATATCTGTAAGTTTTGATATTCCCAATGTGATGCAGTGAAAGGCTAATGTTATTATAATAAGTGAATGCTAAGTGATTTCTCTGTTTAGCCGTTATCTAAGAAATTAATTTGAAGCCTTGAGACATTAATCTTTGCAAAGTGTTTTATATCAGAGTTAGTGACTTTGCGCTCAATCAGTTTTGTAAGTAATATGCTTTATTAGTGGTGACTTTGATGGGATATAAGTATAACCTTGCTCTTTACTATATAGATTACATACTAAGTTATTCTTCACTGATTGAAGTATAGAGGATACTAAAAACACTTGGTGTTATGACACTGAAACACGTGTGGGTAATAGCGCTCGTAGAAGACAAAAACAAGGTATGTGTTAAGAGTTCCGTTATTTCAATAGCGCTTTTAATTAAAACCAAGAGAAAATGTGTTTTATTTGATAATGTCAAGCGAATAAGCATGCTGTGGAATTGTCTTTAAATAGAACTTTCCTTCATGAAAAGAACTTTAAACCTTTGACAAAGGAAAGATAATAATATGAAATGTAGAATGATATTTTATGTAACACTGTCGTGAAAAATTTTACGTCCACACATTATATTATAATAATTAATTCAATGTACCGAGGAAAGCAGAGTTTTTTTTTTACTTTCTGACGTTGTAAAATAACTCTTAAATCATTTTATCGGTGGTAATCACGAATCGCCTTGTGCACATAAAAGTATCTTGCGGGTTTCCACAAAGACGTCCGACGATGCGTCACACCACAAGAGGTCCATTAAAGTATTGAAATTCTTTGGTGTGTTTATTTCACAGTGATTCAACATAATGTACCACTGAATACGACATGAATGTTAATTAAGTTAATAATTTTGCGAGTGCTTCTTGCGTATGTTTTCCTGTCTTTTCTCAATGATATAAATAGTCCAGCTGAGACTCGCATTATGATATATATCTCATGATTGCGGCCAGAATAACACACTCTTCTGGATAGTTGCTAAGAGAATTCAAGTTTTTCTGGATAAGGGCAGAATTTGTGATAACTAAATGTTTTACATGTTTGTAAGCCTGTTTATCTCATCCAATCCTGATATAATACCTTGCAAGAAGTTTAAGAAGTAATGAAATAATATATTCTTTACAAAGTGAACCGGTGTTAAAAAGCTTTGCAACAGGTTAAGAGGTTCTGGTTAAAAGCTTATAATGTAATAAATAAATTTGGCTGCTCACAGAGTTGTGAGAACGATGAAAGCAGTCATGTTGTAAGGACGTAGTTCAGAGTTTTTGATACATTTCTAAGAGCTCTTGATAACAAAATATATGTATATCAGATTAAGGCAGTGGATAATAACAAGTATGAAGAGGTGGATCTAAACCTGTAGGCGCAATCATATACTAAATAAATTCATCAAAGAAATGAGAAATCAGAGTAGAGTACAGAGCAGGTTAAAGGTATGTTTATGAACAAATGTTTTACGCTTGTTTATTTTTTTTCTTTTATTCAGCTGTATTTAAATTTACTTACATGTATTTCGTAAATAAGCAAAATATTTTTATTAAAAGAGAGTAATAGTGTTCAGTAAAGTTATACATTAATGCTAAAGTTTGTTATACCTGTAAAATGTCATTTTTGTGTGTTCAAGTATTGTCTTATATGCCTTAAATAACTATCATGTTATTACATAGTATATAAGAATAACATATTCCATATTTGTAATCATTTTACCATAATTTTATAACGTAGGGTCGCTGTTCTTACTGCACAGTCTAGAATGTTTCTTATTGTCATATTGCGAAGAACGTTATACAAGTTTAAAATATTTGACAGCCTACATGTGTATGTACTTGTATTTGATGTAGGCTCTTTACTGAAAACATATAAGGATGAACAGAAACGCCAATGCCGGAGGTGACGGTACAAGTATAGTAATAATTTTCTATCATTGCAAATTTCTGAACAAATATATAATACATTATGTGGCCATGGAAATGCCTAACACTGTATTTAAAATCACTGAATTTTCTGAGAATCGCACCGTACTGGAGGCGCACTAGTGTCAAAACCAGGCCTAGAGTTTCGTTCAAAGTAGAGTGGAAGTTTAAGAGCAATCATATTTGGTACATGTATGATCAAATATTTTACACTTAAAAGAAAAAAATGTTTTACTATATCTTTAACACTGAAAAACTGTATCCTTTGCTTTTCCTGGAATGGCATAAATACGAAACTAGCTTTACTACACGGATGTTTAAAAATTTATTTGGAGTGTTAACATAAACGTAAGGATTAGATTATATACCATATTTTCCAAGAACGAATAGATAAAATTGTATGCAAATAATATTTATACGAAAACTTGTTGCAAACTAAAAAACAAATTTATTAACATGTAAATGCAATATATACTAGAAATCGCTTAAATAAGTATAAAATATTCATCTTGGTAAATACGATATGTACCATAATTTCAGCAAACAAAACGACAAAATCGCATATAATATTTTATTCGGAAACCGCCTGGTTTAAGCACTGTCCTCCTTTGTCCAAAGCATACTTGATTAGATCTATTCAGATTTGACTAGTAACTTTTCAAAGAATTTTGTACTCATAATTTTAACTGTTTATATTAACATTAACTGCTTGGTTAACTTATTGGCTTTGACACAGTCCAACATACCTCATTCCCTCTGTTCGGGCTCTATGATGTGACTTCAACCTTATCAACCACGCTTAAAGCGTTATGATACCGGTGCGTTGATATTTTATGAATTGGTCCACACTGTATCAATTCCCTTTTAAGCAAACGTATTTTTGAAATAAAAAAAAAACGATTGTTTATGTCGAATAAAAACTGTCTTTATAAAACTTTATTGATTATACACTTACGGCCATTTCTAACCGACACCTATATAATGCCATGTAGTTTGATTATCTGTGAACGGATTTCGTTCAGATTTTAAAGATATATAATTTAATCCCAATTGAAAAACATATAGGTCTAAAACTTAACAAATAAAAAATACCACTTTAAAATCCGAATTCACAAAATGGCATCAGGCAAAATTCTAACAATGTGAAAATATGGCATGTCAAACGTTGCTAAATTATATTTGTATGTTATTATTATTGTATGTACCCCGGGGTGTAAGATGGATTTTTCCAGCACCGGTAAAATACTGGAAATCTCCGTCTGTTATGCAAGAATCGATATTCTTATGGTAAAAGCCATTATTGTTATTCTATATTTCGTTATTCGTTATTGTATCCGTCATTCCGTCCGTCCACAATTTCATGTCCGGTCCATAACTCTGTCATTCATCAACGGATTTTTATATTACTTGGCACAAATGTTCCACATAATCAGACGACGGGGACACTTCCAGTTTAGCGGTCCCCGGTCGGAAATACGTTATGATGTCATGTTACTTTGGGGGCTGTCGCCCCCACACCCCTGCTTTTTCCATTAGTTCTTCTGGCCCCATACCAGCGCTATGGTATTTAAACAAGAATTTAAACACAACCCTCCTAAAATAAATAGTCAAAGTCAGTGGGGACCGCTAAAATGGAAACTACCCAGACGACGTGTCATGCGCAAACCCGGACCCCAATCTCGTAGGTCAAGGTCACACTGGAAAACGGTAAACTGGACTTTTCTTTTCGCAATTTCATGTCCGGTTCATAACTCTGTCATTCATCAATGGATTTTGTAATTACTTGGCACTGATGTTCCCCATAATCAGACGACATGTCATGCGCAAAATCCGGACCCCTAGCTCAAAGGTAAATGTCAAACTTGGAGGTCAAATATAAACAGGGTTTTTTATGCAATTTCATGTCTGGTCCATATCTCTGTCATTCATCAAGGGATTTTTAATATTATTTGTCACAGATGTTCCCCATAATCAGACAAAGTGTCATGCGCAAAATCCAGACTCCTACCTCAAAGGTCAAGGTCACACTTGGAGGTCATAGTTAAAATGGGCTTTTTAATGCAATTTTGTGTCCGGTTCATAACTGTGTCATTCATCAAGGGATTTTAATATTACTTGGCACTGATGTTCCCCATAATCAAAAGACGTGCCATGCGCAAAACCCGGACCCCTAGCTCAGAAGTCAAGGTCACACTTGGAGGTCAAATGTAAACAGGGCTTTTTTATTCAATTTCATGTCCGGTCCGTAACTGTCATTCATCAAGGGATTTTTGATATTACTTGACACAGATGTTCCCCAAAATCAGATGACGTGTCATGCGCAAAACCCGGATCCCTACCTCAAAGGTCAAATGTAAACAGGGCATTTTAATGCAATTTTGTGTCCGGTCTATAACTTTAACATTCATTCAGGGATTTTAATATTACTTGGCATAGATATTCCCCATAATCAGGTGACGTGTCGTGCGCAAAACCCGGATCCCTACCTCAAAGGTCAAGGTCATTATTTCTTAAAATAGAAGTTATCTACAATTCATATCTTTTTAATTAACTTTTGAATCGTAAGGGGTATTGGGTTCATACTTTGGGTTCTTACCAAACCCCTTGGGGGAATTCTTTTGGCTGGGGTCAGGTCAAGGTCACTTAGGTCGTTGTTACTAAAATAGAATTAATAGAAAAATTGGCTTCTCTTAGGAACCGACACGCATCTAACCGGCAAGAAAACAAAATCACCAATGATAAACATTCTTAACAATTTGGTACTGACCAAAACGTAAAAGTAAGAGAATATGTTCTCTCCATTTCTCGATGGAAACGTGGTCTACTTTCGTTTATGACGAGCCAATGGAAAGCCTTGTTACAAAATATGGGAAATAATTACATCATTCTGAAGGATATAAATAGCACAGCGACGATATACAAAGACAGTCACATAACATAGAATATGAATGACACGTTTTATAAATAGAATCATCAGATATTGAACAACAATAATGAGTTTTACCTTAAGCATATCGAACATACAATAAGAATAACGACATATACAATAACAATGGTAAGACTTAGAATATGAATGACACGACATTGAATAACAATAATAAAGATACAATAACGAACTATAGAATAACAATAATGACTTTTACCATAAGAATATCGAACATACAATAAGAATAACGACATATACAATAACAATGGTAAGACTTAAAATATGCATGACACGACATTGAACAACAATATCAAAGATACAATAACAATAACGAAATATAGAATAACAATAATGACTTTTACCATAAGAATATCGAACATACAATAAGAATAACGACATATACAATAATAAAAGCAAAATGTAGAATCTGAATGACACGACACTGAATAACAATAATAGATATACAATAATAATAATATAGGTTATATAATTAAGCAACGTTTGACATGCCATATGAAAAGTCACTGAATCACAGAGCAGTTTATACGTCCAAGTAATTTATAATTTGTGTGTCCTTCCATGGATATCACAACATGCACACACCTTTGCCTCATCGACAGCATATAGTTGGGGAATATTACTCCATTCCTGCACAAGGGCCAAACACTCGGGCAACCTGTAAAGAAAATAACTCAATATTAAAATTTCACTGATAAATCTACATTTGTATTATAATTTATTGTGATTAGATTCATTTTGTAAGTATTTGCAGTCAAAATATCGTTATTTAAAAGAATCCGGTTAACTTACGTGTCTGGGTGAATGTCCGGCTTGCAACATGCTGTTTCGCGGCCGCGCTCTTGAATATTCATCCTAACAATTACAATTTTAATAGCTGGGTTATGTTTTTTTTCAGGGTGAATAGAATTCTAGAATAACTAAATGAAAACAAAAATCGATATTTTTGCTTACCAACATTTCCTCGTACAAAGTGTTCAAATCGTGCATGTACCAGGTGCAAAACTGCCAGATCGTCACGATTGAACGATTTTATAATTTATGTACAGCCTATGCAGCCAAATAAATCTATGTATAATTTCAAACTAATACATTGAACCATATTCGAGAAAACGGAATTTGAAAAGTGTCGGGTTAGAAATGGCCGTAACTGTATTTGATAAGCACTAAATTAGATTGAAAACAAAACATCCATATATGGTAGACATTTCATTTCTCTAGTTTACACATATGTAATAATTTATCAAATTTCTTTTGTGCTTCTTGAAATCCTAAGCACTTTGATCTCGTACTGCATTTCATATGCCATTCAAACTTCACAGCGTATATTTACAAAAAAAACGGTCATTAAATTGAAGGTCATATCAACTCAGTGACGACCATTTTCTTCAAACCTGTCCGATTTATTTACTAATATTCCTCTTCAGCTCTTTTTCCTGCCGTATACAGTACGTGGACTGTTTCTTCCACTTATTTTGGCTGGTTACAAACATCCAATTGGATTAAACCTTATTCAACTGTAAATGGAAATACATCGATATTCAATTTCCTGCCATCATTGTAACAAAACTTTTGCCTCTCAATGTCTTTGCAATCCTAGAAATCATAATAAGAGAATCTCCATACTACTTGTAATATAACAAGTAATTAATTTGTTGCAAAAGCGATCAAAGTGTCATAGTATTACAAATTAATTGTACAATGCTTTTATCAATGAAATAAACAGATTGCAGTTGCTAGATGTATAAAAAATATATGGAATTTAAAGTAGCCTCTTATGATTTTATCAAATCTGGCCTAGCGTAGAAACTGCATCAAACATATGGAACCTTAAGTAGCCTTTGTTTATTATTACCTTACTTTTTAATTTTACTATAATAGAATTCCGCCTAAGCCGGTGCTAGGTGGATATGAGGGATGTTGCATATTTCATTAACTCAATCAAACCGAGTCTTCTGTAGTTTTGCTTTGCTGCTTTCTGTGCTTCAAGGAGTCAATAGATTTTATTACATCTAACCCAGTGTAGAAGATGTATGAAATATATGGAAACTAAAGTAAGCTTTGTTGATTATTGTCTTACATCTAGCTGGATGTTTTATATCACTAGTACATCATTTAGAACTCCACTCGACAAAACATTATTGTACACCCCGACAAAAAAGTTGTAAGGGGGGTATACTGGTTTCAGGTTGTCTGTCTGTCTGTCCGTCCGTCCGTCCGTCCGTCCGTCTGTCTGTCTGTCTGTCCCGTCTGTCCGTAGACACAATCTTGTGCGCACCATCTCTCCTCATCCCCTTGACACAATTTAATGAAACTTCACACAAGTGATCAGTAACAACAGAAGTTGTGCATGGGGCATGTTAGGTTCTTTCAGAAAAAAAATTGCAGAGTTACGGAACTTTGTTTTTTGTTACTTTACTATATACATAGACACAGTCTTGTGCGCACCATCTCTCCTCATCCCCTTGACACAATTTAATGAAACTTCACGCAAGTGATCAGTAACAACAGTAGTGGTGCATCGGGAATGTTAGGTTCTTTCAGAAAAAAAAATGCAGAGTTACGGAACTTTGTTTTTTGTTACTTTACTATATACATAGACACAATCTTGTGCGCACCATATCTCCTCATCCCCTTGACACAATTTAATGAAACTTCAACAAGTGATCAGTAACAACAGTAATTGTGCATGGGGCATGTTAGGTTCTTTCAACAACAAAAATTGCAGAGTTATGGGACTTTGTTTCTTGTTCACATACTATGTACATACAGTCTGCATATCCTTAGGACGGCCAGCACATATTTATGCAATCTCGCCAGGCATATGTATGTTTTTGACAACACAGAAAATGACGTCACTCGACCTTCAGCTATTTCCGGAAGTAAATAAGATGAAAGTAGAAATGCTAAACTTGAAAACGAAAGCCGCATTTTGATTCGTAGATAGTCAGGGGTCACGCGCAGGGGTCACCCCGTCTAAATGTATGCGCGTGGACTTGTTTTTTGTTGTTTTTTTTTTTTTTTTTTTTTTTTTTTGCTATTGGGGAGCCAAATTTCAGCACTTTATTACGAATTGAAATTGCCTGGGCTTTAGTACAGCATGTCAGCTTTTAATCTATGAGAAAATATTTGAGCGCTGGATAAACAGAAATCCCACAGGGGTCCGTAACGGACCAAGGGTACATTGATAATTTTGGAACTTCATCAAATCGCTCATAATGTCATTTTTGATGTTGTCTGAGAGTGTCAGTATATGCCTCAGATGTAAGATATAACCGTATTTGAGAGCTGCAGACCTAGACATTTCAGAAATATTTTCAAAAGAAGTTTCGTGTAATAAATGTTATTTCTACGGAAGCGTGAAAGGGCCATCAGACGCTAATACGTTTTAGTACGTTAAGGCTGCGGAAAGGATATACAGATTTCCTAAAATGCATTTTAGTTTAGCCATTTTGTCTCAAACGTCAGTTTTCGTACAGACGTGTTAAAAAATGTCGAAAAAAGCATGATTTTTAGATAAAAAATGATTTCTCTAATAACCTTAGGACGGCCAGCACATATTTATGCAATCTCGCCAGGCATATGTATGTTTTTGACAACACAGAAAATGACGTCACTCGACCTTCAGCTATTTCCGGAAGTAAATAAAATGAAAGTAGAAATGCTAAACTTGAAAACGAAAGCCGCATTTTGATTCGTAGATAGTCAGGGTCACGCGCAGGGTCACCCGTCTAAATGTATGCGCGTGGACTTGTTTTTTTTTTTTTTTGCTATTGGGGAGCCAAATTTCAGCACTTTATTACGAATTGAAATTACCTGGGCTTTAGTGCAGCGTGTCAGCTTTTAATCTTAAGAAAATATTTGAGCTCTGGATAAACAGAAATCCCACAGGGGTCCGTAACGGACCAAGGGTACATTGATAATTTTGGAACTTCATCAAATCGCTCATAATGTCATTTTTGATGTTGTCTGAGAGTGTCAGTATATGCCTCAGATGTAAGATATAACCGTATTTGAGAGCTGCAGACCTAGACATTTCAGAAATATTTTCAAAATAAGTTTCGTGTAATAAATGTTGTTTCTACGGAAGCGTGAAAGGGCCATCAGACGCTAATACGTTTTAGTACGTTAAGGCTGCGGAAAGGATATGCAATCTTGTGCGCGCCTAATCTTCCGAACCCTTGCACACAATTTAATGAAACTTCACACAAGTGATCAGTACCAACCCTAGTTGAAGAATATAAGATTCTTTCACTGGTTGTAGGTGCAGATGGGAATATCCGGCCTCGAGGGTAACTGTTTAGGCGGTAACGAGGCTCCCTGCAGTTACTCGAGAGCCGGATATTTCCATCTGCACCTATAACCAGTGACAGAATCTTTTTCTTGCATACCGATTTCAAGAAATAATAATATAAATAAAATCAATCGAACGGCTTTCTTTTTAGAACTATTTCTTATGGCAGTGTATTTAAACAAAGCGCGGGAAACCAACGTCCGTAAACAGGAAAGACGTCATGACGTTTCAAAACAAACAACAATGTTTAGTTCCGGTTTTGTTTTATGAGTTGCAGCGTAACGTTATGATTTTTTGATAAAATAACGTGATTTGAATCGAGAAATATACTATCAGGAACCAATAGGAACTGTCAAGGTATTGAATTTCTATTGCGTTTTTTAAATAAAATATAAATTACTACATAAATCTTTAACATATCTGTAGTTCGTTATACGTCATTTACAGCACGAGAGTCATCTTACACCCCGGGGTGTAAGATGGATTTTTCCAGCACCGGTAAAGATACCGGAAATCCCCGTCTGGTATGCAAGAAACGCTTTTACCATACACCAGTTTCGTGGGGTTAATTTTACTTGTTTGCTGATGAGATAAGAAGGTATGGTTTCCCTTTATCAACTTCCATTTTTTTTGGTATTACTCCAACCTTCCCCACCCACCCAAAAATATATATTGCTTGAATTATGGTACAGTAATTCATCCATTTTCGATAATATTTCGTTGGCGAGGATATACTGTAACAATATTTTGTTTGTTAAAATCATTACGGTATCGATTCGGGAGTCGCTTGGTTTATGGTGTGTGGCTGCGCTTGTTTCTGGATATGTTCAGTGTTTCCAGAGGGTCTTTTTCACTTTATATCAAGATTTGTTAACATCTTATCCAGTTAGAAGTTAAGAGTACGTGCGTCGCTTTTTATCTCATTATAAAGAAAGGTATACATCATAATTTTGTGTTGGCACAGTTACAATAATTTCATACTTAAATAAAGAGTTTGGCGCCATGAGGGTACCCATTATAATTATGTTAAAGATAGTGAACCTTTAGTTAGTATTGACAATAATAATTAGCAAAAACAAAGCCGACTTTTGATATCTTAAATAAAGAATTCCTGATACAAAGAAAGCGAACAGTTATAAATTAAAGACATTATCAGCGGATGGATACATACCTTCAAACTCGTTTCTTCATTCGTACTAGACTATTTCATAATACTTAGCTTGATTATGTTTTGTTTCTTAAAGACACAATAAACAAATGTAATACCTGGCTTTATGGAGCCGAATGGTTAATGTTATTTCATGCAGGGAAGACTATTTAACAGTCATTATCTGCCTTTTCTCGTGTTGAGTTACAGTTTGTGTTCTTGACATACGTTAAATAAATTACTTCTTAATAAGAAAACAAAGAACATTGTCATCAATCATCATGCCTAAGATTTTGGAAAGTGGTTCAGTAATCCAAAAGTCATTTGTAAATTTCCTCGCTTACTTGAACATTATTGTTTAGTAGTACGGTACAATACAAGATAATTGGTGATAGTGGAGAAATAGATAAGCAACATTACATCATGCTCAGTAAATTCGATATTTGAACTTGACACCACAACTTCCCGAGCGCGAATGAAGTCGATATAAGATAGTTTGCCGAATTGATTTTGGGGTCGTGATAAGAGATTTAATTTTTATTTTAGTATTATTAATTTCACCTGTCGAGATTTACCCCGCGTAACACCTTATTGGAAGTATATTTTTCAGTTAATCAGCTTTGCTGGAGCCTGCAGTCACGCTCACGATTTGAATGAAAGAAATGAAAGTATCAACAAAAGCCTCATTCGACTAGGCTACCACTATTATAAACTTCATACATATTTTGCTAAATTTTATCACCGGAATTCAGATTTAATTTTAAAATTATATTGTAATCTAATGACAATTTTGCGTCAAGATTTATCAAAGGCTATTGAAATATTATTAATAAACTTCGTACAATTCTGGACCGTGTTCATTTTCCAAGTGTTTTGAAGAGATTATAAAAAGTTTTATAAACATAGGTTGTGACCCCACAATTTTTAGACGCATCGCATGTTTGATGTTCAGCCCTTTTATAGTTGGGTGTTATGCTTTCCCCTTTGGTAACGTCTGACAGGACAAGTCAGGTGGAAGACTCAGTAACAGTCAGTTCTTAAAGCCCACGGTGACTGAGCTGTTTCGATATTTTCTTTCTGACCTGCTTCTTCAGGCCTTAACTGGTGTTTACCAATTTGTATATAAGTGATTCACCAGGTTGGATGACTTTAATTTAAACTGACCTGTAACGGTATCCCATAGGGTTGCTTAATGTTTCTTCCTTGTTGTCTGTTTATTGTGCTTTGTCTATGTTTTATGTGTATATGTCTGTCATTTGAGCATGGCTACAGAATTATGCTACTGTTGTGTTTTGATTTTGGGAGTGCGTTCTTGAAACGAAGCTCTTCCTATTGGTTATTTCTCTTTGGGTTTTTTCTCCCTCATCTTCTTTTTTGTAATTGTATTGCTTCCATGAGTTCTTCACTAACCTTAAACAACATATGTGTTGAATATTATATAATTACTTAAGTTAAACGCCATTTAATGACAAATGTCTTAAAGTCAGCATCGTCTTTTTATATTGAAACTGGGTTTATCTTAGCTTTTTAGATCAGTGCATTAGTAAGTTAAGACAGAGACCATCACTTGTATAAGACAATCTGCGAAGTTAATAACGAAGGGGTCAATTTGAAAATACTATTGTTATCCGTATCTGACTGACAGAAATAACTGGATGAAGCTATCTTCTGTTGGTTTGGGACTTATTGTCTCATTAAAAATGACTGAAGTCCATAAAAATGAAATACTACGTTTCCATTCATTACCTATGGAACAAGAGTAAAGGAAATATACTTATTATCATGAAATATCATATGACTGTACGAGTTTACCAACAGCTAAACCAATCCTTCTAAAATCAAACTAAAGTTTATTTCTAGACGTGAAATATGAAATTAAATTATTAGTAGATGCTGATCTTAATACAACTGCTTTGTGATATTCCGGTGGCCGCATACATGTTGCTCTTCGTGTATCATGTTCCTGTATGGAAATATAATATACAGCACAATTGAATGCATTCATTTGCATATATTTGTTTGCAATCAATTCGTGTAACTAAAAGCTGGTACCTGTGAAGAACGGCCGTCATTTAGTAAAACCTTCAAATAGCATGTCTTACAGTCCCAACAATGTTTCGAAATCAGAGTGGTGAGGAGTGAGTTATTTCAAGTCGGGATTCTCCTTTACCACTCACATGTAAGCTCTCCTTTAAAAATACAGATTTTCTAATGTTGGAATCTACAAACCAAGTTTGAATAATAAATATTATCTAAGAGCCAGATGGTCATTATCATGTCGGTCTGCTTTCAAAATTTATTCTATATCGCATTTTTGTTTTAATTCTTGAGATGCGAAACATTCAGCTAAAATCATAGAGGTATTAATACGTATTTGTAAATACACCGGGAGCAAACTGCCTCTGCGACATTATAGTAAAAACTTGTAACTTAAAATGAACTGTAAGTGACAAAAAGCTAATAAAGTGCCAGGCCATTTCAGAAAAGAAATAACTATCAATGTTTGTACCTGAAAGTAAATTGCTTTGATAATTACACTACCATTATCGTACAATAAAATACACGACTTATGTGTGCTACGGCACAAAAGATTTAGAGAATTGTCATTTTTTTTCTAATTGTATCATTTGTTAGTTTGAATATAAAATTAACTACACATTTATTTATTCAATGTTATTAGCGTAACATTTTAATGCAGTGTCTAGTTTGAATCAAAAGAATATTAAATTCCTTTTCAACCAATGGCAAATATTAACGCCTATATACAATTCTGATAATTTCAAGAAGATAAATAATCATCGGTGCATGTCTATACCAAGTTTGAATAGTTTGAATAGTATCATATCAGAAAAGATATATCAAAATTTGCATGTCTAACTAAAGTTTTTACGTTATCTGAAATCATATCTGTGTCTAATCGAACAAACCAATGGTTACTTGCTTTCTTAGAAAATGCTGCCAAAATTGTGGTTCAAAGCGTAAGTTCGTTATACGTCTATGCAATTTTGTAGAACTGAAAGCGAAAATGAGATAAATGTTTCAGGTAACTAGGTACATTTAACGCAAAAATAAATAAAAATAGAGACCTTTGGATTGCTTATGTCTAACGATTACAACAAGAAATCACAGCTGAGTGGAAAGTGTCTATCTAAAACATTTCAGATATTCTCATCACGCTTAAATGAGTCGTGTTTCGATGAAACTATTGGAATCTTTGGGTGGCAATAAAGTGTTTCCTAAACATTCAACTCTTTTGGAAGGGTGTTTAAAACGAAGGACTCAAACAGAGACAATAATTTGATTCGTGAATGATTTACTAGTTCGAAATATAACATGTGTTTACACAATACTGAATGAGGTCTGGAGGAAAGGGAAAAAGTTGCGTGCCAGATATCAGTTAAAAATAAATTAATAAATGTTAATGTTGTTAATCGATGATAAAGTGAAAGAAATGGGTTTACAAAAATAGAGGAAATGATGTCATTCTTTGTAGCCAATCCATTTCCACTGACTAACATTGATAAAACGCATTTACTTAAACGATTATATCTATTTCCCCTATAGAAAATTGTTGCAAGGTGTGTCACTATGGTCTAGTGAAACCACACTTGACTGCAATCCAGAGATCCGGGGTCCAGACACTGGAAATGTCTGAGATGCTCTTGGGTGTCGCCCAACAAGCTAAGACGACAGTACTGTTTCTTTCTAGGAAACAGTTTCATGTGTTTTGACGCAAGCTATACATCACCAGGCTGTCTATTTGCATGAGCTAGACTTAGTTTGATAAATGATTGTTTTGTTCAGTCATTTTATTTCTATCAACGATTAAAACAGTTTGATACCCTTCAAGAGACACACTATGAAGACACTGAAACATGATTGAACCCAGGGCTTTCCTAGTTGTTTATCTGCGCCCTGACAAAACTTATTCGGCTTTGGAAATAAAAACTGGTCATATAGGGTTAGATATAGCAAATATACTTGGACTCATTGTTGTTATATTTTCTGATCCTTTGTGATCATGGGGTACATGCATTTTCACTATAATAGAGTTCCGCGTAAGCCGGTGCTAGTGGGCGTGAGAAATGTTGCACACATTTCATAACCCCTCATGAACAGACACAATCAGACCGAGACTGCTATTCTGTTGTTTGGCAGCGTTGTATGCTTCCAAAGGATTTTTTCACATATTTTGTTGACGTTCAAACACAGTAACCTTTTTGTCCTTAGAAGCTGATTAGTACTAGTAATTGCGAGGAAACATTGTCATGTTTAAGGTTGATGTATTTCATCCCACTTGAAGGCCGGCTTTTTGAAAAGTATTTTTCAAAATTTTCAATACAACATGTCTGTAGATATTCCAGTTACTTATTTTATTTACCCTTTTGAACAGGAACCTTGGTTTGTGAAAAACATATCACATATCCTTGAAAGTAATAAAACGTATTAGCGTCTGATGGCCTTTTCACGCTTCCATAGAATCAACATATACGACTGCCCGAGGACAAATAACTAGGCCAATATGAAATTGCTTGATAAATGACGATTTTATCATTCAACTTTCGAATATTGGCATTAACACTATAAGACTTCTTTGCACAAAAATCCACACTATCAAAATGTCTTTTCCTTGAAAATTGTCAGGATTTCTGATTGGAGCTTGTTAGTACACAACACTGAATAAGCCGAAAGTATCGTTATAAACCTACAAAGACGAACATCGACATCGTATGTCCGCTCAAGTATACTTGGTTATTACATGAATATGTTAGATAATATTTTTGTCAAAAATGTGAAAATTATTGTAACCTATAATTTTTATGTAAAACAAAATGGCGCCATTTAAAAATCTATCGGAAGTGACTTCTCCGTATTGGCCCTCTCTTTTGAACCAATCAAAATGCTTGAATTCCGTATTTGCCATTTTCTCGTATTGGCCCTGCTTTTCTCATATTGGCCCAGTTGTTAGCTCTACATTCTTCATATGATGTGCACAATTGACCTAATACAGTGTGTAATATTGTAAAGTTGAATAATAATTTATGAGTATTGTATGGTACAACTAATTTATATTTTAAAATTTTATGGGTATAACATAAAGTACAGCTGATACATGTAATACTATATGATTTTTATGAACACTACATAAAATACAGCTGTGTTCCTTGTATTTTGTACCACAACATATTGTGTCACTACCGCTTTCAAGACATTTTCTTTATAGTTTACAGACAACTAAAGAGTTTTATGAATCAAAAGTTGATTTATCACTGTACATTATGTTACGTGCATATTTACAATTGAAATTAAGATTTGCCCCCTTTATAATTGGTATTTATCTGAAACTCGTTCTCGGTTAGATAAGTGGTAATTATTTCCATTGAATACATAGGCTTGTTTTTTAATTATTCAGTTAGATTTAACTTATTTGATTGCATGAATTATCTTTGTTCTTTAGCACCGATTGAAAATATTTAATTTCCTGTCATGGTGACAACACTTTTCTGAAGCATAAGTCCGAATACAGCCTTTTGTATCAGAATATGTCTTAGACTTTCATTAAGAGCAATACCGATCAAAGCTACTGATAATTAAGCATTAATAAATATGGTTTAATTTTATTTTACGAAGGGAACAAATTGCTGATGGAAGAAACTTTTAAATAGTTAAGCGGATCTTAAGTAGTCTTTGTCTTACATTTTCCTCCGCCTGTCGTTAATTGATGTCATCTTTGTGCTCAAAGTTCAGATACGTTAGTGTGTAAATTCATGTATTCATATCTCATCTGACCATATCTGAATGCTTTACTTCATTCAGTCGAGTGGTTTAATCATAAGTTTAAAAGCTTACATCTACAAGGAAATATTTTATTATGTAAAATGAATAAAATGAATTGTCGACAATCTTAATTTATGGTAAATCATTCGTTGGCTAGCCACACACGGGTTTTAGTGTACACTAAAGTTTCAGAAATGGCATCATTTTTAGCTCACCTGTCACATAGTGACAAGATGAACTTTTGTGATCACCCGTCGTCCATCGTCAGTCCGTCCGTCCGTGCGTCCGTCAACAATTTCTTGTCTGCACGATAGTGATTTCATTTATGATTTTATTTTAACCAAACTTGCACACAACTTGTATCACCATAAGATCTCGGTTCCTTTCTTGAACTGGCCAGATCCCATTATGGGTTCCAGAGTTATGGCCCCTGAAAGGGCCAAAATCAGCTATTTTGACCTTGTCTGCACAATAGCAGCTTCATTTATGATTTGATTTCTACCAAACTGGCACACAACTTGTATCACCATAAGATCTTGGTTCCTTTTTGAACTGGCCAGATCCCATTATGGGTTCCAGAGTTATGGCCCCTGAAAGGGCCAGAATTAGCTGTTTTGACCTTGTCATTTATGATTTGATTTTAACCAAACTTGCACACAAATTGTATCACTATAAGATCTTGGTTCCTTTCTTGAACTGGCTAGATTCCGTTATGGGTTCCAGAGTTATGGCCCCTGAAAGGGCCAGAATTAGCCGTTTTGAACTTGTCTGCAAAATAGCAGCTTCATTTATGATTTGAATTTAATCAAACATGCACAAAACTTGTGTTGCCATAAAAACTCAGTTCTTTCATTGAACCGGCCAGATCCCATAATGGGTTCCAGAGTTATGGCCCCTGAAAGGGCCAAAATTAGCTATTTTGACCTTGTCTGCACAATAGCAACTTCATTTATGATTTGATTTTAACCAAACTTGCACACAACTTGTATCACCACAAGATCTTGGCTCCTTTCTTGAACTGGCCAGATGATTCCGTCATGGGTTCCAGAGTTATGGCCCCTTAAATGTCCAAAATTGGCTATTTTGGCTTTTGCAGCCATATAGAGACTTCATTTATGGTTTTATTTGATACAATCTTCCAAAATATCTTCAACAACAATAAATCTTGGATTCCATGACAAATCAGATCCAATCGTAGGTTCCAGAGTTATTTTATATCTGATTACCTCCCCTGATTGTAGTCAAAATGGATTTATATCAGTAAGTACTTATAGAACTTATTTGAAATTTCATTATTGTCATTAGTTGGACTGAGCCAATCAGGGTAGATAACTATGGACTGATTTTATGTCAAATTACCTCCCTTTATTTCAAATTAAAATGGGTATATCTCCGTATCTGAAATTTCATTTATGTCTATAGATTTATTTGGCAGATCCTTCTTTTGTTCACTTACAATAATTTTCTTTTTAATTACTTCCCTTTTACGTTAATATAAATAGCTTATTTTTAGTAACTTTTTTATTATTGGCCGTAGGGAAAAACCGAGACCACTTTTCTGTGGTACAACATGGATGGTACCTCCAATTTTTAGGTGTATTTTGACATATCTGTACCTTGTAAGAATTTTTTTTTTTTTTTTTTTTTGGTTAAATTTCTTTCCTTTGTTGTTCCTGTCCTTTGGACTTAGATATTTTTTTCTGAGGACCTTCTTGTCCTCAAGTGCAATGATAACAGGTGAGCGATATAGGGCCATCATGGCCCTCTTGTTTAAACTTGCATTTTGTGATGTATTTCGACAGCCATTTTGAACTCTTATAATAATTCATTCCTTTGGAATGCATCTTCTTGAGAAGTGTATACAGTACCCCGTCTGCTAAAGCAATTACGGTATCGATTTGGAAGTCGCTTGATTTACGTTCTGTGGTTCTGATTAAGTCGATATGCTGAATGCTTCCAGACAGTGAACTGTCACTTATTGTTTTCTTCTAGGAACTTCTTATCCTTTTCAGTGTTTTGCGTGAGTGGGTCGCTTTTTGTAAGGTATTCATTATAATTTGGTACACTTACATTGTACTTTAAAACTTAAATAATAAGGTTAGTTGCCCAATTTTATTAAGATATAGTTTACCTTTTGTTGCAATTGACAATGATAATGAACAATAATAATAATCGAACATGAAAACACTTTTAAATTTTGGATGTATTTTGATATTTTAAGTTAAATGTTTTAAAGACGTCGCTGATCAACGAGCGAAATTTAGAAATGCATTTCTTTATCAAAGCAAGTAACAGAGCGGATAGATTGGGACATCAGATTCGTTAAAATCTTTACTTGAACGTTTCTGTTAATAGTCTTTTCTTATTGCTCTTAGTATTTCATTTCCTTAAAGAAAAACGAAACAAACAAAATAACTCGTTCTGTGTATAGTAAGACAATTACACGAATCTTACACCAGAAAAAGACCGTTTATTAACTTTTCAAACTAGAGTCAAAAATATTTATTTCGATAATTAAAAGTGTGTATGTTTTATATGAATGTAAGCTATTGTTACAAAAATATCTCTGTATTTTTAAAAGACTGATACACATTGTTTTGCAGAATAATTCCAAACATTACATTACAAACCTTCCTTCGCAGCATTGCTGAATCAGACAAATCATGTGGAAAAATAATACAATTAATCGAACTGGCATTGGCAGCCAATTAACTTGCCAATTATTTTCTTTCTTTTGAGTAAGAGATAAATTTTAACGTCATTTATTGTATCATTTATTGTCTGTTTCACCAAAACTTTGCCTGAACAGGGTCTCTCAGTTTCTTTAGCAGCTGCAACAAAATATCATTTCTGGCACGATGTTTGTAAGAACACTGATATATCTGGCGTCAAGTCCTAAGGTGAACTCCTATGAATACATCATAAAATATGATACTTTACTCAAAACTTCTCTTATTCCCGAAGAATGTGCTGGGTACTTATCGTATACAAAACATGATATTTCTCATCATGTATGTGAATTATAAAATTAAAATTCCTTTTAAGGATTTCCTTAACACCGGAACAAAAGCAAAGGAATTTTTATTCAGGTAATATGTAAAACATGTAAATAAACGATTTACAACTACTCGCCTAATTGAATGAATGTAAATGAAGTTTATTTTTGGACATGAATATGAAAATGAATTGTGAACTACATTCTGATCTCTTTTTATTTTGTAATATTTCAGTGAATACAAAGTTATTCCTTTTTCATATATTAATTTAATTATGAAATTTGATATACTTCATGGCTTGAGGTATACGTACATTTGCAGTCAATAATATGAATTCCAACAATAAATAACTACATGTAGAAGATCTAGAAACGAATTTTAAGGATTTTTTCATGCAGAATATGCCATTGTGATCGGTCTATGGTTAATTAGTATGTATCAACAGTACAATCTCAGAACCGAAAACATAATCTCCAAAGTATTAATACTACCTTTTAAAATATCGGCAATGGAACCTGTTTTTTTCAACAGGATGATAAATAAATCAAACTGTTTGCATATGAGGTTGTGGCAAAACAAGTAGTGAAAATTAGCTGCACCAGGTACCGTTTCTGATATCTTGAACTACAGCACTCAGTCCTTTGGAATTCGAGACACTGGCTTTCAACTGTTTAATCATAAAATTATTCATAGGGGCTCCTGAAGAAAACATTTTTATGAAATTGAAAATGGTAGTTAAAGGAAAATACGCCATTTGTATAACGAAATAACTTTCGAAAAAACGCTTTGTCAGGAGCGCATTCTTATGAAAGACAGAACTCCAAACATGTTTCCTAGCATCGCCTGCATTCTCAATAGTGTATTATTTGTTCAAATATTTGCACTTCTAAATTCAATGGTATGGTCCATGGAGATTTAGCGTATACTTATGTCAGTGACATCCATCCTTCAGCACTATGCAGCAACATTTGTTTATGGCATTTTCAATCTTTGGTGATGGAAAATGTATTCATGCGGTATAGTTTGAGTCTGAAAAGTCTTTCATTCCATTAGTGCTTTAAGTACCTTTATTGATATCTTGAATTTTGCACATCAAATTAATTTTAATTTGATTCTATTGATATGCAGTCGTAGCTATAGAGGATTGCGTGTTCTATTAAATTTATGTATCATATTTAGAGGATATGAACAGTAACTTTAACATGTAAATTCGACAGTTCTTACATATATAGACAAATGTACTGAGATGTACCATTTTTGTTAGTTCAGATATTCATATTCGAAAATTGTCGGAGTTTTCCTAGATACTGCAAATAAAATTGTTTTTATATCTAAGACAATAGCCGTTTAAAAATGTCATAATTCGTTATTTTTTATACTAATGGAAAAGTTATTAGAAAACCTACTTGTTTATCAAAGAAAATAGCTATAAGAAATTTTGCACACATACAGTAATTTTTATGTGAAAACAACCCCTAGGGAAGCGTCATATTGCACGAATATCTGACTAAATGAGTTGGAAACTCCATTGTTTATATTAACACCAACTGTTCCAAGCTTTGTAGTACATTTCGCAAAAACTGTTTTCAAAGCAAGGGTTCGTTCCGCTCTATACCATTTAATTATCCGTCTGTGCTAATCTTATAGAACCAGAATAATGGAATTGACAAAAGGTAAAAAATAAGAGAAGTGGGTGAGGTAAACAAGTACTAGATAAACGGAAAAAGGAGAACTTCGGATTGCTTCAGGAGAACATGTTGAGGCAATTGAAACGAACGTAGTTACAAGAAGTTCAACATAGAAAGTTAATGTTGCCAACTAGTAACTATCAATTATATAGATGTATGCAAGTCCAAAAAGGTTATTGTCATTATCTGCCATCATATAGACATTTCAAGTAGTTTGATGTGGTTATAGTGTTAAGCTCAGTAGCAGTATGCGAAGTGAATGATACCATAAATGACTGAAATTTTAAGATAAATTTTAAAGATATCACCTATGAAATTTATAAGGAACTTACATAGAGAATATTAGATTGCTATCTTTCTGAAATTAAGTTTATCCAGCAATCGAAGGTTTATCCTCCCCGAGGCTTCCTGTAAATGTTCTTTATGTTTTTACTGGCATCCAGTAATTACAAAAAAAAACTTGCATTATGCATTATATAAATGACACAGGGTTTCATTCTTACAGTTTGAGTAATTATTCATGTGAAGTCCGTGATATGTGAAACGATGTGATCTTTCGAAGATACTTTGACCATATGTGTTAAAGACTATATAGCACAGTTTTAAAGGATGTCTTACTTTATACTTTTAACACTGTCCCCAAATGTTGATCTGGATATATCTATATGTTCTAGATATTGCAGGGACCGCAAGAGTTCGAACCAAATCATTTACATAACTGCCAAAAGCATTAAATCATTTGCTAACATTGAAATATTTCATGAAGTTCATCCACGCATATACGAAAACATATACATTTAGCATTGTGTTTGAAACATAATGAATTTATATATTTAAGAATATTTAATTACATGAATGCGTTTCTTCAAACTTGCTTAATAACGCTTTCGTAATTTCTATTATATATTTTACGGACTACTCAAATGTTTTACTAATGCATATTACTTGAAATGCACTGAACTTTAGCATATCGACAAGTATTCAAAATTGAGAGCACTTCTTAAATATTGAATAATCTAGACGCGTGTCACTATGAATTTTACTAATATTTTCCTAGTTGGATATTATATGTACCTCCAGTTCAACTGCATCTTATTATTCCGCAAAGAGCTGCTTTTGTGCTTAAGCACTGATTGGAAATACATCGATATTCAATTTCCTGTCAGAGCATCACCTTTATGATAACAAACCTTTTGTCGCTCAAATTCTTTGTTATATCAGAAATTATACTAGATAAAAACTTTTGTCAGCAAATAGTTTTATTTGTTTCATACAGCACGGAAAGCGTTTGATAGAAATCTTGTTTAATTCATAAAAAGAAAGATAGGGTCTTCATATAAAATACACTGAACCTAAATCGCCTTTGTCAGTTGCTGCCTTACAAGTGTAACAACAAGCCGCCAAGTCGGCCATTGTCTTGGTGTTATAACTTTGTGTTTTCTTATCACAGGTTGGTTGACCTACTTAATCAATTATCAATTATCAATTGCCAAGGGCAATTTATATTGTCGATATTCCAATGAATTTGAAACCTTTGAAGTTACAAAGAGTGCTTAGCTCAGATAGGGGTTATGTTATTAAATATGTTGAAAAACGTAAGTTGTTTTCAACATGCTTATAGTGGGAACTCCCCTAACAACTTACTATTACTTAAATTATAATAATTCCATCTACTGATTGGTGAGTATAAACAGTATTTCGTCTGTTAGAGTCATTACGGTATCGATTCGAAATTTGCTGGTAACAGTGTGTGGCTATGATTGTTTTCTGATATGCTCAATGGTTACAGAGAATCTGCTTTTACTTTTTGTTCGGATGTGTGATCATCTTATCCAGTTAAGTACGCGTGGGAGAGTCGGTTTTTGTCTCATTTTCTAGAAACAAATAAATCATAATGTTGTGCTAGCACATTTACTATAAATAACGAGTATGATGCCATGTTGTTACCCGTTATAATTATGTTAAAGACAGCCAATCTTTAGAATAATGAGCAATACTATTACGCAAGCTCAAGAAAACATTTCAAACTTCTGATTTGTCTTTATAGCTTCAATATAGAATCATCGCTAAAAGGGAACCTTTAGTGTACGAGGAGGTAGCTATCAAAGCAAGTTGTTAGCTCATGGATGCAGAACTTCAAACTTATTTTAATTTGTACTTAGCTATTTCTGCAAATATAATTTTTGTCGAGCCCGGTTGCGGAAGCGAAGACATAGTTGTCCAAATGGCTGTTCGGTGTATATGCGTGCGTCCGTGCGTCCGTCTGGATTTGTTTGTCCGGACCATAACTTTGACATGCATGTAGCCATCTCGTTTATATTTGGCATGAATGTTAACCTTAGTGAGACGGAGTGTCATGCGCAAACCGCAGGTTCCTATCTCAAAGGTCAAGGTCACACTTGGGGGTCAAATGTTAAATTCAATAATGACTTTGTCCGGAGCATTCTTCATGCATGGAGGAATTTGGTAAGTTGGCACAAATGTTCACAACTATGTGACGGAGTGTCATGCACAAGAACCAGGACCCTAGGCCTAAGGTCAAGGTCACTCTTAGAGGTCAAAGGTCAGATACAAGAATGACTTTGTCCGGAGCATTTCTTTTTCATGCATGGAGGGATTTTGATGTAACTTGGCACAATTGTTCACCACCATAAGACGGAGTGTCATGTGCAAGAACCTAGAATTGCTTCCCTTTGTTGTTACTATAAATAGCTTATGTTGTAACTTTTTTTATTACTGGTCTTAGGGAAAACTCAAGACCACTTTTCTGTAGTACAATATACATGTTATGTCCACTTTTGAAGTGTATTTTGACCTATCTTTACTGGTTAGTATTTTTGTGTGGATTTAGATGTTTTTAAAGATTTACTTCCCTTTGTTGTTACTATAAATAACTTATATTGTAACTTTTTGCAATCATTTTTTATTTGGCATAAATGTTTGCCTCAATGAGACAGAGTGTCATGTGCAACTCCTATTCCTTTTGACAGCTGGCGGGCTCGACATGTTGCCCGTGGGCATCTAGTTTTAAATCATTGTTCTGAGTATGTTATGAGTATGCTATTTTCTTAAAGACAAAAAAAATATGATTACATTTACATGTATTCCCCAAAGAAACGTACTGGTTTGATACTTTGTTCATCACGAGCGGGCACCTGGGTAGAACCACCGACCTTCCGTAAGCCAGCTTGATGGCTTCCTCACGTGAAGAATTCAACGCCCCGAATGAGGTTCGAACCCACTTCGGTGAGGGACAAGTGATTTGAAGTCAGCGACCTTAACCACTCGGCCATGGAGGCCCCTGCTTATCGATGAGAAGACAGAAGTGTAAGTCATGTGAGTGATGGTACTTTGACAATAGAGCCTATGTACTGAAGTTACGGAATGAAAAATCTGACTGTAAAAATCAACTTATTACGGTGAAAATGTGTACTAAATTACTTGAATAATCCTTCTATGCATATAAAAATTATAGAAAATACATGGGAAAATGACACAAAATCTTTTAACTCTTAAGTGTGATATTTAGTGTGATATTCTAAATCTTGCACTTGACACATCTTGACGGGCTAAAGGATAATGACATTAATAAATTCTGTAGTCCATATTAAACAGATGATATTTTCATTGGCTAATTTTTATATGTATTTGTAAAACTAAACAGGTCTTTGTCCGAATGGAATCTTTCTTGAGTTCCATGATAAGACTTAAGGTGGAATAAGACATTCTAAAGACAAAAGGTATAAATGCTTCGCAAATTAAAAGGCATATATATTTTACATTTATTTGCTTATAAATTGATATCTTCTATTCTCTTAAAGAATTACGCAGAAGTATTCCAAACATAACATACATTAAACATAATACCGTCATTGATAGCAACTCTAGCAGAGTTTCGGTAGAAAGTGAAACACACTTATCATGTGAAAAAATAATTCAATTAATCGAACAACTGACATTGGCAGCCAATTATCTTCTTTTCTTTTGAGTAACAGATAAGTTTTAACTTCATTTATTGCATCATTAATTGCTTATTTGCACCGAACCTTAGCCTCTCAGTCTCCTTAGCAGCTGCAACAAAAACTCACTTCTGACACGACTTCTCTAAGAGCTCTGTAAACTTGGCTACAAATCCAAAGGCAAACTCTCATGAATACATAATAAATTTTGACACTTAGATTTGAACAATTATCAGGTTCTCAGACTGTTAAGCTTCACATTTTATCGTAAACTTAACATGATGTATCTCATTATGTTTGTGAATATAGATTTATAATTATTTTCACAGATTTGTAAACCACATAATATATTCAAGAAATATCCAGTCTTCATACAAGTTTGCCAGCAAAATACTTAATCATATTAAAATAAAATTAGAGTTTATTTCAAGTCCTACCTAAGATTAATTCGTGATATTTCGGCGGCTACATAGGTTTTTGTTTAGCATATTCCTGTATACTATGAAAATATACCTAAAAATACAAATGGGCATGGTTTCAAAAGTATATTATTTTCAGTCAAATTCTTGAGCTGAAATAGATGCATGCGCTTCTACCTTGGAAGAACAACTGACATTAAGCATGATATCGGGATAGTTCCCTCAAACAACGTAGCCTCCCGTCCCAGGAAAATTTTCTAATTTAAAGTAGTGAAAACTGTCGTACAGAATTTAGAAATTGTCGTTACGTAAATGATTTTTGTGCAACATTTTGGTTAATATTTGGCTATACAGTTGTACCTGCCTTAGCTGCCACATGTATTAAGCAGGCACTTACCTTGAGCTGGAAGTCAGCTAACTTCCTAAACTGATTTTTCGATCTCATTTTAATTTGTCTTATGCAGTCATAGTTTTTGAGCAGTCAGGTTTTGTCGTCCCCTTGACTGGCTATTCATCGTCACTCAATTTTTTATACATTTTGCATGTTCCATTAATGTTAAATGTCCCTCCTTTTTTGTATTCTACTTCGGCACACCATACATACATTTTCTACTTTGCAGACAAAATTCGTTTATGTCAGTCGTGTCATATTATCAGAATAAGTTTACTATATCAATATACTGCAATTAAAACAGCGGTGTAAATAAAAACAAAGCACATCTGCATCCTAGGCTTCAAAATCCTTTCAGTTAAACATAATAGAGCACCAGTCTGTTTATTGTTTATTCTTGTTTCCGCAAAATCTCCGCGAAAAACTACTTGTTTCTTTATAAAACAATAAATGTTACAATAATAAACTATATAGATCTACCCGTACATTTAAAGATTATTTTCCGCGTTGAAAAGATAAGTTAGTTTTGCTACATTAACTCAAACATTAACATTGTTTACAAGCTGTCATTTTGAAATAAATCATGGGATTTAAAGATAATGTCAGGCAAAACATGATCCGGTGTCTGTTACTTTACATTACATATATTCTACAACTTGTTTTTTGTTTTCCCGCGTTTAAAAATACATATACTATATTACAAAACAATAAATTTAAATAACATAATAATATAAAATCCATATGCAGACCCTTTGGAAGGATAGAACGCAACCAGGAAAAGTAAGAGCAGACTTGGTTTGAAGAAGACATTTCATAAGAGGTGATGAAATGTGCAAAACCCATTAAGCGGAACTCAAGTTTTACATAAAATACGGACTCACTGACCGTGATCGAAATGGAAAAAAAATCAGGTGCACTGAGACATTTCACGGCCTCCACATGCCACACAGACTGCTGTAGTGATAGTAAAATATAAAATTAGTATCATAATTATAAAGTACAAAGTTCCTTTTGTTTTATAACATCATATTGTTTTACTACCTATTTCAAAATCTTTACTTTATAGTTTACATACTATTCAAGTGTTTCATTTACGAACACTCCTTGATACTCCTGTACTTTAAGCCCTATCAATATTTCGAAATATTTAGATGAAACCCCTTATAGATCAGTTGAGAATTTCTCTAAAGCCCATTCTCGGACACATTCTTGACCTATATTCTTTCCACCCCCGTAACGTAGTAAAACGAATAAGCGTCTGATGGCCCTTTCACGATCCCTGAGAATCAACAATTACAAAACAAAAGTTATTTTGAAAATAATTCTGAAATGTCCTGGTTTGCAGCTCTCAAATACGGAAATATTTGACAACTTAGGCATACTGGCATCTTTAGACAACATCAAAAAGTTCGTTTTGAACGATTTGACGAAGATCCAAAAATCTCCATAATTTTATATACCCTTGCTCCGTTACGGACACCTTTGTTGTTTTTTTGTTGTTTTTTTCCAAGTGCAATTTTTCATAGATGAAAAGCTGACATGTCGTGCAAAGGCCTAGGTATTTTTAATTAGTAATAACGTGCTAAAAATTAATTACCTGTTAGCAAAACAAAAGAAAAGTCCAAGCGCACTTAGATCAGCTGACCCCTGCGCGAGAAGCCTGGACGTACACCAATACAAATGCGACCTTCGTTTTCAAGTTTAGCCAATGTACTTTCAGTTTCTTTATTTCCGGGAAAAGCTGAAGGTCGTCTGACGTCGTTTTCTTTGTTATCAAAACATACGTATGCTTTGTTAGACTGTATAAAAAATATGCCAGATGTCCTAAGAATATATCTGTTGTGTAAATATTTTAGCTTGTTTCATTATCTTTCTGACACAAACGAGCTATCTTTGCGCTTTTGTACTGGCTGTAAATATATCGATATTCAATTTCCTGTTAGTGCATCGCTTTTATGACAATAAAACTTTTTTCGCTCAAAATTGTTGTATATATAATCAGAATCAGAAATTGGGATATGAAAATCGGAATACAGTCATTTACATCGGAAGTTGGATATCATTAATGAATATTTGCCCCTGCTTTGATGTGTTACATAAGTGATCAAATCCGTTTATTACTTAGAATTATTAGAAATATGAATTTTGTTTTATTTAGGAAAAGAGGTCTTTCTGATGGCAGAAGCTGTGTGAAAATGAAGGGAACCTTATAAGTCTCTGCATGTTATCGCTTTACATTTGCCTGGCTCTGACGTCAAAATATTATCTCTTAGTGGTCCAACTGTACACTTATTTATTCATGCGTTCAAATCCCAGACTGAACCTACCTGAATATTATATTTGCTTGCTTTAGAGCGTGGCTCAGCAGACACGGAATTATTTTATTTATAGCTTAATGCTCGTGTAAAACACTGAATTTTGAGTAAGTTTTAAGTTCGCTAGTCAGACACGGGGTTTAACTCACTAGTTTCTGTTTTACAAGGTTATGAAACGTTTCAAGGACGGTTTATCTTTCCATTTCTTCTTATTTGATTTTATTTGATTTTGTTTTGCTGTGGTGTAACTCCGTAAAAAATGTACTGTTCTCACTATAAAATTCATTCCGCTTCCGGCGCAAATATAAGCTGTAGGTCGTCTGCTAAGCCATTTACGGTATCGATTCGGAGGTCACTTGATTTACACTATATGGCTTTGAATACTGCTTAAGCCGGTGCTAGGGGGCGTGGGCAGTGTTGCATTTTCCATTACTGCTCATGAACAGACTCAATCAAACCGAGTCTGCAATTTTCACTGTTTGCCTTGTTTTCGGTGCTTCCGAGGGATCTACTTTTCAGATTTTATTTGTATGTTTTGGATATGTTCAATGCTTCCAGAGGGTCTACTTTCACTTTTATTATGATTGTAAAGTAATTCGCGAGAGAGTCACTTTCTGTAAAAAGGTACATGTATACATCATAATTTAGAGGTGGCAGTTTGATATGTTCGTATTTCAATAATGTGTTTAACGACAATGTATTTCCAGCTTTCTTGTGTAAAACCTGTAAGTAATCATAATGATAAACAATTATAATAAGTGAACGTAATGACGACTTTTTCAGCTTTGAATTTTTCTTGATAGTTTTGATTTAGATACATAGATATAAAGAAGTCTTAAGTATTCATAAAAAAGGCACTTGTCGATGAAGGTTACAAAAGTCTTCAGATAAATGATAAATTGGAATAACTCTTACACTATTATATATCTGTTCTACATTTTTATGATTCAGTGTAGTGGACTGAGCTAGTTTATATTTTATGCATGTCCAACATCATTTGAACATTATTCCTGTACGAAAATCTCTAGAATAGACCTGGCTTTTGCCTGTACGAAATGGAATTAGACAGGAAGAAAGGAAAGAATGTAAATATATCTTTATTATCAGTCTTGTTGCTACTCTAGTGATGAAACTTTTAATCCTTGCTGTGAAAATGTTGCTTCTTTTCTCAAAAACAATCAGTCAGATGCTTAATGCTCTTCTATGCAGGTAGGAGTATTTAACAGCCATAGCTTACCTTTCCTCCAGTTTCCATACAGTACCTGTTCTTGACATACGGTAAATAAATTACTTCTTAATAAGAAAACAAAGATCACTTTCATCAATCAACATTTAAGATTTAGGGAAGTGGTTCAGTAATCCAAAAGTCATTTGTTAATTTACTTGCTTAATTGAAATTACGTTTTTGTGGTATTATTCACTGCAAGAGATATAATATCTGTGATGCAATAACACTCGGAATGTAAGAAAAGAATTTTGAGTCAACAAACATGTGATTTTAATATAAACTATAAGTTTTTACGTTGTTGATATTTGAATAAGAAAAAATATCCTTTCTTAATTTAAAGAAGTCAGTTTTAAAGACTGTTTCGTATACTTTTAACGATTTGACTGACACCTGTTGAAATCGTGACCGTATGGAAAATAGGCATTTTTTCTGCCCTATGATTACTTTATTGAAGGCCGAAAGTAATGTAAAACTATGGGTGAATAAGTTTGCCAGAACCAATTCTTCATGCAGCACTTCCTTATTTCTCATTAAACAAGACGTGGAATGCAAGTATCCGTCTTGCATGTATATCCAGTAAAATATAATTAATCTGAAGCCTAAAAGGACAGGTTAGAATGCCAAATGTAAATTGCAACATAATAAAAAAATTTGAATTGATTTATCTTATTTATAGCAAACATAAAGTTAAGCGCATAAGATTGAATGGATGAAATTTGATGGTTTTCCTCATCCATATGTTTCGCAATATCGCAGTGTCCGGCAGTTGATGTCACTGACGATAACTGACTTATTAAAATGGTACGAATAAACCGAACTTGTACACCAGTTTTCCATTTAAAAACAGGCATGATTTTTAGATCGTATACCATAAATATTTAGCTAGGGAATTGAAAACAATGATTGTTTTTCCAATAAAAATGATTAAATATAATTAATCTGAAGCCTAAAAGGGCAGGTTAGAATTTCAATTTGCAACATAATAAAAGTCTTTGAATTGATTTTTCTTATTTATAGCAAACATAAAGTTAAGCGCATAAGATTGAATGGTTGAAATTCGACGGTTTGCCTCATCCATTTGTTTCGCGATATCGCAGTGTCTGACAGTTGACGTCATTGACAATAACTAACTAATTAAAGTTTGTTTTAAATAAAATTTTACGACCAAACAAAGATTTTACACAAGTTTTACCTGTTAAATCAACTCTGACTTTTAGATCGTATATCATAAATATTTAACTCGGAAATTGAAATAAATGTTTGTTTTACCAATAAAAATAATATTTTTAAATAAAAAAAGATACCTAAAAGTCTAAAAAATAGTTATAAGAATTATCGAAAACAATTTGTATTGAAAACACAATACATTTATTCCATTCGCAGTAACGCCTGTAGATTTCCTTTGGAAAGTATACTTAATTCTTAAACGTAATTATCATGCGCAGAATATTTGAATAAATCGCACAGCTGATATTGGCAGCCACTTATCTTACCAATTATTTTCTATTCTTTTGTGTAACAGAAAAGTTTTGTCTTTTTTATTGCATCATTTAATTCTATTTTCACCGAACCTTAGCCTGAACAGAGTCTCTCAGTTTCTTTAGCAGCTGCATCGTAAAGTCACTTCTGACTTCAAGTCCAAAGGTTAACTGCCATAAATACATCAAACCATTCATCAGTTAACAAGATACATCAAAGCTGATTGTTCCAAATGAAAATATTCTCATATTGTCAAATTCGCTATTTATTTTACACATGATATGAGGTTTGTCTTCATGAAGTTATAAGCTATAAAGATTAAATTCTTTTGACGGAATCAATGAATTTGGACAACAGTCATTGTTATATTGCCGAGTACTAATATGTTATAATTCTAGAAATTCACCAACCACTCACTTAAAGTTTATCATTAAACATAAGAATAAATTATGTAATGGAAGTTCGAAGTTAAGTCATTTCAATAACGAAATCACTTACGAAAAACACAGAACTACAAATCTGTTTCCAAGCTTTGCCCGATTTTTTTTCAATATTATGGTCCACGGAGACTTATTGTATTCTTATGTGTTATGGCAATCATCCTTCAACATCCTGCACAGACTGATGCCATGTCCAATGGTGATGACAAATGTATTCATGCTTAATAGTTTTAGTCTGAATGTCTTTCATTCCGTCAGTGCTTTACGTACTTTTATTGATATCTTTAATTTAATTTGATTCTGTTGCAATTGGCGCTAAAGAGGATTTGGTGTTCTGTTAGATTTTGTCTCGTATTAAAAGAATACGAAAAATAACATCAACATGTAAATATGAATGTTATATCAGAACTGTTTATTCTCCATCATTAAACAGTACCATTTGTTGAATAATCGTGTTAATTTGTTTACAAAAATCATGTTAACGCGACATTATGTTATAATAATATGTTGTTTATTATGCATGACGAAGTATCATTTACAAGTCTTTGTTAAATTTCTGTTTTGTTCTGTTCTATTCTGAAACTTCGACGAATCTTGTATGCATGGACATAATGTACTGAGATGTATCATTTTGGTAATTATGTCTCCCACCACACAGTGGTGTGGGAGACATATTGATTTACTCCAGTCTGTGTGTGTGTGTGTGTGTGTGTGTGTGTGTGTCTGTCTGTCTGTCTGTCTACTGTGTGTCTGTCTGTCTGTCTGTCTGTCACAAAGCTTGTCCGCACTCTTAAGTCGAACATTTCTCATCCGATTTTCATCAAACTTAAACAAAATGTGCTTGACCATAAGACCCCGGCCAGTTTCGATAACTGGCCAAATCGGTCAAGGCGTATTGGAGTTATGGCCCTTGAATTACCAAAAATCGGCCTTTTTACTCTTGTCCGCACTCTAAGTCGAACATTTCTCATCCGATCTTCATCAACTTTAACAATTGTTACGTGAGTCTCGCAAGATCGATAATACCAAATCGTCAGCATGATTACGCTGAATACCAAATCCGCCTTTATTTGTCGCTCTTGAGTCGAATTTCTATCCGGTCTTCACAAAATGAACAAATGTGTTGGCCATAAGACCTTGCAAGTTGTACCAATCCACCGAGGCACTTTTGATTTATGGCCCTTGAATTACTGATTGGATCCACTCGTCCAGACCATCTAATTGGATCCACTCGTCTGAACCATCTAGAGAAACTAGACATTTTTCATAGTGGCAGTTGTGGGAGACATGCGCTTTTCTCAAAAGCATCACTAGTTGGAAAATTGTTATTTGCTAGAAATTCATAAATTATAGTGTGTGACGTTGATAGTTTTCATAACATTTTCAATGACAAAGTCAAATGTTACAAAATAATTTTTCATAGAAACTTCAAATACTTTTTTCTTTATCTAAGACAATCTAAGACAATATCCTTTTAAACATGTCATAATTCGTTAAATTTCTTATTTTTACAAGTGGAAAGGTTATAACAAAGCACATTTGTTTATGATCATGGAAAATAGGTAAAAGAAAATTTGCACAAAATTAACATTCTGCATGTGAAAACAACCACTAGGGAAGCATCAAATTACACGAATATCTGACTAAATGAGTTGGAAACCTCGTTGTTTATATTAACACCAACTGTTTCAAGCTTTGTTGTATATTTCGCAAAAAGATATTTCAAAGCAAGGGTTCGTTCCGCTCTAAGCCATTTAATTATCCTTGTGTGCTAAGCTTATAGAACTGGAATAATGGAATTCAAAAACGTGAAAAGTGGGTCAGGTAAGCAAGTACTATAGAAATGTTAAAGGAGGTATAATAGTCAAATATATAAATGCATACAAATCAAACAAGTGATTTTCACAATCTGCCATCTGTAGTCTATCTTAAATAGATGATATTTTCATTGATTGATTTTTATATGTGTTCGTAAAACTATACAGGGGCCGTATTCATAAAGCATCTTAAGTAAGTGTAAGAAATTGATTATTTACTTAAGTATTACTTAGGTAAGAAATTTATTTTACTTAAGTATATTTTGTTATTCATAAAACAATTTAATAAGTAATTCTTGGCTTTTATTGTGGACGAAAACATTAAAAAAACAACATTAATTTCAGACAGATACAACATGCACAATTATGTTTAAAGTGCTTTATCTGAAAAACAACACTTAAATCGTACTCACGACGACATTTTGTTTTCTGACTTAAGTCATTTCTTACGTACGTATCTTAAGTTTAAGGTGTTTTATTAATAGGACTTAAGTTTTTACTTAGACTTAAGCTGAAATCACCACAAACTTAAGTAAAATCTTAAACTTAAGTCAAAACTTATACTTAAAATGCTTTATGAATACGGCCCCAGGTCTTTGTCCATTTTGAATCTTTCCTTAGTTACTGAAAGAATTACGCAGAAGTAATCCAAACATTACATACATTAAACATAATACCGTCATTGATAGCAACCGTTACGGTAGAAAGTGAAACGCACTGATCATGTGAAAAATAAAAGCAATTATCAGGTTCTCAGACTGCTGGGCTTCACAATAAAATTAACTGAATGTATCTCATTTTGTTTGTGAATTAGAGACTTTAAATTCTTTTCGCAGATTTATAAATAAAGGAACATGGACCAAAGAATGCATAATTGAATTTAAGTAAAGGGACATGGCTTCATAAGTATATGGCTTTTTCATCAAATCAAATAATTGAGAAACACAGACACGGTGAAAACCGACATTAAGCATGGTATTTGGATAATTCCTTCAGATACTAGGACCTCCCTTCCCAGGAAATGTTTCTAATTCAAAGTAGTGATTCAAGTCTGTGTACTCCTTAACCACCGACTGTAAGGTTTCATAAAACAATACAGTATTTTTAAGCTAAGTATGGAATATATAAGCAATTCTTAAAGAAAAGAACGTGAGAGCTGAATGGCCATTTTCACGCTCAGTTTATTCCGTATCATATTTACTATTAATTCTTTAAGATTTGAAGCATCAAAAATAATCATAAACGTATGCTTAACTGCCCCGAGTGCAAACCATCTCAGTGATATTGTACCAGAAAGTTTGTAATTGATTGAAAACAAATGCATATAAAATGACAAGCACTGCCTCATTTGTGAGAAGAAATAAATCTTTATGACTATGACACTAGTATGAGTATATTTTTAGTCTCCCCAAGCCTTTCAAAATTGACTAATGTACAATAAAATGCGCTTTCACTGGTTTCAGTGTTTTACACTATCGTTATTTTGTTACATATGTAAAATATAAAAGAACCGACCAGTTACCTATCAAATCGTGCGAGCCCAGTACGATATAGTAATTGTGTTTATCTTCCACTCTTTTAGACATTTTCAGCAAGTGTTTACGGTAAAGGCTACTATGTTCATCTAAGTGTTAGTACCGATAGTGAATAAACACAGTAAATAACTAATTATTGAAGAACTGATTCCATTAAAGCATTTTAATGTGTTTACTACATTTGTCTTAAGATCTTTAAAGATAACGGAAACTGTCGTAACGTATTTCGAAATGATGAAACTTTCTACACAGTTGTCTTATCGGCCGTTTGTATCAAGCAGTCACTTTCATTGAGAAGGAAGTCAGCTAACTTCGCAAGTTGTTTTAAGTTTTAAGAAGCAGCCATCTGACTTAACCAGTTAGGTTGTGTCGCACCCTTTGCTTGCTTCTTAAAATAGAATTGTACATGTTTTGCTGTAAAAAAAATGTTCGTTTCACCGTGTGTAAGTTGATAATGTTATAACCCTAAATTCATCGCCAATCAACTTATTATACAATTTACATGTAAACGTCCCTTCTGCTGTCATGTTGCAGTTTTTTTCCACAATTTATTACTCACACCCATGATTCTTTATACAATATCAAAACACACATGAAAAAATCGTTTCAGAATCGCTTGTTATGCTTGTTAAAATGCCAGTCATGTCACATTATCAAAATAGTATACTATATTTATTTATTGCCATTAGAAAAATGGCACATCTACATCCTAGTTACAGACGAAACTCATTTCAGAATGCTTATACATTATAAAGCACTCAATATGTTCATTGTTAATTCTTGTATCTTGTCTGTGCGAAAAAATATTTGTTTCTTTGTAAACGAATGAATATAACTATACATCCAGATACTGACTAGCCTTTGTTTACATCTCTAGCATTCACTTTGAAATAAACATCGGGTTTTAGAGACAATGTCAGACAAATCATGGTTCAGTGTCTGGTAGTTTACAATTGTGGTCTTAGTTTTCTCGCGTTTAAAAGTAGACACATAATAGCATATACATCAGATATCCAAAGTACAAAACAATAGTTATTTTAATAAATGAAATTCATAGGTAGATCCTTTGGAAGCATAGAACGCAACCAAGAAAAGTAATAGTAGACTAGGTTTGATTGAGTCTGTTCATGAGATCTGATGAAATGTGCAAACATGTGCCATTACGCCTCTTAGCACCGGCTTAAGCGGAATTCTATTTTACATACATAATGACTCACCGGTGGCAATGGACAGGCAAATGAAACAACACAAATACCAGGTGCATGGAGACATTTTACAGACCCACATGGCACACTGATAGACTGTTGTAGTGATAAATAATAAAATTGAAGTTGAGCATTATATAAAGTACAAAGTTCAATTTGTTTTAGTGCCGCTTTCAAAACCTTTACTTTGTAGTTTACATACTAATCAAGTGCTTCTTGATACTCACTGCACTTTCGGTTGTTTGTACTTATCGATTACTTAATACTGAAAGCCCTAACAATATTTCAAAATATTTATATTTGTCTAAATTTAAACAGACACATACTTGGCCTTTATCTCTACTGAATGCATATTTAGTATTGAATGGAGTCCATTCAATAGATGTGTAATAGAGTTCCGCTTAAGCCGATGCTAGGGGGCGTGAGAGGTGTTGCACATTTTATTACCTGTCATGAACGGACTCAATCAAACTGCTATTATTCCTTTTTGGTTGCATTCTTTGCTTCCAACGGATCTTTTTACAGATGTTGTTACATTATCTTACTCGACACTAACGAGCTATCTTTGTGCTTTTGTTCTGACTGTAAATAGATCAATATTCAATTTCCCGATAATGCATCGCTTTTAGGACAACAAAACTTTAAGAATCAGAATCAAAAAATTATAATAAGAAAATCGGACCATAGGTATTTGCATCGGAAGGTGTATGTCTCTACAGGGTTGATGTGCTGCTTTGATGTGTTACATAAGCGATTAAAGTCACTAATTACGAAGACTCAATAAAATTAGGAAAAGAAGACATTGCTGATGACAGAAGCTGTGTAAACATAAAGGGAACATTAAAAGGTCTTTGCTGCCTATCGCTTTACGTCTGTCTAGTCCAGTCGTTAAAATATATTCCCTTAGTGGTGTAACTGCAGATAAAGACCCGCCCGCTTAGCTCAATAGGGAGAGCATAGATCTACGGATCGTTGGGTCGTGAGTTCGATCCTATGGCGGGATGTACGTTCTCCGTGATGATTTGATAAAAGACAACGTATCTTAAATCACTCGTCCTCCACCTCTGACTCATTTGGGGAAGTCAGCAGTTATTTGTGGAGAACAGGTTTGTACAGGTACAGAATCCAGGAATGCTGTTTAGGTTAACTGCCCGCTGTTACATAACTGAAATACTGTTGAAAGACGGCGTTAAACCCAAACTTCATACGATAGTATGTACATTTGTGCATACCCAGTCTGAACTTACCTGTACATTCTATTTGCTTTAGAGCTTAGCTGAGCAAACCCGGAATTGTTTCATTTATTGTGTCTCATCTAAATATTAAGGTTTTCGTTCGCTAGTCAAACACGAGGTTTACTTCCTTGGTTTCTGTTTACATGGTTATGAAACGTTTCTAGGGCGGTATTATCTTTTCAATTTTCTTGCTGTGGTGTAACTCCATAAAATTTGTACTGTTTTGATACAAAATTCATTCCGTTTCGGGCGCCTCTTCTTGGCGAATATTTGTTTAACGTCGTCTGCTTAACCAATTACGGTATCGATTCGGAGGTAACTTGATCTACACTATGTGATTTCGAATGTTTAGGATATGTTCAATGCTTTCAGGGGGTCAACTTTCACTTTTATCATGATTGGGTAGCTTCTTGTCATGTAAAGTAATTCGCGGTAGAGACACCTTTTGCAAAAAGGTACATGTATACATCATAATTTGGAGTTTTAAGTAATGATAATAATAAACAATAATAATTAGCGAACGTAAAGACTACTCTTCAGCTTTGAGTTTTCCTGACAGCTTTAATTTAGATACATAGATAGAAAGAAGTCGTTAATATTCATAAATGAAAAGCTTTATCAATGAAAGTTACAAAAGTCTTCAGATAAGTGATAAATTACACTAACTCCTAGACTATGATATATCTGTTTTACATTTTTTTTATGATTCGGTACAGTGAACTGAGACAATCTACACCCTATACATGTCTAATGTCATTTTAACACTATTCCTGTAGGAAAATCTCTAGGGTAGACTACGAAATGGAATTAGACAGAAAGAAAGGAAAGAATGTAAATAAATCTTTATTATCAGTCGAGTGGCTAGTATAGTGATGAAATAACTTTTAATTCTTGCTATGAAACTATTGATTTTTTTCTTAGAAACAATCAGTCAGATGCTTAATGCTCTTCTATGCATGTAGGGCTATTTAACAGCCACATTTTACCTTTCCTCCAGTTTCCATACAGTACCTGTTCTTGACATACGGTAAATAAATTACTTCTTAATAAGAAAACAAAGATCACTTTCATCAATCAACATGCCTAAGATTTAGGGAAGTGGTTCAGTAATCCAAAAGACATTTGTTAATTTAATTGCTTTTTGTAGTATTATTCATTGCAAGAGATATAATATCTGTGATGCAATAACACTCGGAATGTAAGAAAGAACTTTGAGTCAACAAACATGTTATTTTTAATATAAACTATAAGTATTTACGGTGTTGATATTTGAATAAGAGAAAATATCCTTCCTTAATTAAAAAAGTCAGATTTAAAGACTGTTTCGTATACTTTTAACGTATTTGACTGACATCTGTGGTAGTCGTGACCGTATGGAAAAAATGGCATTTTTCTACGATTACGTTGAAGATAGCCGAAAGTAATGTAAAACTATGGGTGAATAAGTTTGCCAGAACCAGTTCTTCATGCAGCACTTTCTTGTTTATCATTAAACAAGACGTGGAATGCAAGTATCAGTCTTGCATGTATATTAAGTAAAATATAATTAATCTGATCCTAAAGGGACAGATTAGAACGCCAAATGTAAATTGCAACATAATAAAAATATTTGAATTGATTTATCTTATTTATAGCAAACATAAAATTAAGCGCATAAGATTGAATGGATGAAATTCGATGGTTTGCATCATCCATATGTTTCGCAGTATCGCAGTGTCCGGCAGTTGATGTCACTGACTGATTAAAGTTTGTTTTTTGTAAAAGGTACGAATAAAGCAAACTTTTACACCAGTTTTCCATTTAAAAACAGGCATGATTTTTAGATCGTATACCATAAATATTTAGCTAGGGAATTAAAAACAATGCTTGTTTTTCCAATAAAAATAACATTTTTAAATACAAAAACAAGATAAAAATGGTTATAAGAATTATAAAAAAAAATACGTAGAGAAAACACATTACATTTATTCCATTCGCGGTAACGCCTGTAGAGTTTCTTTGGAAAGTATACTTAATACCGAAACGTAGCTATCATGTGCAGAATATTTGAATAAATCGCACAACTGATATTGGCAGCAACTTATATTATTATTTTCTATTCTTTTGTGTAACAGAGAAGTTTTGTCCTTTTTATTGCATCATTCACTGTCTATTTGCACCGAACCTTAGCCTGAACAGAGTCTCTCAGTTTCCTTAGCAGCTGCATCGTAAAGTCATTTCTGACTCGATTTCTCTTAGAACACTGGTTAAGTTTGCTTCAAGTCCAAAGGTTAACTGCCATAAACACATCAAACCATTCATTAGTTACAACAAAACTGATTTGTTCCAAATGAAAATATTGTCGTATTGTCAAATTCAATGTTTATTTCACACATGATATGTGGTTTGTTGTCATGAAGTTCTAAGTTATAAAATTTGAATTCTTTTGACGGAATTAGTAAACTTTGTACACGAGTCAGACAAGTCAGTCATTTCTATATTGTTGAATACTAATATGTTAAAATTCTAGGACTTAAACCGAACTGAAGTGGAATATATTTAAACATAAGAATAATTATGTAATAAATAATCTGAATTCAGTTTATTAAGTATTTTCGATTGGCTGCATAGGTGTTCCTTTATCATTTACTGCATTTATATAGGAAATAAATCACAAATAATGGGTATGGCTTTACTGTATGTCAATTGCAAGCTGTTTGTATAAATTGAAAACAGTCCTTTGCTATCACTATAAAACTACATTTAATTGATCGATAACATTTATTCCTGAAGCAAATAATAGTTTATTTTGATTTTATTATCATGTAGTATGTACTAAATAAATTTCCGCGTAAGTAACAATGTAATCTACAAATATAGCAGCATTAAACTGTAAAGATTATTATTCCTATGTGAGCCATAAAATAAAATTATCAGCATTATGTGTTTAACAAAAAGCATCACTGAAAGTGTGAATTAATATGATTCAATACACTATATATCTGAAGATGATAATAAATGCATTACAAATGTAAACAGGTTGTAACGCTTACCAAGGACTTAATATTACCTAGAAATCCACAATAAATATAAAAACAAATACTAATGACAAATCCTAAGAAACTATTTCATTCAACCCTTACCATGCTGGACACGATTGATTCTGCCTTTGTGACAAGTGTAGATCATGATCAGCCTGCACATTCGTGCAGTCTGATCAAGATCTGCACTGTTCGCTATTCAGCCAGTATCTTTTTGGTAAGCACCCCTTTTAACAGTTAATGGTACTGTCCAAACTAAAAGATAGACTAGTTCATTATAGAAATTTAGCAGGGTGAGGGTTAAATGCTTTTCGTGGTCAAAAGTTATAAAGTGATTTTGTGCTCTTCGTTCTTTTAGGTTTTGTTTTAGTCATACAGATCTATTTTATGAACGACATATAACGACAATCAAGATAAAAATAGTTTGTGCCCCATCTAATCATTATTTTAGGCATGGGCTTGTACCGACGTTCAGCATGGTATTTAGAGGACTACTCTCCCACATAAAAGAACTCTTAATTTTATGCATGGTTGTAAAGTCACACTAAATCTTTTGGCCACAAGAGCGTTATTAAAGGGACTAACCCACATATTATAGGCGAAAAATAATTTCTTTTAAAAATCTATAAAAGTGAGTATTTTACTTGTGTTACAATCTTATTGACGTATTAAGATTTTTTTTATAAATAACCAAAGATAGTGTGCAGAAGGTAGTAAACCGTTGCAACGCTTTTGAAATAATGCAGAAAATTTACGCGCATTTTTACAAATATCACCCACTTTATCATTTTTCAGTGCCACATATGGTATACATTTTATGCCAAACTTGATGAAATGAAAATGTTTAAAACTTTCACCCAAACTCTGGGCGAGTAGCTTTCGATATTTACGCTTCATTAGAATAAAGAAGTAACCAGAGTGTTGAGTTATCATTGTCAAGTAATATGTTTCTTCACAAGTTATTTACAGATAGATTTCCTTAAACTCGTTTATTGGTGTGAGCCAAAAAATATTAGTCATGTAAATATTCATAAATAAAGCTAAAACATTGTTCGACATTACAAAAACAAAAACAACAGAACAGTCTGTTAACTGAAATGAGTAAAAAAAAAATCAAGGATTTTAATTAGTGTTCAGAGTACAGAAAATGACTATTTGCTAATTAAAGCGCTGCCTCATTAAATACTATCTCGGAAAAACTGCTTCCTCGTTACAACAATGACACTCCTATTGGTATAGTCCTTACTTTCTCTAACCCTTTCAAAACAGTACTAATTGTACAATAAAATGCATTGCTATTTTCAGTTTTATAGTCCGCAGAGATTTAGTGTATTGTTATGTTTGCTGTTGTTCCTCCATTATCATAGCCCTTTCAGCATGATTAGTATCGTAACTTTATTGATGATGTTGTTTTCACATGTACAGTAATGGCAAATGTTTTCATGCTTTCCCGTTTTAAACAGGTCTATCTTTAATTCATAGGAAACTTTAATCACCGTTCTGTTCATTTGAGACATTATGACTTTTGTTTTGCTATCTTGAATGTTTGTATATCAGGTGTTTGTATTTCGATTTTACTGGCACGCAATCTAATCAATAGAAATCCAAAATCATGGTGTTCTACACAAATATGGAAGGTTGTGGGTTTTATATGTTTTCAATTTTTTTCACGATTGAGATGAAATGAAAATTATTTACATCAGAAGGCATGTACGCAAAAAAGAATTTCACAGCGAAACGGCAGTCAAAACTAATGGAATTAGTTATTTAAATTTACCAATGAAAACATACCAGATAAAGAAATACACAACAAAATACTAGTAATATGCAAGAAGAACAACTGGCACGCATGTCTAACTACTGGAAACTTTTATCGTTTATTTCAACTTAAATCTTATTAATGTTTAACCCTATACACCAACAGGTTTGCCAAGTTGTACTTAAAGTAGGAATGTTGCTGAATTAAATGGAACTGATAAAAAATGAAAATAAGAAAAACAGTCAAGGTAATAAGTTATATTTAGATCAACAGAATTGAAGATTGTTGTGGTTTTGCAACATTTTTAACGTAGCAATATAAGGGGTCTGAAGTGTTTATTTATAAACAGGGTGGGTATTGTTTAACTATGAATAAACACATATTGAAGAAATTGCTAGAAAGCTACAATAAAAGTGCTTTTGTTATGAATATTTCATATGAAAGTATTCGAAGCTATGAAGGTGGAAATAAGCGTTTCCTAAACTTGCAGCTCTATTCTTGAACTACCAACCGTGTATTTTCAACGTCTTCAAAATACACAGGCAAAACATATATTTGATCCGTGAATAACAAATCATAGGTGTTCGTAACATACAGTATTTGAGGACAAAATGTATGAGATCTGTACTACAGGTAAGATACATCCGTGAAAAATAGACTTATAAATGCTCTTAATAAAACAATCCACGACGAATATACGAACTGCCTAGAACGAGATGGGCATACAAAAATACGAGAAAGCCGTGTCCGCAGAGTCATAAGTAAATTACTCAAAAGCTTTAAAAATACAAATTTATATACAAGCTTTGAACATATTTGTAAAATTCTGTTTCCTTGCAGGTTTAATGAGATGGCAAAAGTTATATTGCAACTTTCTTTAAGTCATCAACTCCTTGGAATCTTTTGGGTAGTTAATTTGCTGTAAACGAATATTATATGTATCACAGTTCTTTCCTGTTGTTCTTTTTGGGGGCTTACCGTCACACCGACAAAATGAGGACTTTCCATCTAGGCAGAACCATTGTCCTTCCACAAGATAGCTAGATGGCTTTCTCGTGTGAAAGGATTCTTGTGCTACTGGAACAAATTTTCATCATCTTGCTTTTCTGAATTTAATTTTATACATGTTTAAACAGATTTGTAAGATACAAAAGCATATCTTCATTCCAATAATATAAGAACTTCAAGGTGTTTAGACATAACCAGTTACCTGGTATGTTTAATTTCAGTTCTTGCATCAGTAATGCCTGTTGTGTTTCTAAAAGAAAAGAACGAATACTGTTGAAATAAGTAATGATTTTTTCCGTGTTGAAAAGATAGGAAAGCTTCGCTACATTTACCCTTGCTTACACCAGTAGTTTCTTTAAAATATAACAATTTTAGACAAAAAAGTAGCCAAATGCCAGACAATTTGTGAGCTGGCGCCTTTGTAATTTTCAAATTAGTATTTATTTTTTCTACGTTCAAAGCGAATCTATTTATTCCATCCTTTTTGACAACACATAAATTATGGAATGCAGTTATTGATTAAGTTATAGAATTGAAAGTTTGTAATATTGTCTAGATATACTAAAGGTTATTTCATTGAATACTCAGTCTGGCTTTTCTGTCGACGTGCAAAATAGCACTACACATGTATGTTATCGGTTAATATTAAGCTCGATAAACAAATCATTTTCGGGTCAAAATACTCATTATTGTGTAGAAAAATAAACAGTGTGAAGTTGGCGCGTAGCTCGTAGATCGTAGGTCGACAATAAAAATGTCTACTTTGTTGACCTGGGTCGTAGATCGTAGATCAACCATTAGAAAAGGGTTTAGAATTGGTTGACCTGGGTCGTAGCTCGTAGATCAACCATTAGAAAACTGTTCAGAATTGGTTGACCTGGGTCGTAGATCGTAGATCAACCATTAGAAAAGTGTTCACAAATGGCTGACCTGGGTCGTAGATCGTAGATCAACCATTAGAAAAGTGTTTAGAAATGGTTGACCTGGGTCGTAGATCGTAGATCAACCATTAGAAAAGTGTTCAGGATTGGTTGACCTGGGTCGTAGATCGTAGATCAACCATCAAAAATGAGTTTAGAATTGGTCGACCTGGGTCGTAGCTCGTAGATCAACCATTAGAAAACTATTTAGAATTGGTTGACCTGGGTCGTAGATCGTAGATCAACCATTAGAAAAGTGTTCAGGATTGGTTGACCTGGGTAGTAGATCGTAGATCAACCATCAGAAATGAGTTTAGAATTGGTCGACCTGGGTCGTAGCTCGTAGATCAACCATTAGAAAAGGGTTTAGAATTGGTTGACCTGGGTCGTAGCTCGTAGATCAACCATTAGAAAACTGTTTAGAATTGGTTGACCTGGGTCGTAGATCGTAGATCAACCATTAGAAAAGTGTTCAGGATTGGTTGACCTGGGTCGTAGATCGTAGATCAACCATCAGAAATGAGTTTAGAATTGGTCGACCTGGGTCGTAGCTCGTAGATCAACCATTAGAAAAGGGTTTAGAATTGGTTGACCTGGGTCGTAGCTCGTAGATCAACCATTAGAAAAGTGTTTAGAATTGGTTGACCTGGGTCGTAGATCGTAGATCAACCATCAGAAATGAGTTCAGAATTGGTTGACCTGGGTCGTAGATCGTAGATCAACCATTAGAAAAGTGTTCAGAATTGGCTGACCTGGGTCGTAGCTCGTAGATCAACCATTAGAAAACAGTTTAGAATTGGTTGACCTGGGTCGTAGATCGTAGATCAACCATTAGAAAAGTGTTCAGGGTTGGTTGACCTGGGTCGTAGATCGTAGATCAACCATCAGAAATGAGTTTAGAATTGGTCGACCTGGGTCGTAGCTCGTAGATCAACCATTAGAAAACTGTTTAGAATTGGTTGACCTGGGTCGTAGATCGTAGATCAACCATTAGAAAAATGTTCAGGATTGGTTGACCTGGGTCGTAGATTCGTAGATCAACCATCAGAAATGAGTTTAGAATTGGTCGACCTGGTCGTAGCCTCGTAGATCAACCATTAGAAAAGTGTTTAGAATTGGTTGACCTGGGTCGTAGATCGTAGATCAACCATTAGAAAAGTGTTCAGGATTGGTTGACCTGGGTCGTAGATCGTAGATCAACCATCAGAAATGAGTTCAGAATTGGTCGACCTGGGTCGTAGCTCGTAGATCAACCATTAGAAAAGGGTTTATAATTGGTTGACCGGGGTCGTAGCTCGTAGATCAACCATTAGAAAACTGTTTAGAATTGGTTGACCTGGGTCGTAGATCGTAGATCAACCATTAGAAAAGTGTTCAGGATTGGTTGACCTGGGTCGTAGATCGTAGATCAACCATCAAATGAGTTTAGAATTGGTCGACCTGGTCGTAGATCGTAGATCAACCATAGAAAAGGGTTTAGATTGGTTGACCTGGTCGTAGCTCGTAGATCAAACAATAGAAAATGTTTAGAATTGGCTGACCTGGTCGTAGATCGTAGATTCAACCATTAGAAAAGGTTTCAGGATTGGTTGACCTGGGTCGTAGATCGTAAATCACCATCAGAAATGAGTTTAGAATTGGTCGACCTGGGTCGTAGCTCATAGATCAACCATTAGAAAAGGGTTTAGAATTGGTTGACCTGGGTCGTAGCTCGTAGATCAACCATTAGAAAAGTGTTTAGAATTGGTTGACCTGGGTCGTAGATCGTAGATCAACCATCAGAAATGAGTTCAGAATAGGTCGACCTGGGTCGTAGATCGTAGATCAACCATTAGAAAACAGTTTAGAATTGGTTGACCTGGGTCGTAGATCGTAGATCAACCATTAGAAAAGTGTTCAGGATTGGTTGACCTGGGTCGTAGATCGTAGATCAACCATCAGAAATGAGTTTAGAATTGGTCGACCTGGGTCGTAGCTCATAGATCAACCATTAGAAAACTGTTTAGAATTGGTTGACCTGGGTCGTAGATCGTAGATCAACATTAGAAAAGTGTTCAGGATTGGTTGACCTGGTCGTAGATCGTAGATCAACCATCAGAAATGAGTTTAGAATTGGTCGACCTGGGTCGTAGCTCGTAGATCACCATTAGAAAACTGTTTAGAATTGGTTGACCTGGGTCGTAGATCGTAGATCAACCAATAGAAAAGTGTTCAGGATTGGTTGACCTGGGTCGTAGATCGTAGATCAACCATCAGAAATGAGTTCAGAATTGGTCGACCTGGGTCGTAGCTCGTAGATCAACCATTAGAAAAGGGTTTATAATTGGTTGACCGGGGTCGTAGCTCGTAGATCAACCATTAGAAAACTGTTTAGAATTGGTTGACCTGGGTCGTAGATCATAGATCAGCCATCAGAAATGAGTTCAGAATTGGTCGACCTGGGTCGTAGATCGTAGATCAACCATTAGAAAAGTGTTCAGAATTGGCTGACCTGGGTCGTAGCTCGTAGATCAACCATTAGAAAAGTGTTCAGGATTGGTTGACCTGGGTCGTAGCTCGTAGATCAACCATTAGAAAAGGGTTTAGAATTGGTTGACCTGGGTCGTAGCTCGTAGATCAACCATTAGAAAACTGTTTAGAATTGGTTGACCTGGGTCGTAGCTCGTAGATCAACCATTAGAAAACTGTTTAGAATTGGTTGACCTGGGTCGTAGATCGTAGATCAACCATCAGAAATGAGTTCAGAATTGGTCGACCTGGGTCGTAGATCGTAGATCAACCATTACAAAAGTGTTCAGAATTGGCTGACCTGGGTCGTAGCTCGTAGATCAACCCTTAGAAAAGTGTTCAGGATTGGTTGACCTGGGTCGTAGCTCGTAGATCAACCATTAGAAAAGGGTTTAGAATTGGTTGACCTGGGTCGTAGCTCGTAGATCAACCATTAGAAAAGGGTTTAGAATTGGTTGACCTGGGTCGTAGCTCGTAGATCAACCATTAGAAAACTGTTTAGAATTGGTTGACCTGGGTCGTAGCTCGTAGATCAACCATTAGAAAACTGTTTAGAATTGGTTGACCTGGGTCGTAGCTCGTAGATCAACCATTAGAAACGTGTTTAGAGTTGGTTGACCTGGGTCGTAGATCGTAGCTCAACCATCAGAAACGCGTTCAGAGTTGGTTGACCTGGGTCGTAGATCGTAGATCAACCATCGGAAATGTGTTCAGAATTGGTTGGCCTTGGAAATGACTGACCATAGGGTAACAAATTTCGAGTAAGGATCTGGACTTTTGCAAGTCGAGATGGTACAAGCAATGAGAAAATAAACCTTACTCGCGGTTTAAAACGCTCCTGGACATGAAAAAAGAAGTTGCATTATAGCACGAGTAAGTAAGATTGGAAAACCGAACAAGGAAAAAGGAACCGGTTCCCTATTCCTTTTTCAAAGTCAACTAAGGAACAGAACATAGAAAATGAAAATACTTTAATCGAAATAAAATCTTTTCAAAAAGTTTATATACATTTTCTTCATGAACTGTTTTAAAGATGTATGCGGTATTTTTCTTGGATATGAGAGAGTATAAATCACAATAGAAAAACAGTTCGAATGAGGAACTGGATTTCTCCGAGAAGACATGGTTCAAGCAAGGAGAAAATAATCCTTATTCGCGGTTAAAAACTATCCACAGTATAAACTGAACACGTTAGATCATAATAGGAGCTAGTGAGATCGAAAAATCAAATAAGGAATAAGGAATTGGTTCCCTATTCCTTTTTCAAAAGTCGAATAAGGAAAAGAACACAGAAAAAAAAAATATCACAGTAATATCTTCTAAAACAATGTACATAGATGATCGTCATAAACTGTTCGAAAATAATCCTTAATCGCGGTTTAAGGTGGTTCGCGGGTTTTCTACGAAATTTCGAAGTATAAGATATAAGACTGATATTTATAGGTCTGTACGTGTTAACATCTCCTGTCTTTCATTTGGAGAAAAAATAAATTCTTTCCGAGTTCAGGTTACATTCTACCAATTCAGTTTCTTCTTTCTTTAATATAAACAATTAAATATTCAGACTTCAGCACTTAAGAGCATTTCAATGATATGAAAAGCATATACATAGTGTATATGGTCATTTAGTATTGACGTGTTTTGTTACATATAAGAAAAATAATATGTTCTGAGAAACATCATCTTCTAAAACTGCCCACCACCCCTCCCCGCCCCCCTGAAACTAGCCGTTTAGCAATTACGTATATGTAGACATTTTCTCAAAGATTAATACTGACTCTAGGAAATTCTCTATGAAAATGGTCTAGATCTTTTCTATCTTTTCTCAATACAATATGCAATAAAACTAAGCCAAAATATAACTGCCACCACATCATATGACTCATTATATTAGATTTCGTCCATAGCATGGAACTACAATTTTGACTACTTCACATGTAACACTGAGTAGTCACTTCCTGTTTGGTGTAATCCGTCCTCCACATTTCCTTTGAGGAGCGCCCCCTGGCGGCACATGTATTTTTCAAGGGAAATCGCCGCTTTTCTGTCATAATCGCACTACGATTAATGTTATAACAAGACTCAAGAATATAGCTAAATCCAATGTTATTGTTTGCAGGTTGCGTTTTGTAAATTATTTCATTTGGAAAATGCTTGAATAAAGAAACTGTAGGGAAAATAGCGAAAAAATTCAATGTATTTCATGACCGTAGAGTCGATATAGAATAAAACGGAACCGTCAAAGTTCTTGATATCCAAATAAAATCTTCTTAAATATTTTCTGAATAATAAAATAAATAAAAACGGGGGATCTTCATGGCAGATTTTTGAAAAATCTATTTCCTTTCTGTTGGTAAGCTAGATATCGAGACGTTGATACATCATTTATGGTGTTAACGCCACACAAATGTTTTGTTCATTATGTCCTTTATAGATACAGTTTTGTATATACAGGTCAATGAAAGTACAAGGAAATTAACTATTTTTACTTAAACAGATTCACATTATTTACAGTGTCAAGTAATTTACAATCTAAGTATATTATCTATAAATATACTTCATTATTATACCTCTCTTTTGTCTACAATGATAAAATCCCATTACCCGAGAAAGAGATATTTTGACTATCAAAAACATTTTCAACCTTTTTGACTCGTGACCAAGCGAAAGTGACTGTCAGGTCATGTGACCGCGCTGATATTTTAATCATTAATGTCATATAAGAGCAATTAACTGCTTCAATTTTTTAGCCATACGATTGCCTCCCTTGTACACACATAGTAGTGATGTCACTATTCAATGTGTACACAGGCGATTACCGCGCTAAAGGTTACATTCTACCAATTCAATTCCTTATTTATTTCATATTAATAACAAAACATTCAGACCTCATTTTCAGCACTTTAGAGCATTTCAATGATATGAAAACCATATATGGTCATTTAGTATAACATGTCTTCTTATCAAAAATAGAAAAATATTGACATGTTATGTTGAATATAAGAAAAATAATCTGTTCTGAGAAACATCACCCTCTGAAAACAGCCGTTTAGCAGTTACGCGTAGGTAGACATTTTTCGCAAAGAATAAAACTTATTCCAAGAAATTTACAATGAAAATGGTCTAGATCTATTCTCAATACTATAAGCAATAAACATAAGCCAAAAATTTAACTGTCACCTCCTCATGTCACTCATTATACCAGATTTCATCCATAGCATGGAACTACATTTTGGACTACTTCACATGTAACACTGAGTAGTCACTTCCGGTTTGGTGTAATCCGTCCTAAAGATGAAACTGTTAAATTAAATGAATTAAAAACATTTTTAAACATTTTTATGTACAAAATTTTGTTCGGTATAATAAAGTAAATATCATATGGCAACGTATGTGACATTGATATTGTCAACCCTTGAAACAGAATGTCACTACTCGGCTTTCGCCTCGGGTGACATTCTGCCCTCGGGTTGACAATATCAATGTCACACACTCTGCCATATGATATTTATATAATGTCAGTTAAACAAAATTCTTAAATACGCTAATTTTGTTTATATTATTACGTAAAATGTCATTTACTAATGAGGACTAGCTATGGGCACCCTTGCCTTCTGTCAGGGTATTAAAATTTCAGTCTGTCTCAAATTCTTTTAGACTATCTACAAGTAGAAAGTGTACATTCACATGGATTTCTAAATATTTGCGTCGTAATAAGCGTTGGTGTGCACTCTTTAAGAAATGTACCGGTATCCAGTCGATGATTGCTTGAAGACTTCACTATAATCAATTTCTGGTAAATTTATGAGCCGTGATATGCAAGATTGTAAAAAAAAATCAACAGAAAAATCTGACAAGGCGCATCAAAACGCATAAATATAAAATCCTCATTCGATGCTTGCATATCGCAACATCTGTTCATTTTTCGCTCAATGTCACGGTCATTCTTAGCTATGTTTCTCATTGCAGTCTGCCAGAGCTGAAAAGGTCTTCTGCGCATGTCCTGAATTGATTATCAATCGGAGCACACGGCAAAAAATACCGAAATTATTGCATGACAGCATGCATTTAGTGTATAATATGTTTAATAATTAATATGCTGACTAAAGGTTAGAGTTAGTATTGCTATGATCACAAAATTTTTACATTAAAAATACTTTTCTTCAAATTGCTTGAATTCGGTATATACCGGAGTCTGTAATTTATACAGGCGCTCCAGGTCTGCAGGCTATATACCAATAAAAGAAATTATTCTTTGTTTCATATAAAATTCAGCTACTTCAGAACAATTTTGTTACCGTTTCTAGATTTTCACTCCGTCGTAGACCTATTTTCAACAAGATATCCATACATTTGCTTCAAGAAAACGAAAAGAAAAAGGGGTGTTGAATAGTATGCAGTGAAATGCAAGTCAACTGAAGTCAGGTACCCTCATATTGCCACATTTCAGAAAGCGGTCCGCAGAATAAACACCCTACTTTCGTTTTCAAGTAAACAACTCGAAAACATGCGAATATTAGCATGAAAAGTGTCCTATTTTATGTAAAATTCATTCCACGAGTGAAATAATGCCCATTTGGCCCACGATTTACGCGCAAATGCGCGAAAAATGGGAAAATCAGGATCTATTTATTAGGGACTTCTTTCGATACACCACGGAAGCACATTTTTGACCGAATTACTGCATTATGACCTGCAGTTAGTCGAAGTATTCGCATCTGCGTCAAAATGCGCTTTTACACTAAATACCAGAAAAATACTTTGTTAACAGCATTCTGGCGATCATGTAAATAACAAAACATTTCAAAGTAAATGGATGTTTTATTTATTTCTTAGTTTTATCCGTCTTTTAAATTTTTTTTAAAACACCAACAGAAAGCATAAGATGAAGACATAGTAGTAATATAAACAGCACTGGAATATCATACTTCGGTTTGGAATAAATTTGAGAGGGACAAACCTTCATTAAAAAAGAATGACCCCTCTTTGCCGCCGAAATTCTACAAATTCTACAAATTCATTTTATACAGTGGAACGTTTTAAACTGCGATTAAGGATTATTATCTCACTGCTCCTACCATTTCGTCTCCGAAAAGTCCAGTACCTTATCCGGACATTGCACCTCTATTTTTGAGTCATACTGTCTCATATCTGTCGAAAATACCGCTTACATCCTCTAAACATTTATAACGAGAATGTATATACACTTTTTGAAAAGATATTATTGTGATTTAAATATTTTCATTTTTCTATGTTCTATTCCTTATTCGACTTTTGAAAAAGATATAGGGAACCAGTTCCTTATTCCTTATTCGGTTTCTCGATCTTAATCACTCGTGCTATGATCTAGCGTGTTCATTTTAGGACGGATTACACCAAGTGAAGTAGTCCAAAATGTAGTTCCATGCTATGGATGAAATCTGGTATAATGAGTGACATGAGGAGGTGACAGTTAAATTTTTGGCTTATGTTTATTGCTTATTGTATTGAGAAAAGATCTAGACCATTTTCATTGTAAATTTCCTGGAATAAGTTTTATTCTTTGCGAAAAATGTCTACCTACGCGTAATTGCTAAACGGCTGTTTTCATGGGGGCATTTTTAGAGGGTGATGTTTCTCAGAACAGATTATTTTTCTTATATACAACATAACATGTCAATATTTTTCTATTTTTGATAAGAAGACATGTTATACTAAATGACCATATATGGTTTTCATATCATTGAAATGCTTTAAAGTGCTGAAAATGAGGTCTGAATGTTTTGTTATTAATATGAAATAAATAAGGAATTGAATTGGTAGAATGTAACCTTTATGCTGCTGAACAGAGGAAGGATTATTGTCACACTGCTTTTACCTCAGAGTGTTTTCCGAATAAGGAATAGAATAAAGAACTAGTTCCTTATTCCTTATTTGAAAAAGGAATAAGGAATAAGGAACCAGCCTACTCGTTATCATGGAAAATGTCTATAGCTTATTGATTTTCTTTTCGCAGTTCTAGATATAAATATTAATCGAGATTCGCTTTCCAAGAAATATGTTATTGTTTTGATTCTTTTCAGAATTTATAATTAAATGCGGTGAATGTTTCCTTTTTATAACATCTGCAGAATCGTGATCGGTTGGTGCTCGGGTCCAGTAGGGGAACGCTAAATGATACAACTGACGTTAAACCTGTCACACGAAAATTGGAATACAGTTTTGTATGTTTACCGCCCAAAAAAACATATACATGATCCCAATTGTTTGCTCACCAGTACCATCCGTGCACTCATTGTATTCTTTAAACTAATTACATAAAATAGTGAAAATTGAAAGGAAGTTGCTGACACAGGCATATAAGCAAGCAATACAGGTCATTTTTTTTTCATATATCGTCTGTCTGTCTTGCGACAGTAGAGGATGACTGGGTTAACAGACTGCCGTAAAAACTATGGTGTACCATTTGGGTCTAAATCTGCTTTACGTGGGTGCACATTTCAAAATACAAGTGCACTTATACAATACAGAGGATTTTACACGAGTGTCTTGTCATATTGAATTTATTACATCAGTTGAATAAAGTAATAAAATGTGAGGCTCTGTCGAGTAATGTGCAAAGTTTAATAAAATCAATGTGGGAAGATTTTTGTTATCACATGTAATTTTTTCCTGCCGAAACATCAAACTTCCTTCATTCTTTGTAACGATAACGCACGTTTTTTTTTTCGTGTTATAACGTCTGCAGAATCCCGAGGGATTCTGAATATCTTATTACACGAAATGAACATGCGCTAACGCTATTCTAGCATAAAGCGCAAAATATATAATAAATAAATTAACTCCACCTAAACGTCATTAAATTTCAACGAAATGCGCAGGAATGTCTTAGTTTTTTTTCACTTTGACGTCGATTCCATTTGAATTATCCGCTTTGTGGCCGTAATACGTTAACGCTCTGCCACGGAACGCGCATCATGAAAAGGTGGGTGTTTTAACAGCACGTGAGCTCGAGAATCTCTCTGTTAACATACGTTTTCTCTCTTGTTAAACACCCCTCTCGCCCCAGATATACCCTTGAAATGTGACATTCTGCTAATCTGCTGGATTTTTGTGCTATTCTGCTATTCTGTTATCTTCACACGGATCCTGTATTGAACCGTAATTTTCACACAAACGAATTCGTCACACGTGTGAAAATTTCGTACGAATTTCTCACACATGTGGGACATATTTGTGAAAATTTCGTTGTTACTAAGAGGTGGTTAATAATGTGGCGTTTTTGACATATACGTACGTATTTGTCACGCAATGTGTGAGGAATTCGTACGAAATTTTCACACGTGTGACGAATTCGTTTGTGTGAAAATTACGGTTCAACAAACCACCCTAGAAAATGAGCCTTCTTGTACGTTTCAATGTCAGTATTTTATTCCAATATAGCGTTCATTTTGAGTGACACTTATGAAACAGCAGATCGACAATCGATAATTCAATCAATAAAAAGTAAATTCTAGTGTTGCTTTTAATGTTTACAACTACATATAACATCAAGTAGTATATTTCATTGTCTGGAATGTCAGTATTTTATTCCAACATAGCGTTCATTTTGAGTGACACTTATGTAACAGCAGATCGACAATCAATTATTCAATCAATAAAAAGTAAATTATAGTGTAGCTTTTAATGTTTACAACTACCCATAACATCAAGTAGTATATTTCATTGTCTGGAATGTCAAACACATCTTTATATCAGTTGTATATTTTACATCTTGCTTTTCTTCAAAGTTCTGCGAATTAACACACACATTTTTATTTTCTTATATGACTCTCTACATACCAACATTTTCAGCCAGAGTTGTGATGTTTTAAAAGATTGATTCATGAGAATATTGTTTATGAAACATTCTTTACTGAATGTACTGAATGTGTATTAGTCCGTAGACATCCTAGTAGTGTTAGTACGGTCGTTCCTTTGAAATTGCATTTGAATCACATTTTTAAAATGCAAGCAATGGTTGTTATGAAACAAAGCGTCCGGAATCTTGATAGTACAGTAACAGTAGACAGTATCATGCGGACATTTCGACACGTGCAAATTTAAGATCGCAGCTGAATTATTAAAACCATGTTTCATATGTAGTACAGTTATACTCTTTTTCTGTTAAAATATGTTGATGCTTTTAAAATAGTATTGTTACTAATTAACAAGGAACGAGTAGATTTTTGCTAAGTGTATTTGCATTTCAATCATTATAAGCTCGTGGTAAAAACTCAACACATTCAAATTACAGGTCGCAGGTTTGATTCAGTTTTGATGTGACATTTTCTATACATTTGTTTCATAAATGGAAGTTGTCGGCTACTTTTGGTCTTATTCTTAGTACTGATAAAATCTCGGAATTTAGGGTAAAACATAGAAATGAAATGAAGTAATTTAATTGGAGATATCACATGGAGGGAGAAGATTCAATACCAGGTCTAATTTGCGTTAAAAACTAAATTTTTCATATGAGGGCGTCTCCGGCTTCTAGGGGCCTTTGCTCCCAGATCCCTTACAAGGGGCAGTTCCCGATCACACTCCTGGCCTTTGTAGAGCATTGACAGCTGTGATAATGTCAAGCAGTCATGTCTCAGTTTCCTGTAGCTTATTCAATTTGTTTGATTTGCTTCCGTTCGTGTCGGGTAAAGAAAGACTGCAACGGCGCTGTTGGATGAAAACCTTATCAATATATTTTTCGATATGTACAACCGGAATATGCGTTCCAACATAACAAATAACCTGAAGAGATTAATTGTTTCGCTCTGTCTTCTTAGATGTACAAAAACTGTGTGTATGCCTAGTAAGTTACCTTACACTGAAGTACTTGAAATTTATGAGAAAAAAACAACATGTTATTGTAGAAACAAAACTAACATCGAAATTCTCGCAACTTCTAGCTGTTTCCGCCTTTTTCGAAGAATACCATGGGGACATAGAAATATGACGCGTACTTCCGTCCGTCCGTCCGTCACATTTCCTGTCCGGTCCATAACTCTGCCATCCATCAAAAGATTTTGAAATGTTTACCATAATGGGACGAGGTGTCATGCGCAAGACCCAGGTCCCTACCTGCAAGGTCAAGGTCACACTTAGAAGTCAAAGGTTAACAGGGTCTGTAGAAGATCGAAATTCAAATTTTTTAAAGATGACGTTGAATTTCGATGACATTGAACTAAGAACAAACTGGAAAGTCGAAATTAAAATTAAAAGAAAGCACCGAATTCCGAGGCACATTTATAACTAAAACCAGCTATAAGATCGAAATCATGCTTTCTAGTCAAACGGCATTTCCGATCTTCAAACTGGCTATTAATTAAGTACCTGCTGAAATTTGTATGATTTTGATGTAACTTGATACAATTGATCACCATCATGACATGGATTGCCATGCACAAGAACCAGGTCCCTAGTTTAGAATTACATCCCTTTATCGTTACTATAAATAGCTTATATTGTAATGTTTTTGTTACTGGCCGTAGGGAAAAATCGAGACCACTTTTCTGCAGTACAACATGCAACATGTTACATCCAACTATTAAAGGAAAACGTGTGGACTTTGATTTATATTTTTTAAGATTAACTTCCCTTTGTTGTTACTGTAAACAACTTATATTGTATTTTTTTATAATGAACCCTAGTAAAACTCACGACCACTCTTCTGTGGTACAACATAGATGTTACTTTCAATTTTTAGGTGTATTTTAAGGTATATCCACCTAGTAAGGAGTGTTTTGTGGACTTAGTAAGACAAAACTTACTTCCCTTTGTTGCTACCATACATTTTGCATTTTACAGTTCGATGGCAAAAGGAATTATCATTTTACAATTGGAGATATAATTATATTGAATTACTTGTTTTGGAAAACATGGTATTGTGTTTTTTTTTTAGGAATTTCAGGCTTTAAAATGTAACACTTTAGCCTAATTTGCATTTTATATTTTGAACTGCAAAGTGCAAACTACTTTGCATTTCTCAGTTCCATTGCAAAATGAATTTTTATTGTAAAATTCAAAATATACCTTTAATTTGACGGAGTTTGTGGAATACATGGTATTGATTTGGGGCTTTTCAGATATTAAAATGTAACATTTTAGTCTCATTTTTTTTTGTAATATGAAATGAAAACTTTTTTTTATTTTCATTTTGCAGTTCGAATTTGTATATTTTACAATTCGAAATACATTGTATATATATTGAGTTGCGTGTAGATTTTCGAAAACCATGGTATTTTTATGGCTTTTTCAGGATTTCTATTTTGCAGTTCAAGATATATTTTGAATCGCGTGCAGCTTCTCAAAAATATTGAACAGATTGCAAATTTGGCAGTTCGAATTGTAAAATGAAATTTTAGTTTGCGGTTCAAACATGTATGTACAAGAAGACGGTATTGTATTTTTTTCTATAATACACCATTTCAAAATCATTTGCGCTTTATAATTTTAACTACAAATTTCGCTGTTTGAATTGCAGACTAGGTTGGATATTTGCAGTACAAAATACATATATACTGCTATTCTGTTTCTTAGACAGATGTGATTTTTTTTAGCATTTCCGACTTTAAAATGGATTATTTCAGTGTCTGATATGCTTTTTTTATTTGATTTGAAAACTGTAAAATGCTAAAATGCACTTTACATCGCCGCTTTAACTTACAAAGTGAAATAGTATTTGTGACGTTTGCTGTTAGAATTGTTTTCAAAATCTTCAGGGAGGTGTTGAACATGTTAGGGGAAGCCATGGCCGTTAAAGAAGAACTAAATGAAAATGTGAACGCCATTTATGGAAACGTCCATAAATTCAGTTTAGGTCAAGTGTATAAAACTTGATTAAGGTTGAAGTTAAAAGCTAATTACTTCGAATCAAGTACAAGCCTATGCAGGTGTAGTCGCAATACATGTAGTTTAAGATTAAACAGTGGTGTCCTACACTTTTCTCCCATTATCGTGCCAGTTCTCAATAGCATGATTTCGTTTACCCTAATGCGTTTATGTTTTTACCCTTATGCGATTGTGTTAGTATTTGTAGCATTTTTTTTCATTTACATCTCCAGCAAGTCAGAATTGTGTATTCACAAAATATGTATGTCCATAATGAGAACAAAAGCAACATTTTACATTTCAGGAATATTTTTACTTATAAAATTTTTGTTCTTCATTTGATAATAAAAGACTGGAGATTTCTGACAAATGTGTATATTTTGGCCTGGCTTAAAAGGGAATCTAATATCACAGCCAAATTTGTATCCCTGGCAGCAAGCAGAGCTTTAGGCGCATGGATTGCAAAATCACGTAGAACTCTATGGTTTGGTCGGTTACAGCTTATAGGGTAGACGATAAAATTTACATGCTTTGAGGCAAATAAATTCCCCGCTCTGCTGTGGCTGGAGAAAGTTAACATCAAACAGCCAGAATGTGTTGCAATTATTGGGATAGAATATCAGTCATAAACCCTCGTTTGCAGAGTGGCAAAGTATTGTTATAATATGGGCAATAAAAACTGTACAAAAATGGTAATCTAGCATAAAAAACTTGTTTTTAAATTTTGGATGTGCAGAATTTTATGATTCTTACATTTATATCTAATCTTCCATACCTTACAGTCTCTAAACGAATTGGGGCAATACCAGTTCTTAATGCATTTCTGATGATTGAGGATACATTCTATGACCCGGGTCAACCAATTTCCAATGTAATTAACATGGTTGATTTATGATATACAATCCATGTCAACCAATTCTGAATGCATTTCTGATGGTTGATCTACGAGCTAAGACCCAGGTCAACCAATTCTGAACGCATTTCTAATGGTTGATCTACGATCTACGACCCAGGTCAATCAATTCTAAACCCTTTTCTAATGGTTGATCTACGAGCTACGACCCAGGTCAACCAATTCTAAACCCTTTTCTAATGGTTGATCTACGAGCTACGACCCAGGTCAACCAATCCTGAACACTTTTCTAATGGTTGATCTACGAGCTACGACCCAGGTCAACCAATTCTGAACACTTTTCTAATGGTTGATCTACGAGCTACGACCCAGGTCAACCAATCCTGAACACTTTTCTAATGGTTGATCTACGAGCTACGACCCAGGTCAGCCAATTCTGAACACTTTTCTAATGGTTGATCTACGAGCTACGACCCAGGTCAACCAATTCTAAACCCTTTTCTAATGGTTGATCTACGAGCTACGACCCAGGTCGACCAATTCTAAACTCATTTCTGATGGTTGATCTACGATCTACGACCCAGGTCAACCAATCCTGAACACTTTTCTAATGGTTGATCTACGATCTACGACCCAGGTCAACCAATTCTAAACACTTTTCTAATGGTTGATCTACGAGCTACGACCCAGGTCAACCAATTCTAAACTGTTTTCTAATGGTTGATCTACGAGCTACGACCTAGGTCAACCAATTCTGAACGCATTTCCAATGGTTGATCTACGATCTACGACCCAGGTCAACCAATTCTAAACACTTTTCTAATTGTTGATCTACGATCTACGACCCAGGTCGACCAATTCTGAACTCATTTCTGATGGTTGATCTACGATCTACGACCCAGGTCAACCAATGCTTAACACTTTTCTAATGGTTGATCTACGAGCTACGACCCTGGTCAACCAATTCTAAACAGTTTTCTAATGGTTGATCTACGAGCTACGACCCAGGTCAACCAATTCTAAACAGTTTTCTAATGGTTGATCTACGATCTACGACCCAGGTCAACCAATTCTAAACCCTTTTCTAATGGTTGAGCTATGAGCTACGACCCAGGTCAGCCAATTCTGAACACTTTTCTAATGGTTGATCTACGAGCTACGACCCAGGTCAACCAATCCTGAACACTTTTCTAATGGTTGATCTACGAGCTACGACCCAGGTCAGCCAATTCTGAACACTTTTCTAATGGTTGATCTACGAGCTACGACCCAGGTCAACCAATTCAAAACCCTTTTCTAATGGTTGATCTACGAGCTACGACCCAGGTCGACCAATTCTAAACTCATTTCTGATGGTTGATCTACGATCTACGACCCAGGTCAACCAATCCTGAACACTTTTCTAATGGTTGATCTACGATCTACGACCCAGGTCAACCAATTCTAAACACTTTTCTAATGGTTGATCTACGAGCTACGACCCAGGTCAACCAATTCTAAACTGTTTTCTAATGGTTGATCTACGAGCTACGACCTAGGTCAACCAATTCTGAACGCATTTCCAATGGTTGATCTACGATCTACGACCCAGGTCAACCAATTCTAAACACTTTTCTAATTGTTGATCTACGATCTACGACCCAGGTCGACCAATTCTGAACTCATTTCTGATGGTTGATCTACGATCTACGACCCAGGTCAACCAATGCTTAACACTTTTCTAATGGTTGATCTACGAGCTACGACCCAGGTCAACCAATTCTAAACAGTTTTCTAATGGTTGATCTACGAGCTACGACCCAGGTCAACCAATTCTAAACAGTTTTCTAATGGTTGATCTACGAGCTACGACCCAGGTCAACCAATTCTAAACCCTTTTCTAATGGTTGAGCTATGAGCTACGACCCAGGTCAACCAATTCTAAACCCTTTTCTAATGGTTGATCTACGAGCTACGACCCAGGGCAGCCAATTCTGAACACTTTTCTAATGGTTGATCTACGATCTACGACCCAGGTCGACCAATTCTGAACTCATTTCTAATGGTTGATCTACGAGCTACGACCCAGGTCAACCAATTCTAAACACTTTTCTAATGGTTGATCTACGAGCTACGACCCAGGTCGACCAATTCTAAACTCATTTCTGATGGTTGATCTACGATCTACGACCCAGGTCAACCAATCGTGAACACTTTTCTAATGGTTGATCTACGATCTACGACCCAGGTCAACCAATTCTAAACAGTTTTCTAATGGTTGATCTACGAGCTACGACCCAGGTCAACCAATCCTGAACACTTTTCTAATGGTTGATCTACGAGCTACGACCCAGGTCAGCCAATTCTGAACACTTTTCTAATGGTTGATCTACGAGCTACGACCCAGGTCAACCAATTCTAAACCCTTTTCTAATGGTTGATCTACGAGCTACGACCCAGGTCGACCAATTCTGAACACATTTCTGATGGTTGATCTACGATCTACGACCCAGGTCAACCAATCCTGAACACTTTTCTAATGGTTGATCTACGATCTACGACCCAGGTCAACCAATTCTAAACACTTTTCTAATGGTCGATCTACGAGCTACGACCCAGGTCAACCAATTCTAAACTGTTTTCTAATGGTTGATCTACGAGCTACGACCCAGGTCAACCAATCCTGAACACTTTTCTAATGGTTGATCTACGAGCTACGACCCAGGTCAACCAATTCTAAACACTTTTCTTATGGTTGATCTACGAGCTACGACCCAGGTCGACCAATCCTAAACCGTTTTCTAATGGTTGATCTACGAGCTACGACCCAGGTCAACCAATTCTGAACGCATTTCCAATGGTTGATCTACGAGCTACGACCCAGGTCAACCAATTCTAAACACTTTTCTAATGGTTGATCTACGATCTACGACCCAGGTCGACCACTTCTGAACTCATTTCTGATGGTTGATCTACGATCTACGACCCAGGTCAACCAATTCTTAACACTTTTCTAATGGTTGATCTACGAGCTACGACCCAGGTCAACCAATTCTAAACAGTTTTCTAATGGTTGATCTACGAGCTACGACCCAGGTCAACCAATTTTAAACCCTTTTCTAATGGTTGATCTACGAGCTACGACCCAGGTCAACCAATTCTAAACCCTTTTTAATGGTTGATCTACGATCTACGACCCAGGTCAACCAATCCTGAACACTTTTCTAATGGTTGATCTACGAGCTACGACCCAGGTCAGCAAATTCTGAACACTTTTCTAATGGTTGATCTACGATCTACGACCCAGGTCGACCAATTCTGAACTCATTTCTGATGGTTGATCTACGATCTACGACCAAGGTCAACCAATTCTAAACACTTTTCTAATGGTTGATCTACGAGCTACGACCCAGGTCAACCAATTCTAAACCCTTTTCTAATGGTTGATCTACGAGCTACGACCCAGGTCGACCAATTCTAAACTCATTTCTGATGGTTGATCTACGATCTACGACCCAGGTCAACCAATCCTGAACACCTTTCTAATGGTTGATCTACGAGCTACGACCCAGGTCAACCAATTCTAAACAGTTTTCTAATGGTTGATCTACGAGCTACGACCCAGGTCAACCAATTCTAAACTCATTTCTGATGGTTGATCTACGATCTACGACCCAGGTCAACCAATCCTGAACACTTTTCTAATGGTTGATCTACGATCTACGACCCAGGTCAACCAATTCTAAACAGTTTTCTAATGGTTGATCTACGAGCTACGACCCAGGTCAACCAATTCTAAACCCTTTTCTGATGGTTGATCTACGATCTACGACCCAGGTCAACAAAGTAGACATTTTTATTGTCGACCTACGATCTACGAGCTACGCGCCAACTTCACACACCTAGAAAAATAACTCTGCGCCACAGATTGCTTTAACCTTAGGCGACTATAACGCTACTAAAACACTCTGATTCTTATGATATACATATGAGCCAAGGATATTTTTATGAAACAGAACCATTCTCTATTTTTTCGATCAATAAATGAATACGCAAAAGGTCCTTATTAACTTACTTTTTACTATGTTATGTGGCAAAGTATGTAGTTATAGATTATCACTGTAATACTTTGCAATAAATAAGAAATGTAAGACTATTTATCTGTTACATGAGAAATTATATTATCAATCTACAACACAAATTCTGTGAGGCAATATTTTGCAAATTGTTTCTTGGAGCCGTTCGTTAAGTTACAGTGATAGAAAATAAGTCGAAAGTCAAGTTCCTGTTTTTAATGACAACAAAACATCGGCTATTTAAAGTCTTTGTAATGTTAGAAATTAACGTGAAAAAAATGCAAATGAAATTATCTGCATTTGCAGAGAATACATTTATTACATATTAAAATGAAATATATCTGGTGTGTTCATATTGAAAAAAAATCCTTTATATATTTATACACCTGTAAGTAAATCAAAGCGCTGAAAGCACTTAAGGACGGTTGTCCTAGAAAGTGTCAAACCAAACCGAGCAAAAATGAACATTTGCGTTATACATGTAAATGCTCAAAAGTGACACTAGAGCTCACTTTAACAATAAGATAAATAACAGTAGGAGGCCTTGGTTTCTATTGTTCCTAGTGGGGCAAAAGTGACAGATACAGGCTTCATCACTAGACACCATTGCCACAAAGAAGATTAAGGGAAAGACTGTACAGTTGTACTCTGTAATAAAGGTTTCACTAGGAGGCTTGTATATATATTCTTTATATAGGCTTAATTAACCACTTCTACAGCAAACTCGTTATAAGAGAAAAAAAAGGACAATGTACATTCTATAAACTTTAATTTAGTAATAAAACAATGTTAGACTAGTTTAAAGTGTTCTTAAATAAAATTGGATTTTCAGTATGAAATAATTTACAAAAAAAAATAGTTTTATGCACTACACATCTGGGCTAACATTCTTAAAGCATCTTTGTTTTTTTTTAATTAATTGTTTTCCTAACTTTGTTTCCTTTCAACTGAGAGAAACTTTAATCACCTGACACCTGTTTAGTAGAGTAATATACATGTTTTACATGCTGTTTAATTTTTAGTTGAAACAACTCTTTCTTTCTATGATTTTTTTTTGGTGTTGTTTGATTTTTTTTCTCTCAAAACGGAAAGCTAATAATTGTATATCATTAGGACACCGAGCACATTTTTATGCAATCTCACAAGACTAATAATATCTGTCAGAGAGAAAATACCAAGGTACCTGCTTTTTTTCGTTTTTTTTACATAAACAAAATATTATCAGTGCATGAAACACTAGTCGTCATTAATAGCACGAGAGTCATCTGGCATGGAGGGTGCCAGATGGGTTTTGCTGGCATTGGTAAAATCACCGGAAACGCCAGTCCGGTGTGCAAGAAATACGTATATGGCACGCCAATTGTCCAGTAATAATGTGAACCAGGCTCACGGTCGAAAAACTAGGATTAACAATCGGTAAACTAGGTATTTCGAACATAAAACCAGGTTTTTCGAATACTAACCTATATTTTCGAACGAAAACATAAAATAAAGGGCGTAAACCATAGTTTATGCCCGTGAACCCAGGTTAATGTTCAATGAACTTAATTCGATTGAACTATGAAATTCGGTCATTATTCTAAGTTCACTATAGCTGTAACGACAGATACGTATTAGACTTTCCTCCTCATAGTAAAGGGGGCAGTAGGACCCCTCTGTCAAAAAAGATTGGATCCGCGCATGTCTAAAGCGTAACATATTTTTTTTTTTTTTTTTTTTTTTTTTGTCATAAAAGGGTCGGACAACGAGTAAAACCTACATTTTGCATTTTTAAGGTCATTGATTTTTAACTATACAGTAACATCTCTGATAGACGGAGGATTGGAGATTAGCACTGGTCTTTCCCACGTATGATGTTTCGGTAAACCATCTTTCTGTGAAAATAGCCGAAATATTGTTGAAATCTTAAAGTAATCCAAAAAAACATAATGAAACTAGAAAATATGTTGCAGGCTATCGTTGATTCATCTGGTGAACATGATAGATCCATCATCGATCCTGTGTAAAGTCGTGAAAATTCCAAATGTAATAGTATTTAGTGCCTCTTAAGTTTAATACAGATAAAATGTAGCTGAAACTTTGACCAAAATCTTGCGCAATATTCAAGATGACGTATTTTGTGTAAGTTTGCTGTTATATAACCTGTATAATGCACACATTTTTGTTTTGTACTTGCACAGGGATAGCGCAGATCTACGGAGTTTTCGATCCTCGGGCGGGACGTATGTTCTCCGTGACGATTTGATGAAAGACATTGCATCTAAAATCATTCGTCCTCCACCTCTTATTCATGTGGGGAAGTTGACAGTTACTTTCAGAGAACAGTTTGTACTGATACAGAATCCATGAACACTGGTTTATTCTTAGGTTAGGTTAACTGTCCGCCGATACATAACTGAAATACAGTTGAAAACCGGCGTTAAACCCAAGACAAACAAACACTTTTTCAGACATACAGTGCAAGAACAATACAGTTTCAGCTTTAGAGAGTTTACGTACGGATACGGATCTCGCTAAAGTTATCAGATGGGACCATCAAACAATAGAAATAACGCCTGACCAACTTTGCTAACTAGAGCTAGATACTCCTGTGAAGAAAATCAAAATTCTGTCTGAATAGAAATTCAAAACAAGAACTTTTTAAAAAGTTATTAATCACAGATATACACAGAGAAAAACACTGAACATAGAAATTCTCGAAACCCTATGTTTAATTTTCCAAACTGCTAACAGTCTAGATCTAGGGCTTTTTAAAGGTTTATACTTATCATCTCTTTAGAGTAGGGGTGGAATATAAGTTCTCGTTTGTACAGCAACATTTTATTTCCTAAATGTAAAACACTGGTCAGTGATTTCTAATAATTTGTGGATGCAATATATGTGAATGGACAGCGTAGCAACAAGTGCTTTTCAAACATTTCACGCCTGATAATTTGGAACCCCTCTTTTTATAGTTTGATGAAGATTCTATTCAGACTACTGTATGTATGAAGTTGATCCACATTGAAATCGGACACCAAAACAAAACCGTTTTCGAAACCAGATTATTGTGACAATATTTGCAAAATTCATGTTAAATTCATTAGAAAAAAATAAAACTGGTGAAATTAAAGAAAAAAGTATGTTTTCAGTCGTGTTCGATCTTCAAACATTTGGTGTGTTAAGCAAACGCGTTACCACCAAGCTACAGCTGCAACCTTATGACAGTGAAAAAATATGTATATATCTATACATAACTGATTTCAGTTCCGGCAGCATACGTTGAAAATCAAGATAAATCAAAGAAATATGAAATAAATTATTTTATAGCTCTTTAAGTAAGTATATCGGGCACTGTTTTTTTAAACTATCAAACACTCATTTACATTGTTATTCACAGTTCAAAAGAATAAGCGGGTCGCTATAATCATCCGTGATTGACTTAAAGCGTCTATTGACTCCGATTCAAACAAACATAATACTGTTAAAAGTTTAGAACAAGTTTATTTCAACGGGTTTTCGAAACCACAGGAGTAATAAAAAATCGGAAGATTTTCCCCGTATGTATATTATTGGAGGGGGAAGGCCGGTATGTCTTCCACAACAATATGGCGTCTTCCTCGGCAATGAGCGAAGAAGGGGGTCATGTGACCCGTCATGTGGTCAGTTTTGGCGCGATCTTTTTGCATTAGAGCAATACTGAGCTACTGACCTTTGGAAATTAATATAGATACACCACTTCGATATCTAACGTTTTCTCGGAGAATACGGAAATGCATCACAATGCATATTCCTACGACCAAAATCAATAAATAAAAGGACAACTTTTAATACAACTGTTTTGTTACAATATTTTGGTAGCTCTAGATCTATATCACTCTTGATAATAGATCTAATTTTGCAGACTCGCATTTTTTCAAGGCGACTCATGAAGGGAACTATCTTATTTCAACGGAGTTTTACTAGATCTTGAAGTGATTAAAAATGGATTAAGGGAAAATATCGTCTATGTAATTTTTTGTGCATGGGTGGGGAAGGTGGGGGGGGGGAGTGGTTGCACTGGCCGGTTTGTCTTCGACAACCGTCCAAAAATTGCTGACAAAGAAATTTCAGTGATTCAGTTTTATGATTTTGTGAGAAAAATGTACTGTATTCACTGTTTTCATGACAGTTTGTGAAGGAAGTTGTATATCATTATTAAGAATTGGCATAGATACAAAATAGTACTTATTTGAATCAAGTGTTTGGCGCCATCGTATTACCTGTAATAAGTATGTAAATGTTAATCAGCCGCAAATTAAAGAAGTCACAATAATAATTAGCAAGGTCACATTACGTTTCTTGAAGTGTGCGATAACACATGAATTAATGCGTATGTTGTGGTAAACGCCTCGGTAGCCTAGTGGTAGTGCGCCCGCTTCGAGTGCGGGAGGTCGTGGTTTCGTCATACCAATTTCTTCTTGCTTAACGTAACAAATCATTCGTAAAGAAAAATACTGTCCTTTCTATTTATTTTCATTTTTCCGGCCGCAGGCCGGTATTGATTTCACATTTACTTCCATTTTATATCTATTTAACAGCTGATTAAAACTGTACATTTTGATTAGTGGATGAAAAATTCCACAGGTTTTTGAATAGAATAGATAATATTTTTTAAGGGATGTGCAGGTGCTCTGAGCTGTATTGTTAGACAGGAAAATCCGTTGCAAGACTCCTGTGGAAATAGCTGACCGTTTCAAGGCGGTGCCCCACTTTGTTCCTATATTTGTTCGCTTTGTCCTCGTGTGTTTGCTTTGTATGTGAGTGTGTGTGTTGGCAGTGTGCACATCTGCGTGCTGTGAGTTTTATTTTGGGAAGGCTGCGATTTTGGAACGTAGCATTTCCTGTTTGTTATTTATCCTTGTTTTTTAAGTACCACATGAGTGTCTGAAGTGGTTTAAATGTGCAAAAACGAAGAAAATGCGGTGTTTACATATGTATTGGTATCAAAGGCACGATATTTAAATCTAAATAAAACTGAATAAAAAAAAAACAACTGTTACACTCAAGAAACTCGATGCTTTAATGGAACACAGAGCAACAAGAAAAACGCTGTCAAGCTGCATTTTCATTTGTCTTTTTCATCATATTTTATTTAAACTAAAACAGAGAGACGCACATTCTCCGGAAAGTTCTGATGTATTAAGTAACGTTGACATTAATCAAACTGTTGAAAAAATCAAGGAGTGCTCCAGGCACAACAAATAGCAGATTTTTAATTAGTGCGTCAATTGTGCAAGAACACACCATCACTCCCTATTGATATGCTCGTACAAAAGCAAAATTGCGACAATGAGTGTACTACATGTGAACATCTAAGTTTCACCTACCCTGTCCAAAATGCTACTAATTGTACGATAAAATGCACGTCTAATTTCAATTTTATAGTCCACAGAGATTTGGTGAATTGTTATTTACTGTCGCTGCGCAATGTGATTATAACCCTTTCTACAAAATTGGTTTCCAACGTGATTAATTCTGTTGTCAAATGTATGGTGGCATGAAATGTATTCATGTTGTGTCTTTTTTGTCAAGAATGTATTTCATTCTTTTCTAAAATCATGTTATTAAGTATTCTGTTTGAAACATAATGTCGTGTTTTAATATCTCTGATAAATTTAAAATTTATTTTGATACGAATAGCGTGCAGATAAGATATATATTGGTGTCCATTTCTAAACTGAACTTTCATGGAATATGATCTTCATCAGTAATGGTTTGTTATGTGATTTAAGAAAAAAATAAACAAACATTGGATATTAAAAGTTATCAAAATGTGGACAGTTATACTGGCAACAGAAAATAAACAACATAATTGTCAAAAGTGATTTTTCTTGGAACAGAGAAATGAGAAAAGTTACGTTTTCAAAAACAAACATGTTGCGTCTTTGGTACTTTCTCAAAATTTGTCAAATGCAATTTTGACAAAAGAAACTTTATCAGAAAAACGGCGAAATATAAAATAGGGCAAGTCATATAATAGAACGAGGTAGCAAGTTTTATGAGTTAAAAGTAAGCTAAAAAGTATCACATTGCAAAACAATCTAACTGAAGAATTTGGGAACTGCATTGTTCATATTTTGTGTAATGACATTAATGATATTTCCAGCTAACCAATTGTTTCGGTTTTGTGGAAAATTGCATAACGTCAGGAAAGGCTTTGTTTAAAGTGGATAGATCCATAATTTTGTTTTCCTCTTTGCTTCTAGATAGTCGTGTGTAGCTTTTACGTTTTGGCATTTGAATAAAACAGAATTTACCAAAATGAAAATATATCAGTAAGATCAATATTAGAAATTAGAGAAATGCGTGAGGGATTTTAAAAAGAAACGAGTTCTGACGACTCGTATTCTGTGTGGTCTAAACGCTCCACGAACGCGGTTAATGGAAAATACGAAGTGTTGATTTTAGGTCTGAGTGACCATTGGTTTTCAGAAATTCCAAGATGGATGTATATAAATTTTCAGACAGCTTAAATGGAATAGATTCCGATCTGCATATTATTTGAAGGAGTGTTAGGATACGGAGATATTAGCAGTCTGATTTCTAAACAAACGCCTTGTACTTGTTAAACTGTTAATTAGCTGATTTTAAACAGTTTATAAAATCAACTAGCAGGGTGCAGTTGTCCTAGTTGACACCAGCAAATTTCACGTGTGTAGGCTGTTTAAATAATTTCACTTCCAAATATCTAAAACGAATAAAATAACAAAAATATATAAAATAAAATATAATTATGTAAGTATCAACTTACATTCTGCGTTCTATTGTCTATTATTATATTTTTTTACTTTACGGGTTAATTGCTTAAGTTGCAACACACTCTGTGTTTTGACACCAGCACTATGAGATCCGGGGGAGGGGCGAAGAAACTTGTACGCCGGATGTCAGTGAAAAGTAGACTTATTAACGCGCTTAATAAGACAATTGATGATGAAGATTTTGAAGTTCCTCGTTCACGATGGGTGTACAAAAACACGCGAAGGCGATGTCCGTCACCACATCGCATTTGGCCAACACAGGTAAAAATGTTTTGTTGTAGTTGTTATTGCTTTTTTATATATATTTAATTCAGTTTGTTTAGATGAATGGGTTTTGAATCATGCAATGGTATTTCTTAACTATTACTCATTAATGGAGACCTTTCGTACTATTCGGGCATTATTTTATGCAATTACTTTATTAGAATACCCGGTCAGTTATATGCCTTGCTTACATGACGCACCGAGCTGTGAAAAACCAGCGGTCCTAACCACTCGGCCATTGAAGCTTGACATTCACAGTATGAAATATGACACAAAATGGTACGGTTTTGATGATAGCATTTAAAAAGCAATTTACTTGTGCCAAAGAGCAAGCAGAGAGATGGCATATTTAATTACCACTAAAACAGGCCAAATATGATAGTCCCACATAACCTGCCGTTCCACAAGCGATGTCTGGTTTGCATGTAAATATATAACGTTTTGCAAATTGTTACTAAACTGCGTGCAATGTCATCTCTTAAAACGTACATTTAAGTTATTGAATAGTATTTATTATAAGCTGAATGTGTATCGTTAATTTTCCTCCATATTTTACAGCGAGTACCAATCTTTGCTTGTGTATTGTTTCAAAACATGGTAAATAAAATGGTTCTTAGGAAAACAAAGAAACTTGCCATCCATCAAAAGATGCCTTTATCTCGGAGAAGTGGTTAAGTAATTCATAATTCATTCGTTAAGTCAATTCATTTGCTTTTCATCTCAACATTTATTTTGGCGGCGGATCATTTTCGACACAAACAAGAAACAGAAAAAAGTTTAACTTTACGCGCATGTGTACTATTTTAGTACAACAACAATTACATAATCAATTGTTTGAAATCCAGTATGATCACCTTTGTTTGTCCATAAAGATAAGTTTATTCATATAAATTCCAGAAGGTCTTAGACCCAAGAGGACATGTGATACATATCTAAACCTCTGCTAGGTTGTAACTTTTCGAAATGAATGGAAACTTGCATTATTTTGAGTAGGGTTTACAGCAGTTTTCTAACTTTGTTGAGTGTAATTTTGTATACACAAAAATATACTCAAATTGAAAATGTAAGCGAAGATAGAATTTCACCAAATAGATGTGTTTTGTTTATTTTTTATGTAAATAACATACGCCAATATAATTGCAGTCTTTTGAAGGTCCATAATGCTTTAATTTTTTATTTTAGAAACAGATGAAACAGCTGTCTAAATAGATGTTATGCTTACTTACATGGTTAGAAAAACACTACTTTTAATATTGCACATGAACTGTTATAGTTAGAGCCATAAAGGGAGGTAATAAAAACAATATGTTCAATAAAACAATCGGAAATAGGATTTAACAAGTATGTTCATAACAGAAAATGTGGCAGCCAGATTTTATACAAAGGCATTATGAGCTTTAATAATGGTATCTCTAATACGATCGCTATCCTGAGCCATCAATAGCTCGAATATCACGGCTGACTCGAACATTAAATGTGATCTTCGGTATTCTATGTTTGGATCACTTGTTACATCGAATAACTCCAGCATTTTGCTCATATCCTTGCGGCTTCGATCAATCCGTGTTAAACTTAGTCTTGATTAAGAACACGTTACGGGCAGGCAGAAACAAGCACGAGGGTAGCAATGCAGCAGTTTTGACTAAAAAGATTAAACAGTTGTGGGACCAACTTTAAATGTCATTTGACTATTTTCTTCTTATTTTGTAGATTGTATTTCAATTTTAGCTATCAAAATATAGACTTTAAGATTTGGTGGTATGTAAAATTGCCCAGATGATATTTCTTTTAAAAAAGCAAAATATCTCATTTGAAATGAATAATAATATCGAAGAAATTGTGCAACAAATGACAAATTGTTAATTAAAGATATGCTTCAGTTGCAAAACCAAATCATCATAAATGCTTCTACAAAGACATGTATCTGTGACATTAAATATAATAAAGTGCAAGTCTACATCTCTCTAACATATTTAAACTTTCGACTAATTGTGCTATAAAATGCACGTCCAATTTCAATTTTTTTTGTCCACAGAGATTTAGTGTATTGTTATGTGAGCTGCTGTTTCGCCATGAGCATAGCCCTTTCAACAAAATTGGTTTCCAAGCATGATTGATACTGTTTTTAAAGGTACTCGCCCACAGATTGGATGAAATGTTTCAGCATATTCCTTTCCAGCAAGTTTCGCATACATGCATATATGACACAGAAAAATGATAAAGTTGGTAAAACATAAGAGTTAGATATTGGTATCAATGCCAATAGAATGTTAATTTTCTGCATTATTTCGAAAGCGTTGCAACGGTTTACTACCTTCTGCACACAATTTTTGGTTATTCATAAGCATTTATCTAGCAAAGATCGTATGTCAATACGTTTGAACCACTAATCTCGTTCATGGTACTCACTCTTTATGGATTATTGAGATAAAATATTTTTCGCCTAAAATGTTTTGGCTTGTCCCTTTAAATGTATGGTGATGTGGCATATATGCATGCTGTGTCTATTTCTCTAGGATTGCCTTTACTTCCTCGAGAAAGCTGTCAGCAAATTATTTGATTTGAGAAAGTCAAAATTATGCCATATAAAACATTCTGAAATATTGACCTGCAAATGAGAATTTGAATGTCCACTCAAAAGGTCGACGTTCATGGAATAGGAAATTCATTATTTATATTGTTTTTAGTAAAACATGCAGAAATAAAAACTATAGAAGATGTTTGTTTTGATATTAAAAAGTAAGCATATTGTTAACAATCAGACTGGCAACACAAAATAAACAACATTCAGCATCTATGCCAGACAGGATTTGTCTTGGAACGGACTAGAAAAAGTAATGTTCATCTAGAGACACCTTGTCTCTGTTTACAACTCGAAATCCGTTAAATGCCATTTTAACAAATGTGTATTGTTATCAAGAAGAAAGTGTAATAAAGAGCAAAACTGATAAATCGAGAGCTGAGTGCAAAACTATTGTATCTTGTTCTTTATTCATATACAGTTACAAAGTTTCGTTCTCAGCCCACGAACTGTATAGTTTGATGTTGAATATCATATTGCATAATCTATCTAACTAGAGTATTTGGAAAGAGTATTGTTTATACTTTCTGTAATGACATTTATGATAATTCCAGCAAACCAACTGTTTAGGCTTTGTAGAAAATTGCTTATCCTTTGGAAAGTTTTGATAAAAGTGTGGTTGAGTCAATTGTTCTGTGCTAATAAATTGCCATACATCGTTATTATTATTATTAAAATCATTTGAATTGAGAGGAATATGCGAGGTTGCTTTATGTATAGGGAAACAAGAAACAATAGAGTAAAACAAGTATTTTCATAGTGTAAAAACATTTGTGAGGTAATTTAGTGTTTATTTACGATCTGGGTGGACATTGATTATCAGAAAATAAACAGAGGGAATTATGGAAATTCTCAGGCAACCAATACGGAATACTAGAAACACTATTGTGACAATATGTTAGATTTGAAGAAAATATTGTTTCTCAAGTATAAAAGTTGCAATGGTTATAAAGCATTTAATTTCTCTAATTTCTTCTAGAAAAAAGCAAAATGTTTTTGTTTTAATATTTTGAGGAATAAAAATATGGAAACATAAGTCTGACTTATGTAATTAGGAATTATTAATTAGTACACTAATAAAATTGATACTTTTACCGGATAAATTGCTTAAAATTGCAAGAACCAGCACTATGATGTCCGGGGGAGGAGCAAGGAAACTTGTACGCCGGATGTCAGTGAAAAGTAGACTCATAAACGCTCTGAATAAGAATACTGATGATGCAGACTTTGATGTGCCACGGTCACGATGGGTGTACAAAAACACGCAAAGGCGGTGCCAGTCACCACCTTACATATGGCCGACGCAGGTAAAAGTTTTCTATCGTTACTTATTTCATACGAAGAACGTTAATTTTAAGCCAGTCTGCGTTTGTATGGGTTGCGAGTTAAGCCGACAGAGTTCAGGTAATTTTGGGGCATACCAGCTTCGATAGTGAATTGATATCCCATATGCACCTTCGGGGATACTGTACTTTTAGTACGGGTGCATGACGACCACAGGCCAGCTAGATGACAAATCGATCAGGGCCTAAATTCACTTAGGAATGATAAGAGTATGACAATTTATTCTTAGCAAGAGAGGAAAGAGGGGCACGTTTTTAAATAAAAATCATTAAAACTGATTATGCACATCACGTTTTCAGCAAGGCACATGAAGTACAAATGTATGTTTACTCTCTAGAGGAATCTAATAATGTTTTTTCTTAAACACATGTGATTGTAGTGTATTAACAGCAAAATCGAGTTATGGATGTGTTTGTGTCAAAGAGCAACAGAGAGATGTCATGTTGAATAAGCATAAAAATGCAGACTTAAATACTCAAGGTCGACCTTATCACTTCTAGTCTTACTTATTACTTGTCTTGAAACATCGTTAACTTAATGTATTCGGTTATTACGCACAGTATTATAGTACTCATTAACATTTAGAAAAAGAAAACATTTATATTATGTATTTTGATATATTTTTAAATCGAAATGGCATACTATTACCTGCGGTAATACATATGATAAAGGATATACATATACACAGATAATTCCCTTCTTTCAAATGTTTATTTCGTTCCTAACGTAGAAATGATATACATGTATTATACAGTATAAATAAATTCCTTCTTTCTGTCAAATGTTTTTTACCTTACTAACGTGACGGACATTTTTTATATTTGACAACACGAGTATTTTATCAATAAGTGATGACTAAAACTCATCTATTCACATATATTATGAAAATACTTCATAATTTTACAAAATAGATTTTTCAAAAAACTTTAAATTTTTGAAATATTAGAGGGAAGTCCCATTTGTTTTTTATTTCTCGGCGAGATAATTCCCTTTTTCTTTCTTAAAGAAAAAGGAATAGTAAGAAAATACTTTATCGAAGTGAAGCCAAGAAGGCGCAGATGCATTAACTCATGCTTAAACCATTTCTATTATCTTCGAAATGAACCATCAGAATTTAAGATAAAATTAGGATTATGTCAGACAAATCATGATCTGGTTCCTATGTTTGAACTGAGTCATCAATTTGGGCCACACATGAATTAATTTGAAGTTTTGAGATATCTTAAATACCAGATTTTCCATTCTAATTGCGTTAAGCATATATATCACATGAGTTCTTGCGGTCATTATATCCTGAAATTCAGAAATGTTTTCGCGGCGTCCTACTGTAATAACTTGTTCGTAAAAGACTCTTTCAATTAATCTATGTATATCCATTTTATATAGCGATTTTCTGTATCTTTTTAAAGATTTAAACTGGTAGTTTTAGTGTGTTATTAAGTACAACAAATGACCTTCTATTCTTTTATTATATTTTACTGCATGACTACCGATGTAGGTTTGACGTACGGACCGATGAGAGGACAACGTGACTTACATGAACAATTATATATTTTTATGAACATGTTAGAATGAAAACGACAAAGGCCTTCTTGTGGTTAATTGTCAGCTATACCACGGTTCTTTGTTAAGACGGTTTGTTATGTAACTCTTCGTGATTAAATCCCTTTGAATTTGAGCTCTGACTCATGCTATACTGGGCAATAAACTACTCGAAGGCCATGATTATTCAGTAAGTAACAACACCAATATGTTAACGCTTCAATGAAGTAGGAACCAAATGTACTTTAGGAAGGTAAAAAGAACTATTTTTTGTAAAGAACATGAAATATCAATCAAACGTTGTAACGATGAAGAGGTTCAACGACCATGCTTCAAAAAGATTACCTCTGAAGTGGGTTATTATCATTTATTTTCTTATGGCAGCATAAATTGGTCGTAATAAGGTACTCTGACCTCATTGACTTGTTTGCAATATCTTCTCAGTATAGTTAACAATATAAATCTGTTGACGGCAAAAACAATGTTGCGAATATATCAAATCTAGGATTGGTATTACAAAATGCTCAATTGAGCCTGCCTTATCGGTCACCTGTATTAAACAGCAAGTTTCCTCAAGCAGACAGTCAGTTAACGTCCCAATTCCGAAATTGACGTGTTTTTCAACTTGTCCTTAGCAGCCACCACCTTAAGCAGCCATACTATGTCACTTTCTTGGCTGGCTGCTCAGTACAGGTTTGATCTACCTTTAAGGATATTCAGTGTGTTTAAACAGTTTTTATTTATGAAAAATGCTCTTGTACACTGTATTTGCAGAAAAGATTTCCGAGGAACGCGCGATAACTTCATGTAAAAAATGATCAGCTTATCATTTTATTATATAAGATATCAACTGATCAACTAATTAATTTTTTTCTAGATCTATATTACAGGTTTAAAGCTAAAATATGGCGATGTACATTGGGACTCTGAAGAGTTTATTTAATTGTTTTTAAAAAGTTAATCATTGCAAATCAAAAACAAATTGACTTTTTCTGATATTTTAGCCACCCATTAACCTTTCAAGCTGAAACAAAAAGTTTACTAAGTTCATTGCGGGGTTATAAATGTCAACATTAATACTTCAAAACACAGATAAATGTAAAGAAATGTAGCTCACTATTTTGCTTGAGTTTACATTTGTACAACAACAGCTATACCTTGAAGATAATAAAACCACGCGTCTCAAATATTTATGTGAATTAGTAATGAAGATATAACGTCTAAAATTTCATAATGAAATGTACTTTATATGATAAATATACGTCACTCCTACACAAGCAAAAAAATCTCTAATTATCTCTAAGAATGTAGGAATAATATACAAGTGATAAATTGCTTTGTGAGAGATTCAACATTTCATGGAGCTCGATTTTTTTCATGCAAAATAGTTTACCTTTACTGAATCTATATTCGAAAACATTTTTTCAGTGTTCAGGAATAGAAATATTTTCAGTTGACAGACAAACGGATATCGCAGCATGACAAAATGTTTGAAAGAGAGCAATTTGATTAAAATATACTTGTCCAGAAAGAACTTGATCTTCGGCTGCAAATCAATCAATTCCATTGCTCTTCCATTCTTCGCCATGACCTGGTTTTGATCTGACGGCAAATCAATCAATAGCGCCGCTGTTCCATTTATCGCCATGACCTGGTTTTGATCTACAACTACAAAGCAGTTGCAATTACAGAAAAGTAATAATACATACCAGTAACAGCTTAGTTTCATTGGCTCATGCTGTGCAGTAACTGCATAAGTCTGGATGCATAAAATAGAAACAGACAGGGCCTGAAATGCCTTTCCTTTAAGAGTAATTGATCTATGGAAGCCGATAGGTGAATTAAGGCTTCATCAAAGTGAAACATAAAAAAATCTGTAATTCAAATATATCGAATATTTCCCGTATTTCTAAAGGTAAACATTTATTTATATCGTAAAATCTTTATATCGATCAAAGTAATAGAAGTACAAATTCAGTGTTGCGAAAACAAAACACATCGACACCTAAGTCCGAACCTATTTTAACTGTATATAAATAAAAAGTTTTTCCACTGAGGTAACGATGTGTGCATGCAAACTAATCACACTTCGAACCTAAAAAAAGTCGAAGATTGTTCTCATTGTCACAATTCAATATAGCGTGTAACTTATTCCAATTCTATATAACTTTAAAACATTGTCTCATCAAAATACTACATAATCAGAGTTTAAGATAAATGATAAAAATAAAAGAGAAAGATGTTCTAGGCCGACTTAAAGAGAGATAATATAAATATTTCATATTTTGATGTATATTTCTTTTGATCATTTTATAAATATAAAGCTCATCTTTAATCCTATAAATTATGATTTTAATTATAAAAGGAAAGGAAGTAAATAGCTTTGTTTGTATTAGAAATAATTGCGTAGGATGTTCGGCGAGAAAACAATTTCATAACTTTCAAAATAAACAGATTGGAATCGGGCATTGGAATGCGGTTGTTGGTTAATGATAAACCTCTCCTTTCTATAGAAATTGACTGGCAAACATACAGCGCCTGTCTAAGTTCATAGCTTGTTTGGTTACGTAAATATTTATCAAACATTCGCGCCATCTATCATAATTCTACTCACATTAAAGGATTTTCATCATTTATGTGAGTTATTCTACGCATGCGTAAATTTACCATATGTCGAGAAAATAAGGGTAAAATTTGGAAAATAGAGCAATATTTGAGAAAAAAAAATATTTAGAGTCGCAGGAACATTATTGTTTGAATGTATTTCTTTATGCTTTAAAGCGTTTTCCCGTTCCTCCTTAAACAATGTAAGTAATATCAAGCATGATCTTCCCGGGTTTGATTGCGTACTGAATATCATGAAACTTGAACATGACAGTGCTTGTATATACAGTATACTGGGCGAAAGTAGGTCCCATGTTCCCTGAATAAAGGGTAGATTTGTTCTCGTCAGAATGGAACAATCTCCCTTCTTATGTGACTATGATGTTTAATTGGTGTATATTTTAAGAAAGAAAACATATAAAGCATAATTGAGCCGTGCCATGGGAAAACCAACATAGTGGGTATGCGACCAGCATGGATCCAGACCAGCCTGCGCATCCGCGCAGTCTGGTCAGGCTCCATGCTGTTCGCTTTTAAAGCCTATTGGAATTGGAGAAACTATTAGCGAACAGCATGAAGCCTGACCAGACTGCGCGGATGCGCAGGCTGGTCTGGATCCATGCTGGTCGCATACCCACTATGTTGGTTTTCCCATGGCACGGCTCAATTATATTCTTAAAGCATTTCCTGTGATCCTGTGATCTGCAAATTAGGTCTGGTTTAACTATGATCGGCACTTCTTTTCTGCGCTGTAAAAGATTTTTCCATTGCTTAAATACACACATCACCACCCGCTTTTCTGGTATCGGATGCATTTGTCTCCAGATTAAATCCATATCCTTAATAGTACCCTAACTAAAATCACGCAGATACAGAAATCGAAAAATCATAGATTTATTTCATTGACGTATTGGTGACGTAATGGTAAAAAAGGTTGATACATCTTTATCGTCTTAAGTAATTTCTACAAAATGCTTGCGCAGTGGAAGGTGAAATACTGTCATATTATCGAAGTTCTTATTTTATAGAAACTATTTGTGTAGCTAATAATTTTATACGGTTCTTCTTAAGGCTTAAATAAGTAAAACAGAAATTAACTCCAGTATGTCGGAACGTTACTTATGCACACAATGATTCCTGTACATATGGCTGCAATTTTCTTGCGTCTTAATACGCGCAACAGGTGATAAAGAAGCTGTACAAAAAGCAAACATGCATTATCTGCAATGTAAACCGTTCGAAAATAAAAACATCTGGTGGTCTGGCACTCAGCAAAGATTTTGTTTTCATGAATAACCCCTTTAAAATCTCATTATTCTTTGTCTTAGCTACAAACAAAAACTGAATTATATCTATTTGTATGCTCTAGCCGACAATTAAGTTGTAACAGAATTCGGATACATTAGACCGTTCCACCTGCGGACCAATCAGTTTGAAAATCTCAATTTAGATAACCAATGAGATGTGGTTTTAGAAGTAATATGGCGCGGAATGAAAATGAAAACTGACATTTAACAGCGTTCGTGGTAGTTTGACAATACGGATTTCATAGAATAGAAATAATCACAGATGCTTTGATTTCAAGCTTTTAATCTATCAAACTCGGACGCAGCAATTTAATAGATTGGAATTAATTCACTTTGCAGTGATTTACATCGGGAGAGTGGCTTCGCTCCACGGACAAGAGATAGATTTAGGAATCCATATCGCGCTGTTTTGAAAATGTGCTTTAGAGTTAATCCTTACAAAACAGTTATCTCAATGGAGTTTCAATGGAGATAGTTTTTCTAATCGGAATAATGCGAAATACCGTGCTAATATTCTTAAAAAAGTGAAAATGTGTGTTAGAAAGTGGAATTTATGACGTGGTGAAAGAAGTGTATTGCTTTCGGATATATTGTTTTTACTCTATAGTAAGTAATATTTAGAATTTCTTAAAGGAAATGTTTTCTTATACATTTTTGGCCTTCAGAATGTCAGATTTTTTTGTTTGCAGGAAAAATATTGGTAATGTTTCAGAAAAATAAATGTATCAACAAAATGGATAAATGAAGATTAAAACAAAAATAAGTAAATTCTCTTTTGATCTCATTTAACTCACTCGATAAATATTTGCATTGGGCTAAAATTGTTTTTATGCAATGAAATTTATAGACTAGACAGAAGATTTTAAAAGTAAAAATAATATCCTGTTATTCAAACAAAAAATAAATATTTCACTTTGTAAATAATGTTAATTAGACAATAGTTCACATAACATATTAATCGGGCGTTGTTATTTTTCCTAAAGGTCATGATAATTGAAACGAAGACATTGTTTGGCTACATTTCGGCAAAAACGTAAAAATCATTAATAATAGTCAAAGAAAAACTTGCCATTCGTAACTAGATCATCGCGCCTCGTTATATGTCTTACTCATGAATATAAATTTAACATTAAAGAAATTTAAAAACATATCTTATATGAAAGAATTACACTAAAATGTCAAAGCTTTAAAACTGATTTATTTGCTAATGAAAACCATTTTTTTTGTGATATTTGTTCAGTTATTTATACTATCATTTTATTGCTAAAGCTTTACTGTCGGGCTTTATTACTCATCAACAAAAATATAAAATATATAACATGGTTAATAACCATTATGTTTATGATCCGGTAATACAGCCTATTTTCATTGTTCAGAGAAAAAATGTTTGCTTCTGAGCCGTTAATTTCCTTTTTCATTATCAATTACAATTACTGTTAACTAGCTTTTAGTTATAGATAGAAACATTTCTCAAATACTACTTAAGGGGGCATGTAATTTCACTTTAATCTTCAAAAGTTTTTATTTCTTTTATTATATTTAGAAAGAAGGCAATTAATTTGTATTTTGAGTAAAGCCAAATACATTTAATGTTTTCTACATTTGAAATAAATATCTTAAGATAAAATATTTTAGTACAAGACGGGCATGGGATGCCTTTAAAAGTTATCCAGAAACAAAACCTTTAATAACGACCTGTTAACATGCTAGCTGTCAATGAAAGGAATACGGTTGCCACTGAGAAAGCAGTAAGATGTTTGTTTTACGAAGGTTGATGCTCTACAGGGTTGTTTCAAATGTATCATTTGTTCTCACTTCTAAATAAAAGTCTAACTAGTATGTGTCAGTAACTAGGGTCAAGAAAGTCTAAACTAATCTCATAGCAGGGTTGCCCATGAATGACGAATACACCAAAAATTATAACTAAAAGGAATTCATCCTTGACACTAAGTTAACATGACTGTTTTATCACGGTGTTAATATTAACTGGTAAAGAATTTATACTTCCCTTTGGGACACCTGCTGTGAATGACTTATCACAAATTGTTCTCTTGAAGTTCGGAATGTTAAAATGTTCCATTAGTAACAGGTTTCTGGTATGCATTGTATTTTGTAGAATGAACTAGATATATCTGTTCACATTAAACAGTATACATGTCAATGGCTGAGTAATAATGTTTATTACAAAGTACAGACAGCCACTCAGTAGGTCCTTAAATTAAGTGTTGTTTTGTTAAGTTAATTTGCAGTAACTATAAAATTGTTAATACAACTGAAACTAGGTGTCTTGAATTCAAAGGAATCAAGTGTTTTACTTCGAGATAACCGGAATTCGACTTAAAATTTTAGTTTGCGGGGAATTGAAAATGTCTTCTAAATATCCGGAATTTCGAGATAAGCGAGTTCAAGGTATCGAGTTTTCAAACTGTAGTTTTATTATTACAGACAATATGCCGCAACATTTATAATTGTCAAGATCATGCTGCAGTGGGATTTATCATAACTTTACGTTTAAGAGAATCTTATGACGCATTTCGCCTACAGTTTGATACACCTAATCCGTAACAGGTTTTTTTTTCTTGAATACTATCTTTACTTTGCAAAACTCAGATAATATAGTTTTAAAATTATACAAAGGTCTACAAGAGTGGTTATAGGACTTTTCTGATTTTTTTAAAAGATATCTTTAATAAGTCAAAAATGTATTTTTCCTTGTTAAATCTCGCTGAAATTACAATTTCGACTATAAATAAAAAAAAGTTTTACAAATATTTTGCAAGGAAATCTTGCATTCATGTAAAAGATGTCCTCAAAGTTTTATATTATTCCGTTCTTAAATAAAGTCAAAATTTAATTTAAAAACAATACATAGTGTCAAAAAAAATCTTAACTTTAAACCTTCCAAATCGTTCTGATATCAATGCTTTTGTCTTATATCGACTTTATATTGATCTATGACTCGGTCGTCTTACTAAATATTAGGTCTTACAATGTGTAAATTTATAAAACTAACGGATACATAAAGTTGCGTCTTATATTTCTGTATAGAAAAACATACGTATTTTATAATGTCGTCGTTATATACTGTTTTATCATGCTGTACGTATGAAGAGACATAAATAAACTATTTGACTTGATTTGACTTAACTATATTCAAGGGGAAATTAAGGAAAATAATTACGAAAAGCTGAATCGAGCAGTAGTATGTCATCAGCTTTAGATTTTAGCAAACAGATAAAATGATTGCAAAAAAAAAGCAATTAGGAAATGTCCAGGTCTTTATTCACGGTACGAGAGACGGACACCAAGTCTTTTAGAAACTGTAAACCGTTTTGACATGCAGTCCTGTAGCAAAAGTAGTCATATGAAAATACGATGACAGGAGTTGTATCCCCTTGCTAAAACCACACTCTTTTGTGCTATCATACAGACTAATTGTGAAAGATGAAGTATGAACTTAACATCATTTAAGATTGTAATTGTCGTTTTTACACCACTTATAATAATAAAAGAAAAACTAAGGTGACGAGCATGCAATCATATGGTCAACATTCTTGCCTGATTTTATGGCTGGATATTTTTTTTTCCTTCACAAATTCTTTAAAGCATACCATGGTATTATTTCCCTCACGACAACTGGTTCAAGAAAGTACAAAAAATCTTTATTGCTCAAAAAAACGTCTGGAAATGATAAGGATTCAGTTATACAGATAATCATTTCTATTTGTCATTTTCAATGAGTTGAAACAGTTCTTAGCCTCTGAAGTAGCAACAAATTGGAAGAAACAGAAACAATCTGTTAAATGAACAAGTAAAAATTTCTGTTTATTTTCCAAGTACACACACATGACAATTTGTTTATAGCCAAGCCTTGGAGAAAAACAAATAAATCAGTGTTCTGTGTAAAACAATGCTCTAGTCAGAAAGAAAGCATCTGCCTTTGTAAGGAGATTTTGCTCTGTAGAGGTGTCAGTACCTGCTACTTTTGTAAGGAGAGTCTGCTCTGTAGAGGTGTCAGTACATGCTTCCATTGTAAAGAGGGTTTGCTTTGTAGTGATGTTATTACCTGCTGCCTTTGTAAGGAGAGTCTGCTCTGTAGGGGTGTCAGTAATGTACCTGCTGCCTTTGTAAGTAGGGTTTTCTCTAAAGAGGTGTTAGTACCTGCTGCATTTGCAAGGAAGGCTTGCTTTGTAGAGGTGTTAGTACCTGCTGTCAGTCTTTGTAAGGAGACTCTGCTCTGTAGAGGTGTCAGTACATGCTGCCTTTGCAAGGAGGGTTTTCTCTATAGAAATGTTATTACTTGTTGCCAGGTATTAGTACATGCTGCTTTTGTAAGGAGGGTTTGCTCCATAGAGGTATTAGTGCATGCTGCCTTTGTAAGGAGGATTTGCTTTGTATAGGTGCCAGTACATGCTGCCTTCGTAAGGAGGGTTCTCCATAAAGGTGTTAGTACCTACTACTTTTGTAAGAAGGGTTTGCTCTATAAAGGTGTCAGTATCTGCTGCTTTTGTGAGGAGTGTTTTCTCTATAGAGGTGCGAGTACATGCTGCCTTTGTAAGTAGGGTTCGTTCTATAGAGGTGTTAGTACCTACTACTTTTGTGTGGAGGGTTTGGTCTGTAAAGGTGTCAGTACCTGCTGCCTTTAAAGGGAGAACTTGTTCTGTGGAGGTGTCAGTACCTGCTGCTTTTGTAAGGAGGTTTTCTCTGTAGAGGTGTCAGTACCTGCTGCCTTAGTAAGGAGGGTTTTCTCTATAGAGGTGTTAGTACCGGCTACTTTTATAAGAAGACTTGTTCTGTAGAGGTTTTAGTACATGCTGTCTTTGTAAGGAGAGTCTGCTGTGTAGATGTGTCAGTTCCTGGTGCCCTTTTAAAGAGGGTATGCTCTAAAGAGGTGTCAGTTCCTGTTGCATATGTAAAGAGGGTGTGTTCCTTAGAGATTTGTACCCCTGCCGCCTTTATAAGTGGGGTTTGCTCTTTAGAGGTATCAGTACCTGCTGTCTTTGTAAGGAGAGATTGTTCTATACAGGTGTTAGTACCTATTGCTTTTGTAAGAAGGGTGTGTTCTATAGAGGATTGTACCTGCTGCATTTGTTAGGAGGGTTTGCTTTATAGTGGTGTCAGAACCTACTGCTTTTGTAAGAAACGTTTGTTCTTTAGAGGTGTCAGTACTTGCAGCCTTTGTAAAGAGGGATTGTGATGAGTGTTTTCTGTATGTAGGTGTCAGTGCCTGCTACTGTTGTGAGGAGAGTTCGCTCTATAATAGTTGCAGTGCCTGCTACCTTTGTGAGGCGGAATTTGTTTATACATGTGACAGTACCTGCTGCTTTTGTAAGGAGGGTTCGCTCTAAAGTGGCTTCAGTACCTGCTGCATTTTTGAGGTGGGTTTGGACTATATAAAGGTGTCAGTACCTGCTGCCTTTGATAGGTAGATTTGCTCAGTACAAGTTCAGTACCTGCTGTTGTTGTAAGGAGGGTATGCTCTTCAGCGGTTTCAGTACCTGCTGCATTTGTGAGGCAGTTTAGGTCTAATCGGGTATCATTATCTGCTGCGATTGTTCGTATTGTTCGCTTTATATAAATTTCAGTACCTGTTGCATGTGTAAGAAGGGTTTGTTGTAAAAAGCTGTCAGTACTTGTTGCCTTTTTAAAGAATGTTTGCAATATGGGGGCGTCAGTACCTGCTGTCTTTGTAAGGCGGGTTTGTTTTATACCTGTCTGAATACCTGCTGTTTTAGGAAGGAAGTCTTGATTTGATTATAAACTTCTTGACCATTTTCTTAAGTCTTAGTTATTGATGTTTCTGTTTCCTATGATACTTGCAATTACTTCATTTTGTTATTACTACGTAGATTTATTTCTGTCAAAGAGAATTCGGAAACATCCATATCAAACAATACAGGTAAAACGATCAACTATGACATCATAAAGTAGAAAGACACTTTACTTCTCTTACACTTGATTCATTCGTTATTTTTATGCATTACACAAATATCTGTCTTATGTTAACTACCGCTACATAGCTGTAATTATCGACGCTACACGTCGGTCAAAAATTGCGTTCTAGCAGGCATTTACCTTAATGTTTTTTTTTCCCCTCCCCCCCCCCACCCCCCCCCCCCCCCCCCCCCCCCCCCACACACACACACATTTATGGGAGCACGTATGTACGTACGTACGTTTTGCAATATTAAATATAGATAAAAGTTTTTTGTGTCCAACAACTCCCAGGTTTTGCAATATAGAGGATGACACAGTATGCGGGGGAATCCGTGTCCACATTTCTAGTTTCTTGTTGTTGCGGGACTTTTTTATCCTTCATGTTTTCTTTATTTCCTTCTTCTTTTCAAATATACAATCAAAACATCAGACACTAATTTTAGTTTTAGAGCATTTCGATAACATGTAAGCCACATAAACCCAATTATAACTCGCGCAATTACCAATAATAAAAAACAACAAATATTTAGATGTCAAATTTGATATAAGAAAACTAATATGCTTTGAAAATACAACCTTCTGAAAATGTTACAATTAAAATTGCTTTTGAGAAATTATGCGTTTGTAGACTTTTAAGAAGTAAAATTAAAATTTTGAAAGGCAGTACACAGTGACAGTGTTTTAGATCTTTGCAATTCCACTGAACAAAACTATGTTATTGCAAATATTTTACCATGTTTTATCAACCGCGTGGAACTACATTTTGGACTACTTCGTATGTAAGACTGCTTCATAGTCTTTTACTTTGAAACTAAAAAGGAAAATGCGCTGTTTTCGTTTCTTATAATCTGCCAGTTAAAAGATAAGAAACAAAAATATACTTGATTTGGCCTTTTCTATATGGGATGGTAATAAATACCTTCTGAATGATTTCTCATTCATTTCCGTTCGCTTTGGTTGCAGAGTAGGCATGTCTAATGAATTACATCATTCTCTTAAGTAATTAATATTTTTGTATTTTATTCCAACTTCATTAGTTGAATGTTATATAATTTGTGGTATCATTAAGTGCATCTTTTTTGCGTTAATCGCGAAACGTTGATTCAATCAAAGCAACTATTTAGTTATCCCAGTGGGCTATTCTTTTGATATATCGGCTTTCTTTGAATGGTGACCCTGTGTCAAGCAATAAAGAGGAATTGCTGGCTACAAAATGATGACGCTTAATCAATCTGTTTATTGCATCGTTAATGTCGGGCATAGAACGTGATGCTTGAGTTTGAAGCATACTTTGAACATTTAATAAGAAACATCTCATTAACACAAAACAAACAAAAACAGAACTTTAAAAAATCCTTTTTATAAGGTAACACTCCTTGGAAATATGTTGCGAAATCGCACGTCTTTTTTTTTTGTCAGACGTTTTTTCAGCATAACTAAAGGAATAGTCTCAAGTTTTAAGCCTAGTTTTAACACTTCAGAATCTGACTAATCAATTCTAGGTTTATTCGGGGCAGTAATGCGTTTGGTAAGAATATTTTCATTTTCAGCCTAAATCTGGAAACGTTTCAGCAACATGTCATATTGTTGTAACTTTTCATTGATTACAACAATGCTACCTGGATAGTATTCGATAATATTGGCAAAAACATGACATAGAAATACTCATCGATCTCGTGTTTTTGTCACCATATGACACAAGGTACACCTTAATTCCTTGTATTTTACATCATGCAATGGCGCGTGACGAACACTTCATACATTTGTATCTTACAGACTTTCCTAAAGTTGTATAAATAAATACTGCCTAGAATTTACGATATTACATTGTTCTTATTGTTTTAATATAATATAAAATAAAAATATTGTTTAATTTTGGCAAACTTTTACATAAACCTTAGGATGTACCCATTTAAATCTGTCGGTTTATGCTGAATTGGTCTCTTCTGGTATTTGAAATAGCGAAGCAAAGAGCATTGGCTGTTCTGTTCCAGATATGGTACATCAAAGAACAAAAAGAGCCCTTGTCCTTGGCTGAAATGCAATTTCGTTGAACGTTTCTCTTAGATATTCTGCAAAATATAAGAAATAAATTGATTCTGACAATGTTAAACTGTTACAGATTTGCACAAAAATTTAAGTCTGTTTGCACCCAGCGAAATAAAATAAAGAGAATGTCAAATGTGCATTCAGCATATCAAGATAATTACATTATCATGGGATGTTAGTGATATTTTATGTACTTTTAGCGGTTAACGGCCTCTTACTGTTTTAGCATACAGCCATTGCGAACCTACTCTTAGTGGTATTATTTCTTTATTAAATTGATAGATTATAATCATGATTTTTTAATCCATATAACATAGACGAAAGGCACAAAAAGTCTTTTTTTTTCCAAAATACACAGAATATGCAAATGTTTTTAAAGAATCGCATCTGTTTGTTTAGGATTCTAATTTTAGAACATTCAAAATGGCCACCATTTTAAAAATAGCTCAGTTTTAGTAAAAACATTGTTGTTACATTCTTTATACACATTTATGAATTAACTGATTCATACTTGCTCCTAGGATCAAGTGATTCATTTTCTATATTTAATATCAATATGCTGCTGTGATGAAAAGTGACCATTCCTGAAATACGTTGTTATTAGTCCGTCCGTATAAAACGATATATGATATTTTACTGATATATATTAAGGCGTGTTGAACAACTGTTACACATGGTTGTGATGAGCGTTTCTTGTGCCTCTATTTAAAGCAAATTCAAAAGCATGTTTGATACCGATATCTTAATTATATTGTGCACACAAAACATCATTAGCATTTGCTTCTAGTCTCACTATATAATCTGGAAAATATGTCATCTGATGTAAAAGTTTTTGCCTGCTTGATAGCCATTACTGCTCTTTATCTATGCGTCTTCTCCATAAATACACAGGGGCTGTTGCATAGTGAGGGCATGTCTAGGTCAGAGTGAGGTAACAGGTTAAGTCATATTCTTCAGTCGATTTATTAATTATAGCAAAATAATATATCTATCAGTGTTATGATAATATAAAGGTTCTACAGATCCTTTGAGTTTGATATTGATACTAATGATAAGAAACTAGAAAAAATACACACATCACCGTTTCATTCTAAGTTGTAAAAATTAAGGGTTGCATTATCAGAAATGTCCACGTGAAATATTTAGTATATGTTTGCTTACTTAGGGATTCATAGTTTAAACAATATTTCTGAATCATAGAAATTAAATATTTTGTGAAAGGTCCAAAATAGAAAGTGGGAATGCGGATTGCATATTTCTGTATTTACAATTTTCAAATTTTTTATCAAATCAATAAATTGGAGAAAAAATGATGACGATTTCATGCAATTTTTATAAAATATTCATTATAGAAACTGGGAATATATTTGCGCTGCAACAAGGCCATTTTTAAGGTTTCGAGGACGCCTTGTTTTTGCTAAAACATTTGGATTACGTTAGAAAACGACAATTTTGTTTACATTTCTACGCATTATTAGTTTAGGTGGGACCAAATATTAATTTAACTTTTCCCCACTATTTACAGAGGCTAAACTATACCAGGCTGTCTGATTTGATTTCATTTGCATTATTTCCTGGAAATTTGTTTCGCATTCAGAATTAACCTGATCGGTTTGATGAAATATTTCGTTCTTTTTTGTCAGAAATTATCGTTATGCTAATCTCCATCAAAAGCAAAAGAGTACTCGATTTGTCAGAAACTTTGTTGTCAGTGGTCGGACCTTTTTCCCACTAGTATCTGGCTTTAATATGGAGCATTTTGATTTTTTTTCCTGAAACGATGGCCGGAAATCGTTTCATTATTGCCCTCTACTAGCAACTAAAAACTACTAAATTCTTTATAATGTATTTCTGCCAGAGGCTGTTATGTATGGTTTATCGGGATAACTGTATTTGGACAGATATGAAAGAGAAAAATAATGTTTTTATTTTAGTCTATCCGTCTTCCACTTTCTGGTTTGTAAAATAGATTGAGAAATTGTTGAAACAGGCGACGTATATATAAATTATTTGAGATGTTTTGAGTAAATTCGTCATTGTCAAACATACTGACAGTCTACGATGAAATTTAGTGATACAGTGGTAGTTATAGACGAAAGGTCGGAGGTGCTATAAAGATGGCTAATCTCATAAGTCCTTCACGTATTTTTGCTACTGAAATAAATATCTCGATGTTTCCTGATAATGAAACAAAGCGAAGACAAAGATAGATATGGCCAGTTTTTTACCCTTATCATACTGGACACGATTGATTCTGCCTTTGCGATTAGTGCAGATCATGTTCAGCCTGTACATCCATGCAGTCTGGTCATGATCTGCACTGTTCGCCATATAGTCAGTGTCTTTTTGATATGCAGTCCTTTTAACAGTTAATGGCACTGTCCAAACTGAAAGATGTACAAGTTCATTATGACATTTAGCAGGGTAAGGGTTAAATACTAAAGGGTTTTATCTGTAACTTTCAAAAATTGAGTTAACACTCTGAAAAGGTGGCTTATCTCATTCTTTATTCTTATTAATTCGTCATTTTAATTAACCATAATCATGTTTTGTTGTTGTTGGGTTTTGGGTCACACCGATACAATTCAGATCATATGGTGACCTTTCCAGCTTTTGTTGATGGAAAAAGACCCAAGGTGCCCATCTGGTTATATCTCAGACATAGACGGGTACACTGACCTTTCGTTAGCCAGACGGGTGGCCTCCTCACATGGCATGGAAAACTACACTCTACTGAGCGAGGATTCGAAAAATAAGATTTCTTAAGTTATGTAATAAAATCCTTACTGAATTACGAATATATCATGTAAGATACTTATCTTATTTTCTCCAAAATATGTTGCCAACTTGTAAATGTTAGAGGCTTTCAGAGTAATTGCAGTCAGATGTGGGAGTTTGCTTTTTACGAAATTATGCTGTTAGATAATTAGAACAAATACAGTCAACAAATTAACAAAATTATTTCAACCATCTATCTAGTCTCTAGTTTTCCCAGTACGTCAAGCAGTGAACGGCTTCTCAAACAGTACACTATGCACAATCCAGTGGATAATCACAACATGATATGTTTCTTCTATTACTTTGACAGAGCGGGGATTAACAATTGGAACACTTCGCACGCACATTGGTAATAATCTTTTACAAATGATGTCTAGTTTAAACACGATAATAATTCATTGTAATTGAAAAATAGTGTTTGTTTAATGTTTGTACGTAACCCTCAAAGTAGTCATCATTGTTCAATTTCAATTTAAAAGAAAAATCAATTCTTGGGTTTGTTTACACGACTGACCAATCAGAACGGACAAAAATAACCGTATTCCCAGGTATACACACCTTATTCCAAGAAAGTTCCCTGTATTTTTTGAATTGGTGGTGTCTGACCTTAAAGTTCCAATGCTGCCATTTTTATTAAGCATGCGTCTATTTATAGTTTGAGAACTTGTTCAGCGTAGGCTTGCATTTGATTTGGAAGTGAATTTTTTACCACGAGAGGAGGTAATGGTTCGGAGAGTTGCAGTAAATAAAGTGTTAACATATTTTGTGTATTATTTAAGAAGATAAACAAAAACAAAACTAACGATATAAATCGTTCTTTTTTGTTCAAGAATCCGGTTTCTCTTTGTTTCACAAACTCACGAGAATGCTACAATTTGTATAAACAGAACAACATGGTTATTGCATTCGCTTGTATTGCATTGTGTTTGGAATAAGTTAAAGCTGATGTGAGGCATGGATCACTTTAATTATGTTGAAAAGGTTGCTCTTAGAAATATCGCATGATATTATTGTAGAAGAAGAAGAAGACAGTTATCATATTGTATGAAACGTTCTTAAGCCCCGCTTTTGTTTATATTAACTGTCAAATATCAAATATTAAATAAAGCCCATAAATTGTAACAATTTCTTGATCAATAAGCAATTAACGATACATCCTGTTTACCAACTATGGAATGTTAAATAAAAAAATTTTTAATATTACATGAGTTGGGTTATGAATAGTTTAAGACATTTTGAACTCGTCCAACTGGCGGCCGTTTTGTTGACCTTTCTGTCTCATATTTATTCAGACAAAGCCCAAAACTAATTTGGATTAGCTCAGTTTGATAAAAAATAAATCCATTTGAATCATTGATCTTGTTTTAGGACACGTTGCACTTAGTTAGATAATCAGATAACTAAACACTTACTTAGATGAAGAGATACAGTTTACACTTACTTAGATTACCTGATACACTACACACTTACTTAGATTACCTGATACTTTACACACCATTACTTAGAAAACAGGTACACTTCACACTAACTTACAAAAACAGATGCACTTTACACTTACTGAGATAAACAGATACATTTCTTTAAAAGTGCAAAGTGTATAATGTTTATCATAGTTAGTGTGTAGATTACCTGTTTATCTAAGTAATTGTATAGTGTATCTGTTTATTATCTATGTTTATGTATAGTTTATCTGTTTATCTAAGTAAGTGTAAACTGTGCCCGTTTATCTAAGTGAGTGTATATACTCAGTTCCAAAAGAAAGTGTGCACTTTTTAAGTTTAAATATTTCAAAAAATTCTCGGACGTTTTTGTTTCATTTTTTCATACACTAACTCTCATGTATAACTCAAAATCTAAAATGCACACCAATTTGTTTACGAACTGATTTAAATTTTGGTACCAAACATTATAAGTTTTCATGAAAATAACCGAGAAAAAATAACAGGAAACTAAGTGAACACTTTCTTTTGGAACTGAGTGTAGTATATCTGTTTATCTAAGTAAGTGTAAAGTGTATCTGTTTATCAAAGTAAGTGTATCTGTTTATCTCAGTAAGGTTACAGTATCTATTTGTCGCAGTGTTTTCATTTACAATATTTCTATTCATAAATCAGTAATATGTTTTCTAGAAAGAAATTACATATAGAATAATTAAAGTTCACGCTGTTATTTCTAATAGTGTCTTTTATGTTTATTGTTAGATATGGATTTAAAGGTATTTAGCAGTTATGTTTTTGTTCCCTGTAAGCACGGAAGCGTCTTGATAACTTAAAACATAATAATTTTATTATATTAACCAGATATTCTATAAACTTATTTTCAGTTTTCCTCAGGAAAAGAGAAAAAACGCATTAACTGATACAAATATTTACTGTACGAAAAGATGTTTGCTGATACAGTATAAAATGACGCAATTACCTTCAATGCAGACAATCGTTTCTCACTGCATACAAATTGTTTAATAGTGCAGTTTTTGTACACTTAAAGAGTTGCTAATGAGAACAAAATGAGCTGTATTTTTGCTGGATAAATAACTACAAAGTATAGTAATAGTAATTTTTCATCAAAAAACAAATGAAACCAGAGTAATTTCTGATGTCTGAGCTTCTAATTCTGGCATTTGTCACTACTATGTAGATAAAAGAAAAATAACAAAAATTGAATTTTTGTGACAAATTCTTTATTATTAGTCTAATGGCTAGTCTATTCATGATATTAAAACTCTTTATATACATGTATAATGTCGCTGCTGAGTTTAACTGAAGGTTATACTTGAAATACGTAGGCGTTTCATTTTTATGTTTTTGCATGTTACATTAATTGAATAAAACGCAAGATTTAACATAACAGGTGAACAAGGATATTGCCAAGGAAGGGTTATACTTGTATATAATACGTAACGATTCGAGATCAGCAGTATTATCATGTACCTATGTATATTTTGTTATAGCCACCCTTCGCACGATAAGTGACAACGAGTTGTACGAACTGATAAATGTACCACCCAACCACCCAGGTTTGATAACAACAAGCTGACGTGGAGTCTCGTTATTCTGCATAACCACTTATTGTTGTCATTATTTGCAGTATTGCACACGATTGTTGTTTCAAAATAACAATATTTTGTCATACAGAATAAATCATTTATCACTGATTATCATCGAGCGAGCTGTTGTTGTATTTATACAGAATATGTGCACGAACACGAACGCATCATTTTTACAGCAACAAATACGAGTTTCCGTCCGCTTATAGAACTCGTTATTTCGTTTACAACACCAGAAAAGTCTAAACGTTTGCACTGACATTTCTACATAAAGTTTTTGTCTTTTCATGGATATGATTAGTTTCATATGGCCTATGGTTTGATACTTTGATGTTAAGACATGTATCAGCGCGTAACCTATTTCATATTCCGTCATTACATTCGTTTATAAGAATATTCAAACAAACCACAGATGCACCAAATGTCTCGGAAAAGGAGTACAAAAAAAATGCATATCAAGAACAGTGCGTTTGAAAAGTGGCATTCGCAAAATTAAAAATATCAAAACATGATTTTTTAAATCAGTGTTAGCAAAATTGGTGGCAACTAAACTTAGAAAGTTATGGATAAGCAATGCCCATTGCCACCCCAATTGTTTCAAGTCTTCAAACGAAAGGTGAGTTTATTTAACGTTTTGATATACTAGTACGTTTCAGGATTATTTTGTACTCTCACATTATATTTAACTACAGAAATGTGATGAAATACCGTTAATGGTTTTAGCAGATGGTTACAATTTTGTACAGCTCCTTTATGTTCAACTTTAATTGAATGAAAAGTAATTGTTTTATAGAATTATACTGCAGTACTAAACCCTGTTTCACCGTTAAGATTTAGAAGGTTTGAATATATACTTTTAAAAATCTTAGATCCTGTTTCACGCAAGATATACAAGAAAAAATATCATAGTTTGCGTGCACACCTGTCGGAATTGAAAGGCAGAAAGTATGATTACAGTACATATTTATTTAGAGAGAAAAAAGTCTTCAAGAAAAAGTACTGCAATATATTTTGCTAAGGCAGCCGACATCATTCCTGCGTTATGCACTGGGTCTTGCGGACGCATATACCAACACAATGCGTGAAACGGTATTGCTAGAGATCATAATAGATAGCCTCAGTACTATCGGTAGCTCTACTCGAGTGTTCTTCCGTGCCTGAAAACAAAATCATTGGAATTGCAATCCGGGTCATCCTGTATAGAAGCTGAATAGTCGTCTAAAAGCTTTAGATTTAACCAAAAAAAATCTGATAAGTTAAATGTTATAAATATCTAGTTTACTGGGTATTGATGTCTAAGAATTATACTAAAGTAACACTTAATGTAGTGAAAACTGTAGAGAAAAGAATTTAAAGAAGTATTTGACATATTTATCAATACGGAACAAATCAAGTTGTATGTAGACGTTTGGTGTAGCAGTAGTCAATCAAAAGAAAAAGTTTTTACACTGGAACCATTTCCCATTGAAAAAAATATAGTTCAAGTTGTACTTTAGGTAGACTGGTAGTCCTAACATTTGGCAATTATAGTTTGTTCTTATGTTAAATTGATTCCTTTCATATTTATAACACGGTTAACTTTCTTTTACTGCTGAATGTGATAATACAAACAGATATTCGAGAGAGTATTTTACAGAATTAAAAGTTCACTCACTGAAAACGGAAATATAATAAATATTATCAGAATAATAGTCAGTCTATACTTGAGGTTATGGACCCGTAACGACAATCGATTACGTACTCCCCGTGTGCCTGTCATGAATTAGCCTGGCTCCCTGGCTGCATGGTTATCTTTTATATAAATACTGAAAACATTTTATAAGAAAATTTTAAGCCTCTAAAATAGCACAATTTTATCTGATGGCTGAACCTATGTTTGAAGCCAGGGGCAATAAAAAATGTCAATGTAGAAACAACCTTCCGAGTTACTTCCCTGGTATTGAAGAAAACTGAAACAAACATAGGGACGGGAGCCGTCTAGTCATGAATGGAAAGCCAGGTGCTCGTTTGAGCTACAGTATTATCCGAAGGATGCCGAAATGCCATATAAGAATACGTAATCACATTGTCATTGCGGGTCCACTACCTTAAAACAAATAATGGAAATTTGTGATCATTACGACATTTAGTTTTTATTATCATTACAGCCAGTATTAGTTTATGTTGCTATCTGACATAACATTGACATAACACTACATGTTTGCAAGGTCAAGCGAAGTTGGATGCGACCCAGCAATGCTTGTATTCATTGAGATATAACAATAAATGATAACAGTCCATGGTTCTTTATGTACGTGCCTTAATAACTGGTTATTTGGTTAACATCGGAATGGTTAGGTTTTGTGTTTAGACAATTGTCAGAAATATTTACGGCTACCAATGAACACAATTAGTTTCACGCTCACTGTGTTTTTATCATTCGGAGCAAGACATTCATCAGAATGTACGGAATTGTGGGTGGTTAAAACATTACCTTGGAATATGAAATACTGGAGATTTGAATAGTTCTAATGTAAAACTCGGATATGTAAACAGCTTTTGACGCTAGTACTGTTTGTATTAAACTTCAAGGAAAATTAAAAAGACATCCGCGTAGTGATATATGCATGCAGATACCTCACTGTTTATTTATCTACCGTTCTTCACATAGAAATTGATCTAGGAATGGGTATGATACCAACACAAAGTTGATACGTCGATGATATAATACCTGAACTTTCAAAACAGCATTGGTAGCACAATTATGGATAGGCCAAGGTCGCTCTCTATAAGACCTATATTGCAAACTTTAATCGCCAATGATGAAAAGGTGAGGTGATTACATTTATATCGTATTTGTGTCAGGTATTTTCTATAATGGCAGTGTGATTCTGTACGGTTCAAAACTCCAGTTTTTTTCCGGATACCTTACTTCGAAACCATGTACACTATTTGATACATCCAATATTTTAAAATCTCATCTTATTCAACAAGAAATATATCCATGATTAAACAACTGACATGAAAGCAATAACATATCAAAAAGAACCTACTTCTCTTTTAAAATCTAAACGGTTCACTCTTCATTTATATCATGTTCAATGTTCTAAGTTTGTATGTTTCATTAAAACGGTCTCCAGATTGTTTCAGGAAAGCCAAGTTGTTTTACAAGTATAAGAATGAATCATAAAACTCTCTGAGACGTTCCTTTGGGAATCTTAGCATGAAAACAAGCAAACAATATCAGACTCGGTTTTATAGATTCTTTTCAATAGAGATAATCAAATATGTAGCATACCTCTCATGCCTTCCCCCCCCCCCCCCCCCCCCCCCAACACACACACACAAACAAAGAAACAAACACAGCCTTCTAGCAATGACTTAAGCAGAATTCTGGAATTGTACTGTAATGGACTCCTTGATACCAGATGAAATATCATAAGAAGCATAGCAACCAAACAATAGATAATTAAATGCGCAAAGACAACTTTGAATACTTTCAGTTATTCATGTTGTATAATGCTTAGCCGAAATAAGAATATTTTACGAATGTCATTTTGGAAGCTTATTGCTCTCTATGTTCATTATTTGGTCTATTATGTGCCATTTTTTATCATATTAGCTGAATGTATATACTTTGATCATTCGAAAGGAATTTCCATTAACATATACATGGCATTCCTTAATGAAGATCCAGTTATGCAATCAGCACAACTGTCATTTTCCGCGCGAGATGTTTTTTTTACAAATGGATTCCTAACTGCGTTTTGATGCACGCGGCTTTAATTGAATTATGTAATGTGCAGTTGTTAATATGAAATTAACACAACAGTAGGACTGAACATTATTGGTTACTGTGTTCATTTTTGCCAGTTTAGCTACATTATTTCCGTGCTTACATAAAGCAAAAATCTTATTCTTAAAGGCTACATCAAAATGGAATGTGTTTTCATGCTTTTTATGCTAAAAGCTAAAACGGTTGTGTGAAATGCACGTCTGCGCACAAAGTAGCACGTTTACCTTGAAGGATAGAATCTTTTTGTTTTATATTTGGTAACTCGATATTTCGGTACATATAACATCATAGATCAATCCTATAGAAATAGAAATTCCGGATATCTCATGATCATTTCCTACAAAATAACAATAGATAAAAATCGAGAAAATATTTTGACATGCTATCGGCCACAAGGTACACCCTTTTCGTAGGTTTGATGTTTGAAATTGTATTATACATACGGTTCGTGGACACTATGGTTGGAAATGTTTCCGTTTCATTTTTATGCTTTTGACTTGCATGCGAATTGTTTTAGTTAGGTTGTACCTTTCTTGTTTGGAATACCAAGACTATTCCTTGAATATCGTAACAGAAAACCGTTATTGCAGGATAACGTTTGATGAAATTAATGCTCTTTCTTTTATCATTTGACACTTAAATAGGGTCATCGATTAGCCCTCTCATATCTCATATTTTTTCCTGCTTACAGACCATCAAAATATTTGAAAAAAGACAAATGTTCATCAGGTAATTAAAATTATATAGATAAACGACGATAACCTTGCTTATGAGTACTAGTATTGCTCAGAACACTTGAAAGAAAACGAAATTTTAAACACATACTGGTATTGATAGCAGCTCTTGTCCAAATGAACGACAAAATGTTCCTTCAATAAATTTTAAAAAAAATCTTTAAAGAATGAAATGAAACGCATGGGAGGTACCCTTATTTGCAAAGAATAAGAAAATAATACTGGAAGTAGTTAAAATTATACTACACTTGGTCGAAATAGGAAATTCCTTTCATGATCTATATAAATTCCGATCTGGAATTAACAGATGTAATAAACGCGTTTATTTATATTGAAGTAGTAGTCACAACATAATTGTTGTTAAGTTTAATTAATGTACAGCAACTAGAAAATAAATCAAATCATTTCTATCCCCTTAAGTTTGATATTGTACATAGGGTACAGTTATGAAATATTTCCCGTATGTATTTTGCTGATTAATCTAAGGATTGCAAGACTAACCTATTTCTTGGACGAATGACTGTTCTCCGTCAGATAATTAACCTCATAGAGATGACCGACGATAAGACAGGTTATCCTTATTACTTAGTGCACTTGTTAATTTGTTCATGATTGGATGTTAACGAAACAAACATGCGTAAAAGCAAGAAACGTATGGGAAATATAAGAAATCAGCAGCTTATTTTATAAAGGAAGCGTCTTTGTTTTAAAATAAGCAAATATATTCAGTTTAAATGATAGTAACTCATAAGAGCAGGATATTCAGCAGAGAATTTAACAGACGTCAGTCTATCTATAATATATGCAATTTACAGATTCAATTACATTAGAGTTCTTATAAGACAATTGTTGCTGAGTTTTGTAATTTAAAACATACAACAAAATGAATAATCAGTTATGTAAGGAGGATGGCGGGAAAGTACGGAAACTGCAGCCTATTTCTGAAACATATTTAGGGACAATTATTACTATAAATAGAAGTGCTAGTAATTTGACATTATCTGCAATGACTGAAATTATATTCACATATGTTGTTGCAAAATGTGTGTTAGTATCGGCTGGACTCTAAGCAGCGATTACGATTGATATGCAAATGTTTGGACATATCCAATTTATCATTTCAGTTGTGTTCATGACCCGGATGTGATTCCATGTATAACCATTTTCTTGTAAATGATAAAACCAGGTTTCTTTGCTATGGTTAATTAAGTTTTGCGTCAAGAATGTTTGGCATTCTTCCTTTGACACTAATACGCTTATAAGGAACACCCAAGAAACAGTGGTTTGAGCGCGATTTGCATAAGTGTGCTTGATGAAAGACATTTTGGAAGTATTTCTTCTAAATTCTTTGTTTGGGGTGTCTTTTCATATACTATTTTTCATATCATTAGATACTGATAAAAAAATTTATTATTATTATTATTATTATTATTATTATTATAAATATATTAAGACAAGGTCACATATAAATCTGTCAGTCTATGTGAATATCGTACATCTGGTCATGATCGGTCCCAGAACTTCTTCTACATGTTTAGTAGTATTTCATTTGTTTTGTACGTTATTGATTTTTAGACAAATGTATGAATGTATAACCAAATGGCTTTACTTAATCGCTTTTAAACACTCAAGTATCATCTTACTTTGTGCGGCTTTCTACGTAGATTCTTTTAGGGGTATTACAAGAAAATTGCCCGTTTCGCGGTACGTTAGATTGACAGAAATATTTATTGCAGTACATTGTGTTATGGCATTGTGTTATGACGTTATATATATGAGATTGGATCAGCACTGAACAGACGGTCATATACGGATACACAATTACACTTTCGATTTCACAGACTTAGTCAAAACCATTTGTTGTTACAGCAAATACAAAAAAAAAATCGTATCATTTTTTGTTCTTTAAATGCAATCGTTTTACACAGGGTACAATTCATGAAATATTTACCGTATGTCTCTTCAAAACTTCAAAGACCAGCTTATATCTTGGACGAATGTCTACGTTATACATAAATTACAAAAAAAGGCGACTGATGCCCGTATAAGGAACACTCCAAAAACCGTAGTGTTTGCGTATCGAGCTCCGGTAGCCTAATGGGTGAAGCACCTGCCCCGCAATCGGGAGGTCGAAGGTTCGAGTCCTGTCAGAGGCGGGTCTTGATACTGAAGAGAGACCGGTTGATGAGCCGCCAGCTAGTTAAATAAATGTGACTTCTTGCCTACCTGCAATATTACCTACCTGGTGCCTGGCATTAAAAAATAGGACTATTCTATGTATGTAGGTGTCTTATACGCCAATTTGGCTGGCCCTTTCAGTAGGGGTGACACTATGATAAACAAGTACGATTTGCACAAGTCGTACCGGATATAACACAAAAGTTTGTGAAAGACAGTATGGAAACATTTCTTCTGTGCTCTTTATTAGAGCTATTTATCTTATATACCATCTGTTCTATAATTACACTAATTAATACGCTTTGTTCACAGTGATATTTTCTTTAATTTCATAGAACATTCCTTAACGGAATTCTGGTTGTGAGAATGATTAAGTTATCAGCATGACTGTCATTACCATAACAAAATATACTTTACAAATGAATTTCAAACTGCGTTTTGATACATGCGGCCTACACTGAACCATGTAACATGCATTGGTTAATGTGAGTTTCATACAATTGCATGGCTGAGATTTATTGGTCTCTTTTACATTTTCCAGTACATCATCCACTGGTATTCCTCTAATGCCACGTAAATGACATGTTTATTAATTCGATCAGTATTGATCCAAGTGGAACAATGTTGGCTGTGTGGGCTTTAAAATAAAGGTGAATTGAACATACCTTAGCAGAAAGTAACATGTTTTGATCAAATACAGGTGAAATGATTTTTCTTCCATATTTGGTGACTTTGTATAAAGGTAAAACTCCCCAAATATTTCCCTTATGATCACGGTTGTCGCATAGCTTAATTCAACTCAAGACCTGACAATATATAATTATGTCAGTCTATGTAGATATATAAACAATACAGTTCCTTCATATTTTTGACAGTATTTTTTCTTTTCTCCTGTAAGTCATCCATTTTGGGAAAAAATATTAATTTATAACCAAATGTCACTGATTAAAACAATGTCCTTGTCGTTTTTAATTATTACAGTTTAGTCTTGCTTTGAGAAAGTTGGTGCTTTCTCTTTCAACGTAGATCATTTTAAGGATATCACAATGAAGTTGCCGGTTTCGTGGTATGTCATTTTCCGACAGGACATTGTTTGAGCACGTGACGTCTTTTTGCCTCTTATAACGTAATGCGTAAACTAAACATTGACACTGGGTAAATTCCATGCAAAACGGTTATCAAAATAACTTCAGTCATTGTAAGAATAACCTTGACATAGATGACCGTCGATAAGTCGACTCAAGACGTATAACGCTGAAAACAAGGCGGAAATGAGGATATTGTTGTCAGATTTCTGGCTCGATATGCATGTTTAAGCACATTCTTGTGTTTAGAAGAGCTAACCTTTTTCAGCTTACAATGAACTATTGCTGTAAATGTAATGACTTGAAAAAAGTGATGACTAGTGCTAAGAACAATATTTTGCAATACATCCCTTTTTTAATAGAATTAACAAATATGCCCGCTAACATAGTTTGATCAGCTTATTGTTTATGAAAGTGTAAACAATACAACCTGTCTGCTATAGTTCCGCTGGTTATGTCCTATTCTTCCAACGGATCTTTTGATAGATATGGATTGACTTTCTCAACAAAAATCATTAACTGACTATATAAGATAACGCATTGTCCCAGAATGGACGATTGGTACACTTGCAGTGTCTTTAAAAATGGACTGAAAGCTATCAACTGCTGCATTAACATGCTGATATACACCCATAATATTGCGAAATAAATTGCACGCGACGACCTTTTCCTATGAGCGATAACACCTTAGATGAATTATTTCTACAGGAGTGATACTGTCATCGCTTTGTAAAAATATAACTTAAGTTAATGTGACATTGAAGTCAGTCAAAAATGTTCCTTCAAACTTATGCCTCTGGTTGGGTAAACCAAACAGGAAATTTTTTACAAGACTTATATGTCCATATTCTTTTAGTATCTAAACTTTCAATTCTAGTATGTATTTCATATAAAAATAATTGCACCTAAAACGGAATCTTGTACTGTCAGTTTTTATTTGTGGAAATGCATTAAGTTCGCGTAATACTGTTGAAAAACGGCGTTAAACCCAAAACAAACAAACAAAAATCCAACTCAGTTTAATAACGTCTCTCAATCGCGAACGGTGTCCAGTGAGCTAATATTAATTAACATATATCCGAATGTGTGAAACATTAAAATTTTGTATAAAATTATAAAGGAAGACAGATTGTGGAATCACGATTCTAGTATGATTTTTGACAATACATCAAACGCATGTGGTGTTTCAATAGTCTATAGACATTATAGAAAATATTTATATCCATTGTTTTCTTGGATCATCTTATTAAAGGTAAAGTTGAATATTCGATTAAATTAAAGTAATCAAGCCAAACATTTTTGATAAGCCTTAATACTATATCAGAATTGAGTATATTATTACAATAATGTGCTAAATACGTTTATACAGTATCCCTTCTAGCATCACTTCTGAAGAAACAATATATTTCTTCTCGTTATAAAGTAGTTTCTCTTTGAACTAGCGGCGATGTGCAATTTATTTCGAAGTATTCCAGGGTTGGATGTGACTATAACATACATAATATGTGTTTTTTCCGTTTAATCTCCGTAGTGCCACATTTGATATTCGAAAATGAGAGTGTGATATACGTTAGACCTCTTTAGCGTAACATAATTACATTCAATTTAAATCATTAACCTTTTTTTATTTTCCAATTCTTTCTATATTCATCATCAATCATTTTTACGTCTCATTAGGGGTATGTATGTTTTAGATAAATAACCCATGTACTGAGATATCGGTTATTCGGTTAACGGCATACTGCTTTTGATGTAAAGACAATCAAAGACCAACAGGGAAAGGGGAAAGTCGTTATTTTCACACATTTGTTGTATAAACGATTTTTGTTTGTGCATTTATAAAATCTAAATATATTCATAATGAAAATGATATCGCTATGGGTGGTTTAACTTTAGGCAATGTTCAGTGTTTAGTTCAGGCTACATTATATTTTGTTCAAGCTGGTTAGTTTATGATATTGAAAGGACGTTCTGGTTTCATGAAATGTCATATTATATGTTATTTGTAACGTTTAGCTAGGCTGGAATACGACACTGAGAACTTTTCAAGAAACTTTCCACGAATCTCACCTTAAAGAACCTCCGGTTTTACAGACAGACAAGTTTCTTGAACGATCGGGCTGAAAATAACATTTGCCCATCAGATAAGTGACCTTAGAAAGTGATAAAATCTCAAGCTTCATTGACCAACAGTTTCCATGATAGACCGAGTATGAAAATACTATTTGCTCATCAGAAAACATACCTGTCATAATCAACTGATGGTAAGTAATCCTAAGTAAGGCTATGTATCTATTCATATACACTGTTATGGGGTTTTAGTTTTAGGATGGGGCTGTATTCTTTGAAATTGAGTGTTGTTCTTGTTATTTGCCTTTGTTTTTGAACTTACCGTTTTTCCTGCCTTGCTAGCTCATCATATATTATGTTCTGGCGTTCATGTAACTAGCATATAGTGGAAAGTTTATGTGAACCGCTATTAACTTTGAAGACAGAAAAGCCTGTGAAGTATTAGATATAATCTTTTTATTCAAATGGATGTCAATTGATAATGCAGAAAGCCAGTATTCCATGTTTAAATTTCCTTTCACGCATTTAAACTGGATGAACGATGAACAAACGTAAACATATATATTGGTAAGATATGTATTAGAAATTGCATTCAACTGCTTATTAAGCTCAATGTTATTACTATACCGACAGACAAAAATTGGAAGGAGGCACAGTTATGTTGCGGATTAGGTCGATTGTATTAGAAACAGACGGCAATCATTGAAGAACGTTTTTATGCCCTTTTCATAGCGTAAAAAATATAAAAGAAGCTATTATCAAATTTCTGAGTTGTCATTCATCATAATTGACATAAATAATAATAATACATTTGACATCAAGAACAATAATCCTTTTACCTGGTTAAGACTTTGAAATATTGGTTTTGATGTTGTTCTCATAACTATTGTTTGTAGTAGCAAGTGCTCATGTCTATATAAAATTGTGTTCGGGAATGCTCAAACATATCATTTCTGGAAAAAAAGTGACACTTCAAAGAAATGCACAACCTCTTTACTTTTTTGATGAGAAAGAAGAACTTGAGAATCCGTGAGTTTTAAAACATATTAATGAATACAAATGATGGATTCACATATGTGTGCATTCAGAAGACTTGCAGTCAAAATCTCACAGGAATGCGTGTCGTAATGCACAGTGAAACCTCAATATAGCGATCATCACTTGGAAAATAAATAATATGTTTGTGTTTGCGTGTGATTGAATACATAGCAAATATTTAAAATCAGAACTAAAACTGATGACCTTTTGATCGTGGCTGCCTCTCTTACCAGCTGTCTTGGCAAGTTTGACTGAATTGCAATAAAACTCAACAGAATGATATAAAACAGGAAATGATAACTGAGATTTCTTTGTTTTCTTTCCTAATATTTTGGCGTTTTATTTATGCGACCCCTATTTCAAACAGTTTTCAGACTATATATTATGAAAAGGTAATCAATGAGCCATTCCATTATTATTTGACTTCATATTATCTCTATCCAAACTTTGGCTTCATATTCACTAAACACCTAGACACTTGTATGTAATAGTAGAAGATGAGTTTGCACTGCATTTAACATACATTCTAATATGCTTGTCTCTGTTAAAACACTTTTACGCTAGAATGACGTCACGTTTACGTGCGGTGACGTCAAATGTTTTGTTGCGACCAAGAAAGAGCGCTTCTATATTTAACTAGTGTTTGAGATTAAGAGCATATTAGAATCGAAATGATTTATAGCACAAGCGTGCTTTTACACTATTTATGCACTCGGGTGGTAATACGTCGTTCAAATAATTTCACTCGGGCTGCGCCCTCGTTAAATTATTGCGCCCGACGTATAACCACCCATCGTGCATAAATAGTGTTAAAGCACTCTTTTGCTATAAATTATTCCCTAAATAAAGGCGTCATAAAACATAAACACAGTCTCATAAAGTCTGTCTGTGTCTGTTGTATAAATTACTGAAGATTTGACCTTGAGACATGTTCAATGAGAAAATGATTGCATTCAGAAAATGGCAATTCTTATAGTTTATTTTGTTTAACCTCCGTTCCGTTACATATGAATGAAATCGCTACATTCTTAATGAGGCTACTAAAATTATTTGTATGTAACAGTTCATTAACAAAACATAATCACGTAAGATGAAAGTACACTGTGGCGGAAATGAAACATAAACTCTAACTCACAGCAACGTAATAGTCAGAAAGATTAATGACTTTGCTTTTGACGTTTTTAATTTACATATAATGATCCGTATGCTTAAAGGATGTTAATTAAAGTCTAGATGGTTAACACATTTCTTTATTTTGCCATTGTTAAACCCCACTTTGGTCGTGTGACGGTATTTTCTATTTAGAACTTTACTTTTAAATTCTTAATTGAAAATTATATCCACTGCAATTGAAAGAATGGCGACAGATTGACAGTCATATCGCCAAAGTTCTTTTCAACCTGGGGCTATAGGGCGTGGTAGGTAACTTGCATTTCCACCAGCTCAATCAAACCGAGCCTGCAACATATTTATTTGTGTGGTGGTTTCCCACTCTTTCTATTTAAGAAGGAGTATGTGTGTTGAGAGAAAATACCTTCATGTAGTGATCTGTTACAAAAGTCAGTTATGCACAAACAAAAGCGAACAGGGGGAGAGGTGATAAAGATGAGACATTATTTTTCATATCAAGCTTTTAAAACAAAGCTATTTTTGAGTGAAAACGAATGTGCACTGATCGCCAAAGATAAAACGATGAAATGCAGTATTAATGATTCAAAGAGTGTGCATCTCGAAGATGGTGTTTAATTCTTCTCCAAGAATGTCTGTACACTTTTCCTTACAACCTCTTGCAATGTATACAGGTTCTCCATATTTAGAAGGCATATTTTCTTTTATATTTATAGTATGTCCATTCTCATCGATTCTATAAGAAAATCTTTTGCAAACTTGGAATGCAACCGAACAAAATAATTGTAAGACTCAGTTTGGTAGGTAAAAGTGCATTGCCACTAGCACCGCTAAGCGAACCTCTGTTGTTTTTTTTTTTAGAAATGTTGGATGCGTCTGTACTAAATAGCTTTCTAATTAATCGAGTGTTTTCTTTCTATGTATGTGCTTTATTAAAAACTGTTCTTAAGCTTAAAAACATATTATCCTAGAATTTAGCCAGCTAAGACACAAGTGACAAGAATGAGGAATACATATCTATAGAGAATCTTTGAGCAAAAAGCAGAATAGATGCATTTGCATGAAGCGTAGCAGAAATAAATGTATTTTGTAAACCGCATTTTAACGTTTACTTCAGTTCGCTTTTTAACTATTATTTGTACGTCATGTTTATCATATTAAACCCCACATATTAGCTTTATTTACTAGTACAAAACTTCGATTTACCTGACAAAGAATTCCTTAACGAGAATCTAGTCATTCGATCAATTAAATCACCAGCACGCCGTACAAAATGTGCCTTATACTAATGGATTTCTAATTGCGTTTTGATACACGTAGCCTAAACTGTACCAAACAGTGTGCCGCGGTTAATGTGAATGTCATACGCCAGCATGACTGAGATTTATAATTCTCGTTCACATTTTTCCTTAATCAAATTATATAATTCCAATCATTTAATATGGCACGAGTTTTTTTTTTTTTTTTTTTTTTTTTTTGTTTTTTTGCGATAAAACTCATACAACATCATGCTAAGATTTGTGGTTCTCAATGAAAATGTCCATCATTACGTACAAGAGTCCATTTACAACTTACAAGAAGACCTTATTTCTACTTTACTAAGGCCATGTAAAAGACATTGTGATCTATCAGGAGGTCATACCATTTTGTGTCGATTCGCCGTAAAACCCAACTCACTCTAAATCTTTATGTGACAAGTTTTGACCATTCTGTATCAATACTCACAAGAATATACGGAAAATAAATCTATTTTTAGCTCACCTGAGCACGAAGTGCTCAAAGGTGAGCTTTAGTGATCGCCCTGTGTCCGCCGTCCGTCGTCGTCCGTCGTCCGTCCGTCCGTCCGTCCGTCGTCAACAATTTGACTGTTAACACTCTAGAGGTCACATTTTTGGCCCAATCTTAATGAAACTTGGTCAGAATGTTACCCTCAATAAAATCTTGGACGAGTTCGATACTGGGTCATCTGGGATCAAAAACTAGGTCATCAGGTCAAATCAAAGGAAAAGCTTGTTAACACTCTAGAGGTCACATTTTTGGCCCAATCTTAATGAAACTTGGTCAGAATGTTACCCTCAATAAAATCTTGGACGAGTTCGATATTGGGTCATCTGGGATCAAAAACTAGGTCATCAGGTCAAATCAAAGGAAAAGCTTGTTAACACTCTAGAGGTCACATTTTTGGCCCAATCTTAATGAAACTTGGTCAGAATGTTACCCTCAATAAAATCTTGGACGAGTTCGATATTGGGTCATCTGGATTCAAAAACTAGGTCACCAGGTCAAATCAAAGGAAAAGCTTGTTAACACTCTAGAGGTCACAATTTTGGCCCAATCTTAATGAAACTTGACCAGAATGTTAATCTTGATGATCTTAAGGTCCAGTTTGAATCTGGGTCATGTAGGATCAAAAACTAGGTCACCAGGTCAAATCAAAGGAAAAGCTAGTTTACACTATAGAGACCACATTTATGACCATATCATAATGAAACTTGGTCAGAATGTAAATCTTGATGATCTTAAGATCAGTTGTAAATCTGGGTCAGGTGGGGTCAAAAACTAGGTCACTAGGTCAGATCAAAGGAAAAGCTTGTTAACACTGTAGAGGCCATATTTATGACTGTATCTTCATGAAACTTAGTCAGAATGTTAAACTTGATGATCTTTAGGGCAGGTTTGAATCTGGGTCATGTCGGATAAAAAACTAGGTCACCAGGTCAAATCAAAGGAAAAGCTAGTTAACACTTTAGAGGCCACAGTTATGACCATATCTTAATGAAACTTTGTCAGAATATTAATCTTGATGATCTTTAGATCTAGTTTAAATCTGGGTCAGTTGGGGTCAAAAACTAGGTCACTAGGTCATATCAAAGGAAAACCTTGTTAACACTCTAGAGGCCACATTTATGACTGTATATTCATGAAACTTAGTCAGAATGTTAAACTTGATGATCTTTAGGTCAAGTTCGAATCTGGGTCATATCGGGTCAAAAACTAGGTCACGGGGTCATTTCAAAGGAATGGCTAGTTAACACTTTAGAGGCCACATTTATGACCATATCTTAATGAAACTTGGTCAGAATGTTAATCTTAATGATCTTTAGGTCTGTAGGTCAGGTGAGCGATACAGGGCCATCATGGCCCTCTTGTTTTAAAATAAATGTTGGGTTTAATAGTGCCAAAAAATTTCCTAAAACAAGGGAAATTCTCACGAGGGTTGAAACGGATCAACGAAAGTACTATTGATTAATTGTTTGTGTTTTATTAATTGATTTGTAATTTAGAAGTTGGGTGCTTTTTTATTGAATTTCAATTTTAAAATCTGAAAAAGATTGCGAATTAGTTTTTTTCACTCCATTTCACACCCTGTCAAAATATTTTTTCTTTTATTTGCTTTCATGTTATATATTTTACAAATATAAAATAACATTACGGCTGATGAGGTGACCCTACTACTAATTTCAATCACAAAATTGAACCAGAACCTTCAAATATACATTTCTGTTGTGTAACACAAAAATATAAAACAATGATATAGAAGAAAAAAATATTTAGAAAATCGTAGGGAATTGTAAAGTCCTATCTGTCGAAGTAGTACCAAGATGTACATACCATATCAAAAACGAAGAATTTGTGTGAAGGGTTAGATGTGGTTTCTGACAGTTGACCTTTGTTAACATGACTATAATTTTTACGTAACAATATTACAAAAATAAAAGGTAACAATTGACTCATCGGAAGCAATGAGCACGACAAACACAGCCAGAGTCACACACTTCGATGTAGGTCAACCACAAACAGAAACTGTAGTTGAAAGATGAAGGTATTAGACGCTCATAAAAGCGTCGAAAAGTGATAATTTAGTTATATAATCACATGTAATGATGTTTTTCTGTTATATCATATGTATTGTATCGCCATATTGTATATATGTTTTATTATTCCTCATGGGTCTCTGACCTTCAGGAGGAAATGAAAACATATAAAAAAAGTGGGACGGAGTAAATGGGGTGGGGGCGTAAAAATGAAAAAGACTAAGTAGAAATTGGGACATAAAGAAGGTGGTGGTTAAGAAGAGTGAAGTTAAGTTACATAACCAACATACAAGACAATATACAAAAAAAGGATATAAAACGGAACGGACAAAAAGCTAGTTGTAAACAAAATAATAAAAATGGATATTATCTAGAACAACTCGTCCGCTGTTTGACTTGCTGGCTCATTAAATAGACATTCCTTTTGCTGATAAGCGAAATGTTCCTCCTTGTAAAAAATGAAAAAAAGTAAGACAAGACAAATTCCCGATTTTTTGGCATATTGCATATAATTAAAATGTATCTGTTGTCGGATGTCTGTTACAGTTGCTACGGTTTCTTTTTGTTACGGACCTTCTTGGCGGTGCATAGTTCTGACTATGTTTGCTGTGCTTTGTGCTTCCGGGAAATCTACCCTTGTGATTTTTATAATAATGAACAGTTCTTCATGAGGATGTAATAAGTAAATACTTCTAAACTGAATTAACAGGAAATGTATTTAAAACTAAATAAGCAATTAACATACATCAATGTCTGTTAGAAATATAAATTTTACAATTGCAAGTTATACGTCAAACAGAGAAGAGGAGAGAAAATGAAACATAAAGATCATTTCGTTTATTAGGCCACTACAATCAAAAGTAAAAAGGCAACAAATGAAGAATATTTGTTGTTTGCCTTTAATGTTCTATGATGTTTGTTTTATAATAATTATAAAGGTAATAAATTCGAAAGAAGTATTTTATTGAATATAAGTGGAGCCACTCGTTCTAATTGACATCAAGAAGAATAATGTTTTTTCTTCAGAGTTTTGAACATTTTAAGACTTTGAAATGATAGTTTTAATGCTCTTTTCATAACCATAGTTTAAAGTAGCAAGTCAACATGTCTGCATACAGGGATGCTTTCTAGTTGCTTAAATACATCATTTCCTAACAAATATGACACTTCAAAAGCATTGCATAAAGTCCTTACATATTTAATGGTACGAAAGAAGTCGAACATCCTAATTTCTGTGACATATCAATGAAAACAAATGATGGATCAGTAGCTGCTTGTAGCAAATTAGTTATGCAAAAACGAAGTCTCAAAGGAAAAATGTTGCTATACATACTTGCATCGCTACAAAACGTTAATGGTTTAAAAAGTCTGCAATTACATGAAAATAAAAATCATACATTTCTTTTGATGTCTTAGTTTAACTGGTGTTTGTGCTCTTACCAAAATGCCATTTCCCTACAGTTACTAGCTTGTTGCTATGTGTTACGTAATACTGATAAATTTTATATACGGACTGTTTACCAGTACTTATTACCTCTATATTTGGCTTATTATTATATACCATACAAGAAATAGGAACAGATTGCTCAGGATAAATTCTTGTAACCCAGGTAAATATCCGGGAGCTGGAACTCCTAAGAATGTGTGACGTCATTGTTGACGTCATTTTACGCTACAGTAGCTTTGGCATTTTATGATGATTAACTGTTGCAAACAATCGAGTAACCGGTGTTTAGTCAACAACATATTAAAGGACAAAGACATTCCTTGCGTGATTATTAGCAATCCTTTGACTATAAAAGTAGGTTCAGTTATGATAATAGCCACTTCAGGCCCGCCATACAAATATGTCAGATCCAAAACATCATCCCTTGGCCTACATCATACATACTATAGTGTTGCAATCGCTTTGCAAAGGCGTGAGCATTTTCTGTGTGTATCTGATATGCAAATTTTGAATTCATTTAAAATGCTCATCATATTTCTGTAATTGTATTGTACATTTCATTATCATTACAGTGTGATTAAATTAAGTAATTATGTTTCGTAAATGAATTGTGCAAAACAGTTCATTAATTATTTTGAAGAATAGAACAGAACAGAACAGAACATGATCTTTATTACACCCAAGTAATTATACATTGTACAATATGGGGATTAAACATAATGACAGTATGTAATAACATGTTTACATGAACTTCCGACAGGCAAATATTATTTTGTTGTTGGGGGAAAACATGAATGTATCAGAAATTTTATACATCTAGTAAAAATCAGTATTTCAAAAATTATAGAGACTACAAGTTGTATTTATAGTTTACAAACATTAATTTAAGTTGTAGGTAAAAAAAATAATAAATAAAAGGAATCCTAGCAAGTAATGTAGTTATTAAAGAACGAATCTACAAAAAAAAAGGTCGTCATGAATATCATGCGGACGCTTTAAATTCTGTTTGGGTAATGTGGTCAAAGGTGAGTCACTTACGCGTGGGATTTATTCTAATAATAGCGGCTACATCGCACTATGTTTTAACGCGCACTAAGTTTTACTATGATAGCAATGCGGTTATAATATTTACTCAAGCATATTATTCATTCATAATGGAGTAAACATGTGTGGGCGGATTATAAACTAAGGTAAAAGTAGGTCAGTTAATTCAATTAGAACTGAGTTATTATTGCTCTAATCATTTTGCACGTTTCTGACAAAATACATGGTGAATTTGAGTTAAGTAAATTTCGAAAGCAACGTTCAGAATCAGTAACATTGATATTCGCTAAGAAATGGTTTCGTTGTTGCTCAAAGAAGTTACATTTGAGCAAATAGTGCTGCTCAGTGCCTACAGCTCCGCTATTGCATTTTGAACATGTTCGATCCAGAAAAGATATGCCATCGTACCTCCCGGTTTCAACCGGCAGTCTGTGATTACATGTACGGAATTTGAAAAAAGTAAGGTAATCATTCTTCTGAAGAATTCGGAAATAATTTTCATACTCTAAGTTATCTTTAAAACTATTATATATCATTCCTTTATAATTCTGGTTGAATGGGGTAAATGAAAAATGGTTTTTGGTCACAATTTGTATGAATATATCACCCATTTTAGTATTGTTAGCTTTATGCAAGATTTACAAATTATCCAGTATTGCCTGAACATTCCGCGACCGTGTGTCCTTTTGAATAAGTCTATATCATGTCAACATTAATGTCAAGTTAAAACAAAAACATATATCCCACTTACACATTAACGAGGCTATAAATTTATAACATGCTTGTGGCTCATAAGTTAATGTTTCAAATCAGTGTTGATTATTTTGTAAGTAAATGTTTCAAAACAGTGTTGATTATTCTTTTATTTATGACTTGACTCCACCTCTAGATGATATTTTCACATGAATGATGAAAGAGTCAGCACATTTATAGCAATGGAACAGCGAGAGGATTAATTCCGAGCTATATAGTTTTCTCTGTAAATGCCTCTTTAACTTTATTTCACATTTACTTTGAAGCCTTACTTTCTTTGAAAAGATATGTGTGCTTAGAGAAGTACATAATTATGTATTAATTTATCGGTTAATGGCATACTGTGTTAAAGTACAAACAAAGGCCAACAGAGGAGAGATGTTTATTTTCACACGTGTGTGATTTACTGGCTGATTTTTTTCAAAATATCTTATAATTATCCTGTGTACCTTACGTGTAAAACAAACATTTTTATCATTGGTTTTAACCGAATTTCAATTATTTGACTCGCAACGACATAGCACTGTTTTCATATTTACTGGTCTTCTTAGATACTCGAGTCCATTTAGTGTATTTGTATGACAAACGTGCAATTAAGCAGGTGTAATGCGGCAAGAGGAGGGTTGCATATTCATTTGCCTTACATTGAACAGACTATATCACGACTATTCTGCTATAATTTTGCTTGGTTGCATGCATTGTGTCCGGGAGGATCTTATATGCATTTTACGTTAAACTGTTATGCTTACAAAGGTAAAATAATCCTAAAATTTTAAGATTACTTTTACCTGAAAAAAAGATTTTATACTCATAGGCACAACCGAGTTATTCAATGCTATTTTCGATCAATGGCGGACATTTGCTAATGCAAAACAAATAGTTTCTTTTGCGCTATGTTTAGAAATCTACTGACAAATGTGAAACAGCAAAGACTACTCTTTTATTTGATGGATTATGTTAAAATTAACATATAATATTTTGGGAAATTGTATACAGAGATGATCAAGACTATGAAATATTTCATGTCTATTGTTTATTCCCTGTTAAAAAATAAAGTTAAAGGGAAATATTAACAGACTTTAAAAGTTTGATGTAAATAATTTTTTTTCTCTCGTAATTTTAAGTCCCCGTTTAACGTTCAGAATACGAAGTTTAACAAAGCTCAACGAGACTGATTCTTATTAACCTTTAATATAGTTAATTTCGAATGTAACATGAACTTTTTAAAAGTCGCATATCATTACAATTGTTTCGAGAGGTAGGAGAGAAATATTTCTATATTTTGTTTTGTCTCAAAGTTATAATTTTACAATTTACATGTTCATTTACTTAAAATATATACTTATTTGCAAATTGTTATTGAACTAGACAGAATGGTGTGCAAACCTGATACTGTATGTGCAAAACAAACCAAATATTTTATCAGGCCTCGGTATTAATATCACAACAATTAAATAGTTCTGTGTATATGTGGTGCCTTCTAAAGGCAACAACTAGCTATATATATAACACATTCTCTGGTAGAAAACAAAAACAAAAAAATAAACATAACATTATGATAATTATGAATGATTTTACTGCAAAAAAAGATACTTTGATTACTATTTCATCTGCTTTCATGTCCTCCAGGAGACAAAAACATTAAATGCTGTTTATTAAGAGAATAGTATAAAGACTGCTATTTAAACAGTGCTTTTAGTGATAATTGATGTGGTGTGGTGGTGTTATTAATTTTGGCTAATTATAGCAATTTGTCTGTATCACCCTGGTTGTTTGACCGAAAGACAAAAAATAATTTCAGCTTACTTTGTGATCTCACTACTGGCATTTGTTAACAGAACGTATAGGTAAAAAGAACATCATTTTCTGACAATGGTGTATAAACCATCACCTTTCTAATTCAAAGCATGTAGTGGTATTCTATGAAGAATAATAATGACAATCTGGGCTATCTCCTCAGCTGAAATTATACATCTTAGGCTTACAATTTCTGCTGCATATAATATTTACATACTGTCTTACTATTACTGCAGCATTTGCCTAGATGTTATGGCATGGCGTGGACGACGGTGGCTTGCATTTTCACTACTGTCCATGAACAGGATCAGTGCAACATTCTCATTCAAGTCTGCAACATTCTCATTTATTTCCTGTTTGACGATCTGAGGTTTTCAATTCTTCTGTCTTATTGTCACAGCAGCAGAAGTTTTTGTATTTTAATATCTTCAGATTGTTTATCACGAAATTTATGTTGTGTTAGTGTTCTATTCTATTTTTCAGCTTGAACATCTTGGTTTGGGTGGTTCCAATACTCCCGCTTTAATAGCTTTTTGTTTTGTTTAATCATCCCTGCTTTTTTTAATTTTGTCTTTTTGGCATCTTCTATTATATTCAATGAAACAGCTTTCATTTAGAAAGACTGTCTATTGGTTTATATATTGCAATTATAGCTGATTCTCAACTTTACAATCGCACGCTCGGAAATCAAGGTAAACATCCTCATTTTGCTGTTTTTAAAATAAAAACGGCCCGCCAAGACGGACCGGAATAAAAGCTTAAGAGTATTTAAAAAAGAATTTTAATAAAAGATAAATAAAACGCCTATTTCTTAAGTTTCGAAGACCGCATTTTCAGTAAAATGTGATTTATTTGTACCTATGACAGTTCTCTTTTTGTATAATCAACTAAATTAGTAATGATTAGACATATATGAATATGGCGATACCGATATCCATCAAGCAAATTGTCTTTAAGTTCAATGTCATTCATTTCAAACATTATCTGGTGGCCTGTGCTGATTGAGTCTATTAAAATATTATTTCAGTTTGACATTATTGAAATATTAAAATCATTTTTTATAACAAATGGTAATAGGTTGTTCTGTTACGGGAAGATCATGTTTAAATTAACATGTTTTAAATATAAAATTACACACTTCCGAAATTCGCTCAGGGTGTGACGAGTGAAACAGCTGAATAAACGCAAGGTCGGTGGTTCTACCAAGGTGCCCGCCCATGCCTATAAGAATGCCTGAAGGGGCACCTGGGGTATTCCTCCACTGTTAAAAGCTCCTAAAGTCGCCATATGACTTTGAATTGTGTGGGTTTGACTAAATCCGACAAAAGAAACGATGCTACAGAAACAGTGATTTCATCGGCAGTAGGCGGTTTGGCTTATGAGAGATAAAAGTGATCATATAAAAGACTTTGCCCTTGAAGTCAGCCAAGAGCTTCATAAAGTGGTATATCAATGTGTTTATGTGAAATCTGCATACTGTTACTTTTGTTGTTTTGTACAAGGTATGTATCATAAATATAGAATTTCCCAATTAAAAGCATATGCCCGGTCATTGAGTCTATTCTGGACATAAAGGAAAATTATGTTTTTATTTTCAGGTGAAAGTTGCTGTTTAATACCTGTGCATCTCATTTATTTCACAGTTTCATTCAAGTTAGCACATTTTTGTAAAACTACAAGCACATAAATGTATTGTAATCGTCAGTTTGAAACAGCGGGAAATAACTTAGAATTTAATTCAACAGAAAATTTTCTTGCATAATTATGATCTTTATATAATGTATTTCATTACTAATAAATGTTTATGTTTGTTTTAGAATTTGAAATTGTTACTTGTGTTCGATAGCTGCATAGAGTAGCATTTGTAAAACGGGAACTGTGTGCTCAATGGTTTCCTTATCCAATGATGAAGCTATTTTGAAAAGGAACCGAAATAAGACAGGGAACAATATTTATCTATAATAAAACTCAGAAAACAGCAGTATTTACATGAAATGGCGACATGGAAGCCGTATGGGCTCGGTTGTATGAAAATTATATTAGATTGCCTATATGCCATACTCATCATCTAATTTGCAGATTAGTGAATTTCTGTTAATTTATAATTTGTCACTGTAGTAATATGGTACATCTAAATGGTGAAAATACCGCATTAGTCCTATGCTGTAAGAGACTTTTGTATGACTACGTAGTAGGTGCCAAAACATTATTATGTTTCACGAAATGTCGTGTTTGATTTTTGTTGTTGATTATGTGTGTCTGTAAAGCTTTGACAGTTGTCTTCTAACCGTTTTCAAGGTATTTCAATGTGTTGTGTTGAGAATGACCTTAGGTTCAAGCTTTTGAAGTGCTACTTTGTTTTGTTTTCTGTGATTATACCATAAAAAGTTTAGTTTTTCCGAAGAAACTTTTGTGTATATTTGATGTATCTTCTTAATTCTTGAGATTTATATCATTAGTACTTTAAGCTTTTTAGAAATACCGTGCGTAACTTATGAAGAACTGGGGCATACAGTTGGTTGGTGACGAGGTCAATTGTTTGATTGCTATATTATGAATTTTACCTTATTTGGATGAACAGAAAAATGTTATCAAGTTTATGTAATTTTGATCGTTTCTTACATTTAAATGGCTAGTACCCTATTCCAGAGTATGACGTAACCAGCTATAGTATATTAACCCTTAGGCAGTTATGTCTGAGCATTATGGCGTCTGTATGTTTGAAGTCCTGTTTTACTTTCTTGCTGAATGACATTATTTGATTGAGTTCTTCAAATATAATTAGCAACAGGTGTTAATTAAGAAGGTATCTTAATGAATGATCTTTTGACAAACCTTCTGGCTGTAATTAATGGAATTAAGTGGAACGAACTTTCTATTGAGCACACATACTTTGTGACTTTAAATAAACTCGTTAATGAGAAAAGAAAAGCCGTATAGCCATGAAAAAAAGTTTTGACTCGCTGAGAAATTGAGCTTTACTTGTAGTGGCATGGATTAAATTAAATTAAATATATTACTGCTTTGAACACCTTGTTATATCTAAAATTTATATTTCTGAT